>NC_090374.1:184226805-184826805 GCF_036365525.1 Heterodontus francisci
AGAAGAAAGAGAAGGAGAGAGAAGAGAGAGAAGGAGGAGGAGGAGAAGGAGAAGGAAGAGAAGGAGAAGGAGGAGGAGGAGGAGAATAAAGAGGAGGAGAATAAAGAGGAGGAGAATAAAGAGGAGGAGAATAAAGAGAAGGAGAATAAAGAGAAGGAGAATAAAGAGAAGGAGAATAAAGAGAAGGAGAATAAAGAGAAGGAGAATAAAGAGGAGAATAAAGAGAAGGAGAATAAAGAGAAGGAGAATAAAGAGAAGGAGAAGCATGAGAACGGGAAGGAGGAGAAGGAGGTGGAGGAGGAGGAGGAGGAGAAGATGCAGGAGAAGAAGGAGGAGGTGAAGAATGCGGAGGAGGAGAAGAAGGAGAAGAGGAGGAGAAGGAGAAGAAAGAGGAGGAGGAGGAGGAGGAGAAGAAAGAGGAGGAGGAGGAGGAGAAGAAAGAGGAGGAGGAGGAGGAGGAGAAGAAAGAGGAGGAGGAGGAGAATAAGGAGGAGGAGGAGAATAAGGAGATGGAGGAGAATAGGAGATGGAGGAGAATAAGGAGATGGAGGAGGAGGAGATGAGGAGGAGGAGATGAGGAGGAGGAGAAGATGGAGGAGGAGAAGATGGAGGAGGAGAAGATGGAGGAGGAAACAGAGGAGGAGGAAACAGAGGAGGAGGAGAAGGGGGAGGTGGAGGAGGAGGAGGAGGAGGAGAAGATGCAGGAGAAGAAGGAGGAGGTGAAGAATGCGGAGGAGGAGAAGAAGGAGAAGGAGGAGGAGGAGGAGAATAAAGAGGAGGAGAATAAAGAGGAGGAGAATAAAGAGGAGGAGAATAAAGAGAAGGAGAATAAAGAGAAGGAGAATAAAGAGAAGGAGAATAAAGAGAAGGAGAATAAAGAGAAGGAGAAGCATGAGAACGGGAAGGAGGAGAAGGAGGTGGAGGAGGAGGAGGAGGAGAAGATGCAGGAGAAGAAGGAGGAGGTGAAGAATGCGGAGGAGGAGAAGAAGGAGAAGAGGAGGAGAAGGAGAAGAAAGAGGAGGAGGAGGAGGAGGAGAAGAAAGAGGAGGAGGAGGAGAATAAGGAGATGGAGGAGAATAAGGAGATGGAGGAGAATAAGGAGATGGAGGAGAATAAGGAGATGGAGGAGAATAAGGAGATGGAGGAGAATAAGGAGATGGAGGAGGAGGAGATGAGGAGGAGGAGAAGATGGAGGAGGAGAAGATGGAGGAGGAGAAGATGGAGGAGGAGAAGATGGAGGAGGAGAAGATGGAGGAGGAGAAGATGGAGGAGGAAACAGAGGAGGAGGAAACAGAGGAGGAGGAAACAGAGGAGGAGGAGAAGGGGGAGGTGGAGGAGGAGGAGGAGGAGGAGAAGATGCAGGAGAAGAAGGAGGAGGTGAAGAATGCGGAGGAGGAGAAGAAGGAGAAGAGGAGGAGGAGGAGAAGAAAGAGGAGGAGGAGAAGAAGGAGAAGAGGAGGAGGAGGAGAAGAAGGAGAAGAGGAGGAGGAGGAGGAGGAGGAGAAGAAAGAGGAGGAGGAGGAGGAGGAGAAGAAAGAGGAGGAGGAGGAGGAGAAGAAAGAGGAGGAGGAGGAGGAGGAGGAGGAGAAGAAAGAGGAGGAGGAGGAGGAGGAGGAGGAGAAGAAAGAGGAGGAGGAGGAGGAGGAGGAGGAGGAGAAGAAAGAGGAGGAGGAGGAGGAGAAGAAAGAGGAGGAGGAGGAGGAGGAGAGGAAAGAGGAGGAGGAGGAGAGGAAAGAGGAGGAGGAGGAGAGGAAAGAGGAGGAGGAGGAGAGGAAAGAGGAGATGGAGGAGAATAAGGAGATGGAGGAGAATAAGGAGATGGAGGAGAATAAGGAGATGGAGGAGAATAAGGAGATGGAGGAGAATAAGGAGATGGAGGAGGATAAGGAGATGGAGGAGGAGAAGATGGAGGAGGAGAAGGGGGAGGAGGAAACAGAGGAGGAGGAAACAGAGGAGGAGGAAACAGAGGAGGAGGAGAAGGGGGAGGAGGAGGAGAAGGGGGAGGAGGAGAAGGGGGAGGAGGAGAAGGAGATTGGGAAGGAGAAGGGGAAGGAGAAGAAGGAGGAGGAAGGGAAAGAGGAGGAGAGGAGGAGAAGGAAGAGAAGGAGGACGTGAAAGCGGAGAAGGGAAGAAGGAGGAGAATGAGAAGGAGGAGGAGAAGGAGGAGAAGGAGAATGAGGAGGAGGAGGAGGAGGAGGAGGAGAAGGAGTGGGAAGAGAAAGAAGGAAAAGGAGGAGGTGAAGGACGTGAAGGACGTCAAGGAGAAGAATAAGAATGAGGAGAAGAAGGAGAAGAAATAGAAGGAGAAGGAGAGAGAGAGAATGAAGAGAAGACGGACAAGACAGAGAGGGAGAAGGAAGAGAAGAAGGAGGAGAAGGAGGAGGAAAAGAAGGACGAGAAGAAGGAGCAGAAGGGAAGGAGAAGGAGGAGGCGGAGAAGGAGGAGGCGGAGAAGGAGGAGGCGGAGAAGGAGGAGGCGGAGAAGGAGGAGGCGGGGAAGGAGAGGAGGAGGCGGAGAAGGAGGAGGCGGAGACGGAGAGGCGGAGACGGAGAGCGAGGCGGAGACGGAGGAGGCGGAGACGGAGGAGGCGGAGACGGAGGAGGCGGAGACGGAGGAGGCGGAGACGGAGGAGGCGGAGACGGAGGAGGCGGAGAAGGAGGAGGCGGAGAAGGAGAGGCGGAGAAGGAGGAGGCGGAGAAGGAGGAGGCGGAGAAGGAGCAGAAGGGAAGGAGAAGGAGGAGACGGAGACAGAGGAGACGGAGACGGAGGAGACGGAGACGGAGGAGACGGAGACGGAGGAGACGGAGACGGAGGAGACGGAGACGGAGGAGACGGAGACGGAGGAGACGGAGACGGAGGAGACGGAGACGGAGGAGACGGAGAAGGAGGAGACGGAGAAGGAGGAGACGGAGAAGGAGGGGGAGAAGGAGGGGGAGAAGGAGAAGTAGGAGAAGAAAGGGAAGAAGAAAGAGAAGGAAAAGAAAGGGAAGGAGAAAAAAGAGAATGAGAATAAGGAGGAGAAGGAGAAGGTGGAGGATAAAGAGAAGGAGAAGAAAGAGAAGGAGGAGAAGGCAGAGGAGAAAGTGGAGGAGAAGGCAGATAAGGAGGAGGAGAAGGCGGCGGATAAGGAGGAAAAGGAGGAGGAGAAGGCAGCGAAGGAAAAGGCGGAGAAGGAGAAAGGAAGAGAAAAGAGCTGGGGGAGAGGAAGGAGGAGGAGGAGGAGGAGAAGAAAGAGGAGGAGGAGGAGAAGAAAGAGGAGGAGGAGGAGAATAAGGAGGAGGAGGAGAATAAGGAGATGGAGGAGAATAAGGAGATGGAGGAGAATAAGGAGATGAGGAGGAGGAGATGAGGAGGAGGAGAAGATGGAGGAGGAGAAGATGGAGGAGGAAACAGAGGAGGAGGAAACAGAGGAGGAGGAAACAGAGGAGGAGGAGAAGGGGGAGGTGGAGGAGGAGGAGGAGGAGGAGAAGATGCAGGAGAAGAAGGAGGAGGTGAAGAATGCGGAGGAGGAGAAGAAGGAGAAGGAGGAGGAGGAGGAGAATAAAGAGGAGGAGAATAAAGAGGAGGAGAATAAAGAGAAGGAGAATAAAGAGAAGGAGAATAAAGAGAAGGAGAATAAAGAGAAGGAGAATAAAGAGAAGGAGAATAAAGAGAAGGAGAAGCATGAGAACGGGAAGGAGGAGAAGGAGGTGGAGGAGGAGGAGGAGGAGAAGATGCAGGAGAAGAAGGAGGAGGTGAAGAATGCGGAGGAGGAGAAGAAGGAGAAGAGGAGGAGAAGGAGAAGAAAGAGGAGGAGGAGGAGGAGGAGAAGAAAGAGGAGGAGGAGGAGAATAAGGAGATGGAGGAGAATAAGGAGATGGAGGAGAATAAGGAGATGGAGGAGAATAAGGAGATGGAGGAGAATAAGGAGATGGAGGAGAATAAGGAGATGGAGGAGGAGGAGATATGGAGGAGGAGAAGATGGAGGAGGAGAAGATGGAGGAGGAGAAGATGGAGGAGGAGAAGATGGAGGAGGAGAAGATGAGGAGGAGAGAGATGGAGGAGGAAACAGAGGAGGAGGAAACAGAGGAGGAGGAAACAGAGGAGGAGGAGAAGGGGGAGGTGGAGGAGGAGGAGGAGGAGGAGAAGATGCAGGAGAAGAAGGAGGAGGTGAAGAATGCGGAGGAGGAGAAGAAGGAGAAGAGGAGGAGGAGGAGAAGAAAGAGGAGGAGGAGAAGAAGGAGAAGAGGAGGAGGAGGAGAAGAAGGAGAAGAGGAGGAGGAGGAGGAGGAGGAGAAGAAAGAGGAGGAGGAGGAGGAGGAGAAGAAAGAGGAGGAGGAGGAGGAGAAGAAAGAGGAGGAGGAGGAGGAGGAGGAGGAGAAGAAAGAGGAGGAGGAGGAGGAGGAGGAGGAGAAGAAAGAGGAGGAGGAGGAGGAGGAGGAGGAGAAGAAGGAGGAGGAGGAGGAGGAGAAGAAAGAGGAGGAGGAGGAGGAGAAGAAAGAGGAGGAGGAGGAGGAGAGGAAAGAGGAGGAGGAGGAGAGGAAAGAGGAGGAGGAGGAGAGGAAAGAGGAGGAGGAGGAGAGGAAAGAGGAGGAGGAGGAGAGGAAAGAGGAGATGGAGGAGAATAAGGAGATGGAGGAGAATAAGGAGATGGAGGAGAATAAGGGAGATGGAGGAGGATAAGGAGATGGAGGAGAATAAGGAGATGGAGGAGGATAAGGAGATGGAGGAGGAGAAGATGGAGGAGGAGAAGGGGGAGGAGGAAACAGAGGAGGAGGAAACAGAGGAGGAGGAAACAGAGGAGGAGGAGAAGGGGGAGGAGGAGGAGAAGGGGGAGGAGGAGAAGGGGGAGGAGGAGAAGGAGATTGGGAAGGAGAAGGGGAAGGAGAAGAAGGAGGAGGAAGGGAAAGAGGAGGAGGAGGAGGAGAAGGAAGAGAAGGAGGACGTGAAAGCGGAGAAGGGAAGAAGGAGGAGAATGAGAAGGAGGAGGAGAAGGAGGAGAAGGAGAATGAGGAGGAGGAGGAGGAGGAGGAGGAGAAGGAGTGGGAAGAGAAAGAAGGAAAAGGAGGAGGTGAAGGACGTGAAGGACGTCAAGGAGAAGAATAAGAATGAGGAGAAGAAGGAGAAGAAATAGAAGGAGAAGGAGAGAGAGAGAATGAAGAGAAGACGGACAAGACAGAGAGGGAGAAGGAAGAGAAGAAGGAGGAGAAGGAGGAGGAAAAGAAGGACGAGAAGAAGGAGCAGAAGGGAAGGAGAAGGAGGAGGCGGAGAAGGAGGAGGCGGAGAAGGAGGAGGCGGAGAAGGAGGAGGCGGAGAAGGAGGAGGCGGGGAAGGAGAAGGAGGAGGCGGAGAAGGAGGAGGCGGAGACGGAGGAGGCGGAGACGGAGGAGGCGGAGACGGAGGAGGCGGAGACGGAGGAGGCGGAGACGGAGGAGGCGGAGACGGAGGAGGCGGAGAAGGAGGAGGCGGAGAAGGAGGAGGCGGAGAAGGAGGAGGCGGAGAAGGAGGAGGCGGAGAAGGAGCAGAAGGGAAGGAGAAGGAGGAGACGGAGACAGAGGAGACGGAGACGGAGGAGACGGAGACGGAGGAGACGGAGACGGAGGAGACGGAGACGGAGGAGACGGAGACGGAGGAGACGGAGACGGAGGAGACGGAGACGGAGGAGACGGAGACGGAGGAGACGGAGAAGGAGGAGACGGAGAAGGAGGGGGAGAAGGAGGGGGAGAAGGAGAAGTAGGAGAAGAAAGGGAAGAAGAAAGAGAAGGAAAAGAAAGGGAAGGAGAAAAAAGAGAATGAGAATAAGGAGGAGAAGGAGAAGGTGGAGGATAAAGAGAAGGAGAAGAAAGAGAAGGAGGAGAAGGCAGAGGAGAAAGTGGAGGAGAAGGCAGATAAGGAGGAGGAGAAGGCGGCGGATAAGGAGGAAAAGGAGGAGGAGAAGGCAGCGAAGGAAAAGGCGGAGAAGGAGAAGGAAGAGAAAGAGCTGGGGGAGAGGAAGGAGGAGGAGGAGGAGGAGAAGAAAGAGGAGGGGAAGAAGGAGAAGAAGCAGAAAGAGGAGAAGGAAGGGAAGGAGAAGAAAGAGAAGGAGAAGGCAAAGCAGGAGAAGGAGAAAGAGGAGAAAGAGAAGAAAGGGAAAAAGAGAAGGAGGAGAATGACAAGGAGAAGAAGAAGGAAAAGGTGGAGGAAGAGAAAGAGAAGCAGGAGAAGGGGTAGGAAGAGAAGCATGAGAAGGGGAAGGAGAAGAAGAAGAAGGAAGAGGAGGAGGAGGAGAAAGCGAAGGAGAAGGAGAAGAAAGCGAAGGAGAAGGTGGAGAAGGAGAAGAAAGCGAAGGAGAAGGTGGAGAAGGAGAAGAAAGCGAAGGAGAAGGAGGAGAAGCAATAGGAGGGAATGGAGATGGAGAAGAAGGAGAAGCAGAAGGAGGAGAAAAAGCAGAAGAAAGGGAAGGAGGAGAAGAAGAAGAAGGGGAAGGAGGAGAAGAAGAAGAAGGGGAAGGAGGAGAAGAAGAAGAAGGGGAAGGAGGAGAAGAAGAAGAAGGGGAAGGAGGAGAAGAAGAAGAAGGGGAAGGAGGAGAAGAAGAAGAAGGGGAAGGAGGAGAAGAAGAAGAAGGGGAAGGAGGAGAAGAAGAAGAAGGGGAAGGAGGAGAAGAAGAAGAAGGGGAAGGAGGAGAAGCAGAAGAAGGGGAAGGAGGAGAAGCAGAAGAAGGGGAAGGAGGAGAAGCAGAAGAAGGGGAAGGAGGAGAAGAAGAAGAAGGGGAAGGAGGAGAAGAAGAAGAAGGGGAAGGAGGAGAAGAAGAAGAAGGGGAAGGAGGAGAAGAAGAAGGGGAAGGAGGAGAAGAAGGGGAAGGAGGAGAAGAAGAAGGGGAAGGAGGAGAAGAAGAAGGGGAAGGAGGAGAAGAAGAAGGGGAAGGAGGAGAAGAAGAAGAGGAAGGAGGAGAAGAAGAAGGGGAAGGCGGAGAAGAAGAAGGGGAAGGCGGAGAAGAAGAAGGGGAAGGCGGAGAAGAAGAAGGGGAAGGCGGAGAAGAAGAAGGGGAAGGCGGAGAAGAAGAAGGGGAAGGCGGAGAAGAAGAAGGGGAAGGCGGAGAAGAAGAAGGGGAAGGCGGAGAAGAAGAAGGGGAAGGCGGAGAAGAAGAAGGGGAAGGAGGAGAAGAAGAAGGGGAAGGAGGAGAAGAAGAAGGGGAAGGAGGAGAAGAAGAAGGGGAAGGTGGAGAAGAAGAAGGGGAAGGTGGAGAAGAAGAAGGGGAAGGTGGAGAAGAAGGAGGGGAAGGTGGAGAAGGAGGAGGGGAAGGTGGAGAAGGAGGAGGGGAAGGTGGAGAAGAAGGAGGGGAAGGTGGAGAAGAAGGAGGGGAAGGTGGAGAAGAAGGAGGGGAAGGTGGAGAAGAAGGAGGGGAAGGTGGAGAAGAAGGAGGGGAAGGTGGAGAAGAAGGAGGGGAAGGTGGAGAAGAAGGAGGGGAAGGTGGAGAAGAAGGAGGGGAAGGTGGAGAAGAAGGAGGGGAAGGTGGAGAAGACAGGGTAGGAGGAGAAGGAGGAGAAGTAGAAGGAGGAAAAGCAGAAGAAATGGAGCACAAGGAGAAAAGGAGGCGGAGGAGGTGGAGGAAGTTACATAAAGAAGTGAAGCAGGATCAGTAAGAGAAGCAACAGAAGGACAAGGAAAAGGAAGGACAAGGAAGCAAATAAGTAGCTGAGAAGAACAAAACAAATCAGGAGGAGGAGTAGCTGGATAAAGGAGAAGGGTAAAAGGAGAAGAATAAGGAGGAGGAGGTGGTGGTGGAGAAGAAGGAGGATAAGGTGCAGTGGGCGACACAGTGGTTAGAACCGCAGCCTCACAGCTCCAGCAACGCGGGTTCAGTTCTGGGTACTGCCTGTGCAGAGTTTGCAAGTTCTCCCTGTGACTGCATAGATTTCCTCCAGGTGCTTTAAGCAGAGAGTTCTGAGGTGATTTGAACAGAAGCAGCTGTGTTATTCCTCTCTCAAAATTCTACAAAGCTTCAAGCCGAATTAATTCCATAAGAAAAGCTTTTCTTTTTAATGCTACAACAGCTGAACTGCTGAATTCTTATCTTAGAAGGACCTTTTTATTCCATTGGACCACTGTGACCTTTGACTGTTTCTACATTGGAAGACTCCATTTGTCAGAAAAGTAACTTGCAAAGATTTTGTTCTCAATGGTCAGCTAATTAACAAACAAACTACTATTAGTTTTGAATATATGTATGCGAATGCAGGAGTTAGATTTTTAAAGAAGTATGTCTTTACACAGATTTACCTTAGTAGTTTTTAAGATTTTAGTTTTTTTTTAAATAAATAGTTAATTTGTTGTTGTCTAAAGATACCTGGTTTGGTCTGCTTCATTGGGAGATACTGAAGTGTTCCATTTGGCTGCTTTTCTGATTTGGAATGCTTAATGAAATATGCTGCGACCTGTGGAGCGACAGGACTGAATTAACAGCACCTTTGGAGCCAGATTTCTGACATAGGTGGACCCAGTGTCCTTTTGCACTGCACACCTTGCACAAATCTTGAAATGCAGGACAACGACACAGTGAGTGGGACAAAATACACTTACCATGCAACTTGTTTGTTTTTTTTGACCTGGTTACTGTGTCGATACTGTCGGCCTATTGCTTGCAGATGCTGTTGTCCAGCTACAATGGCTTTGTATTTCCTGCCATCTTCTAGCAGTGCATCAATTCTGTGACCTTGTTTTTTACCCCAAGAGATCTTTTTGGAACGCTTCAATAGGTATTGAGACAATCACCAGCTCCGGCAGCTCAGTTTCTGAAAAATTGCATTTGTTGCCCTTATTGTGGCATCTACTGATGAATTGATTTATTGATTGCTATGGCTGTTGATGTAGGGCATCAATTCCAGGCGATGAATTCTAAAATTCACTCTTACCCAAAGCTGATCTTCTAGCACTTTCCATATCTTTGCAGGATTTTTCTGGTCCTCTTCAGACAAGCCAGAGGTATTGATTCGGTATCATCCTTCATTTCCAACTGCTATCAATATTTTCACAGCCTGCTTCTCTGGTTCTGTAACCACTTGGTCTATGAAGCATAACTGAATTTTTTGTTTAAAAACTTTAAACTGGAATAGGATATCAATGGCCTTCCAGTTCATGCTGGGAAATTTGACATCCATCCTTCTGCTGTCGCTTTGCTTTCTGCTCTGTATTTAACTTTATTCAGCTATGTGTGTGCCTTCATTATGGCTTTCTATTTGTGGTTTAAATCTGTTTTTAAAACTTGATCTATTAGCTCTATGCTGTTTGCCCTTTAAGATTTATTTTTCAGCTTGCTGCTTTGACGGAGTGTAACAGGTGCTAGATCTTCAAGGAACTGCAATCCACATATCTCATTATGTTGCTTAACATAATACATAGAAACTCATGATGTTGTGGCAGTGGTCCTTGAAGCTTTGTAGAATTTTGAGAGAGGAATAACACAGCTGCTTCTGTTCAAATCACCTCAGAACTCTCTGCTTAAAGCACCTGGAGGAAATCTATGCAGCTAAACTAGTATATACAATACAGAACAAATTATATACAGAACCTTTGCCCAAGATGTTGCTATGCAGAGTGACTGTGGCTTCTAGTCACATGACTATATCCTTGTACTTAGCTTGTTCGCATACTGAGTCCTTAAAGGTACATTACTCTTACAGCGATCATACAACAGTGGAGGGGCTAACCCGACTCTTCACCCGATCTGGGCTGCCTGCCAAGATCCAGTCTGATTAGAGCACAAGTTTTATGTCCAGTATGTTTCAAAAGATCATGGGTTATCTGGTCATAACCCAGCTAAAGTCTTCAGCCTACCACCCACAGTCACAAGGGGCTTTGGAACGGGACCACCAGACCCTAAAGACAATGATCGGGGCATACTGCTACGAGTACCCCCATGACTGGGAAAAAGGGCTGGGATTTCTTCCGTTTGCTACCAGGGACTCACCCAATCAGCCCACTGGCTTTAGTTCCTTAACATTAGTTTATAGACACGAGGCAAAAGGTCACTTAAACTAATCAAGGAGAGGATTTTAAGAGACAGGAATGAACCTATCATGTTAGACTACGTCTCCATGTTCTATGAGCTGCTCACTAGAGCCTGTACAGTGGCTCAGGAGCACCTAAAAACCTTCCAGACAGCTATGAAAAGGCAGGCAGACAAACGTGCCAAGGCCAGAACATTGCAGCCCAGAGACCATGTGTTAGTGCTACTAACAATACAGGGTGAACCACTGAAAACCCGGTTTATTGGCCCATACAGAGTAGTGAAGAGGCTTAGCAAGGTGAATTATTTAATTGACACCCCAGACCATCAGAAAAAGCAAAGGCTGTGCCACATCAATATGTTAAAGCAGTATCACAGCCAGGAAGGGGACAAATAAGCACAGGTCCGTGAGGCAATCAGGAAATAGGAGGGTGAAAGAGACAGTGAGGATGAGTTAGATGGAGGTCTGGAGGATTCCCAAATTGAACCCCCTACCATCGGTTAGCTAACACAGAAATGTCAAGGGAATTAGACTCCATACTCCGCTATTTAAAGGGAGGACAGAGAGGAGACCCAAGGCTGTGTTTAAAAAGATCTGCGGGGACAAACTAGGGTGCACAAACCTAACCCTACACGATGTGGATGTAGGAGAGACCCCTCCCATAAAGCAAAATCCCTATTGCCTACGTCCCAGGAAACTGACCCAGGTTCAGGAGGAAATTCAGTACATTTTGGAGCACAAGCTGATCGAGCCCAGTCAGAGCAGCTGGAGATCCCCAGTTGTGCTCGTATCCAAGCCCGATGGCTCAGCAAGACTCTGCACTGATTACAGGAAGGTTAATGCAGTGACCAGAGTTGATTCCTACCCAATTCCCCGCATGGAAAATTGTATCAATAGGAAACGCCACCAACATAACAAAAATAGACTTGTTAAAAAGATACTGGCAGGTTCCCTTAACCACCCGAGCTAAAGAGATCTCGGCTTTTGTCACCCTAGATGACTTATTCCACTGCCGGGTGATGCCATCTGGATTAAGAAATGCCCCAGCCACCTTCTGAAAGCTGATGAACCAGGTAGTGGGCTGGCCTACCCAACTGTGTAGTGTACCTGGATGATCTGTTAGTTTACAGTGACACCTGGGGGAACTACCGAGACCAGTTAGAAGCCCTCTTTCAAAGGTTACAGTTAGCTGACCTCATGGTAAATCTTGCAAAGAGCGAGTTTGCTTGCAGGTAAACTACCTGGGGCATATTGTGGGTCAAGGGTAAGTGTTGCCTAGAGCAGCAAAGGTACAGGCAATGATAGATTTTCCCATGACCAAATGGGAAAATCTAATGCGATTTTGGGGAATGTGTGATGTTACCGCAAGTTCGTCCCAAACTTCAGTATTATAGCTGCCCCACTGACAGACTTGTTCAAGAAAAGAACAAATTTAGTGAGGTCAAGGAAGTGCCAAACAGCTTTTGAGAGGCTGAAAACCATCTTAACCAACAAACTGGTGACAGCAGCTCCAAACTTTAACAAACCATTTAAAGTGGCAGTTGATGCCTGTGACCTAGGGGTAGGTGCTGTTCTTCTCCAAGATGATGAGTCAGGCATTGAGAGACCAGTTGAGTATTTTGCCAAGAAATTAAACAGACATACTGTGGAGAAGGAAACTCTGGGACTTTGAAATATACAAGCAATTGCAGAAAATACGGAAGTATGGGATTGAAGGTGATTTAGAGCTTTGGATCAGAAATTGGCTAGCTGAAAGAAGACAGAAGGGTGGTGGTTGATGGCAAATGTTCATCCTGGAGTTTAGTTACTAGTGGTGTACCGCAAGGATCTGTTTTGGGGCCACTGCTGTTTGTCATTTTTATAAATGACCTGGATGAGGGTGTAGAAGGGTGGGTTAGTAAATTTGCGGATGACACGAAGGTCGGTGGAGTTGTGGATAGTGTCGAAGGGTGTTGTAGGGTACAGAGGGACATAGATAGGCTGCAGAGCTGGGCTGAGAGATGGCAAATGGAGTTTAATGCGGAGAAGTGTGAGGTGATTCACTTTGGAAGGAGTAACAGCAATGCAGAGTACTGGGCTAATGGGAAGATTCTTGGTAGTGTAGATGAGCAGAGAGATCTTGGTGTCCAGGTACATAAATCCCTGAAAGTTGCTACCCAGGTTAATAGGGCTGTTAAGAAGGCATATGGTGTGTTAGCTTTTATTAGTAGGGGGATCGAGTTTCGGAGCCACGAGGTCATGATGCAGCTGTACAAAACTCTGGTGAGGCCGCACCTTGAGTATTGCGTGCAGTTCTGGTCACTGCATTATAGGAAGGATGTGGAAGCTTTGGAAAGGGTGCAGAGGAGATTTACTAGGATGTTGCCTGGTATGGAGAGAAGGTCTTACGAGGAAAGGCTGAGGGACTTGGGGTTGTTTTCGTTAGAGAGAAGGAGGAGGAGAGGTGACTTAATAGAGACATACAAGATAATCAGAGGGTTAGATAGGGTGGATAGTGAGAGTCTTTTTCCTCGGATGATGATGGCAAACACGAGGGGACATAGCTTTAAGTTGAGGGGTGAAAGATATAGGCCAGATGTCAGAGGTAGTTTCTTTACGCAGAGAGTAGTAGGGGCGTGGAACGCCCTGCCTGCAACAGTAGTAGACTCGCCAACTTTAAGGGCATTTAAGTGGTCATTGGATAGACATATGGATGAAAATGGAATAGTGTAGGTCAGATGGTCGGCGCAACATCGAGGGCCGAAGGGCCTGTACTGCGCTGTAATGTTCTAATTCTAATAAAAAAAGTTCTAATTCTAATTCGAATCCGAAATGGATATTGTGAGACCGTAGCTTACAGCGACCACAATCCTTTGACATTTATGGAGAAATTCAAAACCCAGAATGCAATGCTATTTCAATGGAGCCTGCTTTTGCAACCTTACCACCTAAAGATTGCCCACATTGCAGGAAAAAATAATGTGATAGCTGATGCTTTATCCAGAGTCTAACTCAGCACAGAATCATCCCAGATGAAAACTAAACCGTGCATCACTATGGTAGTGAGAGATTGATAACTGAGTGTTTGGGGATGAATGTGTGTCTACAGTTTCTTTTTTAACTTGTCGTCACATTTCATCTTGTATGGTGTGGCGGTGTCACAAAAACATGCTGTGTTGAATGATGATTTTTTAAATTGATCGGCTGGAAACCTGATTAAACTGGTGGAGATGAACCATTCAAACCTTGCAAGCTTCGAACTCTGCCTGCTGGCCATAAACACTAAGGCAGACTGTAGTGTTCAGTGGTTTAATTGATCTGTGCTTGTTTGTATCAGTCTGTTCACTGTGCTTAAGCCTAAGGGCTGAGCTACAGATTTTGGAGATGGCTCCGGAATGAACAGACAGAGACACCCTTGAAGGAAATCAGCCGCATTGCTACCTCGAATCAAGAACCACCAAATCAGCTGTCCCCACCTTCAAACCAAAAGCCTCAGGACCACCAAATTCAGCCTGAAGCCAGCCGAGCCATTAACCCCTACAGACTGTATATACCCCTTATATTTCTCTGCACTCTAATTCGACAAATCTATCCTTCCCCACTCTAAGCTATTTGTTTGTGTGTGTATGCATGCGTGTGCATGCAGCGTGTGAAGGTTCGAGCATATTTTATTATTTTACTTAGATTGGTTTACGTAAAATAAAGTTAAACTCTTTCTTTGTTAACCTCAAGAAAACCTGTCCGATTGGTTCTTTATGATCACAGTGCGTAAATAGATAAACACTCCCTGAACTGGCAAGCATATCTACTTCAAAAAAAAATAGTTGTGGTTAAACAAGGAGAGGGAAAAGAGGGGAGCCCTTCGACCCCTCCTCACCTGATCATAACACCTTTCATTCTGTCTTGTCAGAGAGAAGCAGGTGGAGCAAGCATGCAGCTTTGAGAGGATTGTAGGCTTTCCCATGATGCGGGGTGCCATTGAATGCATACACGTTGCTTTGTAGGCACTGCATGTCAGCTGAGATGTACCACAATTAAAAGGGATTCCACTCCCACAGCACCAAGCTGGTGTACAATTATGCTCAGCAAGTCATATAGGCCCAGTATCCTGGCAGCAGTCACGATGCCTTTATTCTGCAGCTGTCCAATGTACCATCTGCATTTGAGACACCACAACAAATCAGAGGGTGGCTAGTGGACAGCAAGAGCTTTGCTTGACAGCATGGATCATGACTCTGGTGTGCAACCCATGCACAAGTGGGCAGCACGGATAGAATGAAATTTTTGCTGCCACATGCAATCGAGTCATAGTGTTGTAGAGTCATTATGACAGGGGTACTGAAGTAATTCTTCCGTTCCCTGGACTGCTCTGGAGGAGTCCTGCCGTACTGGGCAGAATGTGTGTCAAGGTTTGTGGTGTCACCCCAGGGGGAGTAAAGCATACTGCATGACTCGGCATAGGCCTTGCCACCAACAATACGGTGACCAGTTGAGGAGGAAGAGGAGGAGGAAGGGGGAGGCAACCAGCACATCCCCTTTCTGACCAAACTGTCCGTGAAGAACTCATGTAACTCAGATATCAATAAATGCAACCCCAATTCCCCATTCACCAAAAGTCCCACACCTTATCTTTCTTGTATTGCTTTCTGCTTGGCCACAATGCAGAAATAAAAGTCACTACAAAATAGACATTTCAAACCTAATTCATTAATGAAACTACGCCACATTGCATACAAATATCAACTAATCACCCTTGTGCATTCCCTTAGTGTCTGTCTTCCTTGTGCCTTTACCTTTCCTAGTGCTCCTATGCAGATCTACGCAAGTTGCTGCAGCATGGTTGGTCGAAGGGTGTTGACTTCCAGTGGGAGAGACTGCAACTAACCTTGGAGGATGACCTCGAGCAGCTCTGGTCCCAGAAGCCCAGGCTTTAGAGTCATAGAGTCATATAGCACAGAAACAGGCCCTTCAGCCCACTGCGTCCATGCCGACCATAATGCCTGTCTATACTAATCCCACCTGCCTGCATTAATTCCATATCCCTCTATGCCTTGCTCATTCAAGTACCTGTCCAGATGTCTCTTAAATGTTGCTACTGTTCCTGCCTCCACCACCTCCTCAGGCAGCTCATTCCAGATACCCACTATTCTTTGTGTGAAAAATTTACCCCTTTGATTCCCTTTAAACCTCCTCCCTCTCACCTTAAATCTATGCCCTCTAGTTTTAGTCACCCCTACTATGGGAAACAGACTCTGGCTATCTACCCTATCTATGCCTCTCAATTTTATATACTTCTATCATGTCCCCTCTCAGCCTCCTTCGCTCCAGGGAAAACAGACCCAGCCTATCCAATCTCTCTTTATAACTCAAGCCCTCCAAACCAGGCAACATCCTTGTGAATCTTTTCTGCACCCTCTCTAGCTTAATCACATCTTTCCTCTAGTGCGGCGACCAGAACTGCACACAGTACTCCAAATGCGGCCTAACCAACGCTATGTACAACTGTAACATGACAACCCAACTCTTGTACTCAATGCCTCGGCCGATGAAGGCAAGCCTTCTTCACCACCCTGTCTACCTGTTTTGTCACTTTCAGGGAACTATGTACTTGCACCCCAAGGTCTCTCTGCTCAACAACACTCCCCAGGGCCCTGCCATTCACTGCATATATCCTGCCCTGGTTTAACTTCCCAAAATGCATTACTTCACACTTGTCTGCATTAAACTCGTTTTGCCACTCCCTTGCCCACTTTTCCAGTTGATCCATATCTTGTAACCTTAGACAACCTTCTTCACTGTCCACTATACCATCAATTTTGTCATTTGCAAACTTACTAATCATGCTCCTTACATTCACATCCAAGTCATTAATATATATGACAAACAACAGAGGGCCCAGCACCGATCCCTGCAGCACATCACTGGTCACCGGCCTCCAAACTGAAAAACAACCTTCCACTACCACCCTCTGCCTCCTATAACCAAGCCAATTTTGCATCCAATTTGCCAGTTCGCCCTGGATCCCATGTGTTCGAACCTTCTAGACCAGCCTACAATGCGGGACCTTGTCAAAGGCCTTGCTAAAGTCCATGTAGACGACGTCCAACACCCTACCCTCGTCAATCCTCTTGGTCACCTCCTCGAACAACTCAATCAAATTCGTGAGACATGATTTCCCACGCACAAAGCCAGGCTGACTATCCCTAATCAGACCATGCCTTTCCAGATGCATATAAATCCTGTCTCTCAGAATCCCTTCCAATAACTTTCCCACCACTGATGTAAGGCTCACCGGCCTGTAGTTCCCTGGCTTATCCCTGCTGCCTTACTTAAATAAAGGCACATTCGCTATCCTCCAGTCTTCCGGTACCTCACCCGTGGCTAACGATGATACAAAAATCTCTGCCAGGGCCCCAGCAATCTCCTCCCTTGCTTCCCATAGCATCCTCGGATACACCTGGTCAGGCCCTGGGGATTTATCCACCTTAATGCGCTTCAAAACCTCCAACACCTCCGCCGTTGTAATGTTGATATGCTCCAGGATATCGATGTTCCGTCCCTTGAACTCACTAGCTTCCATGACCTTCTCCACGGTAAATACAGACGAGAAATATTCATTTAAGACCTCGCCCATTTCCCGTGGCTCCACACTAGATTACCACACTGATCCTTAAGGGGACCTACTCTCTCCCTAGCTACCCTTTTACTCTTAATATACTTATAGAATCTTTTAGGATTCTCCTTTATCTTATCTGCCAGGGAAATCTCATGGCCCCTTTTCGCCCTCCTAATTTCCTTCTTAAGTGTACTCCTACATCCCTATACTCCTCGAGGGACTCGCTCGATCCCAGCTGCCTATACTTGACATATGCCTCCTTCTTTGTCCTGACCAGACCCTCAATATCACTCGTCAACCAAGGTTCCCTAAACTTGCCAGCCTTGCCCTTCCATCGAACAGGAACATGCCGGCCCTGAACTCTTCCTATCTCACTTTTAAATGCCTCCCACTTGCCAGACATCCCGTTACCTGTAAGCAGCCTCTCCCATTCAACTTTTGAGAGAGTTCCTGTCTGATGCCATCAAAATTAGCCTTCCCCCAATTTAGGACTTCAACCTGAGGACCAGTCCTATCCTTTTCCATAACTATCTTGAAGTTAATAGATTTATGGTCACTGGTCCCAAAGTGCTCCCCCACTGACACATGAACTGCCTGCCCATCCTCATTTCCTAAGAGGAGGTCGAGTGTAGCCCCTTCTCTAGTAGGGCCATCCACATACTGCTTCAGAAAACTATCCTGGACACACTTAACAAATTCTTCCCCATCTGATCCCTTAGCACTGAGGTAGTCCCAGTAAATATTAGGGAAGTTAAAATCACCTACTATTACAACCCTATAATTCCTACACCTATCTGTGATTTCTCTACACATATGCTCCTCCACTTCCCTCTGACTATTGGGGGCCAATAGTATAATCCCAAAGTGATCACCCCTTTCTTATTTCTAAATTCTACCCATATGGCCTCGCTGTCCATTCCCCCTGGGATATCCTCTCTATGTACTGCTGTGATGTCCTCCCTAATCAATAGTGCAACTCCCCCTCCTCTTACCTCCACCTCTGTCACGCCGGAAGGATCAGTACCCCGGAACATTGAGCTGCCAGTCCTGCCCATCCCTCAACTACATTTCCATAATAGCTATAATATCACAATCCCTTGTACCGATCCATGCTCTGAGTTCATCTGCCTTACCTGCAAGGCTTCTTGCATTAAAGTAAATGCAGTTTAGCCTACCAGACCTTCCACGCTCCCTGTCCTGCCCCTGCCAGACCTGCCTACTGGACTTGCTTGCTTTAACCTCTACATTTGCCTCAACTATCTCATCAGAGAGACTACTACTTTGGGTCTCACGCCCCTGCAAGACTAGTTTAAACCCTCCCGAGTAGTACTAGCAAACCTCCCCACAAGGATATTGGTCCCCCTCCAGTTTAGATGCAATCCGTCCTTCTTTTACAGGTCACCTCTGCACCAGTGAGATCCCAATGATCCAAGAGCTGAAGCCCTGCCGCTTACACCAGCTCTTCAGCCACACATTCATTTGCCTTATCCTCCTATTCCTACCCTCACTAGCATGTGGCACAGGGAGTAATCCTGAGATTACAACCCTAGAGGTCCTGCTTTTTAACCTTCTGCCTAACTCCCTATATTCACTTTGCAGGACCTCATCTCTCTTCCTGCCTATGTCGTTGGTACCAATATGGACCACGACCTCTGGCTGCTCACCCTCCCCTTGCAGAATGTCCTGCAGCCGCTCCGAGACATCCTTGACCCTAGCACCAGGTAGGCAACATACCATCCTGGAGTCTCGTTTGTGGCCACAGAAACGCCTATCTGCACCCCTTACAATAGAATCCCCTATCACTATAGCCCTTCCAACCCTTTTCATCCCCTGCTCTGCAGCAGAGCCCTCCGTGGTGCCACGATCTTAGCTGTTGCTGCTTTCCCCTGGGTGGTCATCCCCCCAACAGTATCCAAAGCGGCATATCTGTTTGAGAGGGGGATGGCCACAGGGGACTCCTGCACTACCTGCCTGCGCCTACTACTCCATCTGGTGGTCACCCATCTCTTTTCTGCCTGTGCAGCCATTACCTGCGGTGTGACCACCTCACTAAACGTACTATCCACAATGTCCTCAGCATCGCGGATGCTCCAGAGTGAATCCACCTGCAGCTCCAGCTCCGTAATGCGGATAGCCAGTAGCTGCAGCTGGATACACTTCCTGCACACATGGTCACCAGGGACACTGGAAGCGTCCCTGATTTCCCACATAGCGCAGGAGGAGCATATCACAGGGCTGAGCTCTCCTGTCATGACTTACCCTTAGGTTAATTAGTTACTCCCTTAATTAAAAAATACTAATTATACTAGTGGCCTTGTTCTACACACTTCAATCCAAAGTCCATAAATAAAAACACTTTAGTAGTACTCACCTTATCACCAGAGATTTATTTTCCAAGAAAAAAAGAGTTCCCCTTTTTTTTAAGGTATTCTAACAGCTGCCACTCACCAAACAATCACCTTGCAGCTCTCCTCTGACATCACTGTTTGCCTTTTTTTTCAAAACTCCGGCGCGCTCTAAGAGCTCTGCTCCCAGAAGGTAAGAGACTGGGCCTCGATCCTCGGGGTCGATTTATAGGCTCTGCTCACGGCGATCTCCCCACAAGTCCGCTCTGGTCCTCGCCGCTCCGCTCCCGGAAGGACTGCATCAAGTCGGTGTGGGCAGCAGCAATCTGGGCTGGCTAGCTGCCAGGCAATGACAAGGGCACTGACAGAGTGGCAGAAGGATGATGCTACTATCCTGAGAGAAAGGACAGCAGGTTTGCATACCATGCAGCCACTGTCACTCCCCTTGGGTGGCACCTCAACAATCCTAGTACTGGAGGACAGATTGCTAGACTGCTGTGAGACTCTGCAGGCACCTTTGAACACTGGTGTCCGCAGCCATGATGGCAGCACTCAGAGCCTGCATGCCAGCAAGGTGAGCCTGCATTACCTCAGTCTGAGCTTCTACTGCAGCACCCACTCTTTGGGTGGCTTCTGATTATGTTGCAATGGAAGCTGAGACATCAGCAATCAGATGCTACATCATGATTGGGTCAGCAAATGTGCTAATGATGTTGGCCACCACTTCTCTACTGGAGAAGATGGGCTGCAAGCTCTGAACAAGACCTATGGAAAATTGGTACTGGACTGTTATAGGCCTCTTGACATTGACTGCAAGCTTTCTGGCAATGCACCAAGCATTTCATTCTGCATATCCAGCAGCCTTCTTCTGTTTGCCGCCCCACCAAAGTGCTCATCTAAATCTTCTGCAGCATTATCCTTGCTCTCAGGTGCACTGGCACCAGTGATAACTTTGACCCCTGCTCCATCTTGAGGGGATGCATACCCAGTGCCTCACTACATGCAGACCTTGCCTCTAAGTCACTGTCCGACGAGTGAGAGTGAGTGATGCTGTTTCTTCCAGATCTTCCACCCATTGCCTTTCCATCACTGCCTGGGCAGGTTGCAGCTCTTGGGTATCCAAAAGGAGAAAGTCAAGGGTGGGTGGCAGTGATAGGAGGAAGGGCAAAAAAGATGCATGCTCACACCATGTGCAGCTTGTAAATCAGAGGTGAAAGGGAAAAGGGATGTGAGAAGGAGGATTAGCTATTAGGAAATTGTCACCTTCGATTGTTTCAACCCCACCACTGGTCACGGTCTCAGTCATGGCTGCTCCAATGAAAGCAAGCACCATCTCCTCCATGGGGGTGATGACATGCAGTTGTGCCTATCCCTCACTGGTTAGCTCCTGCTGCCTCTGGTTATGTACCACCTTGTCCTCCAAAAGAGAGGAGTGTTAGTGAGTGTGGTGTGATGTGTTTAGATGATCTAGCTGTCATGGTTGAACATTTGGCAGTGTGTGCAAACTGGGAGACGTGGGTGTGAGGCTTGCAGCAATGTTACATGTGTGAGGGCGAGATGAAGCTATGAATGATAGGTATGAGTCCTGATTGATAGAGACTGTTGGTAAGTAATTGATGGGGGCGTGGTGCATTGAGCCGCATATGAGGATAGTCGTGCTGTTGGTAGGATATGGCCTTTGAAGATGCATTCACAGACCTCGACCACTCATGTGAGGTCATTGAACTTTGTATTGAGGTTCTCAAGGCTGGACTCCTGGCACTGAGCACCATCTCTATCTGGTTTTATCTGCTGATAATTGCAAATTTTGTCTTGAGGCCCTCCTGGCCCCCTATGGATAAAAGACATCTTTACTCCTCGCCACCTCCTACACTGAGGCCTCCAGTGCAATGTCAGAAATATTGCAGCTCACTCTCTTCCACGGTGTGCCATTGTTCTAGATTTCCCAGGTCAGAATCATTTGTAGTGTGACTTCCAGCATCTGCTCCAGCTGCAATGCACCTCCTCTTTGAGGTGTGCGCTAGATTTAATTTGTGCTAGACTCTTGACGATTTTGTGCATTTGATCAGCCGTGCAGTCACTCAACAATGCGCTTTGCACTGGCTGCATGCTGCAATCAGACAGCATGAAGTTTGCCTGCTGCCTACATGGAAAAAGACAGGCATGGGATAATCTCGCATCGCGAACCCTGCCCCTGTTTTCGGGCTCCATTGAATTTCACAGCCACTATCTTTCAGATGAGACAGAGGTTCCATCTGCTCTCTCAGGTACATGTAAAAACTCCATGGCGCTATTTTGAAGGAGAGAACAGGATCTCTTTCCAGTGTCCTGGCCAATAGATAGCCATCAACTAATAATGCTAAAACAGTGATTTATCATCTCATTGCTGTTGATGGAATTTTGCTGTGTGCAAATTAACTGATCAGTTTCCATCATTACAACAGCGACTATACTTCAAAAGTACTTCAGTGGCTTTAAAGTGCTTTAGTACATCCTGAGGGCATGAAAGATGCTGTATAAATATAGCTCTTTCTTTATCAATATCCATATTGCCATGCATCATTATTTACTTAAAAGTTAGAAAACTTGGCTGGAAAACTTCAGAAAGTTAAAATAGCAGTGCGATTTTTAAAATATAATTTTGACTATAAAGACAAATTTGGACACTTTTGAAAACCTAGTCCGGTACACAGGTCAATCTTTCTCAGTCAGATTTCACCATTTGAACACTGAACTGGATTAACGCTGAGACTATGTTTCAATCTCCAATTGTGTCCCTGTAATGTTTACAAACAGGAATTTCTGCCTTGCATGCTCGCTCCATTTCTGATGACAACTGTCCTGTTATTTGTATTACGCTTCATCGCAAACACATTCTAGGCAATTTCAGATATATTTTTGCAGCCTAAGTTCCAAATGTTTCTTCAGTTAGAACATTGGTTGTATTTCTATTTTAAATATAATGCCCTTGCACAAGGAGCTGTTGTCCAGATGCATAAAGGTGATGGATATCAGAGTGACAGATGCAGCTGGATGAATGTCGTTAACAGTCCACTGGGTAAAGGCCTTAACCTGTACAGATCTGGAGGCCTGCAGTGACTTAGCTGACAGCAGGTGGAGCACGACAGGCTATCCCGGAGGCCTCAGGCTGTGGAACAAAGAATTCAGCCAAGGTTGCTGATCCTCGTTGACAAGCACACATCTGTGGACACTGAGTGAGAGCAGGATCAGGCTGGGTTACAATTCACTCCACGCGTCAGGCTAGTACGTGAGTATGCTCACTTGGGAGAGCTAGCAGAAGGCTGTTGGCACTTATGGAGTAGTCCCTCAGGCAGGCTCCCAGGCAGGTCCATCACCTCCAGGAGATAATGAGAGACAAGAAGAAGAGTGACAAAAAAAATAAGAAGGTCACAGTGCCTTTGGTCACAGAGAGGTGAGACGTGACTCATATGGAATTACAGTTAGGATGTCTCTGAATTCAGGGACAGCATCAGGGAAGGTGCTGAATGCAAAATGTTGTTTTTCAAAAGGTAGGCGAGTATGATAAAGCAAGTGGTTGTAATCTGTTCTGATGCCAAGCCAATGGCAGAGAGTTGACAGCAGCTGCCTGCTTATTGGGGCGATTTGTAACCCCCAAAATGGGTGGGTTGTAGCTGGGGCAGAGGCTAAAATTTAAAGATCGTAAACCCAATTCCAACCCGCCTCCAATTTGCTCACTTCTGAATTTACTTCTGCTGAAGGCACTGGACACTGCAAAGGCTACAGGCCCTGAAGAACTAGCTGTGCCCCGAGCCAAGCTGCTCCAGTACAGCTACAACACTGGCATCTACCCGGCAATTTGGAAAATTGCCTAGGTATGTCTTGTCCACAAAAAACGGGACAAATCCAACCCAGCCAATTACTGCCCCATCAGTCTACTCTTGATCAGTAAAGTGATGGAAGGGGTCGTTGACAGTGCTATCAAGTGGCATTTTCTCAGGAATAACCTGCTCACTGATGCTCAGTTTGGGTTCTGCCAGGACCACTCAGCTCCTGATCTTATTACAGCCTTGGTCCAAACATGGGCTGAAGAGCTGAACTCCAGAGGTGAGGTGAGAGTGACTGTTCTTGACATCAAGGCAGTATTTGACTGAGTATGGCATCAATGAGCCCCAGCAAAACTGGAGTCAATGTGAATCAGTGGGAAAACTCTCTGCAGGTTGGAGTCATACCTAGCACAAAGGAAGATGGTTGTGGTTGTTGGAAGTCAGTCATCTCAGTCTCAGGATATCACTGCAGGAGTTCCTTAGGGTAGTGTCCTAGGCTCAACCATCTTCAGCCGCTTTATCAATGACCTTCCCTCCGTCATAAGGTCAGAAGTGGGGATGTTTGCTGTTGACTGCACAATGCACCATTCCCAACCCCTCAGATAGTGAAGCAGCCCATGTCCTGATGCAGCAAGACCTGAATAACATCCAGGCTTGGTCTGAGAAGTGGCAAGTAACATCTGTGCCACACAAGTACCATCTCAAACAAGAGAGAATCTAACCATCTCCCTTTGATGATCAATGGCATTACCATCGCTGAATTCCCCATTATCAACATCCTGGCAATTACCATTAACCAGAAACTGAACTGGACCAGCCACATAAATGCTGTGGCTACAAGAGCAGGGTAGAGACTGGGAATCCTGCAGAGAATAACTCACCTCCTGCTTCCCCAAATGCCTGTCCACCAGCTACAACGCACAAGTCAGGAGTGTGATGGAATACTCTCCACTTGCCTGGATGAGTGCAGCTCTAACAACACTCAAGAAGTTCGATACCAACCAGGATAAAGCAGCCCGCTAGATTGGCACCCCATTTACCACCTTCAAAATTCACTCCCTTTACCACCGACGCATGACGACAGCAGTGTGCACCTTCTACAAGATGCACTGCAGCAACTCACCAAAGCTCCTTTGATAGCACCTTCCAAACCCGTGATCTCCACCACCTAGGGCAGTAGATGCATGGGCTCACCACCACCTGCAAGATCCCCACCAAGCCACACACCATCCTGACTTAGAACTATATTGCTGTCCCTTCACTGTCACTGGGTCAAATTCTGGGAACTCCCTCCCTAACAGTACTGTGGGTGGGGCATTAGATTTTTCCTCCGGTCCCCCAAGCTTCTACCACATAAGATACCCACCCTCATACAAAGACTTGGAGTTAAAACTGCACAGCGTATGGGAAACCTGGGTTTCTCATCCAGAACTCTTCACCCAACTTTACTAACCCACCCCTGTTAATATCCAGGCCATTGTCTCTGACATGTATTGTACTTGCTTATTGTCATTGAACACGAGGGAGCTCGGATGGGGGTGAACATATTGCAGCAATTGCATTCTAGGGTCTCCTCTCATATTGAACATTATATCCAAAAGGTAAATGCTAGAGAGTCTGAAATAAAAGCAGCCATTGTTATGAAGATCGAACATTGAGCATTTTTGTCCAAGGGTTTGGGCGCCCCTGTCACTGCAATTTTCTTTTATCAAGTCAGCATTGGATAAAAACTGTAAAGAGTACCCAACATGATCCAGCTGGAGTGAATATTTAGAAGCATTCAATTTTTAATTTCCAGCGATTAACTTACGATGGTAGTCAGCAAAAGAGCAGTTTTGCTTATTTTTTGCAAACCTGCAATGGAGGCATTGATTACGAAGCTGGATTCTCCTGGTAATTGCTGGTAATGGTTGAGCCCAGGTAGGTGAACTCTTGAACCACTTCCAGAATGTGGTCACCAATATTGTTGGATGGACCATTTCTGACATCCTGTCCCATGATGTTTGTTTTCTTGAAACTGATATTTCTGCCAAATTCGTTGCAGGCAGCCGCAAGCCTGTCGATGAGTCTCTGCAGACACTCTTCCGTGTGGGATGTTAATGCGGCATCGCCAGCAAAGAGAAGTTCCCTGATGAGCACTTTCTGTACTTTGGTCTTCACTCTAAGATAGGCAAGGTTGAACAACCTGCCATCTGATCTTGTGTGGAGGAAAATTCCTTCTTCTGAAGGCTTAAATGCATGTGAGAGCAGCAGTGAGAAGATAATCCCAAACAGTGTAGTTGCGAGAACACAATCCTGTCTCACACCGCTCAGGATGGGAAAGGGGTCTGATGATGCACTGCTATGCTGAATTGCGCCTTTCATATGGTCATGGAACGAGGTGATGATACTTAGTAGCTTTGGTGGACATCCGATCTTTGCTAGTAGTCTGAAGAGACCACGTCTGCTGACGACGTCAAAGGCTTTGGTGAGATCTATGAAAGCAATGTAGAGGGGCATCTGTTGTTCGGGGCATTTCTCCTGTAGCTGGTGAAGGGAGAACAGCATAACAATCGTGGATCTCTCTGCTCAAAAGCCACACTGTGCCTCAGGGTAGACGTGTTCAGCCAGTTTCTGGAGTCTGTTTAAAATGACTCGAATGAAGGCATTCTCCACTGCGCTGAGCAGGGAGATTCCATGGTAGTAGTTGCAGTCACTGCAGCCACCCTTGTTCTTATAGAGGGTGATGATATTGGCATCGCGCATGTCCTTGCGGTACTGCTCCCTCGTCCTAGCACAGGCAAAGCAGTTCATGGAGTGCTGAAAGTATAGCAGGCTTGGCATACTTGATTATTTCAGGGGCAATGCAGTACTTTCCAGGGGCTTTTTCTCTGGCGAGAGAATCAATGGCGTTCCTGAGCTCTGATTTTGTTGGCTGTTCATCCAGCTCGTCCATGACTTCATGCAGGGAGAAGACTCGGAGGGCAGAGTTCCGGACCGTTAAGTATAAAAAACTTACCTCGGTGATTCGTTGCCTTCATCCAGGGAGAAGACTTGAGGAGGGCGGAGTTCCACACCGGTAAGTTACCTCGGGTAGAAAAAAACTGGAAAAAAACACAAAAAAAAACTGAAAAAGTGACGTCACAGGAAAGCTGTGACCTGATTGGCTGGTAGGGAATCTACACTGAATTTGTAGAATACAAATAGAACATTGATAAAAATTAATTAAAACCCTAATTAGCTAATTAATTAATTAATAAGTAGAGGAGTAACTAAACTGGAGGGAGGAGATTACTGTATATAGCATTTAATATTTATAGTAGAAATCTAGCACCAGGGACCATATAGTTAATTGTAACATAACTTAGTAAGGATTTAATAAGTATTTAATTATTTATTTTAAATTAATTTATTAATTAATGTTAGAAATGTCAGTTAGAGGGGTGAAGTGCTTCACCTGCGAGATGTGGGAGGTCCATGACGCTTCCAGCGTTCCAGACGACTACAACTGCAGGAAGTGTACCCTGTTGCAGCTCCTCACAGACCACATGGATCGGTTGGAGCAGCAATTGGATGCACTTAGGAGCATGCAGGTGGCAGAAAGCATCATTGACAGGAGTTTTAGAGAAGTGGTTACACCCAAGGTGTAGGCAGATAGATGGGTGACCTCTAGAAGGGGCATGCAGTCAGTGCAGGAATCCCCTGTGGCTATCCCCCTCTCTAACAAGTATACCGTTTTGGATGCTGTTGCGGGGGTGGGGATGGCCTATCAGGGGAAAACAACAGCAGCAGCCAGAGCAGTGGCACCATGGCTGGCTCTGTTGTTCAGCAGGGAGGGGCAAAGCGCAAGATCAATAGTTATCGGGGACTCTATAGTCAGGGGCACAGATAGGCGCTTCTGTGGACGTGAACGAGACTCCAGGATGGTAGGTTGCCTCCCTGGTGACAGGGTCAAGGATGTTTCTGAACGGACAGGGGGCATTCTGAAGGGGGAGGGTGAACAGCCAGAGGTTGTGGTACATATCGGTACTAATGACATAGGCAGGAAGAGTGACGAGGTCCTGCAGGGGGAGTTCAGGAAGTTAGGTAGAAAGTTAAAAGACAGGACCTCTAGGGTTGTAATCTCGGGATTACTCCCTGTGCCACGTGCCAGTGAGGCTAGGAATAGGAAGATAGTGCAGCTAAACGCGTGGCTGAACAGCTGGTGTAGGAGGGAGGGTTTCAGATATCTGGACCATTGGGATCTCTTCCGGGACAGGTGGGACCTGTACAAGAAGGACGGGTTGCATCTAAACTGGAGGGGCACAAATATCCTGGCTGCGAGGTTTGCTAGCGTCACTCAGGAGGGTTTAAACTAGTGTGGCAGGGGGGTGGGAACCAGAGCAACAGGACAGCAGGAGAAATAACTGAGGGGGAACTAGTAAATAAGGCCAGTAAGACTAAGAGCAAGAGCAGGCAGGGAGATGTTGCTGAGCACGGCGGGACTGGTGGTCTGAAGTGCATTTGTTTCAATGCTAGAAGTATAACAGGTAAGGCAGATGAACTTAGAGCTTGGATTAGTACTTGGAACTATGTTGTTGCTATTACAGAGACTTGGTTGAGGCAAGGACAAAATTGGCAGCTAAATGTTTCAGGATTTAGAAGCTTCAGGAGGGATAGAGGGGGATGTAAAAAGGGTGGGGGAGTTGCATTACTGGTTAAGGAGAATATCACAGCTGTACTGCGGGAGGACACCTGAGAGGGGTCATGCAGCGAGGCAATGTGGGTGGAGCTCAGAAATAGGAAGGGTGCAGTCACGATGTTGGGGGTTTACTACAGGCCTCCCAACAGCCAGCAGGAGGTAGAGGAGCAGATATGTGGACAGATTTTGGAAAGATGTAAAGGTTGCAGTGGTGGCTGATTTTAACTTCCCCGATATTGACTGGGACTCACTTAATGCTAGGGGCTCAGATGGGGCAGAATTTGTAAGGAGCATCCAGGAGAGCTTCTTGAAACAGTATGTAGATAGTCCAACGAGGGAAGGGGCCGTACTGGATCTGTTATTGGGGAATGAGTGGTCGAAGTTTCTGTAGGGGAGCATTTCGGGAACAGTGACCATAATTCCATATGTTTTAAGGTACTTGTGGATAAGGATAAGAATAGTCCTCGGGTGAAGGTGCTAAACTGGGGGAAGGCTAATTATAACAATATTAGGCAGGAACTGAAGAATTTAGATTGGGGGCAGCTGTTTGAGGGTAAATCAACATCTGACATGTAGGAGTCTTTCCAACGTCAGTTGATTAGAATCCAGGACCAGCATGTTCCTGTGAGGAAGAAGGATAAGTTTGGCAAGTTTCGGGAACCTTGGATAACGAGGGATATTGTGAGCCTAGTCAAAAAGAAAAAGGAAGCATTCGTAAGGGCTAGAAGGTTGGGAACGGACGAAGCCATGAGGAATATAAAGAAAGTAGGAAGGAACTTAAGTAAGCAGTCAGGAGGGCTAAAAGGGGTCATGAAAAGTCATTGGCAAACAGGATTAAGGAGAATCCCAAGGCTTTTTATACAAAGAACAAAGAACAGTACAGCACAGGAACAGGCCATTCAGCCCTCCAAGCCTGCGCCGATCTTGATGCTTGTCTAAACTAAAAACCTTCTGCACTTCCGAGGACCGTATCCCTCTATTCCCATCCTATTCATGTATTTGTCAAGATGCCTCTTAAACGTTGCCATCGTACCTGCTTCCACCACGTCCCCCGGCAGCAAGTTCCAGGCACTCACCAGCCTCTGTGTAAAGATCTTGCTTCGCACATCCCCTCTAAACTTTGCCCCTCGCACCTTAAACCTATGTCCCCCAGTAACTGACTCTTCCACCCTGGGAAAAAGCTTCTGACTATCCACTCTGTCCATGCTGCTCATAACTTTGTAAACTTCTATCATGTCACCCCTCCACCTCCGTCGTTCCAGTGAAAACAATCCGAGTTTATCCAACCTCTCCTCATAGCTAATGCCCTCCAGACCAGGCAACATCCTGGTAAACTTCTTCTATACCCTCTCCAAAGCCTCCACATCCTTCTGGTAGTGTGGCGACCAGAATTGTACGCATTATTCCAAGTGTGGCCTAACTAAGGTTCTGTACAGCTGCAGCATGACTTGTCAATTTTTATACTCTATGCCCCGACCGATGAAGGCATGCATGCCATAAGCCTTCTTGACTACCTTATCCACCTGCGTTGCCACTTTCAGTGACCCGTGGACCTGTACGCTCAGATCTCTCTGCCTATCAATACTCCGAAGAGTTCTGCCATTTACTGTATACTTCCCACCTGTATTAGATCTTCCAAAATGCATTACCTCACATTTGTCCGGATTAAACTCCGTCTGCCATTTCTCCGCCCAAGTCTCCAACTGATCTATATCCTGCTGTATCCTCTGACAATCCTCATCACTATCCTCAACTCCACCAACCTTTGCGTCGTCCGCAAACTTACTAATCAGACCAGCGTATATATAGAGCAAGAGGGTAACCAGGGAAAGGGTTGCCCACTCAAGGACAGAGGAGGGAATCTATGTGTGGAGCCAGAGGAAATGGGCGAGGTACTAAATGAGTACTTTGCATCAGTATTCAGCAAAGAGAAGGACTCAGTGGATGATGAATCTAGGGAAGGGAGTGTCGATAGTCTGGGTCATGTCGTTATCAAAAAGGAGGTGGTGTTGGGTGTCTTGCAAAGCATTAAGGTAGATAAGTCCCCAGGGCCTGATCTTGGGTGTCTCCATGAAACCTGGTGACAGGGTTTAGTTTAAAAGAACGAGTTGGTGATGCAGAGGTTGTGGTAGGTACAAACTCCAGCAGTCTCTGTCCATTCTCATTCATCCTTCCACTGTCATAGCACCCGAGGCAGGAAGGCCATGAGTCATGGTCCACCCCAACCCTGGCGTTAAAGTCCCCCAGCAGGAACAAATGTTCTGTATTAGGAATGCTATTAATGATATTATGGAGTTCTTCGTCGAACTGGTCTTTAACTTCAGGTGGGGAGCAGTGTGTTGGAACATAGATGCTGAGTCGGTGCACTGGACCAAAGGTGGTGAGCAGTCGGATGGACAGTATGCGTTCCGAGCCATTTGCAGGTGGCTCTATCATGCTGAGCAAAGAGGTTCTGATGGCAAAGCCCACTCCATGCTATCTTGGTTCTTCTGGATTCCTACCCTACCAGTAGAAGGTCTAGTCTTGCTCCCTTAGTGATCCACTTACAGGGAGGCATGTCTCCTGAAGTGCTGCAACGTCCACATTGAGTCTCCTGAGCTTGTTCTTAATGATGGCAGTCTTCCAAGAGTCGTCAATTTGTGCAAGATCTTCCGACAGGCTAGGACACAGTTCTGACGCTCCAGCTTGCAAAATGAAGGGCTGTTACCTTCTTTCTTTTTTTTGTCATGCTGTTTGGTGTGGTATTACAGTCCGCTTGTTGGGCAATGACCCTGAGCAACAAGCACCCATTGAAGCAGGTGGACTGTGACAGGGCAGAACCTCTCTGACTGGGGGGCTGCCCGGTTTGAAACGGGAGGCAGCTGTCCAATGAGATGCGACGACCTCTCTCACCGACAAAGGCAACCCATGGCGCCCAATCTCTACGCCACTTGAGCTGTCCACCAATTTAGATGGTGGTCAAAGAATTTTCTCAATTAGATCTTTCCCAGGCTTATTTGCAATTGGAGCAGAATAAATACACATTGAGGAGACTTTTGCAAAAGGTTGAATTTTGGTATTGCTTTTACTCACACAAAATTTCATTAAACCATGGAAACAATCTTGGCTGGTCTCCAAGGAAGTCAAACCTTCTTGGATGATCTTCTGGTCACTGGAAGATCAGAGTAAGATCATGACGCAGCTTTCGACCATTCACACAAATATGAACTCTGACTAAAGATGTCAAAACACTCACTGTTACAAGACTTGAAGAGTATTTTTCCCCCCATTGTTAACAGGTTTAGTATTCAAATATCAAGGAAGGTTGAAGCAATGATCTTTGCACCTGCTCCAAATAATGTGGAAAAGATGCAGTCATCTCTGGGTCTAGTCAATTATTACCAGAACATTCTCCCAAAAATGTTGACAGTTACATACCCACTGAGTGGACTCCTTTGTAAGTGGGAGTGGTCAAACGACTCAGTAGTTTTCAACAGCCGAAGACATGATAGCAAGTGCACCATTATTAGAACATTATGACCCTAATTTGTTGCTGATTTTATAGTTGGTTTCTCAGTTAAATCAGGAACTATGATTTCTCAGCAATATTTTAATGACTTTGAATGACTGATAGCATTCGCCTCCTGTACCCTAATTTTCTCCGATACCAATTACTCACACATTGGATGCAAGGCCTTTGCGATCAACCACAACAATAACAACTTCCATTTATATAGTGCTTTAAATGCAGTATCATGTCTCATGGTGCTTCACAAGAGCATTATCAAATAAAATTTGATACCAAGCCACAAAAAGAGATATTATGACAGGTGAGCAAAAGCTTTGTTAGTCAAGTGAGGAGGGGTCTTTTACCTCCCCTAGTTTGAGCACAACAGGTTTAATTCTTTCTTAAAGTGGATGTACTGGCCAATTCAGTAGGTGTTTGATTACTATGATCATAACAAGAACCAATTAGACAAGTTTTGAGTTCAACAAAGAAAGAGGTTAAACCAAACTAATAAAAATAATAAACAAGACACCAACTTTCACTCTCACACACGCACTAGAGGTTTACATGCACATAATAGGTTCCAGAGAGGTAGATTGGTTGAGTTAGAGTCCATAAGAAAGGTATACAGTCTGTGGAGTTTGCTGATTCAGCTGGCTTCCAGCTGAATTCAGTGGTCCAGTGGCTTTTAGTTTGAACAGGTAGATGACCGATTTGGTGGGTCTCTTTGGAGACATCGATGTAGATGATTTTCTCCGATGGGGTTTCTAATTGTAGCCAGAGTACGCAAAGGTGGTCAGTCAACAGGCAGGATCTGAAAGCTTTCAAGCTGGAATGGTGAGAGCGAGAGAGCGAGAGCACCAGTTAAGGTCTGCTCATGTCACAATTGAGTTGCTTCTCTTCTGCTGCAGAGAAAACATCAGCTAAAAACCACAGATCGGGAGGGCTTTGTCACATGAAAGTCACTCAGTCATTCAAACATGGCAGTTAGCAGTATTTCTCTACTTGCTGAAAGAACAGGTAGTTCTCTTAAACTTCCTGGCTATTGGTTCTTGCTTAGACAGCACCTTCTAAACCTGCAACCTCTACCAACTAGAAGGACAAGGACAGCAAATGCATGGGAACACCACCACCTGCAAGTTCCCCTCCAAGTCACACACCATCCTGACTTGGAACTATATTGCCGTTCCTTCACTGTCACTGGGTCAAAATCCTGGAACTCCCTTCCTAACAGCACTGTAGGTGTACCTACCTCACATGGACTGCAGCAGTTCAAGACAGCAGCTCACCACCACCTTTTCAAGGGCAATAAATGCTGGCCTAGCCACCGACGCCCACATCCCGTGAATGAATTTTTTTTTAAAAACTAGGTGATCATTTTAAGCTGCCAGCAGTCAGCCTGTTTTAAATGTTCTTAAATTTCTTCAAAAAAAATATAAATTCAGATCTCCAGTCAGTGGACCAAAGAAAATCATTCAACAAAACACACTGGCGTAACAACTTGCTTGAATAGGTTGGCTTTAAGGAGTGTCTTAAAAAAGGAGAGAGAGAGGTAGAGAGGCGAAGAAGTTTAGAGGGGGAATTCCAAAACGTAGGGCCTAAGCCATTGAAAACACAGCCACCAATGGTGGATAGATTAAAATCAGAGATGCGCAAGAGGCCAGAATTGGAGGACTGCAGAGATCTCAAAGGTCTGGAAGAGGTTACAGAAATAGGGAGAGGACAATAAGGCCATAGAGGGATTTGAGAACAACCATGAGAATTTTAATATTGAGGTGTTGCCAGACTAGGAGCCAGTGCAGGCCAATGCGCAGATGGGGGTGTTGGGTGAATGGGACTCGGTGCCAATTAAGATATTGGTCGCAGAGTTTTGGATGAGTTCAAGTTGATGGAGAGTGAATGATGGGAGGTCAGCTAGCAAAACATTGGAATAGCCAAGTCTAGAGGTACCAAGGATGAGGGTTTTGGCAGCAGATTAGCTGAGGCAGAGTCAGGTGTTTGAAGTAAAGAAATTTCACACATACCCATTTCCTTCGATATAATGATCATAAGTGTTCAGCTTTGATATTCTGAGAACCAAGGAATACTTATTATAGCTTCAATGAGAATTCAAAGATGGGCTATTCAATTATCAGCTCATCAGTATGCCATCAAGACTAAAACCATTCAAATTGAACACCAATGCAGATGACTATTCCCAACTAACTATATTAGGCCCACTTAATTGCCAAAGATTTGACCATCAAGGAATTATTCACTGAGCACCTGAACTCGCTTCCTATCATGGCCAGTTACATACATAATGTTACAGCTCTTCACTATCCCATTTAGTGTACTACACGGTGAATGACTAGTCCGATGATGGAGTTGGACCAGCAAAACTACGGATTATATGGTCTTCAAGAATAATTATTGATGGAAGAAGCGTGTTTACCAAATGATTATGTTACGTGTGATCTACCACCAATGTCGATTCCACCTAAGCAGGTAGTTGTAACAGCTTCTCAAAATTTCAGATGCTTCATTTATACCCATGTGTAATGAACCAACTACCTCCCAGCATGTTGTTCATGCTTCATATTCTGGTGTAAACTTTCAAGGTTGGTCTCTGTACAACTTTGTGAACCGTGACAAATCTGAGAATTTACCAAAGGCTCTTCCTGTTATTAGTCCCAGTTCAATCACTGTCAATCCTACGCAAAGATTCATAAATACTGACAAAGATCAAGGAAACCTCTAAATTATTTAGACTTGTGAATAGTTCCGGGTATAATGGTTTTCATCATGGTTTCAGTGTTGCAATAACTAATCCTTCCTGCACATTACCAGGAGTGCTCTTGTTTTTTTTTTAAATCACTATAATGTCTGATATAGTTCCTGAATTTCTTGACTTAAGTTATTTTTTAGTAGAATGCAAACATTCTTCAAAATGGCAGTTGTCAGATTGAAATTCTGAGCATGAAAATGATGTGCACTGTGCTGGCACATTGGTAATTAAACACGAGACAGACCCCTGATGGAAGTGAGCATATAGTAGCAATTGTACTTCAGGGTCTCCTTTCACACCAAATGTTACACCCAGAAACAATGGGCTGAATTTTGCTACAGAGGCAGAGGCAAGTTTGCTAGCAAAAACACAGCATACCGTTTTCTTGTTGCCGCCTCTGCACGATTTCTCTGGAGCCAGCTTCTCAGGGATGACAGCCACCCACCTGGAAGTGGCGGGCAGACAGTTAAGGCAATTAAGCAGGCAACTGAGAGGTATTTTGCTGCAGAGGTGCAATTTTTGCAGAGGTGTATAGACCCCACAGTGTATCAGCACCTCTTCCAAGCAGATGAGGCGACTGTACGGGGAGAAGCCATTGAGCAAAGCAGCAGTCATCCATTCCTTTCTATAAAAGGGGGAAATCAGCAAAGAGGAGCTCATGCATTGCCACAGGCTTGCCATTGTGGATGCAAAGCTCACAGATTGTATGTGCTGAAAGTGAAATGGCGGGGGGGGGGGGGGGTGGTGGTGACAATGGGGAGAAAGTGTGGTGCTGTTGGAAGTGGTATGAGGTGTTGTAATTGAGGCCATCTCTGGAAATGGGGCCCACCACATCAAGTTCCCACCTACTGAACACGCCCACTGTCCTTACTTAGATGGTGATGGTGGAGCTTCTAATTGGTCGCCTCTCGCAAAATTCAGCCGGTTGCCACGCAACGACTTCGAGTGAGGTCGGGACCCTGAAATGATCCCAATCTCGGATTCCCAATGCTCTCAGGAAAATTCAGCCCAATGGTCCAGATAGTCTGATATAAAAGCAGTCGTTAAATTGCCACAGTGATTGAAGGTTGACTGGACATAACAGTCTCTGCACGCCAAATTATAAAAAGGCTATTGATGCCTGGAGGAGGTATGAAAAAGATTTATAATGATGGTACCAGAAATGTGAGGTTATATCTTTCAGGAAAGGATGAACAGGCTGGATTTCTTTTCTGTTGAAAAGAGAAGGCTGAAAGGTGACCTAATACAGGTCTTTAAAATTAGTTTTGATAGAGTAGACAGAGAAAACGTTTCCACCTGTGGAGAAGAGCAAAGCTACATGCCATCAATAGGAGATAGTCACCAAGAATTCTTTTGGGCCTCCTTATCTCGAGAGACAATGGATACGCGCCTGGAGGAGGTCAGTGGTTTGTGAAGCAGCGCCTGGAGTGGCTATAAAGGCCAATTCTAGAGTGACAGGCTTTTCCACAGGTGCTGCAGAGAAATTTGTTTGTCGGGGCTGTTGCACAGTTGGCTCTCCCCTTGCGCCTCTGTCCTTTTTTCCTGCCAACTACTAAGTCTCTTCGACTCGCCACAATTTAGCCCTGTCTTTATGGCTGCCCGCCAGCTCTGGCGAATGCTGGCAACTGACTCCCACAATTTGTGATCAATGTCACACGATTTCATGTCGCGTTTGCAGACGTCTTTATAGCGGAGACATGGACGGCCGGTGGGTCTGATACCAGTGGCGAGCTCGCTGTACAATGTGTCTTTGGGGATCCTGCCATCTTCCATGCGGCTCACATGGCCAAGCCATCTCAAGCGCCGCTGACTCAGTAGTGTGTATAAGCTGGGGGTGTTGGCCGCTTCAAGGACTTCAAGGTCACCAAGAATACAGACAGGGAATTCAGAAGAAACTTTTTACCCAGAGTGGTGAGAATGTGGAACTCGCAACTACAGGGAGCGATCGACGTAAATGCTACAGATGGATTCAAGGGGTGACTGCAGAAGCAAAGGATGGGAGTCGACAGTAGATGGTTATGCAGATAGAGTAAGTTGATGAGGGATGGGAGGAGACTTGAGCACAGCAAAACACCAGCATGGGCTGATTGGATTGAACAGCCTGTTTCTGTGCTCTCCATTCAATGTAATCCTGCCCTGTTTCTGTGCTCTCCATTCAATGTAATCCTGCCCTGTTTCTGTGCTCTCCATTCAATGTAATCCTGCCCTGTTTCTGTGCTCCACATTCCATGTAATCCTGTCCTGTTTCTGACATCCACATTCGATGTAATCCTGTCCTGTTTGTGATCCACATTCTTTGTAATCCTGGCCTGTTTCTATTCTCCACATTATCCTGCCCAGTTTCTCTGCTCCACTTCCGATGTAATCCTTGCAATTTTCTGTGATCCACATTCCATATAATCCAGGCTTGTTTCTGTGATCCACATTTTATGTAATCCTGGCTAGTTTCTGTGATATTCCTTCGATGTAATATTGCCCTGTTTCTATGATGCTAATTCTATGCAATCCTGTCCTGTTTCTATGCTCCACATTCTGTGTCAGCCAGTCTTGTTCCTTTGATCCACATTATACATAGTCCTGGCTTGTTTCTGTGATCCACATTCTATGGAATCCTGGCTCGTTTCTGTGATCTTCCTTCTAAGTACTCCTGCCGTGCTTCTATGATGCTAATTCAATGCAATCCTGTATTGTTTCCATGCTCCACATTTTATGTAATCCTGGCCCATTATCCACAGTCCATGTAAGCGGCTTGTTTCTGTGATCCACATTCGAAGTAATCCTGTCCTGTTTCTATGCTCCACATTCGATGAAATCCTGTCCTGTTTCTATGCTCCACATTCTATGAAATCCTGTCCCATTTTCTATGTTCCACATTCTATGAAATCCTGTCCCATTTTCTATGTCCCACATTCTATGTAATCCTGTCCCATTTTCTATGTCCCACATTCTATGTAATCCTGTCCCATTTTCTATGTTCCACATTCTATGAAATCCTGTCCCATTTTCTATGTCCCACATTCTATGTAATCCTGTCCCATTTTCTATGTCCCACATTCTATGTAATCCTGTCCCATTTTCTATGTTCCACATTCTATGCAATCCTGTCCTGTTTCTATGGTCCATATTCTATGTAATCCTGTCCCATTTTCTACGCTCCACATTCTATGAAATCCTGTCCCATTTTCTATGTTCCACATTCTATGAAATCCTGTCCCGTTTCTATGCTCCACATTCTATGAAATCCTGTCCCATTTTCTATGTTCCACATTCTATGAAATCCTGTCCCGTTTACATGCTCCACATTCTATGAAATCCTGTCCCATTTTCTATGTTCCACATTCTATGAAATCCTGTCCCGTTTCTATGCTCCACATTCTATGAAATCCTGTCCTGTTTCTGTGATCCACATTCTATGTAATCCTGTCCCATTTTCTATGTTCCACATTCTATGTAATCCTGTCCTGTTTCTATGCTCCACATTCTATGTAATCCTGTCCGGTTTGTATGCTCCACATTCGATGTAATCCTGCTCTGTTTCAGTGATCCAATTTCTATTTAATCCTGTCCGGTTTCTATGCTCCACATTCTATGTAATCCTGTCCGGTTTCTATGCTCCACATTCTATGTAATCCTGTCCTGTTTCTGTGATCCACATTCTATGTAATCCTGTCCTGTTTCTGTGATCCACATTCTATGTAATCCTGTCCGGTTTCTATGCTCCACATTCTATGTAATCCAATTCTGTTTCAGTGATCCAATTTCTATGTAATCCTGTTCTGTTTCAGTGATCCAATTTCTATGCAATCCTGTCCGGTTTCTATGCTCCACATTCTATGTAATCCTGTTCTGTTTCAGTGATCCAATTCCTATGGAATCCTGTCCGGTTTCTATGCTCCACATTCTATGTAATCCTGTCCTGTTTCTATGCTCCACATTCTATGTAATCCTGTTCTGTTTCAGTGATCCAATTTCTATGTAATCCTGTCCGGTTTCCATGCTCCACATTCTATGTAATCCTGTCCTGTTTCTGTGATCCACATTCTATGTAATCCAGTCCTGTTTCTGTGATCCACATTCTATGTAATCTTGTCCGGTTTCTATGCTCCACATTCTATGTAATCCTGCTCTGTTTCAGTGATCCAATTTCTATGAAATCCTGTCCCGTTTTCTATGTTCCACATTCTATGAAATCCTGTCCCGTTTCTATGCTCCACATTCTATGAAATCCTGTCCCATTTTCTATGTTCCACATTCTATGTAATCCTGTCCCATTTTCTATGTTCCACATTCTATGTAATCCTGTCCTGTTTCTATGCTCCACATTCTATGTAATCCTGTCCGGTTTGTATGCTCCACATTCGATGTAATCCTGCTCTGTTTCAGTGATCCAATTTCTATTTAATCCTGTCCGGTTTCTATGCTCCACATTCTATGTAATCCTGTCCGGTTTCTATGCTCCACATTCTATGTAATCCTGTCCGGTTTCTATGCTCCACATTCTATGTAATCCTGTCCTGTTTCTGTGATCCACATTCTATGTAATCCTGTCCTGTTTCTGTGATCCACATTCTATGTAATCCTGTCCGGTTTCTATGCTCCACATTCTATGTAATCCAATTCTGTTTCAGTGATCCAATTTCTATGTAATCCTGTTCTGTTTCAGTGATCCAATTTCTATGCAATCCTGTCCGGTTTCTATGCTCCACATTCTATGTAATCCTGTTCTGTTTCAGTGATCCAATTCCTATGGAATCCTGTCCGGTTTCTATGCTCCACATTCTATGTAATCCTGTCCTGTTTCTATGCTCCACATTCTATGTAATCCTGTTCTGTTTCAGTGATCCAATTCCTATGGAATCCTGTCCGGTTTCTATGCTCCACATTCTATGTAATCCTGTCCTGTTTCTGTGATCCACATTCTATGTAATCCAGTCCTGTTTCTGTGATCCACATTCTATGTAATCTTGTCCGGTTTCTATGCTCCACATTCTATGTAATCCTGCTCTGTTTCAGTGATCCAATTTCTATGAAATCCTGTCCCGTTTTCTATGTTCCACATTCTATGAAATCCTGTCCCGTTTCTATGCTCCACATTCTATGAAATCCTGTCCCATTTTCTATGTTCCACATTCTATGAAATCCTGTCCCATTTTCTATGTTCCACATTCTATGCAATCCTGTCCTGTTTCTATGCTCCATATTCTATGTAATCCTGTCCCATTTTCTACGCTCCACATTCTATGAAATCCTGTCCCGTTTCTATGCTCCACATTCTATGAAATCCTGTCCCATTTTCTATGTTCCACATTCTATGAAATCCTGTCCCGTTTCTATGCTCCACATTCTATGAAATCCTGTCCTGTTTCTACGTTCCACATTCTATGAAATCCTGTCCCATTTTCTATGTTCCACATTCTATGAAATCCTGTCCCATTTTCTATGTTCCACATTCTATGAAATTCTGTCCCGTTTCTATGCTCCACATTCTATGAAATCCTGTCCTGTTTCTGTGATCCACATTCTATGTAATCCTGTCCCATTTTCTATGTTCCACATTCTATGTAATCCTGTCCTGTTTCTATGCTCCACATGCTATGTAATCCTGTCCGGCTTGTATGCTCCACATTCGATGTAATCCTGCTCTGTTTCAGTGATCCAATTTCTATGTAATCCTGTTCTGTTTTCTATGTTCCACATTCTATGAAATCCTGTCCCATTTTCTATGTTCCACATTCTATGAAATCCTGTCCCATTTTCTATGTTCCACATTCTATGCAATCCTGTCCTGTTTCTATGCTCCATATTCTATGTAATCCTGTCCCATTTTCTACGCTCCACATTCTATGAAATCCTGTCCCGTTTCTATGTTCCACATTCTATGAAATCCTGTCCCGTTTCTATGCTCCACATTCTATGAAATCCTGTCCTGTTTCTGCGATCCACATTCTATGTAATCCTGTCCCATTTTCTATGTTCCACATTCTGTGTAATCCTGTCCTGTTTCTATGCTCCACATTCTATGTAATCCTGTCCGGTTTGTATGCTCCACATTCGATGTAATCCTGTCCGGTTTGTATGCTCCACATTCGATGTAATCCTGCTCTGTTTCAGTGATCCAATTTCTATTTAATCCTGTCCGGTTTCTATGCTCCACATTCTATGTAATCCTGTCCGGTTTCTATGCTCCACATTCTATGTAATCCTGTCCGGTTTCTATGCTCCACATTCTATGTAATCCTGTCCAGTTTCTATGCTCCACATTCTATGTAATCCTGCTCTGTTTCAGTGATCCAATTTCTATGTAATCCAGTCCCGTTTCTGTGCTCCACATTCTATGTAATCCTGTTCTGTTTCAGTGATCAAATTTCTATGTAATCCTGCTCTGTTTCAGTGATCAAATTTCTATGTAATCCAGTCCTGTTTCTATGCTCCACATTCTATGTAATCCTGTTCTGTTTCAGTGATCCAATTTCTATGTAATCCTGTTCTGTTTCAGTGATCCAATTTCTATGTAATCCTGTCCGTTTTCTATGCTCCACATTCTATGTAATCGTGTCCTGTTTCTGTGATCCACATTCTATGTAATCCTGTCCAGTTTCAATGCTCCACATTCTATGTAATCCAGTTCTGTTTCAGTGATCCAATTTCTATGTAATCCTGTTCTGTTTCAGTGATCCAATTTCTATGCAATCCTGTCCGCTTCCTTTGCTCCACATTCTATGTAATCCTGTTCTGTTTCAGTGATCCAATTTCTATGTAATCCTGTTCTGTTTCAGTGATCCAATTTCTATGTAATCCTGTTCTGTTTCAGTGATCCAATTTCTATGTAATCCTGTCCTGTTTCTATGCTCCACATTGTATGTAATCCTGTCTGGTTTCTATGCTCCACATTCTATCTAATCCTGTTCTGTTTCAGTGATCCAATTTCTATGTAATCCTGTTCTGTTTCAGTGATCCAATTTCTATGTAATCCTGTCCGGTTTCTCTGCTCCACATTCTATGTAATCCTTTTCTGTTTCAGTGATCCAATTTCTTTGTAATGCTGTCCCATTTTCTATGCCCCACATTCTATGTAATCCTGTCCTGTTTCGGTGATCCACATTCCATGTAATCCTGTCCGGTTTCTATGCTCCACATTCTATGTAATCCTGCTCTGTTTCAGTGATCCGATTTCTATGTAATCCTGTCCAGTTTCTATGCTCCACATTCTATGTAATCCTGTCCGCTTTCTATGCTCCACATTCGATCTAATCATGGCTTGTTTCTGTGATCCACATTCTATGAAATCCTGTCCGATTTCTCTGCTCCACATTGTATGTAATCCTGCACTGTTTCTGTGCTCCACATTCTATGCAATCCTGTCCCATTTTCGATGTTCCACATTCCATGCAATCCTGTCCCATTTTCGATGTTCCACATTCTATGAAATCCTGTCCCATTTTCGATGTTCCACATTCTATGTAATCCTGTCCTGTTTCGATGCTCCACATTCTCTGTAATCCTGTCCCATTTTCTATGTTCCACATTCTATGAAATCCTGTCCGGTTTCAGTGATCCAATTTCTATGTAATCCTGTCCCATTTTCTATGTTCCACATTCTATGAAATCCTGTCCTGTTTCTATGCTCCACATTCTATGTAATCCTGTCCCATTTTCTATGCCCCACATTCTATGAAATCCAGTCCCATTTTCTATGTTCCACATTCTATGTAATCCTGTCCCATTTTCTATGTTCCACATTCTATGAAATCCTGTCCTGTTTCAATGCTCCACATTCTATGTAATCCTGTCCTGTTTCTATGCTCCACATTCTATGTAATCCTGTCCGGTTTCAGTGATCCAATTTCTATGTAATCCTGTCCTGTTTCTATGCTCCACATTCTCTGCAATCCTGTTCTATTTCAGTGATCCAATTTCTATGTAATCCTGTTCTGTTTCAGTGATCCAATTTCTATGTAATCCTGTCCCATTTTCTATGCTCCACATTCTATGTAATCCTGTCCTGTTTCTGTGATCCACATTCAATGTAATCATGTCCGGTTTCTATGCTCCACATTCTATGTAATCCTGTTCTGTTTCAGTGATCCAATTTCTATGTAATCCTGTTCTGTTTCAGTGATCCAATTTCTATGTAATCCTGTTCTGTTTCAGTGATCCAATTTCTATGTAATCCTGTTCTGTTTCAGTGATTCACATTCTATGTAATCCTGTCCTGTTTCTGTGATCCACATTCTATGTAATCCTGTCCGGTTTCTATGCTCCACATTCTATGTTATCCAGTTCTGTTTCAGTGATCCAATTTCTATGTAATCCTGTCCGGTTTCTATGTTCCACATTCTATGAAATCCTGTCCGGTTTCAATGCTCCACATTCTATGTAATCCTGTCCTGTTTCTATGCTCCACATTCTCTGTAATCCTGTCCCATTTTCTATGTTCCACATTCTATGTAATCCTGTCCTGTTTCTGTGATCCACATTCTATGTAATCCTGTCCGTTTTCTATGCTCCACATTCTATGTAATCCTGTCCGGTTTCAGTGATCCAATTTCTATGTAATCCTGTCCTGTTTCTATGCTCCACATTCTCTGCAATCCTGTTCTGTTTCAGTGATCCAATTTCTATGTAATCCTGTTCTGTTTCAGTGATCCAATTTCTATGTAATCCTGTCCCATTTTCTAGGCTCCACATTCTATGTAATCCTGTCCTGTTTCTGTGATCCACATTCAATGTAATCATGTCCGGTTTCTATGCTCCACATTCTATGTAATCCTGTTCTGTTTCAGTGATCCAATTTCTATGTAATCCTGTTCTGTTTCAGTGATCCAATTTCTATGTAATCCTGTTCTGTTTCAGTGATCCAATTTCTATGTAATCCTGTCTGTTTTCTATGCTCCACATTCTATGTAATCCTGTCCTGTTTCTGTGATCCACATTCTATGTAATCCTGTCCGGTTTCTATGCTCCACATTCTATGTAATCCTGTCCTGTTTCTGTGATCCACATTCTATGTAATCCTGTCCTGTTTGTATGATCCACATTCTATGTAATCCTGTCCTGTTTCTGTGATCCACATTCTATGTAATCCTGTCTGGTTTGTATGCTCCACATTCTATGTAATCCTGTCCTGTTACTGTGATCCAATTTCTATGTAATCCTGTCTGGTTTGTATGCTCCACATTCTATGTAATCCTGTCCTGTTTCTGTGATCCAATTTCTATGTAATCCTGTTCGGTTTCTATGCTCCACACTATGTGATCCTGTCCGGCTTCTATGCTCCACATTCTCTGTAATCCTGTCCTGTTTCTGTGATCCAATTTCTATGTAATCCTGTTCTGTTTCAGTGATCCAATTTCTATGTAATCCTGTCCCATTATCTATGCTCCACATTCTATGTAATCCTGTCCTGTTTCTGTGATCCACATTCAATGTAATCATGTCCGGTTTCTATGCTCCACATTCTATGTAATCCTGTTCTGTTTCAGTGATCCAATTTCTATGTAATCCTGTTCTGTTTCTGTGATCCAATTTCTATGTAATCCTGTCCGTTTTCTATGCTCCACATTCTATGTAATCCTGTCCTGTTTCTGTGATCCACATTCTATGTAATCCTGTCCGGTTTCTATGCTCCACATTCTATGTAATCCAGTTCTGTTTCAGTGATCCAATTTCTATGTCATCATGTTCGGTTTCTATGCTCCACATTGTATGTAATCCTGTCCGGTTTCTATGCTCCACATTCTATCTAATCCTGTTCTGTTTCAGTGATCCAATTTCTATGTAATCCTGTCCGGTTTCTATGCTCCACATTCTATGTAATCCTGTCCTGTTTCTGTGATCCACATTCTATGTAATCCTGTCTGGTTTGTATGCTCCACATTCTATGTAATCCTGTCCTGTTTCTGTGATCCAATTTCTATGTAATCCTGTCTGGTTTGTATGCTCCACATTCTATGTAATCCTGTCCGGTTTCTGTGATCCAATTTCTATGTAATCCTGTTCGGTTTCTATGCTCCACACTATGTAATCCTGTCCGGCTTCTATGCTCCACATTCTCTGTAATCCTGTCCTGTTTCTGTGATCCAATTTCTATGTAATCCTGTTCTGTTTCAGTGATCCAATTTCTATGTAATCCTGTCCCATTATCTATGCTCCACATTCTATGTAATCCTGTCCTGTTTCTGTGATCCACATTCTATGCAATCCTGTCCGGTTTGTATGCTCCACATTCTATGTAATCCTGCTCTGTTTCAGTGATCCAATTTCTATGTAATCCTGTCCCATTATCTATGCTCCACATTCTATGTAATCCTGTCCTGTTTCTGTGATCCACATTCTCTGTAATCCTGTCCGGTTTCTATGCTCCACATTCTATGTAATCCTGCTCTGTTTCAGTGATCCAATTTCTATGTAATCCTGTCCGGTTTCTATGCTCCACATTCCATGTAATCCTGCTCTGTTTCAGTGATCCAATTTCTATGTAATCCTGCTCTGTTTCAGTGATCCAATTTCTATGTAATCCTGTCCGGTTTCTATGCTCCACATTCTATCTAATCCTGTCCGGTTTCTATGCTCCACATTCTATGTAATCCTGTCCTGTTTCTGTGATCCACATTCTATGTAATCCTGTCCTGTTTCTGGGATCCACATTCTGTGTAATCCTGTCCGGTTTCTGGGATCCACATTCTGTGTAATCCTGCGTTGTTTCTGTGCTCCACATTCTATGCAATCCTGTCCTGTTTCTGTGCTCCACATTCTATGTAATCATGTCCCATTTTCGATGTTCCACATTCCATGCAATCCTGTCCTGTTTCTATGCTCCACATTCTATGTAATCCTGTCCCATTTTCTACGCCCCACATTCTATGAAATCCAGTCCCATTTTCTATGTTCCACATTCTATGTAATCCTGTCCCATTTTCTATGTTCCACATTCTATGAAATCCTGTCCTGTTTCTGTGATCCACATTCTATGTAATCCTGTCCCATTTTCTATGTTCCACATTCTATGAAATCCTGTCCTGTTTCTGTGATCCACATTCTATGTAATCCTGTCCCATTTTCTGTGTTCCACATTCTATGAAATCCTGTCCATTTCTATGCTCCACATTCTATGTAATCCTGTCCCATTTTCTACGTTCCACATTCTATGAAATCCTGTCCTGTTTCTGTGATCCACATTCTATGTAATCCTGTCCCATTTTCTATGTTCCACATTCTATGAAATCCTGTCCATTTTCTATGTTCCACATGCTATGAAATCCTGTCCTGTTTCTGTGATCCACATACTATGTAATCCTGTCCTGTTTCTGTGATCCACATTCTATGTAATTCTGTGTTTCGGTCAAAATGTATCAGATGTGCTTTGCACAAAATGGTATCACGCTCATCAGAAAGTAATTGACGTGCACGCTACAAATTCATGAGTGGCACAGAAAGTACAAGATCTCAAATAGGGATGGTTGAAAAGCAAAAGAATGTGGAGAAATGCTTGCCTTTGGGAGCCAAGTAGCAAACAGCTTGGCAAAGTCCAGGTTTTAGACATGGTGCTAAATGTAGGAGAACAGGTAACAGGTAAAACAGGAGAATAGGTAATATTGAGTATGACAAGTCACTTTGGACCTTATTGTTGGCAAGTGAGGGTCTGTTACACCTACATAGAATTACATTTAGTCTACAGCACTGGAATGGGGCATTCTGCCCACTTGGTCCATACAGGTGTTTATAGTCCACACGAATTTCCTTCCCCCCAACACTGTCCAACCCTCTCAGCATAACCTTCTAGTCCTTCCTCTCTCATAGTTTTATTTAGCTTCCTCTGAACTGCATCTGTATTATTCATCTTAACTATTCCACAAAATGAGTTCCACATTCCAACGATGCCTTGGGTTGAGACGTTTCTCTCGAATTCCTCATTGGAAAGGGTCAAGTGGAGCTTAACATAGATAGGTGACAACAATTACACAGAATGGCAATCACGTACGCATATCTTTAAGATCTGAAGTAATGTAATACATAATAAATGTGGATAAAGGAGAATCTGTGGATGTGGTGTACTTGGATTTCCAGAAGGCATTTGACAAGGTGCCACACAAAATAAGAGCCCATGGTATGGGGTAATATGTTAGTATGGAGAGAGGATTGGTTAACTAACAGGAAACAGAGAATAGGCATAAATTGGCCGTTTTCAAGTTAGCAAGCTGTAACTAGTGGAGTGCCATAGGCATCAGTGCAGGGGCCTCAACTATTTACAATCGAGATCAATGAATTGGATGAATGCATGGCTGCTAAATTTGCTGATGACAAAGGTAGGTAGGAGTGTAAGTTGCGAAGAGGACATAGGGAGTCTGCAAGGGGATGTAGATAGGTTAAGCGAGTGGGCATTGGCAAATGGAGTATAATGTGGTAAAGTAAGAACTTGTCCATTTTGGCTAGAAGAATAGAAAAGCAACATATTTAAATGGAGAGAGATTGCAGAAGTCTGAAATGCAGAGCTGTACGGGTGTCCTGGTACATGAAACAGTATGCAGGTACAGCAAGTGATTAAGAATGCAAATGCAATGTTGTTTATTACAAGGGGAATGGAATATAAAAGTAGAGTTGTTTTGCTACAGTTGTTCAGGGCATTGATGGGACCACATCTCGAGTACTGTATACAGTTTTAGTCTCCTTAATTAAGAAAGGATATAATTGCATTGGAAACAGTTCAGAGAAACTTCACTTGACTGATTTCTGGGATGAGAGGGTTATCTGATGAGGAAAGGTTGCACAAGTTGGGTCTTTATTCATTGGAGTTTAGAAGGATGAGAGGTGATCTTATTGAAACATAAGATCCTGAGGGCACTTGACAGGGTGGATGTTGAAAGGATGTTTCCCCTAGTGGGAGAGTCTAAAACTAGGGGGCACAGTTTAAAAATAAGGGGTCACCCATTTAAGACAGAGATAAGGGGAAATGTTTTCTCTGAGGGTCTTGAGTGTGTGGAACTCTTCCCCAGAGAACAGTGCAGGCAGGGTCATTGGATCTTTTTAAGGCAAAGGTAGACAGATAATTGACAAACAAGAGAGTCAAAGGGTATCAGGGGTCAGAAAGTGGAGTTGAGTCCACAAACAGATCAGCCATGATCTTATAGAATGGCAGAGCAGGCTTGAGGGGCCGAATAACCTACTCCTGCTTCTAGTTCGTATGTCTGCATGTCTGTATTTGTAATGAGAGTTGGTATCCAATGTTCCTTCTAAATTTTCTTTGTACTGGGTTGGCTACAAACTTCTCTGAGTACTACATTTGCAGTCTCTGGACAGTTTTCGTTTTAAAGGTCATGACTTAAATTATGCTGGAAATTTCTTCCAATTAACTGAAAGTTGTGAATAGTCCGTTTATTTCAATGCGCATTATATTCCAGATAGCTGTGCGGCCGCACACGCACACAGCTTTCAGAGAACATTTCTTTTATACTATAGCACAACGATGCCAACAAGCACATGGTCATCCATTTCCCCACCTGAGCTACTCGGAGTCTCTAACATAATACATGCCACACATTGTTGACGATGATTTCTCATACATTTCTAACGGTGACTGAATAAAATGAAGCTGGATTTTAGAAACCCTTCCTTCTGCAGATATATTCTCTGAAGGTATTGCTATCTTGTCACTGTGCACCTGCGAGTAGGTGGGGAGTCAGCTAATGGCAAATAACAATTGAGAAAATAGTCAGTGGTTCTAATAGAGATTTCTTGGCAGTTCTGTTGGTTGTGGACTGATTCGAAGCAATTTTACTCACTGCTTGTAACAAAACTCAACGCTAACATTAAATTCCCAACTAATTTACCCACTGTGACCTTGTTTACATACAGTAATTTTACTCCCAAAGTCTTCAATGGCCTTATTTACATGGACTCAATTCACTTGCAATATTCTCACTCGCCCAATTTGTGTGGGCGCATTAGAAAATTGTATCCAATTGCTTGTCATTCATGCACAGATTTTTAGTGAATTATGTTCCAGAGAGCAAGAGTTTGAATGTCATAGAGTTATACAGCACAGAAACAGGCCCTTCGGCCCATCGTATCTGTGCCGGCCATACAGCGCCCAACTATTATAATCCCATATTCCTGCACTTGGCCCGTAGCCTTGTATGCTATGGCGTTTCAAGTGCTCATCTAAATACTTCTTAAATATTGTGATGGTTCCTGCCTCCACCACCTCTTCAGGCAATGCGTTCCAGATTCCAACCACCCTCTGGGTGATAAAATCCTTCCTCAAATCCCCTCTAAACCTCCTGCCCCTTACCCTAAATCTATGCCCCCTGGTTCTTGACCCCTCTGCTAAGGGAAAAAGTCTCTTCCTATCTAACCTATCAATGTCCCTCATAATCTTGTACACCTCAATCAGGTACCCCCCCTCAGCCTTCTCTGTTCCAAGGAAAACAACCCGAGCTTTTTCAGTCTCTCTTCATAGCTGAAATGCTCCAGCCCAGGCAACATCCTGGTGAATCTCCTCTGCACCCCCTCCAGTGCAATCACATCCTTCCTATAATGTGGTGACCAGAACTGTACACAGTACTCCAGCTGTGGCCTAACTAGTGTTTTATACAGCTCCATCATAACCTCCCTGCTCTTATATTCTATGCCTCGGCTAAGAAAGGCAAGTATCCCATATGCCTTCCTAACCACCTTATCTACCTGTGCCGCTGCCTTCACTGATCTATGGACAAGTACACCAAGGTCCTTCTGACTTTCTGTACTTCCTGGGGTCCTACTATCCATTGCATATTCAATTGCCTTGTTCGTCCTCTCAAAATGCATTACGTCACACTTTTCAGGATTAAGTTCCATTTGCCACTGCTCCGCCCATCTTACCAGCCCATCTATAACTCCACGTAATCTAAGGATTTCCTCCTCACTATTTACAACACCAATTTTCATATCATCTGCGAACTTACTGATCGTACCTCCTATATTCACATCTAAATCATTAATGTACACTACAAACAGCAAGGGTCCCAGCACCATTCCCTGTGGTACACCACTGGTCACAGGCTTCCAATCGCAATAACAGCCCTCAACCATTACCCTCTGCCGCCTACCACTAAGCCAATTTTGGATCCAATTTTCCAAATTGCCCTGGATCCCATGGGCTCTTACCTTCTTAACCAATCTCCCATGCGGGACCTTATCAAAAGCCTTACTGAAGTTCATGTAGACGACATCAGCTGCTTTACCCTCATCGACACATCAAGTCACCTCCTCGAAAAATTCAATCAAGTTAGTTAGACACGATCTCCCCTTGACAAAGCCATGCTGACTATCCCTGACTAATCCCTGCCTCTCCAAGTGGAGATTAATCCTGTCCCTCCGAATTTTTTCCAATATTGTCCCAACCACTGATGTTAGACTCACTGGCCTGTAATTACCTGGTTTATCCCTACTACCCTTCTTGAATAATGGTACCACATTCGCTGTCTTCCAGTCCTCTGGTGCTTCTGCTGTGGCCAGACAGGATTTGAAATTTTGTGTCTGAGCCCGTGCTATTTCCTCCCTTGCCTCACATAACAGCCTGGGAGACACCTCATCTGGGCCTGAGGATTTATCCACTTTTAAGCCTTCTAAAACAGCTAATATTTCCTCCCTTTCAATGTTAATATGCTCAAGTATATCACAATCCCCCTCCCTGATCTCTCCACTGACATCGTCCTTCTCCATAGTGAACACTGATGAAAAGTAATCATTTAAAACTTCACCTATGACCTCCGGCTCCACACAAAGATTCCCACGTTGGTCCCTAATGGGCCCTACTCTTTTCCTGGTTATCCTCTTTCCCTTAACATACTTATAAAATGCCTTGGGATTTTCCTTTATCTTGCTCGCCTGTGTTTTTTCATGTCCCCTCTTCGCTCTCCTAATTACTTTTTTTTTTTTAAGTGCCACCCTACACTTTCTATACTCCTCCACTGCCTCCGCTGTTTTCAGCGCTTGGGATCTGCCATAAGCCTCCTTTTTTTCCCTGATCCAATCCTCTATATCCCTTGACATCCAGGGTTCCCTGGACTTGTTGGTCCTACCCTTCACCTTAACGGGTATATGTTGGCTCTGAACTCTCACAATTTCCTCTTTGAATGACTCCTACCGATGTGCTGTAGACTTTCCTGAAAGTTGCTGCTCCCAGTCCACTTTGGCCAGATTCTGTTTCATCACATTGAAATCGGCCTTCCCCCAATTCAGTCCCTTTATTTCTGGTCCATCTTTGTACTTTCCATAACTACCTTAAATCCCTGAAATGCTCCCCCCACTGACACTTCTACCACTTGACCGGCTTCATTCCCTAGGATTAGGTCCAGTACTGCCCCATCTCTTGTAGGACTTTCTATATACTGGCTCAAAAAGCTCTCCTGTATGCATTTTAAGAATTCCACCCCTTTTAAGCATTTTGCACTAAGACTATTCCAGTTAATATTGGGGAAGTTGAAATCCCCTACTATTATTACCCTATTATTTTTACACCTCTCGAGATTTGCTTACATATCTGTTCCTCTATCTCTTCCTGACTGTTTGGAGGCCTGTTGTACACACCCAGTCAAGTGACTGCCCCCATTTTGTTTTTAAGTTCTACCCAAATAGCCTCATTTGAGGACCTTCTAAGATGTCATCCCTCCTTACTGCAGTAATTGATTCCTTGATCAACAGTGCAATGCCACCTCCTCTTTTATCCCCTCCCCTGTCGTGTCGCAAGATTCTATACCCTGGAATATTGAGCTGCCAGTCCTGCCCCTCCCTCAGCCATGTCTCTGTGATAGCAATATCATAATCCCATGTGCTAATCAACACCTGAAATTCATCTGCCTTACTCATTAGACTCCTTGCATTGAAATAGATGCAATCCAACCTTGCATTTTTCCCTTGTGCCGTACCAGGTCTATATTTGCTCTGCCTTCCAGGCAGACTCACTTTCTGTTCTATATTACCCCCTACTGTACCTCCACTCTGTATCCCATCCCCCTGCCAAGATTAGTTTAAACCGCCCCCCCCCCACCCCCAACAGAACTAGCAAATCTCCCAGCAAGGATGCTTGTCCCATTCTAGTTCAGGTGCAACCCATCCAGCTTGTACAGGTCCCACCTTTGCCAGAAACAGACCCAGTGATCCAGAAAACTAAAGCCCTCCCTCCTGCACCATCTTCTCAGCTACACATTCATCTACTCTATCCTCCTATTTCTAAAGTCACTGGCACATAGCACCGGGAGTAATCCAGAGATTACAACCTTAGAGGTTCTGCTTTTTAATCTGCCACCTAGCTCCCTAAATTCTTGTTGCAGGACCTCATCCCTTTTTCTACCTATGTCGTTGGTACTGACGTGCACCATGACCTCTGGCTGCTCACCTTCCCACTTCAGAATGTCCTGCAGCCACTCCGTGACATCCTTGACCCTAGCACCAGGGAGGCAACATACCATCCTGGAGTCACGTTTGCGGCCACAGAAACACCTACCTGTACCCCTTACGATAGAATCCCCTATCACTATAGCTCTTCCACTCCTTTTTCTCCCCTGCTGTGCAGCAGAGACATCCTTGGTGTCACGGACCTGGCTGGTGCTGCTTTCCCCTGGGAGGTCATCCCCCCCTCCCACCAACAGTATCCAAAGCGGTATATCTGTTTGAGAGGGGTATGGCCACAGGGGACTCCTGCACTACCTGCCTGCGCCTACTACTCCACCTGGTGGTCATCCATCCCTTTTCTGCCTGTGCTGCCATTACCTGCGGTGTGACCACCTCACTAAACGTGCTATCCACTACGTCCCCAGCATCGCGGATGCTCCACAGTGAATCCACCCGCAGCTGTAGCTCCGTAATGCGGGTAGTCAGTAGCTGCAGATGGATACACTTCCTGCACACATGGTCACCAGGGACACTGGAAGCGTCCCTGATTTCCCACATAGTGCAGGAGGAGCATATCACGGGGCTGAGCTCAGCTGCCATGACTTACCTTTAAATTACTTTAGTTACTCCCTTTAAAAAATACTACTTACACTAGGGGTCCTGTTCTACTCCAACCACTACCCAGTACAACCTAAAGTCCTTAAAAATTTTTTACTAATTTAAGTAGTACTACTCACCTTATCACAAGGTTTTTTTTAAGCAATTTAAAAGCACTAACAGCTGTTACTTACCCAACCAATCACCATGCAGAATTCCCATGATGTCACTTAGTTTTTTTCCCTCTTTTTGGATCTCGGTGTGCGCTGAGAGGCGCAGGGAGTCTGCAGCCACTCCGGATCAGATTCCACGCAGGTCCGCCAGCCGCCGGTCCGCTCCCAGGCAATGTGCTGGCAATAGCTGCGTTTATCAATAATTTAGGGGGCAAAATAAATAAATCTGTCCCACAATCTAACTGCAGCTAATATCTTTCTGAAATAATTCAACTCTTAAAAATTGCACACCACTCTTCCAGATGTTAAATGAGAAAAAAAGCAGTGAGTGTGGTACTAGGCCATACAGACCAGGATGATCCACAATTCAAATCACTCATCATTGTTGGTTTAGCTAATTTCAGCTAGGGTCGCGGATGGGTGTCTGGGGTGGGTGGGGGGGGTGGGGTGGGGGGTGCGTGGTTGAGGTGGGCACGGTTGTGGGGTGCGTGGTTGAGGTGGGCACGGTTGTGGGTAGAGGAGGTATTATAATATGTCACACTGCTTTTGGCTACGTTGGGGTAATCAGGCACGATCCACACTCCTGATAGTTCTCCAGCACCATCAACCTCCACTACCCACACCCCACCCCCACCCCCCCCCCCCCGAAAAGAGTGCATTGAGATAACTTGACGGTGATGCCTTTCACAGTTGAATATGAACCCGGGCAAAGCACCATAGTGAGGACAAATAGCAAACTATCGCTCAACAGGAGTCATCTTCCTCAGTAAAAGGAGGGAGAAATGATGTGCACAGTAACCGATGGGCGAAATGGTCTCATGCTGTACTGTATTAATCTGTGATTCTATGCATTCTGAAGGGGCAGAAAGAGATCTTGGCCTACTTGCCATCAGTTAATGGGCTCATTTGTCAAATTACTTGGTTTTTAAAATATTGAGTAAAAGCCCTAAGGCACCATGTGCAGAGGTAATGTTTAGTTTCACATCATATTGGATTTAAATGACCTACATTTTTCAGGAAGCAATTTAACTGGAAGGAAATGTGATGGTAGAGATCACGAGCTGATTTTCTGAGCATGAGCTCCAGGCAGGAAGCCTCATTTTCCAGCCATGCATCAGAGGATGGCCAATCATGGCAGCTCACCCACCATTTCCCAATCTGCCAGTCAGCAGGAGAGTGTAATCAGAAACCAGACAAGTAAGAGATCCTTGACAACTTACTTGGTCAGTGTTACAAAAATAAAACTCTTCTTCAAAGACTGAAAGAAACTTAACTTATTTTTTTTTTTAAATGGGTCACAAACTATAATTAAATACTGGCCTGTTTAGTGTTGCTGCACACCTTGTGAGAACTGATTAGTGTTGAGAGAAGACTTTATCCTTTAATAACTAAACAAACACAGTCTCTCCTCCTTTACAGACTGTCTTGTTTCTGTATTGCACCCACATATTTCTATGCAAATCGGATTAATTGATGCACTGGTAAATGGTCTTCTCATGTTGGAAGCATTAAGATTAATGTAATGACTCAGATTGTTGGTAGATCGTGCCCAGTAAAAGGAGCGTCACCAGTGTTACGACCAGGTGAGAAAGGAGTCGAGAGGTTCCCTCTCATTCTTTTCTTGGTTTGACCGTAACGGTTTAATTTTTTAAAAGGCTGTGTTTTTAGCTTCCCCTCAGTGAAGCCTTGTTCACTGCTCTCCACTTGTAATGGCAAAGAAATCAACCAGACAGGTTTTCTTAGATTTAAGGAAGGTGTAAGTTTATTAAAACTCTAATTTGGTTATAACTACAAATATGCAATGCGACCATGCTAGCAGGCATAAGCAATAAACACACACACAGGTAGAGACAGAAAAGGAGAAAGAATCAAGGGGAAAGGTTTGAAGCAATAGCTGGAGTTCATTTACTGTCTTTTGAGTTTGATGTAAAGTCTTTGATTGCAGTTCAATCTTTCCGTCTTGTTGGGGCCCAGTGCATTTTCAAACTTGTTTTGATGGTTTTCTGTCTTAAGGCTTAGTTTCCTTCCATGGGTCCTTATCTTTGCATGAGAGGGAGAGAGAGACCTTCCTTCTCTGCTGTCTTTAAATTGCAGTCTGACGCAAACTGTTCTGTGAATGCAATTCAAAACCAAACCTGGGCAAGCAGGTTAGTCATGTGAACAGCTTTTTTTTTTAAACAAACTCTCCTGCATTTTTGTGGATTCTCCATCTCAGCAGACACCCTCAGTGGGGCAGGGATGGGGGGAATGGAATGCTGGCTTTTTACACTTTGTGTCTGGTAATCAAAATCCATTTGGGTTAATTGGATCAGGGAGCAGTTCTATTATCTTCTCCAGGCAACTGTCTCTTAGAATGCAAATGTTTCCAGCCACTGCTGTGATTTCTTTAAACAAGTAATCGTTTCAGTCTAACAACAGTTTAAAATTAATGTTTCATATGACAAAATTAATATGCCTCATTCTTGGCAGGTGGGGTTTTCATGACACCAGGATGGGAAAATAGATCAGTTCATAAACCACAGCTTGCTAGTTCATGAATTAGACAGGGAGGTACAGCAAGGCATTTAGATAGGCATTTGCATATTTATGGAACAGTGAAACCTGCATAAATTGATAAATGCACACTCCCAAAGAACAGACATCGGCAAAAAGTGACAGTTATTGAGGCACCCAATAAGTTCCATGCTAAGATGCCCAAGAGGCACTCTGAAATCATGGACTTCTGCAAATGATGAACTATGGACAGCTTGCAATGCACAAAAGCCTTTTACAACTAAAATCATGGAACATAGCTTGTTGCAAAGCTGTGGAATCTGGAACTTCCACTGAGTCGGGATCACTGACGCTTTCGCTTACAGCTCCCTCCTTTTCTGCTCCAAATTCTCATGAGACTCAGCACAAGACAGCAGTGGGTTTTGTGAAAGAAATGGCTTCTGTGGAATGAGGAATTCTTTACTCAACAACAGCAGCAGAGAAACTGCTCTATCTCTGGGATTGATGCATAGCTCTGTCCCAGGAATAGAACAGTTTCTCTGATGCTATATATGCTAAGTAAAGAACTCCACATTTATTATGATTTTTTTTTTTTTTTAACAGTACATACAATGACCATTTTGAAAATGAGAACCCCTGCAAAAAAAAAAAGCACACCTAATGTCAGTCCCAATGGTGCCTGTGATTTTTCTGATTAAAATCACCGACCTGAAACGTTAACTCAGTTTCTCTCTCCACAGATGCTGCCAGACCTGCTGAGTATTTCCGGCATTTCTGTTGTCATTTCAGAGTTCCAGCATCCACAGTATTTTGCTGCCTGCAATTTCATGGTTTAACTATAAACTGGCTTTAAACCCCAGAAGATTCACGGAGCAATAACCTAGTACGAGTGCTGGCAGGCTCCCAGCACTGATCTCTGCTCCTGATCCTGCCAGAGTACATGGGGTCAGGAGGAACTCACCTCATTTTAACATTGTTGGTGGCTGCCCACGCCATGAGTGGCGCATCTTAGGCATCTGCCTGAATGGATTGGCCAGTAATTTTAGCGGAGGTTCAGGGGAGGGCTTAAAAATTATCTTGGGCTCCAGGCCGCAACTGAGGCCTCAATCCAGAGGTGGGCTTCACTTGCACTCAGCAGTGGCTGGTACACCTCCTTTCATTTGGCGTACTGAAGCCACTGCTAATCACTCCAGGCCTTGAACAAGGATACACCCAAATGGAGAGCCCCCTCCCCTCTGATGTGGGTAATCCCCTTTGGGTTGGGCAGAAGTCCTACCCCAAGCAAAGTGGCACAGAAAACGGACAAGGAAGGCCAAGACCTGCAGGTCTGGGTTCCAACCTAATTCCCAGCCCTTCACAGAATCACAGAATTGTTACAGCGCAGGAGGCGGCCATTCGACCCATTGTGATTGCATCGGCTCTCGTAATGAGCATTTTGCCTACCGCCACTTCCCCTTCTCCCCATTACCCTGCACATTCTTCCTTTTCATATAACAGTCTAATTCCCTTTTGAATCCTTCAATTGAACCTGCCTCCACCACACTCTCAGACAGTGCATTCCAGACCTTAACTATTGTTTTTTCCTCATATCGCTGCTGCTTCTTTTACTAATTACTTCAAATCTGTGCCCTCTAGTTCTCGATCCTTTCACGATGTGGGAACAGTTTCTCCCTATCTATTCTGTCCAGATCCTTCATAATTTTAAATATCTCTATTCAATCTTCTCTTCTCCAAGGAAAACAGTCCCAACTTCTCTAATCTATCTTCATACATGAAGTTCCTCATCCCTGGACCTATTGTCATGAATCTTTGCTGCACCATCTCTAATGCTTTCACATCCTTTCTAAAGTGCGGCACCCAGAAATGGACACAATACTACAGCTGAAGCTGAACTAGTGTCATATAGAAGTTCAACATAACCTCCTTGCTCTTGTACTCTATGCTCTTATTAATAAAGTTCAGGATACTATATGCTTTATTAACCACTCTCTTAATCTGTCCTGCCACCTTCAAATGACTTATGCACATATACACCTAGGTCCCTCTGCTCCTGCATCCTGTTTAGAATTGTACCCTTTACTTTATATTGTCTCTCCATGTTCTTCCTACCAAAATATAGCACTTCACATTTTCCACATTGAACTTCATTGCCATCTGTCCACCCATTCTACCAATTTATCTATGTCCTTTTGGAGTGCTACACTATCCTCCTCACAGCTCACAATGCTTCCAAGTTTCATATCATCCACATCTTTGAAAGTGTGCCCTGTACACCAAGGTCTACGTAATTTGGGAGGAATATGCCAGAAGGAACAGATATTCCTCAAATATCCTAGGTTAGCCCGTGTTAGTAATATCAAAACACAATAGGAGATTCCCTTTGGTCACTATGTGTCAGTAAAATCTAACCACAAGGGCAGAGTGCCTTCTGATCACTGTGGGGTAAATTGACAAATCCCAGGTTCCCACAGAGGAGGCATGTACAATGGAGGCACTGGCTACAAGATCAATGCTCATTGTCTGTCCTGTGCTTCTTTCAAGCATCTTTCCACTTGGAGGATAGGTGAATCTAATCATATGACTTCATAACATCCAGATTTCCTCTGATGACCATTTCTAGTAGAACCATAGACACACTATTTTAGAACAGATTAATGATTTTGATAGAAATAGCAAACTGAAAAATTCTTCATATGGTGATCAATATCTTGTTAACACGAGAAAATATTCTTCCAGAGGCAGGGCCTTTAAATGCTCAATACTCTGCATTTAGATACAGTGTCAGTTTGACCATAAATAAGGCATGAACCTTCCATAGCAGAATATTGGAATGCAAACACGACTCAGCCACACAAAAATCCTAATTCTGTTTATTCAGCTTCTAATGTTATGCAGAGTAAGTTTAGTAAATTCAGTGCTATATTGTTGGTTTAGAAACCCAAATCCTTTAATATGTGAAATGTATGTTTTTGTTAAGCATTTTCTGCTTCTTTTGTAATGCTGAATGCATAATTAAAATGGTTGCAGTACAAACATATGCAAATTGACCAATTTCATCCCTTCATTTGTAGAAATCCTGTTCCAAATTTAATTGGAAAGCAAGTTACCAGATTAGTACAGAATCATAGAACGGTTACAGCACAGAAGGAGGCCAATTGTCCCGTTGTCTAGTCGCCAGCTCTCTAAGAGCAAATTCAGCTAGTTCCACTCCCTCACCATTTTCCCTGTAGCCCTGCAAGTTTTCGCTTCAGATAATTATCCAATTCCCTTTTGAAAGCCACAATGGAATCAGCTTTCAGCACATTCTCAGGCACTGCATTCTAGATCCTAACTACTTGCTATGCAAAAAAGATTTTCCCTCATGTTGCCATTGGATAGGAACATAGGAGCATAGGCCATTCAGTCCATCGAGCCTGCCCTGCCATTCAATACGATCATGGCTGATCATCCGTTTCAATACCTTTTTCTCACACTATCCTCGTATCCCCTTATGTCATTCGTATTTAGAAATCTGTCAATCTCTGCTTGAAACATACTCATTGACTGAGCTTCCACAGCCCTCTGGGGTAGAGAATTCCAAAGATTCACAACCCTCTGAGTAAAGAAATTTCTCCTCATCTCTGTCCTAAGTGGCTTCCCCCTTATTTTGAAATTGTGTCCCCTGGTTCTAGACTCCCCAACCAGGGGAAACATCTTAGCTGCATCTACCCTGTCTGTCCCTTTAAGTATTTTGTAGGTTTCAATGAGATCACCTCTTATTCTTCGATACTCTGGAGAATACAGGCCCAGGTTCCCCAATCTCTCTTCATAGGACAGACCTGCCATCCTGGGATCAAGTCTGGTGAACCTTTGTTGCACTCCCTCTATGGCAATAATATTCTTTCTAAGGTAAGGGGACCAAAACTGCACACAGTTTGGTCTAAACAAAGTTCTATACAACTGAAGCAAGACTTCACTACTCCTGTACTCAAATCTTCTTGCAATAAAGGCTAACATACCATTAGCCTTCCTAATTGCTTGCTGCACCTGCATGCTAGCTTTCTGTGAATTATTGACATCCAGGTCCCTTTGTACATCTACACTTTCTAATTTCTTACCATTTAAGAAATACTCTGCACATCTATTCCTCCTACCAAAGTGGATTACCTCACATTTTTCCACATTATATTCCATCTGCCACATTCTTGCCCACTCACTAAGTCTATCTAAATCCCCTTGAAGCCTCTTTGCATCTTCCTCACAACACACATTCCCACCTAGTTTTGTGTCATCCGCAAACTTGGAAATATTACATTTAGTCCCCACATCCAAATCATTGATATATATTGTGAACAGCTGGGGCCCAAGCACTTGTCCCTGCGGTACCCCACTAGTCACAGCCTGCCAACACGAGAATGACCCGTTTATTCCTAATCTCGGTTTTCTGCCTGTTAACCAATCCTTAATCCATGCCAGTATATTACCTGCTATCCCATGTGCTTTAATTTTGCTAACCAACCTCCTATGGGAGACTTTGTTGAAAGCCTTCTGAAAATCCAAGTATACCATGTCCAACGACTCCCCTTTTTCAATTCTGTTAGTAACATCTTCAAAAAACTCCAACAGGTTCGTCAAACATGATTTCCCATTTATAAATCCATGTTGACTATGCCCAATCAGATTATTATTTATCACATCCTTGGAATAGATTCTAGCATTTTCCCAATGACTGATGTAAGGCTAACAGGTCAGTAATTCACTGTTTTCTCTCTCCCTCCCTTCTTAAATAGTGGGTTGACATTTGTGACCTTCCAATCTGCAGGAACCACTCCAGAATCTATAGAATTTTGGCAGATGATCACCAATGCATCCACTATCTCCATAGCTACCTCTTTCAACACTCTGGGATGTAGAATATCAGGTCCTGGGGACTTATCAACCTTCAGCCCCATTAATTTCTCCAATACAGCCTTCTTACTAATACTAATTTCCTTCAAGTCCTCATTCCCCTTAATCCCTTGAATCTCTAATTCTGGGAGTTTCTTATATCTTCTTCAGTAATCATTTAACTTCTCTGCCATTTCTCTATTCCCCATTATAAAGTATCCTGACTGCTTGTAATGGACCCACATTTGTCTTAGCCAACCGTTTCCTTTATATGTACCTTTATATGTAGAAGCTCTTACAGTCCGTTTTAATATGTTTTGCTAGCTTACATTCATATTCTATTCTCCCTTTATCAGTTTCTTAGTCCTCCTTTGCTGTATTCTAAAATCCTCCCAATCCCCAGGTTTACTACTATTTCTGGCAACTTTACAGGCCTTTTCTTTGATTCTTATACATTCCTTATACAGTTCTTTTGCCATTCATGTTAAATCGGTGTCCTCTGGTTCTCAACACTTCCACCAATGGGAACAGTCGCTCTCTAACTACTCTGTCCATACCGTTATGATTGGGAACACCTCTATCAAACCTCCTCTCAACTTTCTCTCCTCTAAGGAGTACAGCTCCAGCTTCTCCAACCTATTGATATTCTCAGGCAAAGTGCAGCAATTGAACTCATCCTGAAGACTGAAAATGGACTTTTCTTTTAAAAAGTGGACAATGTGCTGTCAACAAAATGGAGGACAAAACACAAGACCCTCAGCATCTCTTGCCCTCAAATTCACATCTGTGTCTACTAAGACCGAAAACCAATTAAGCCCATCTGCGTGGAAATGCGACAGATAATCACACCTGGATGTGAGCTGAACTCCAACACAAGACAAGACATTTAGCAGGCTCCTTAGCCAGAATTTTATCCCCACCGCCCCCAGGAGTGGGTTGGCGGCGGTGGTGGGTTCATAAAGCCGTTCCCAACACCTCTCATCCCATTGCAATTTTACCAGGGGCGGTGTCAAGAAATGGCCTGCCCGCCCCAGGCTAATCAAGGCCCTTAAGTGACCAGTTGACTGCCACTTAAAGGCCTCCTCGTGCCGCCTCTGGTATTTTACCAGCGGCCAGCTGGCACCTTAGGCCCAACAGAAGGCCGCCATGTCCTTGTGGGCTGGGGTGTGGGAGGCCTCCTGATCAGGCACCCTGTGCCCCATGGAGGGCTCACCCAAAGCCCCAACTGCCCCCACTGAAATAAAGTTCCCCCCAACCCCTTGCCTCACCAGGGCCTGCCGATTGACCCAGGTGAGGACCCAAAACTTACCTCGCTTCCGGAGCGAACGTCCATGATTCTGTTGTTGGCTGGCTGCAATCCCAGCAGTGGCCACTGCTCCCAGTGGCACTGCTGGGACTGAGCTGCCGGCCCGCTGATTGGCCGGCAGCTGTTGGAGGTGGGACTTGCTGCCTCAGAAAGGTGGAAGTCCTGCCCAAGTCCAATTAAGGACGTGGGGAGCATAGAATCCTGGTGTGGCTCCCAGGCCTGGCAGAGGCCCCCTGACCTATTGGCAGGTGGGCGTGGCCTCCCACCCAACATAAATTTCCAGCCCTTGTCTCAGAATAAACGCCATTACAATGGAGTGTGAGCCACCCTCATCTCCTCAGAATGGGGTCATCATCAAGGCTATTATACAGCCCAGCTAGAATGGACACCTGAAGTCATATGGGCAAAGACAACCCTTGTAAAAATATTTACCTTAAATGTTAATTGTTTTGAGGAACAAAAGGGAGAGTATTTTAGTCAGGACTGGAGACAAAAGTTCAGTCTGGTCTCTCCTCAACCACACAGTGCAACAAAAAGCCATCTTGAATTCCAGCAAGGCTGAGGGAGAGAGGGGGATCATTTCCAGCCAATACAGTTGAACCCTGCTGAGACAAGTTGGAAGCAAGCTACCACAGAAATGAGAGTGCCTTTGCAACAACGACTTTTCTACTGGTAAGAATTGACCTCAGACATCAGCACCATCTTCAACTCAAAGTGATCACCAGGAGACAGCCCAATGAACATATGCAACCCGCAAAGAGGCCTGCAACTTTAAAATTCACCTCCCATGGAGGATCCCACAGGATATCTTTGAAACAACAGACTTTTACAACCTGAACTCTTCAATCTGTCTATTCTTTTGTTTGTGTGCGCATGAGCGAATGAGTGAGTGGATGCGGCTGCAACCATTTCGGGATAAGGCATATTGCTCAATAAATAATTAATCGTCTGTTTTAAACCTACAAGAAAACCTGTTGCTGTCTGCTTATTTGACAAATAAAACACAAAGGGATTAACCCCAATAAGAAAAAAAACATGTGCTGCGGTCAGCTGGGTGTTGAACAGTGGGAATCGTCCACATCCCTCACCACGTGACTGTAACACTATCCACGAAGCTAAAGTCCCTCATTCCTGGACCATTCTTGTAAAGCTTTTCTGCATCCATTCCAATGCCTTCAAATCCTTCCTAAAGTGTGATGGCCAGAATTCGACACAATACTCCAGTTGAGACCCAACTAGTGTTTTATAAAGTGTCATGCAGAACCCCCACCTACCAAGAATGAGGCATATTAATTTTGTCACATGAACATTGATTTTAAACTGTTGCTGGAGCAAGGAAATGACTTGTTAAACAGATCAGCCATGGCGAAGACAAAGGGCTATTCCCTGGCCCATTCAACCCACAATGGACCTTGATCACCAGACATTGAAGATGAGGGAGCTCACATTCCAGGATGACTGCTAAGATAGCCGAATCCACAAACAGATGTGGTCAAACCAGCTAGTCACACGACTAACCTGCTGGGCAACCTGGGTTTCTTAAAATTGTACAGTTTGAGAAAAAGGAAGGCTGTTTGCTCCTGGACAGTAAAGACCTCTCCTGGCTGGCTCGCCACAGCCTCTCCTGTCTGCTCCCATTTCTTTCTCATGGAACTCCAAACTCACTGAAGATACATGAAGCTCAAGAGAGAGAAAAGTCTCCTACATCAAACAAGGTTTAAGAATACTGGGCCACTGAGCACGTCATATATCCGTAGGCGTTAAACGAATTAGAGTTTAAGTTTAATACATTTCAACTTTTCTTCTTTAAACCTAAGATTACTGTTTGACTGGTTTGTTTGCCTTACAATTGGAAAGCAGTGAACAAGGATTCACCAAGGGGGAACTAAAAACACGGTGTGTTTAAAATTAAACCCTGTTACGGTAAGTCCAGATGAAGGCCGAGGGAATCCTAGACCCCTTTCTCACCTGGTCGTAACAAAAGGTTCATCATAACTTCCTTGTTTTTGTACTCTATGCTTCTATTTATAAAGCCCAAGATTCTTTATGCCTTATTCACCACTTTCTCAACCTGCCCCGCCACCATCAACAATTTGTGCATGTATAATCCAGGTTACACTTCTCCTGCACGCCCTTTAGAATTGTACCCTTCATTTTATATTACCTCTCCTTGTTCTTCTGGCCAAAATGAATCACTTCACACTTCTCTGCATTAAATTTCATCTGCCATGTGTCCACCAATTCCACCACCCTGTCTATGCATATGATCCAGTCCTACTAACTAATCACCTTTAGTACAGCCAGCTTTTCTAAAACCTCCTCTTGATCAATTTTTAGCCCATCCAGTATCTTAACTGCCTCCTCTTTCACCATGACTTGGGCAGCATCTTCTTCCTTGGTAAAGACATATGCAAGGTACTCATTTTGCACCTCAGACATATCCCTTGCTTTCATGCATAAATCCCCTTTTTGGTTCCTAATTGGCCCCATTCCTCCCTTTTAACCACTCTTACTATTTTGATATGCCCATAGAAGACTTTTGGATTCCCTCTTATTCTCTTCTCATTCTCTTTTTGTTTCTCTCATTTCTTTTTTCACTTCCTCTGAACCTTCTATTTTCAGCCTGGTTCTCACGTGTATCATCGACCTGACATCTGTCATACACACCCTTTTTCTGTTTCATCTTGCTCTCCATCTCTTTCATTATCCAGAGAGCTCCCACTTTGTTTGTTCTACCTTTCCTCATCGGAATGTAGCTCAACTGTACCCAAACCACCTTCTCTTTAAATGCAGGCCATTGTTCCATTACAGTTTTGCCTGCCAATCTTTGATTCAAATTTACCTGAGCCCACTGAAATTGGCCCGCCTGTAATTATTATTTTTTTTTTTAAGAACTCTGGATTGCTCCTTATCCTTTTCCATAGCTAACCCAAACCTTATATTATGATCACTGTCCCCTAACTGTTCCTTGACTGACACTTGATCCACTTGACCCATCTCATTCCCTCGGACCAGATCCAGCAATGCCCCCTTCATCGGACTAGAAATATACTGATCTAGAAATTTCTCCTGAACACATTCAAGAAACTCTTCCCCTTCTCTGCCCTTTCCACTATTACTTCCCCAGTTTATGTTAGGATAATTAATGTCCCCCATTATAATTACTCTATAATTTTTGCAGCTCTAATTTCCTTGCAACTTTGTTCCTCTATATATTTCCCACTAATTGGCAGACTATAGAATACACCCGATATTGCAATGGTACCTCTATTGTTTCTTAGCTATATCCAAATAGATTCTGTCCTTGAGCCCTCTAGGACAGCCTCTCTCAATCTCTGGTGATATTTTGAGGTAGCTCATATTAGGCATCAGACAGCTCTGAACAAGCCAGCTTGTGTGAGAGGCAGATTGTTGGACAAGGCTTAGCAGGTTGCACAGTCTCACATGCAGGCGCATGTTGAGAACTGGCCATTTTTTCCATAAGGGCTCAGTAATTATTTTATCTCTCCACCCTTACTATCAATGTAGTCATGAAAAATCACTGCTATCTGAAGCCTGTTGGTCACGATGACCGATTGCTTTGTAAGTTTATGTTGAACATCAAGGTAGGAAAGAAAAGAGCAAGAAAACAGATGTGACCAGATGAAGGAAGTTGCTAGCCAGTTAGCATGACTTTTACCACAGTCCAGAGCTGACTAAGTAACATGCAACAATTCCACATCTTTGTTCGCTGAGCTTCTCATGTAAAACCTTGAGCTTTGTGAAACGCACCTCCAAGTCATATGGTAAAGTATCAGGGCACCCCATCCACTAACAGGCAACGTAGCATGCAATTGCCTTGATCCATAACTCAAAATACTCAGATGTTTCTCTTTCCGCACCTACCCCCCCACAACCCCCTAACATCTTTGTGGATAGAAAGGTGGAGCATAGGAACAGGAGTAGGTCATTCAACCACTTGACCCTACACTGTCATTGAATTAGATCTGTACCTCAACTCCATTTTCACACCTTGGCTCCCTTTCCTTGATACTGTTACCTGACAGAAATGTTAGGAAACAAATCTCTAGAAAAATCATTGGATGCTGCTTTGATTAACCCGTTCAGAAAAGCGGTTAAAATAAATGACTGGTTAGAGATTAAAGGTTGTGGGGATAGATACAAGCTTTATTAGTGTTACCAGCTTCTAGCCCTGCCAGTTTTCAATGTGAGTGTCAAGTGTTGAGTGTTGCTGACAGCAACCAAAAAGTAAATGAACTTGATCCACTCGGGCCAACTGCTGTGATCGTGCTTCTCACTGGTTCTATCCAGCAACCAGCCTTAGCGAATTCAGCAAATTTACTTGACAGGGTGTGAACTACACATCAGTAACTGATGGTCTCCACCATTGAATGAAAGCAACTATAGACTATAAGCTGATCAAATAGCCCAGTGTAACCTCCTGGATATTTTGTGGTCTATTTTTATCTTTAGTGAACATCGGAGGGTTGGGATAGTTGGCAGAGTAGGCAGAATGGCTACTTAATATGTTGCCAGTGATCTACTCATGGGTTTCCAGCACTGATAGCCAGCTCACAACTTGGTGACCCAGACACACATTTAAAGTGAGCCAGGACCTCTCAAAGCAGAGCTTTTCAATTTTGGTGTTTATAGAATACTTTTTTTTGATATTTTCTGAGAAGACTACTGCCAGTGTAACCCGTTTCTGTGCTGATGCTATGGAGGTGCTAATGGTGCAGCTAAGAGCCAGGAAGGACATTCACTACTCTTTGGATTGCAGCAGATGTTGAGACAACTCAACATATGGAAAGAAGTGGCTGAGCCCCAGCATCATTCCAAGGACCTGGATATAGTGCTACATTAAAATTTCAATGACCTTACCAAGACAGCAAAGGGGTCTTATTTATTTTATTCTGTCTGAATGAAGCCTTGCTACACCACACCCTTCCCCTCAGAACTCAATGCTTACAGTTCACAAAGGTTCATTGGCAGCAGTCCTAATGCTTACATGGATCCAGTCATGGCACCCTGTACTTGAAAAAAGCCTGCTTTGTGTGCTTGTTCTGGGTATTTGTAGGGGAAGTAATGAACTGGTTGGATTTTTTGCAAACAGCGTATAAGTCACTTGCTTGATGCAGATACAGATTGCAAAATAATATCCCCTGTTGCAGCCTGAAAGGAGCCAAAGGCAAAACAGTTGAGGACTGTTGTTTCTGTCACTGCCACAGGCAATGCAGTGCCAGCTGTGGCAATGGGTTGCAGGTCTTGCTGTAAGAGGCTGAATAAGTCTACGGCAGTCCTTCTGGAAAAATACAACCTCCTTATACACTATTATTTAGAGAACTGCAGACAGGGGACTTGAACTATAGATCCTAGGAGTAGGGCAAGGACATTGGCAGGCTGCCCTCTTCTTTGGATTTCTTCCAGCTCCATCTGCAGGTCCATGAGGTCCTCAATCCATTCCGTGCCATTGCTGTGCTTCCTACAGCTAGAACGGAGTGGCCAACATGATTCCAGTCACAACCTAAATTTTCTGGAGATGTTGCAGCAACAAAATTACAATTATTTTCTCATTAAAACAAGAGTAATGCAATCAAAGTTATCTCCCAAAAGGTTCCAACAATATGACTAATGTTAGGTCGGTGCTCCTTTAAATAGCTGGAAAAAACTTTCAGGGAAGGCTAAGCAGGTTGGGGCTTTTTTCTCCAGAAATGCAGCGGTTGCAGAGTGACCTGAAAGAAGTCTTTATGATTAGGAAGGGATTGGACATGGAGTAGTTGAGGCAAGTAGCATAGTTGCATTTGAGGGGAAGTTAGACAAGTACATGAGGGACAAAGGAATTGAAAGTTATGCTAATAGGGTTAGATGAAGTCAGTTGGAGGCAGGGTCACGTGCAGATTAAACACCAGCATGGATAAATTTGTCTATAGTTGGCACACACATTAATTCAGCGAGATTTTAACTCACATAAAACCCAATAACTTAGAGTGTTAAAAATCGGGCACCTGACATCACTTTAGCAGAAAATGCCAGAAGTAGCAAGGATAAACGAGAAGCCAAGTGGTTGCCAAACAAGTACTCATCTCCATTCACTCAAGTTACACCAAGGTGCAGGTGGGACTTGAGCAGAAATTTTAAACCAGTGTCGACCATTTGCTTAACAAAGTTGTGTGTTGCAGACTGATTGATGAAGCAGATGTATCTTGTGATGGCTTGGAAAGATCTTGCAAAATGTAGGCTTCACAGAGTGATAACTTTCACTTCTACAGGAAGAACTCTCTAAAAGCACTTGCATTTATATGGCACTTTTCACAACCTCATAATATCCCAATGTGCTTCACAACCAATGAAGAACTTTTTGAAACATAATCATTGTTATAATGTAGGAAACATTGTGCAAATTTTTGCACAGTAAGATCCCATAAACAGCTATGAGATACTGACCAGATAATCTGTTTTTTATTGTGATGTTGACTGAGGGATAAATATTGGCCGGATCACTGCTTGGATCCCCCTGATTTTCTTCAAAATTGAGTCACAGCAACATTTACATCCACCTTAAAAGCCTCAGTTTAACACATCATCTGAAAACACAGCAATTTTAACAGTGTAGCACTCTTTCAGTACTGCAGTGGAGTGTCAAATTAGATTCAAGTGGGCTCAAGTAGGACTTCAACACATAACCTTCTGACTGAGAGGCAAAACTGCTTCCACCAAGTCATTGTTGGAATCTGCATCAAAGCTCACAAGTGCGGAGTGATTTATATTCGATTCAGTCTGTGTAACACAGAGATTAGAGAGAGCCTGTTCCAAAGTATATATGTTTATTATGCTTGTAAAAAAAAAAAAACTACAATACAAGAAATGAAGAAATAAGTTACACCGGTTGGCACAATGAAGATGTTGAAATACAACCTGTTAATATTTACAAAGTTTCGAGGTGATCAGACTCAGATTGTCTTGCCTTGATCATGTCCAGCTCTGCTCTGAGAAAGTTCTAATAATCTAGACTTTACACCCTTAACCCTGATTATCCTTGCTCCAGCTCCCGTAAAATGACTCTTATTAATCATACAAAATAGGACCAGGAGTAATCCATATGGCCCATCAAGCCCGCTGTGCCATTCAATAAGATCATGACTGAACTTTTACGTCTGCTCCACTTTCGTAGAATCAAAGAATAGAACGGTTACAGCACAGGAACTGGCCATTCAGCCTGTCGTGTCTGTGTCATCTCTCTACAAGAGCAACTCATCTAGTCCCACTCCCTGTTTTCCCCATTGCCCTGCAGATTTTTCGCTTCAGATAATTATCCAATTCTCTTTTGAAGGCCTTGATTGAATCTGCCCCCACCACACTCTCAGGCAGTGCATTCCAGCTCCGAACCACTCGCTGCATAAAAAAGCTTTGCCTCATGATGCCATTGCTTCTTTTACTAATCACCTTAAATTGATGTCCTCTGGTTCTCAATCCTTCCACCAATGGGAACAGTTTCTCTCTATCTACTCTGTTGAGACCCCTCATGATTTTGAACACCTCTATCAAATTTCCTCTTAATCGTCTCCTGCAAGGAGAAAAGCTTCTCCAATCTATTCACGTAACTGAAGTCCCTCATCCCTGGAACCATTCTCATTAATCTTTTCTGTATATTCTCTAATGCCTTCACATCCTTCCTAAAGTGTGGTGCCCAGAATTGGACACAATACTCCAGTTGAGGCCGAACCAATGTTTTATACAGGATCATAACTTCCTTGCTTTTGTACTCTATGCCTCTATTTATAAAGCCCAGGATCCCATATGCTTTATTAACTGCTTTCTCAACCCGCCACCTTCAATGATTCCCTGACCTATCCCAGTTCCATAGTACCCAAAAATCTAATCGATCTCAGTCTTGAATATACTCAGTGACTGAACATCACAGCCTTCTGGGGTAGAGAATTCTAAAGAGTAACAACCCTCTGAATGAGGAAATTTCTCTTCATCTCAGCTAGAGGTGTGTAAAGGAAACCCGACCAAAGTCCGAACGCTGGACCCGGAAACCCGAACCAACCCGACGTTGGATCCAGTGTACTGATGTAAAGGCCTGCCACCCAACCCGACCCCAATGGGTCCCGACATGTGTCGAGTTCAGGTCGGGTGGGGTCGGACTTCCGGGTCCGGAATTTGGGCTCGCGTCAGGTTTCCTTTGCACACCTCTAATCTCAGCCCTAATTAGCCAACCCCCTAACCCTGAGACTATGACCCCCTTGTTCTAGACTCTCCTCCAATCATGGTCTTTGTTTTACAATAACAGCCATCTGATTTGCTACCTCGTCCGAGCTTACATACACAGTACCTGAATCTCCAGGCTTCCCTGAAGCCATCCTATAAGAGATAAACAACAAGAATGAATGGTTGCCTCCCTACTTAGAATGCTCCAAGGACAGGCTTAACTAGACAAGGTTTCAATCTTTAACTGCCTGATTGTTAATATTACAATGTTTATATAGAAAGCATTATTCTAAAATGGAAGCTCGCAATAATACTTCTCTTACACAAATACTGTCTTCAGGTCATCCTGCCAGAGATGCTACAAAACTTTGTGACAGTCTGTTTTGTGAAATGCAGAAAATGAATTGAGGCCTCTTCTGACAAATTCAGAAACTTGTCCAAAGACCTATAAGTGAGAGTCTTGAAGTGTCGGGTATAGTCAGATCATCTCATGTTGTTGCACCTGCAGCTTGACAAATATCTTTGCTCAACATTTTCTAATGCTTTTTAATTGCCTGTAACAACCAAAGATGTTTAAAAAAGCACTGGCAGCCAAAAAAAATCCTAAAATGTAAAAATAGTAGAGTTCCCAACTACAAAGCAAACTTGCATGGGGCGAAATGCAATAGAAATTGTTCCTGAAGTGCAACAAAAATAAAATCTCCCATCAGAAAATTTATCCACATTATAGGGACCTGCTGAGCTGTCCAGGCCACAGGTTCCCTGATGTATCCATGTAAAAGGGTGAGTAGTACATTTTGGGTTGGGTTGCCAACACTCTAAGATTGGCCAGGAGTCTCCAGGAATTAAAGATTAATCCCCTGGGCAATATTTGCTACAACCCTGGAGAAAAATCACAGGAGCATTCTAAAACAATGTTTATTTGGCCATTTTCTTTGAACACTTTCATTTGTTAGTTTGAAAAATATTGAAGGTGGAAATATGGCTTGACAGACAGTCAAGAATCATCCAACCAGGTAACAAAGATTGTTCACTTACAAATTGGCATGGGAATGCGGTGTGCCGCAAGGATGGATGGGTCAGATGACCAATGGCAAAGGGCGGCTGGGGCAGCTGGACGCGAGAGTGTCATGTGATAATACCTCCAGGATATGTCCATCCCTAACTCTGGGTGGTCCCTGGTCTGCAGTCAGGGATTCTGCTGAGGGGGCACATATACAAATCACACCATTGAAATAAGCCTAATTTTCTTTGCTGAAATAATGGATGGTGTTGTCGGCACACTGTGAATCAGGGTGTGCGTGTGGCCATGGTCTATGGGGCGGAGTCTCCTAAAATCAAGGGTCTAGTTCAAAACAAAGCCAACAATTTGCAATTAATAACTCTCTTTAGGGCTACCAACTCTGGTTGGACAAATACGTAGTATTTGCAGCACAGAAACAGATCATTTGGCCCAACAGCTCCATGCTGGTGTTTATACTTCACATGCCTCCTCCCACCCGTCTTCATCTCAACCTATCAATATATCTCCCTATTCCTTTCTCCCTCATGCTTATCCAGCTTCCCCTTAAGTGCAGTTATGCTGGTCATCTCAACTACTCCTTGTGGTAGCAAGTTCCACATTCTAATCATGATCTGGGTAAAGAAGCTTCAACTGAATTCCCTGTTGGATTTATTAGTGACATATGGTCCCTAGTTCTGATCTCCATCACAAGTCGAAACTTCTTCTCTATATCTACCCTATCAAACCCTTTCATAATCTTAAAGACCTCAGGTCACCCAGAGTCTTCTTTCTAGAGAAAAAGGCCCATGTTTTCTAATAGGTGTCACCTCTCAGTTCTGGTATCATTCTAGTACATCTTTTTGCATCTTCTCCCATGTCTTGATATCCCTTTTATAATATGGAAAGCAAAACTTCTCACAGCATTCTAAGTGTGGTCTAATCAAAATTCTGTACAAGTTTAACATAACTTCTCTGCTTTTCAATTCTTTCCCTCTAGAAATGAACCCCAGTGTTTTGCTTTTATCATGGCCTTGTTGATTTGCTTCACTACTTCTAGTGGCTTGTGCATCTGTATCCCCAGATTACTCTGCTCTCCTACCCCATTTAGATAATTATTTTCCAAGGGATATGCAGCTTTAGTATTCTTCCTACCAAAATGTACCATGCCACATTTATCAATATAGTCAGGAGGTCATCATATGACTTCCTGCCTCCAACTATCCCACACCATACTCCTACAATTGGTCACCCAACACAATGATTGTCATGAAGCTCTGCCTTCCCATGGCCAATTGGAAAGTAAATAGACTTTTCACTACCTGATTGGACGATTCTTGACTATTATTGATGGTCAGCCAAACAGCTTTTTTGTCCATGTTTGATATTTTTAGAATTAACAAAAGTGGTTAAAGAAAGTATTTTTTAAAAATTACACACAGTAGTGCCCTAGAGATTAGTCTTTAATTTCTGGAGACTCCAGAGCAATGCTGGAGAGGTTGGAAACCTTAATTCCCTATGAGAACCTTTTCCTCCAGATCCTCTGTGCCAAAGAATTTAACATCAAACTGATAATAAGATGAGATTTTAACAATTAAAATGCTATCATTGTGAAATGTTGCATTTTAATATTCACACAGTCGCATCAATAATTCAAGCAGACATCCTCATTATTCTATGTTTGGTGATGGAAGTTAGATAAATCAAGATAATAACCCATGTAATTAACATGTTTCAGCTTTATAAAATTGACTTAATTATTGATAAAGAGGAAACTAGACTGGCACAGAGGAATGATCAATCAGCCGTGATATGCATATCTAGGAAAGAAGTTCTAGAAAGTAATACCAACTCTTTTTCCAATTTGGATATGCTCGTTTTTGGACTTGGATGTAAATTTTATCAGTTAATGTCCCCTGTGGACCCTCGTTAATATCTTGGGAAATATTCCTTCTTTAACCAACACATACCATGGACAGATAAACTGGTCATTCACATTCATTCACTGTGGGACCATATGCGCAGATTGGCACCTTGCTTACCCACATTGCATGTTACTCATCAGGCATGAGACTCCTGAAAGGCACAGATAATGAGTTGGAGAAATGCAGCTTCTTTCTTTTCAGTACACACCACTATCGCTGCAAAGAGTTGTAGGAGATAAACTTGGTCAAGAGGTTGAGATCAGGTGACACCAAGCTTGGCTTTTAGATTGTAGATGAAAGTGTAAACGGAGAGAGGTAGAGAGACACACAGATTTGGGGTCCCAGAGAAGGATAGGTTAGATTAGTAGTTGGTCGGATCAGTCTGGACTTCAATACACTCAGGATATGAGGAGAAAGAAGAGTGCATCAGATTGTATATTTGAAGCTTAGGAATTGTTCGATGAAGATCAAGATCATCTAGTTTGCCTTTGACTATCATGATAGTCACATGATACAATGATAATGGAGTTGAGAGCAAGCAATGAAGCCAAGATCTCCCCATAAGATTTCTCACAAGAGGCAACTAACCAAGGGAGCCTGAAGAGTCTGGACTGCTGTTAAAAGGGAATATCACTTTGCAAGAGTACATCATGGTTAGTACTGGTTAGTATTTAAAGTATGACATGGTCTACAACAGATATATATTCCTCTAAGGCACAAACACCCAATGGGAAAGGTGAATCAGCAATGGCTGACAAAAGAGAATAAAAATTGCAATAGATCAAAGGAAGTGGTTTATAAGGATTCCAGAAAAAGTGGTCAGCTTGAGGATACGGAGCAATTTAGAACCCAAAGGATGTGTTGTATTTGGATTTTCAGAAGACTTTTGATAAAGTCCCGCACAGAAGGTTAGTAAACAAAATTAGAGCACATGGGATTGGGGTTAATATACTTGTATGGATTAAGAATTGATCAGACAGAAAGCAGAGTGTATGAACAGGTCATTCACAGGATGGCAGGCTGTTACGAGTGGGGTACCGCAATGATCAGTGCTGGGGCCACAGACGTTCACAATCTATATAAATGATTTGGATGTGGGGACCAATTGTAATATTTTCACATTTGCTGATGTCACAAAACTAGGTGGGAATGAAAGTTGTGAGGAAGGTGCATGGAGGCTTCAAGCAGCCTTGGACAGGCTAAGTGAATGGGCAAGAACATGACAGATGGAATATAATGTGAATAAGTGTGAAGTTATCCACTTTGGTAGAAAAAACAAAGACAAAATACTTCTTAAATGGAGAGAGGTTGGGAAGTGCCGGTCTCCAAAGGGACCTGAGTGTTCTTTTCATGAGTCACTAAAAGCTAGCATGCAGGTCCAACAATCAATCAATAAGGAAGGCAAATGGTATGTTGGCCTTCATTGCAAGGGGTTTTGAGTACAGAAGTACAGAAGATGTCTTGCTGCAGTTGAATAGAGCCTTGGTGAGACTGCACCTGGAGTATTACGTGGTGTTTTGGTCTCCTTGGCCTGAATTTTACTAGCACGCGGCGAGCTTTGAAGTCGGCAGTCCACCTGCATGGAACGGTTGTCGCTGAACCCCCGCGATATTCGTGCGGGGGCTCATTTAAATGGGGGGGGGGTGGAAAGGCCATCCCGATAACATAGAGGGGCGGCCACTCTGTCCCCAGCAACGGCGTCTGGTTCCATTGTGTATGTGCCGCCACCATTTTTAAAGGGCTTCAAGCCCTCAGAAGAAATTTGAATTTTTAAAAAGGAACAGTATTTCACATGGTAAAATGCAACGGGACCTTCTAGTGCCGGGGGTTGAGGCAGGACTCTCCCTCAAGAATTTTCCGGGCCCCCACCATGACCCCCAATGTCAGAGGGCTTGTAAAATTCAGCACCTTATCTTAAGGAAGGATATACATGCCATAGAGGGAGTGCAACGGAGGTTCACCAGATTAACCCCCGGGATGGCGGGATTATTTTATGAGGAGAGATTGAGGAAACTGGGCCTGTATTCTCTAGAGTTTTGAAGAATGAGAGGTGATCTCATTGAAACTTAAAAAATTCTTACAGAGCATGACAGGGTGGATGTAGATAGGAGGTTTCCCCTGGTTGCTGAGTCTAGAACCAAGGCACATCATCTCAGTATAAGGGATAGGCCATTTAAGACTGAGATGAGGAGAAATTTCTTCACTCAGAGTGATGAATCTGTGGAATTCTCTACCCTAGAGGGCTGTGGTAGCTCAATCATTGAGCTTGTTCAAGACAGAAATCGACAGATTTCTGGAGACTAATGACATCAAGGGATTATGGGGATAGCACAGGAAAGTGGAGATGAGGTAAATGATCAGCCATGATCTAATTGAATGGTGGAGCAAGCTCAATGGGCTGAATGGCCTACTCCTGTTCCTAAAGTCATGCAACTACATTGTGGCTCTCATAATGGGAGCGCAGATCTGTTGTCACTCAAGGAATAAATGTAGGTTAATATTTATAGACTTTGTAACTTGCAAGATAGCATTTGCTTGAAATTGCAATGTTATCAAATCCAACAGCTACTGTAAAACTGTAGTGCGTTCCTTGTACCTGTTCACTTATCCATTTATTACTTAATAAATCTGTTTGATGGTTTATCATATGAAGCAAGGTTTTTGTGAACTCCAGGAAGATCACTTGAGGGAACATGATCTAATCAGTAAGCTGACGTGTCAGTAATGAGAATGTTCTGCTCAATTCCTGGGGTTACTGTGAGCCACCTGGATGTTGGGTGTGTAAATTCCCCAATCTGAGGGATGGTGAATCCAAGAGCAAAGATCCAACCAAATAGCACTCACCATCAAGGACAGGAGGGTCCAGCAGGTGTAGGAGATAATCAAGTGCAATTTAAACCCACTACATTTGGAAGGATGTACAGGTAGTGGTGTCTGGATATTACTTTGTACTTCCAATTCTTGTCCAGGAAACGATACAGATCTGGGATGACACTCCTGTTGAGCCATAGTGCTGGATTTTCAATGGGATCTGATGACGAGAACGGGTGTGGGCACAGATTAAATATCACCTTCTCGGAAGGCATCTCAGGATCCCGATACCTCCAAAAAATGAAGCGATTTTGAAAAGAGACGCCAGGAGCAGAGGAAATGGAAAACTCGCATGCCTCAAATGAAATAGTTGTTGAACTTATTGAGGAGCTCATTACAAGGCTTGACAGGAGCAGTTTGTGATTTTCAATGGGAGGGCACAGGGAAAATGCAATGTCTGGAACACTGCAGGGGTTGGGGGGGGGGGGGGGTCGTTGGTGGTGGGGTGGCATGAAGTCTATTGGAAGAATTGTTTAACATATTATAGAAGCCCAGAATAAACTTCAATTGCTCAACAGTGCCAAAGAGTAGCTGTTACTGGAAGTGAAAGACTTGCATTTGTGAGTGGCAGGAATATGGCTGCTGGAATCACTTGAGCAGCTGGGGTTGGCAGGTGAAGGCCTGGTGAACGCACAAAGCCCAGGGGAGCTGAGATGGAAACAGACGACTGTGATTTTGGACAGAGCAGCCAGGATGAGCTTCAGCAGATGCAACCTCCTGGACAACAGCAGGCCAGAAGAGCACAATGGGGCGGGGGGCGGGTGGTGTGCGGTTACAAGGGGAAGAAGGTGCTACCCAAGACATCAGCTGTACTTCCCAAGAGTCAGCTACCTGCAAATAACAGAGTGCCAGTGCCAGAGGAGACCGTGCCTATCCAGGAAGATGGCCTTGGACATTTGTGCTCTGATTCACAATGACCTGAGGCCTCACGGCCCCCATGCCAGTCCCTTACCTGCAGCCGTCAAGGTCACTGTGGCATTGAATGTTTATGCCACCGGGTTCTTCCAGAGATAAGATGCGGACCTGGGTGGCATCTCGCAGATGGCAACTCATCACATCATCCTACAGGTCATGGGTGCCATATTCCAGAATGGTGGGTTGAGCTACATCCATTTTGACAGATTGGCCTGCACAGGCACAGAGGGCATTGGGGTTTGCTACTACCAATGGATTCCCTCAGGCCCACAGGGTCATTGATTGCACCCACATAGCCATGTCACCAACACACCAGCCAGCCAGATTCCTGAACAGAAATTGAACGTAGCGATTTTGAAAAGAGACGCCAGGAGCAGAGGAAATGGAAAACTCGCATGCCTCAAATGAAATAGTTGTTGAACTCATTGAGGAGCTCATTATAAGGCTTGACAGGAGCAGTTTGAATGTCCATGTGACCATAGGAAGTACATCTTGCATGTCTGCACTCTGTTCTTGGGCAGCTGTCATAATTCCTTTACCCTGCGGGAGTCCCAGGTGCTGCACCTCTTCAGGCCCACATTCAGACTCCATGGCTGGCTGCTGGGAGATCAGGGTTAACCAATAAAGAGATGGGTTCTGATGCCCGTCTGCTACCCAAACACGGGTGGCAAAAGCTCTGGTTGTTTTGCCTATCTCCTAACATGGACCTGCATTGAACAGACCATTGGCATCATGAAGATGCACTTCCATTGCCTTCAATGTTCAGGTGGTACCCTCCGTTATGTGCCAGCCAGAGAGAGTCTTGTATTGTGGTTGTCCGCTATGCTCTACACATGACAATGAAAGGAAGCATAGAGCTGGATGAAGAGGAGGACGTGGAATGCCACTCCACCTTGGAGGACTGGGAGGAGGAAGTGGAATGTCACCCAATTACCTTTAAATCCTTATGACAAATGAACCCATAACACCTCCCAGCATAGAGAGCTATCATTCCATGATGACCCATATCTGAGGAGTCCCATTGCCAGCAGTGACCATGGAGAATGAGGTTTCCACTTCTAACATTCTCCAACATCACAGAGCACGGAAATACATCAATCCCAGAGCCCCGCACACATCCGCACGCCTACCGTACCATACTGCACTGCACACCACTCAGCCCGAAACTCCACCCCTTTTGACATGAAGCTTGAACACACATCAGTTTGATTACCTGAACAACTTATATGGAAATAAAAACAAGACAGATGAATGTGGAAAACAGCAGTCAGATGACCCATGAAGTGAAGTTAACAGCATAGCACATTTCTTTCCCTACCACTTCGACAATCTGCTCCCCTGTGGCAGAGGATGACGTGGAGGCAGCCTGCTCCCTTGACACTGCCTCTGGCTGAGATGCCCATGGGTTCCGTCCTCATCTTGGAGGTTCCCAAGGGTGATCCTCCGCAGGCTGTTGCACCCGGGTCATTGCAGGGCAGCCGCTGTCAGCACAGATGGTTCCCTGGTCAGAGGGAGAAAGGGGCCGAAGGGTCATGCTAGTGCCCTGCGTGGTGGCCCCTTCAGCTGCCTCAGCCATTTCGTGGCTCCCTTGGATGTTGGATAAGGCCACTGACTGGAATCTTCTCCATGCCCTAAACCCAAAGATAAAGCTATCAAGTGGTTGACCTGTCTCCCAACTCCCCATCACACACAGACTGGTACATCAGCACTCTGGAAATATTTAGCGCCGCCTCCTCCACTGGCATTAGACAGTACAGCTCGGGCACACCACCACCCATTCTGACCATTTCATGGGCATTGTGGACTCTCTTTTCCTGCAGAATGAGGACAGAAAGAGTCATGAGTTGGATGCCCTTCTTCACCTATTCCAGCAGGACATTCAGATGAACTGGTGCCCTCCTCAGTGATGCTCTCTTCTGAATATCACCCTATATATTAAGTTGGCTGCTGTCTCAGTGATACAACTCGCCACTTGATCTGATACTATTATGGAAACCTATGGACATTCTGCACGTCCATTTTGCCTGCATTATGCTGCATACAGAGCTGGTCACCTGAGTGCCACTTGCCACTCACCTTTCCAGACCTTACGAATCTCTTCTGGCATTAGACCCATATCCTTCAGGTCACTCCCCTGCTGCTGATCCCATTTTCCACCTCCATCCTTGCCTTTTCTGTTTCCTTCAGCAGGTTCCTTCTTGCAGATGTGTGAAGATGATGTTTCTTCTGTCACTGATAGCCTCCATTAATGCCTCAAGGGAGGTGTCCGATAATTCTGGGGCCCAGCCGCGTTGAAGGCATTCCATTGCTTCTCATGCTGATCCCCTGCTTCTGCATTTACTTCAGCGAGTGGCAAGCCCAGCCATGGTTGTTGCTCACCTTTTCAAAGGGCCCACCTTTGCCTCCATGCCAGTCCTGTCACCACTAATTGGGCACTCTCACCCCTGCCCAATTAGGTACCTCGGAGCAGGCTCAAGACCCAGAAATGATCTGGGCTTTGGGTTCCCAACCCCAGAACAAAAATTCAGACCATAGTCACTGTACCCACTGCTGCGTACTGTGTCCAATCAGCTGGTACTCACAGGGCATGAAATAGCACCAAGAGCTGAAAATTCATCTCCTGAAACCTCAAACTTCTGCTTCCATTAATAGACTTAATTCATCATCCATGCTGCAAAGTTCAGTGCAAGACTCCTCTGTTTATCATTATCTGTTACTTTGCTCAGCAGTCTGGAAATTTGTTGGCTTCCTTTGGTGCCTAAAACCAGTTTTAAAAGGAACAAGTGAACACAACAGATTGAAATTTTTTTAAAGTGGAAAAGATTCTGACAGACATTGGGACCATTTGCAGGTCCCGACTGCTTGTGAGAGGTGTGTCCTGTGGCGTGATCTTACAGGAGGCAACCTAATAACAGGCTGCCTCCTTGTTCACCGTCCAATTAAGGATCACAGGCAAGACACCATAATGGGAGGCCCAATTGGAGAGCCTGACAGCTGGCAGCCTGACTGGGAGGGTGAGTGCTGCTGAGACAGCTGGAAAGCACGAGGGCACCTCAAAATGGAGGTGCTGTTGAAGGTCTTCAGAGGGATCAAGAAGAATTAAGGCCCAGAGCTGTTAGGGTGGTCAGTCTGGAAGGGCAATCTCTCCACAGGAATGCTTTTTGCCGTATCTATGCCCATTTCAGCCTTTTGTTCCGTGCTAACGGCATGAATAGCAGCCTCCCATGTCCTTTGGATCCTTTGTCATGAGGCCACCTCCGATCTGTTGCTGAGCTCCTGACAGTGCAGAGCCCGTGTGCTTCCATAAAATTGCAATGCTGTATACAATTAAGGGCCAATTGTCCTTTTAAATACCTTGAATGGCCATCCCCAACCCCTGGACAGGCAGATAGCCCCTGCCACATGGAGTCTGCCTCCAGGAAAATCTCCTGAGGTGGAAAAAACTTGGGAAGTGGGCCCGACATGCCTCAGTCCAACTTTCCATGCAACCCCCATCCCCAAAGCCACCTCCATCCGGTCAAGAAGATTCCATTCGACGTGGAAGTAAATTCACAGCAAATGTGAATGTTCCCCATTCGTTGCTCCTTATCAAACAGTTAACAAGCAGAATTAATGAACACAAAGAGCAATTGCGTTAAGGTCAATTTGCAATATTTACTCTCACAAGCAAATTTAGGAATGTGGGCAAAATTTAGTGCCCGCTCAACTAAGACGGAATCGTTAAAACACCAGCCCTTGGTGAATGATTGCTATGAGTGACAGCTCTAGTGCACAGAGCCCGTGCAAGGCAGTCTAGTCTGATACACCGGGCCTGGCAGTGAATACAGATTCAAAGATATGTCATAGCCACAAGTGCCAGGGCAATCTCATCTTACTAGTGATACAGCCTGATAACTCACCAATGACAAGGTCATGACAAGTCACAAATTATGCAGAGAATAACAAATGCTTTTGGATAATGTTACAGTGCCGAAGCATGAACAAGGTTTTTTTGGATGATATCCTGTATGAAAATTAAAAGCTCGAGTGGATTCTGAATGTCTTCCAAACCCCAAGAGTATGTTAGTACCTTGAATACATTGCTGCAAGTTTTTTTTTTAAATTGTAAAAGCTTACTTTTTTTATAATCGTATTAAGCCTTCCCCCATTTGATTTTTCCCCTTTGGGAGGTCATGCTTTTGCTGCTGCCCTCAAGATTAAATTTCCCTCCATCAACCATCAGCTTCATGTCAGTCAGTTTTTTAACCATGCGCCTTTGTATCATGTGATTGGCAATTTGTTACTTATTTTTGCTACTTTATGATGGTTGGGCAAGAGTGTTGTTGCATCACTTGACTGATAAAAGCCATCTTTAGGGAACAGCAAGTTTATTCTCTTTTGCTGGGAATCAAGGGCTATTGTGGATTTGAGGTAGAAGGTCAGCTATGATCTAATTGAGTGGTGGTGTAAGTTCAAGAGACCTGATAACAGTATGAAAACTCACCCTTTGAAAGGGCACGAGAATAATCTGATGGCCAAGGTGGTTGCACATAGTCGCATGAAAACAAGCTATGAAGGCCAATAGTAAAACTCTAATGAGGTGCCTCTGCAAAAATAAAAGGAACAAAAAACTTGCATGCATGCAGTGCCCTTTCCATCCGCAGGACATCGTAAAGCACTTCACAGCCGATAAGCTATTTTGAAGTGTAGTTACTGTTATTATGTAGGAAAAGTGCAACATGCAAATGAAGACAAAAGTCGCACAAACAGCACATTAGATAAGGGACCAGCTAATCTATTTTCGGTGGCAATTGAGGAACGAATGCTGGTCAGGAGACCAGAAGAATTTCCTGCTTTACTAAAAATCTGTTATGTGATATTAGTTTCAGGCAGGAGAAGATCTGCTGTCCATCTAGCCTACCTAAATCACAGTATCCCTTGGTGCATTTCTAATGGGATATTTGTTTACAGGAGGCTGTCTAGTTCCTTCTTGAAATTGATTAGATTCCCTTGTTCCACCAATTGTGCAGGCAATCCGTTTTACATACAAACCACTCTTTTCGCAAAAAATGTTCCTCCTGCATTTTCTATTCTCTTTTGATGTTCTTAATTTGTAGTTCTCTCTTCCTGTGCTTAAATTCAGTACATGGCAGATATGCTTACTTGGATCCAATTTGTCTAAATCTTTTATAATTTTGAACACTTCTATCATATCCCTCAAACTTCTCTCTTCAAGACAGAAAAGACCCAGGGTAGTCAATGCCTCCTCATTCTTCTTTCCCTTAAGTAACCCTTTCCTATATCCCCACGAATAATGGAATATCCTTTTAAAAATGGTGAGGGGCGGGTCGGAACAGTTCCTTGCTGTACCCGTGTTACAGGCATAAGAAGTCACAAAGTGGACAAATTTTGGGCTACAATATCTTGTGCCCCCAGGACGCCTGAAAAGCCTTCGACCAGAAATTGGGTTGAGCCATTTTTTCAGACATCCAGAGTGGCCCTGAAAGCATACATTAGGCCTCTTCCAGATGCTAATTAGGGGCCTAAAGCTGGGTTAAAGACCATTACCAGAAATTGGGCTGTCTTGAGCAGACATACCTCCGGCCTTAGGGGCATGGATGTGGCCTAGCTAGCGACCATCACTGAAAAGATGGAGTGAGTTGTATTTGAAATTTCTCTGGGGCTGGTAGGAGCATAAATGCTTCTTATGGCTCCACAATATTTCCTCAGGCCGCGGTTATCCATGATCAGTGCTTTCTCCCACTGTCTACCCCTTCCTCTCCTGGAAGATACCTGAGGGCTGCTGCTGGCATAGGAAGGAACCTTAAAGTACATGCTTCTATTGGGTGAGCTTCCTGTGGCGACAAGTGCCAGCAGCTCACCCTGAATTTCTAGGCCAGGGAGACAACAATGCACACATGACTCCAAATATGGTCTCATCAGGGACAAATACTGATCTGGATAATCTATTTTACCCCTTGCTATGTGTCTGACATTTGAAAGACTTAGGATGTTTTGTTGATGGTGTTCCTAACTTGTCCACTAAAACCCCTAGATCTCTATCATGCTCCGATACCTCAAGTCTCTTCCCATTTAGCATCCACATCAACCTTCCCTGTAAAAAATCTTGTAACCTTACACTTCCCTGTATTAAATTGCATCTATTATTTCTTCACCCACACACTGAGCCTGTCAAAATGATTTTGTATTTAAGTGCATTGATATTCATCATTTTCCATTGTTTCCAATTTTGGTATCGACTGCAAATATGGACAATTACTGCCTTTAAATTTTTTGGAAAGAAGTTTGCACAACAGTGGCCAATCACTGAACTTTGCTGAACTTTGTGGCCCTCTGCTTGTAACTGGCAGCCAACCAAATATTGTCCATGCAAAAATCAATCATGGCTGTCCCCACTGCTAAACTTATGGGACCCATTTTTTAGGCATCCCAGATGGATACCCAGAACAGGCACTAGGCCCTTTGACTATGTAAATTAGGTTTTAGTGATACATATGGCCTCCAAAGAAAGAAAAATTATTAATGTATGTTTAAGCATGCTTCTTGGGGAGCCAGGAAGAGCAGGAATATTCCTTCAAGCTGTGATGAGTTCTTTATGTTGTCTGATGCAACATAAATGAGACGTGTGGAGTGCAGTTCGTTGAAGAACTCAAAAAGGTTTATGAACAGCTAAACTATTATGTACAGTACAGAGAAAACTATTTACAGAACCTTCCTCTAGGTGTTATAATTGCAGAGTGACTCTGGCTTAGTCACATGACTGCATCCTGGTACTTAGCTCATTAGCATACTGAGATCTTAAAGGGGCATCACTCTTAAGGTAACCATACAACATTAGCACCACAATAGCCCCAAGACAGTTGCTGGCCTCCAATCACCTCCCCCAGTTGCTCTCTCCCTGATCACCTCCCCCTCACCCAATTACCTCCTCCTCTCCCAGTACACAACTGCCCAACATTGACCACTTTACTGGTAAACTGCCTGGGGTCATGCTGATGGCATAGACAGCTTATCTGTCCAATTTAAATAAGGCCCAAGGCCTAATTCTGATCGAGCCTACCTCTTCCATTGCAAGGACTGTATTCTGTGCCCAGTTTACTCCAGCAGGCTGACTATGCAATGATTATTCTCCCTTGTGACTTTCCACTTGTACCGTTGACATTCACCTTTAAACTGTACCCTGAATTTTGGCATCTCTCCCCCATTTCTTGAGTATCATTGAAAAATAGTGGTGAAATACCTCAGCAATTTTTCTATCTTCTTAAACCACTGTTTTTTTTTTTAATCTAAGCCAAACCTCTTGCTATCCTTTGTTTACTCCTGACATACTTCTACTTGAACAGGCAGATGCCCCTTCAGTTTAACATCTCATCTGTAAAACAGCACCTCCGACAATACACCACCAGTTCAATATTGCATGGAGCTGCCAGCTTCGTGTATGCAATCAAGTTTTGAAATGGAGCTTGAAGCAACAACCTTCTGACTCAGAAGCGAGGAATGGAGTTCAGACATAAAACCAACTATTTGGGTGCGTGTTTAAGGCTTGAGGACTTCTGATTACCATGAAAAGAGATCAAGCTCTGCCTCAGAATTCTATATTAAAAGAAGCGTTGTACACAAATGTTCAACCATTTCCTCTCTGACGGACCTGTTCTGCATTACTGTCACTCACTGCTGATAATGTTGGCTTTGGGTGATAGTGTGAACCGGGTGATATCGTTTCAGCCACCCACTATACGTATCTCCCAATTTATATTTCTATTGAAGCCAAATAAAATAAAAACAGCTGTAAAGCGAGCAGCTGACTGATATGACCTACCTTACGCTAACAACAAACAACAGCTTGCACTAATGTGGCACCTTTAACCCAGTAAAATGTCCCCAGGCTCCCAAAGTCAAAATTATTGCAGATTGTCTTAGAAAAATAGGCCCCAAATTTGCCCTCTTTGCTGCTCCATTTTTTGGTCGAGATGGGGTGGTAGAGAGAACAGAAAAGACAAAAATAAACTTACTATTGACTTCCTGCCCAATGATATTTTCAAGGAGGCCTGGAATTAGGTGATCAGCACAACCGCCATAAACAGGCAGACTGCTTGTTTACTGCAAAATCCTTAAGACATCATTCGGACCCTGGTGCTAGTTTGGTCCTGTTAAGCACAGAGCTTGTAAAATACCGCTTCCTCCCTCCAAACATAGCAGTAAATAACCAGAATCAGCATTCCAGAAAGGAATCGTTGTAAGCAGAATATAAAAAAAGTTGGTACTATTTGGGCAGCCATAACTGTGCAGTGTTAATTATCACCACCCCCGTCCTTCAACAGTGGTCTCTGTAAGCACCCCCCAACTCCCCCAACACAAATTAGATTAGATTAGAGATACAGCACTGAAACAGGCCCTTCGGCCCACCGAGTCTGTGCCGACCATCAACCACCCATTTATACTAATCCTACACTAATCCCATATTCCTACCAAACATCCCCACCTGTCCCTATATTTCCCTACCACCTACCTATACTAGTGACAATTTATAATGGCCAATTTACCTACCAACCTGCAAGTCTTTTGGCTTGTGGGAGGAAACCGGAGCACCCGGAGAAAACCCACGCAGACACAGGGAGAACTTGCAAACTCCACATAGGCAGTACCCAGAATCGAACCCGGGTCCCTGGAGCTGTGAGGCTGCAGTGCTAACCACTGCGCCACTATGCAGACTGCTCACCACATGGGAAGCCCGGCCATCAAAAGAATTTGGACTCAGGTTCAGTAGGTTCACAACAAAGATAGCACAGCAATGAAGTGGCCTGTATTGAGGAGGAATGTATTGTGACTGAGTGGCCTAAAGAACCATTGGGACAACCAAGCGACAGAGTTTGCTGTTCAGCCTCCCGTTACTGCAGCTAATAAACTGCCTGTGATTTTGAGGCCTCATTTTAATCTAGCAGGTGAGCTGCAGGGTGCTAAACAGGCCTCAGGATTGGGCCAACAGGAAGGGGAGGTGGCTAGGTTGAGATTGCAGAGGGCTGGAGGTTCCTGGAGCAGCAGGGCCCAGATGATGATTGTGGTCTTTTGTTTCCCTGGGGCCCACAAGAATAATTCAACTCTCATCTTTGGTGGGCCTCTATGGTTCTATCGCCAGTGGAACTGCACAGTCTCTGACCAGCTCCAATTTACATTATAGGATCCCATTTCCTTATTAAAAGGGCCTATCGTCTGAGACAGGCAGTCGCTTTGGACACCCAGTGGTAGGCCCCTTTCATAATGGAGCTGGCTGCATTGTATGTGTTAATGGAACTGCTGACTCCCATTCTGAAACTGTCAGGCAGTCTAAATTAATCCTATTGTATTCTCACTGTGGGTGATATACATGACAGGTGATGGGGTGATTTGCGACTTTAATGGTTCTCAGCCATCGAATGATTGCAATAGTTTATATGCCACCCTTCCGGTAAGCTGAGACATTAAAATTTACAGCTGGGGAACCGTTATTCCTCACTGAAGCAGGAAACTATGCCACAGTCATTCAGATTTCAAACTGTGAAAGTAGAATTTACATTTTTTTTTAATTTGCTCATGGGATGTGGGCATTGCTGGCAAGGCCAGCATTTATTGCCCATCCCCAATTGCCCTTGAGAAGGTGGTGGTGAGCTGCCTTCTTGAACCGCTGCAGCCCTCAGGGTATAGTTACACCCACAGTGCTGTTAGGAAGGGAGTTCCAGGATTTTGACTCAGTGACAGAACGGCAATATATTTCAAAGTCAGGTTGGTGTGTGGCTTGGAGGGGAACTTGCAAGTGGTGGTGTTCCCATGCATCTGCTGCCCTTTTCTTTCCAGGTGGTAGAGGTCACAGGTTTGGAAGGTCCTTTTTCAGGAGCCTTGGTGAGTTGCTGCAGTGCATCTTGTAGATGATACACACTGCTGCTACTGTGCGTCAGTGGTAGAGGTAGTGAATGTTGAAGGTGGTGGATGGTGTGCCAATCAAGCAGGTTGCTTTGTCCTGGATAGTCATAGAGAGATACAGCACTGAAACAGGCCCTTCAACCAACCAAGTCTGTGCTGACCAACAACCACCCATTTATACTAATCCTACATTAACCCCATATTCCCTACCACATCCCCACCTTCCCTCAATTCTCCTACCACCTACCTACACTAGAGGCAATTTACAATTGCCAATTTACCTATCAACCTGCAAGTCTTTGGCTGCGGGAGGAAACCAGAGCACCCAGTGGAAACCCACATGGTCACAGGGAGAACTTGCAAACTCCACACAGGCAGTAGCCAGAACTGAATCCGGGTCGCTGGAGCTGTGAGGCTGTGGTGCTAACCACTGCGCCACTATCGATAGTGTTGAGCTTCTTGAGTGTTGTTGGAGCTGCACCCATCCAGGCAAGTGGAGAGCATTCCAACACTCTCTTGACTTGTTCCTTGTAGATCATGGACAGGCTTTGGAGAGTCAGGAGGAGAGTTATTTGCCACAGAATTCCCAGCCTCTGACCTGCTCTTGTCACCACAGTATTTATGTGGCTACTCCAGTTCAGTTTCTGGTCAATGGTAACCTGCAAGATGTTGATAGTGGGGGATTCAGCGATGGTAATGCCATTGAACGTTAAAGGGGAGATAGTTGGATTCCCTCTTGTTTGAAATTGTCATTGCCTGGCGCGAATGTTACTTGCCACTTATCAGTCTAAACCTGGATATTGGCCAGGTGTTGCTGCATCTGGAATAAAGTTACAGTGCAAGCAGTGATAAGTGGAAAAGGAGAAAAAAAAGTGAAAATCTAGAATAAAAATAGAAAGTGATGGCAATACATAGCATCAGCAACCATCAAAAGACAGTTTCGCATTTCAGATAGGCACCCTTTGTCAATGGACGGGCAAGGGAATGGGAATAAGTGGAGAGCTCTCCCAGAGACCCTGCACTGGTTCAGTGGCTCCCTTCTGTGGTGTAAGTTTGTGATCCCAAAATGGGCGGTGCACCCAGAGAGTTCCACGAAGGGGAGTTCTAGGCTAGCGTAATGGACGGGCCTCATTTCCATAAATTTTCTTGGTGACCCCCCCTGGCCAACCTTGGGTCAAGAACAGGAAATTTGGTCAGCAGGAGGCTGCAGCCTGGAACCTGTGAGAACAGTCCCTCGACACTCACTAAGGTCACGAAGATGGAACGCAATGGGAATGCAAGCAACCAGGTTATCCCTTCATTCATGCCCATTGTCATTTTCCACAGTTTCAACCAGCGTTGTCTGTGTTAACTCAAGATCATTCTCAACAAGTTCAAATCAAGCCATACTGGCTTGAGAAAGTCCCTACAGAAATATCATTTCTTCCTGCAGTAGATCAGAAGGACAGTGATGTAAATCATTCCATTTGCAGCTGTACACACTCCAACTAGAGGCTAAAAGTGGCGATATTTGGAAACACAGACACCAAATGTCAAGTACTGCACTGCCTAGGACTAAAGTGGCCCTCTTCAATCAAAATACGTCATGGAAAATTTACTCTCTCAATCCAGTACTTTCACTGATTTATGCTGCCAAAGGACCATTTAGATGAAATGTCATACCTGCTAACATAATACCTACTGTTGGAGTTTTTTTTTTGTCAGTTCTGACCTTTGTCAATGTTTTATCAATCGTTTTTTGACAGCAATAAACCACTTTGAAAATGAGCCCACCTCTGTCTCATATCTCTGCAACTAATGATGACATTAACTTATTCAGAAATGTTTTTTTATTAAACTGAGGGGAACATGGCTTTTTGTCATTGCTGACAAGCGGGCAGAAAATACAAACTGGAGAAACATTACTAGCATTCCACTTGGCACTCTCCAGCTCCTTATGTTGTGCTCTTTAACCTTCTTGGTGTTCAGTTCAACTGAAAATTGGGCTGTTTAATTTGTCACACTTGTGATACAGGACTAGATCTTGAGACCAAAGGGATTCAATCAGCTCACTAATAAATAAAATGCTAATTGCTTTCTCTTTTGTGAAGCTATTATTTCACAAATATTGATATTTACTCTCAATTTATACTTAACAGTGCAAAACTATTTCTAAATGCCACGTGTGTCTGCATCCCACCCCCCACCCCACCAGATATCTAAACTTAAAGAAAATCTTGAAACTTAGTGGTAATAAACGCACCACCAAACATCCTGATTAATCCAACATGTCACATTACCAGCTTGTATTATAAAGTTCAGCATCAAAGCTACCCTGAAATGGAAAGAAACTTTGTAGAGTTCATTATTTAGAACACTCATTTGACTAATTAGCTAACTGATTATGCTGGCGCTAGCACAGACATCATTAATACATTTGAATACTGACTCATACGTTATGAGCCAAGTTATAAGATGTGCATCATAATTCACTAAGGAAATTGCAGAAAGGACATTGTAGGTACCTTGACAGTTCCTCTCAGCTGTTAAACTCATCCCAGTAGGAATATGTTTCCCTTTCACTCTTGTTCTGAACGCACAGAATTATGTTGCTGGAATATAGATTCCCAGGCTAACTTACCCAAAAAGTCATTCTTTATGTGTGGGCCTACATTGTATATATATTGGCATAGTACGTACGGGAGGGACCAGGCTAGGAGATGGAGGCAAAATACTGCGGATGCTGGAAATCTGAAATGAAACCAAGAAATGCTGGAAACACTCAGTAGGTCTGGCAGCATCTGTGGAGAGAGAAGCAGAGTTAACGTTTCAAGTTAGTGACCCTTCTTCAGAACTGGCAAATATTAGAAATGTAAAAAGTTATAAGCAAATAAAGTGGGGGTGGGGCAAGAGATAACAAAGGAGAAGGTGTAGATAGGCCAAGGTCACAGAATAGCTGACCAGAAGGTCATGGAGCAAAGATATGTTAATGGTGTGTTGAAAGACAAAGCATTAGTACAGAAAGGGTGTTAACGGACTGAAAATTGAACAGCCGCAAGTCCTAATTTCACATTAAATTTTGTAAATATATAATCTTGGAATGTTTTTTAAAATGTTTATTTCTAGGGAAAGTTGTGAACCCAAATTCTTCCAAGTACACATTGGCAAGGGGTAATATTGGGGAATCATAAGCTCTTTGCCACCATTTTCTCTCCATTGATTTAGTTGCCTGTAATTTTCTTTTACATGCTGGCAGCAGGCAAGGTTATTCACTACCAATGCTTATTTGAACAATTAGCTCTATGTTGTATGAGTATGAGGTATCCACTTCCACACGTCAGAGAATGCACTGCCAGAGAGTGTGGTGGAGGCAGGTTCAATCGAGGCATTCAAGAGGGAATTGGATTATTAACTGAAAAAGGAAGAATGTGCAGGGCTACGGGGAGAAGGCAGGGGAGTGGCACTAGGTGAGTTGCTCCTTCAGAGAGCTTGCACAGGCTTAACGGGCCAAATGATCTCCTCCTGTGATGTAACCATTCTATGATTCTATCATTTCTGCCAATGTGGGGAGTCCAGAACAAGGTGACATGATCTTTAAATTAGAGCTCTGCCATTCAGAAGCAAAATCAGAAAGCACTTTTTCCACACAAACTGCCATGGTAATGTGGAACTGCCTTCCTCGAAAGGCTATGGATGTTGAGACAATTGGACTTTCAGATAGATTTTTGCTGGTACTCTGTTGTCACTGTTGTAATGTAGGAAAGCCTGGCAGCCAATTTGCGCACAGCAAACTGCCACAAACAGCAATGTGATAATGACCAAATAACTGTTTTATGATGTTGATTGAGGGAAAATTATTGGCCAAGACACCAGGGATAACTCCTCTGCTGATCTCCAAAATAGTGCCATAGGATCTTTTACATTCACCTGAGCAGGCAGAATGGGGCCTCAGTTTAACATCTCAGCCGAAAGACTGCACTTCCGACAGTGCAGCACTCCCTCAGTACTGCACTGGAGTGTCAGCCTTGATTTCTGTGCTCAAGCTCTGGAGTGGGACCTTGCGACTCAGAGGTAAAGTAGTACCAACTAAGCTACGGTTGACACAAGTGGAGTTGATTTGCTGTGATTGAATTGAATAATGAAGTAGGCCCTACTCCTGTTCCTATTTAGCTTTTCCCCATGAACATTACCAGGCCTGTATCTGCACTCGCTCTGATCTAAACATGTGCACTTTCCAGCAGGATTTGCTAACTGTAGATCAGAGTCAGAAACCGAGGTGATTCACACCCTGGCCACAACTGCCAAGGTTCAGTCCAACTCAATGAACTGAAATTGAAACATTGGGCCTATTTAGATTTTAGATTTAGAGATACAGCACTGAAACAGGCCCTTCGGCCCACCGAGTCTGTGCCAACCATTAAACACCATTTTATACTAATCCTACACTAATCCCACATTCCTACCACGTCCTCACCAGTCCCTATATTCCCCTACCACCTACCTATACTAGTGGCAATTTATAATGGCCAATTTACCTATCAACCTGCAAATCTTTTGGCTGTGGGAGGAAACCAGAGTACCCGGCGGAAACCTACGCAGACACAGGGAGAACTTGCAAACTCCATACAGACAGTACCCAGAATTGAACCCGGGTCACTGGAGCTGTGAGGCTGCAGTACTAACCACTGCGCCACTGTGTTTTTAAATTCTTTCATAGGACATGGGCGTCACTGGCAAGACCAGCATTTGCTGCCCATCCCTAATTGCCCTTGACAACTGAGAGGCTTGCTCAGCCATTTCAGAGGGCAGTTAAGTGTCAACCTCATGTTTGTGGATCTGGAGTCACATGTAGGCCAGAGTAGGTAAGGAGAGCAGATTTCCTTCCCTGAAGGACATTAATGAACCAGATGGGTTTTCACGACAATCATGTCATTCCAGATTATTTTTATTAATTGAATTTAAATTCCACCAGCTGCCATGGTGGGAATTGAGCCTGTGCCCTAGGGCATTAGCATGGGCCTCCGGATTACTAGTTCAGTGACACTACCACCTATCTACGTATTGTCAACAAATTTGCCGATGATACAGTTGGTCTCTTCATCCAAGTCATTAATATAGATTGTAAATGGTTGAGGCTCCAGCCCTGATCCCTGTGGCACTCCGTGAGTTAGTTTTCCTACCTGAAAATGCCCCATTTATCCTGACTCTCTTTCCTGTTAGCCAATCCTCTATCCATGCTCATATATCACCCAACACCATGAGCTCTTTTATGCAGTAACTTTATGTGGCACCTTATTGAATGCCTTTTGGAAATCCAAATACACTACAGCTACTGATTCCCCTTTATCGACCCTGCTTGTTACATCCTCAAAGAACTCTAATAAATTTGTCAGACACAATCTCCTTTCACAAAATCATGTTGACTGTGCCTAATTTTCTAGATGTCCTGCTACCACCTCTTTAATAATGAATTTGAGCATTTCCCAATGACATGTTAGGCCATTTGGCCTATAGTTTCTTGCTTTCGGTCTAGCCCCTTTCTTGAACATTTGCAGTTTTCCAATCTGCTGGGACCTTTCCAGAGTCGAAGGAATTTTGGAAGATTACAACTACTGCATCCACTTTCTCTGCAGCCACTTCTTTTAAGACCCTTGGATGCAGGCCATCAGGTCCAGGGCACTTGTCAGTCTTTAGTCCCATTAGTTTTCCCATTACTTTTTCTCTATTAGTTTTAAGTTCCTCCTTCCCTTTTGCCTTCTGATTTTCTATTATCTTTAGGATGCTTTTTGTGTCTTCTACTATAAAGGCAGGTACAAAATACTTGTTCAAAGCCTCTGCCATTTCCTCATTTCCCATTTTTAATTCCCCACTCTCACCCTCAAAGAGACCAATGCTCATTTTAGCTACTCTGTTCCTTTTTATTTGTAGAAGTCTTTTTTTAAACTGTGTTTTTATATTTCTTGCTAGTTTTCTCTCATACTCTAATTTTTCCCTTTTTTTAAAAAAAGTCATCTTTTGGTTTCTAAAATTTTCCTAATCTTCTGGCCTACCACTAATCTTTGCAGAATTGTCGACCTTTTCTTCCAATTTGACACCGTCCTTAACTTCCTTAGTTGACCTTGGATGGTGCGTCCTTCTGGGAGGGCAGATTCAATAACTTTCAAAAGAGTGTTGGTTAGAGACTTGAAGGGGAAAGGCCAGGAGAGCAGATACAGCAATATGGCTTCCCTCTCTGCTGCATCATTCTATGATTCTAAGCAGAATGGGCAGCTGATTCCACAGCCAAAATTACCTCATGTTGCAAAGACAATAAACATAAAATTGAAAATCGCCCAGATTTTTTAGTACATATCTGAAATCTATTAAAATTGGAGTTATTACCCACACGTTACCATAGTAAGTAAAGTCACGCTAAGTCCACACGCTATTGTTTTCTCCATTATCCTGGCAAGCTTATTCAGAATCCGCCACAATTTCCATTTTGGACACGTTAAAGGTTGATAGTTCATGTCCCAGCAGCTGCTATGCAAATAGTGAATCATTATCATGGAAAAAGCTCTTACATGTAATTGTAAGTATTGCTTGAATGTCGCCCGTGGTTTGGGTTTTCTTTGAGGATTTGGTCACACGTAGAGTTCAGGCACAAGGTGCATTGCTGAGTTCAGATTTGGCAGCGATCCTCAGTTATCTTGGCAGTCATAAAATAAACTCCACCGCTCGATTTCATATGGGTCAGAATCTCTCTACACAACAGCAGGGTTAATCCCCTCTGCGTGGTTTCTACCAGTCCGGGTAGCGACAGTAATTTCATTAGAATCTGATGAAGTGAATTCAATCTAGTTCTTAACATTAACCCTTTAACAAGCTGGTCACGGTCCATTGACCAAAAGGAAGGCATATTCACAATTTCTTTTTCCCTTACTCGTCTTTTGTTTTGCTAACAAGCGCAATTAAATGACGGAAAGCAAATCTCTTGCAGAGTTGGGAACTAAACATGAGTTTACAGCGTCTCAAATGTTGATTTTGTATCATTGCCACAGCAATTTAAAATGTTTTGCTGAACGTACAGACCTTTCCTGCTTTAAGAAAGTCAGTTGTGCAGCTGTGATCAATACCACTCCAACTCATTGCTGTTCCAAGTTTAAACTCTACCTGAAAATCGTTTTATACCCTAGTTAGCGATTTGGACCAAACCCAAAAAGTTACTTTTGAAACTGCAATCAAAAGTTCCTCCCTGATCATTGAAAAGGGAGAAAGGGGATTCAAAAGCAATAAATAATCCTGAAGGAAGCACAACACAAAGCATTACTGATTTAGTAAAACCTCCCATCATCTTGTTCTCTATTGCTTAAGTTAACCCTATTTACTTGCAGTAATTCACAGACCTTGAAGCCGACTTGATCAGTCTCCCAAGGTTCCTTATATTCATCTGGTTCACGAATGTCCTTAGAGTCATAGAGTCAGAGTTTTACAGCACAGAAACAGGCCCTTCGGCCCAACGCGGCTGCGCCGACCATCAAGCACCCGTCCAAAACTAATCCCATTTTCCAGCACTTGGCCCGTAGCCTTGTATGTTATGGCGTTTCAAGTGCTCATCTAAATACTTCTTAAATGTTGTTAGGGTTCCTGCCTCGACCACGCCTTCAGGCAGTGTGTTCCAGATTCCAACCACCCTCTGGGTGAAAAAAATGTTTCCTCAACTCCCCTCTAAACCTCCTGCCCCTTACATTAAATCTATGCCCCCTAGTTATTGACCTCTCCGCTAAGGGAAAAAGTTTCTTCCTATCCATCCTATTAATGTCCCTCATAATTTTGTATACTTCAATCAGGTCCCCCTCAGCCTTCTCCGCTCCAAGGAAAACAATCCTAGCCTATCCATTCTCTCTTCATAGCTGAAATGCTCCAGCCTAGGCAACATCCTGGTAAATCTCCTCTGCACCCTCTCCAGTGCATTCACATCCTTCCTATAGTGTGGTGACCAGAACTGTACACATTACTCCAGCTGTGGCCTAACCAGTGTTTTATACAGCTCCATCATAACCTCCCTGCTCTTATATTCTATGCCTCGGCTAATAAAGGCAAGTATCCCGTCTGCCTTCCTAACCACCTTATCTACCTGTGCTGCTGCCTTCAGTGATCTATGGACAAGCACCCCAAGGTCCCTCTGACCCTTTGTATTCCCTAGGGTCCTACCATCCATTGTATATTCTCTTGCCTTGTTAGTCCTCCCAAAGTGCATCACCTCGCACTTCTCAGGATTAAACTCCATTTGCCACAGTTCCACCCATCTTACCAGCCCATCTATATCATCCTGTAATCTAAGGCCTTCCTCCTCACTATTTACACCACCAATGTTTGTGTCTTCTGCAAACTTACTGATCATACCTCCTATAGTCACTTCTAAATCATTAATGGACACTACAAACAGTAAGGGCCCCAGTACCGATCCCTGTGGTACCCCACTGGTCACAGGCCTCCATTCACAAAAACAACCCTCTAGCATCACCCTCTGCCTCCTTCCACTAAGCCAATTTTGAATCCATTTTGACAAATTACCCTGGATCTCATGGGCTCTTACTTCCTTATCTCCCATGACACATTGAGTCACCTCCTCGAAAAATTCAATCAAGTTAGTTAGACACAATCTCCCCCTGACAAAGACGTGCTGACTATCCCTGATTAATCCCTGCCTCTCCAAGTGGAGATTAATCCGGTCTCTCAGAATGTTTTCCAATAATTTCCCTACCGCTGATGTTAGACTCACAGGCCTATAATTACCTGGTTTATCCCTGCTACCCTTCTTGAATAATGGTACCACATTCGCTGTCCTCCAGTCCTCTGGTACCTCTACTGTGGCCAGAGAGGATTTGAAAATTTGTGTCAGAGCCCCTGCTATCTCCTCCCTTGCTTCACATAACAGCCTGGGATACATCTCATCTGAACCTGGGGATTTATCCACCTTTCAGCCCGCTAATACAGCTAATACTTCCTCCTATTCAATGCTAATTTGATCAAGTATATCACAATCCCCCTCCATGATCACTACACCTATATCGTCCCTCTCCATAGTGAGCACAGATGAAAAGCAATCGTTCAAAACCTCACCCATGTCCTCTGGCTCCACACACAGATTGCCTCTTAGATCCCTAATGGGTCCCACTTTTTCCCTGGTTATCCTCTTGCCCCTAACATACTTATAAAACGTCTTGGGATTTTACTTTATCTTGTCTGCCAGTGATTTTTCATGCCCCCTCTTCACTCTAATTACTTTAAGTACTCCCCTACACTTTCTATACTCCTCTGGGCCTCCGCTGTTTTCAACACTGATTCTGCCATACGCCTCCTTTTTGTTCCCTCATCCAATCCTATATATCCCTTGACATCCAGGTTTCCCTGGACTTATTGGACCTACTCTTCACCTTTCGGGGAACATGTTGGACCTGAAGCCTCGCTATTTCCTTTCTATAGGTATATCAGGAATAAAAGAATGACTAGAGTTAGATTAGGGCCAATCAAGGATAGTAGTGGGAAGTTGTGTGTGGAATCAGAGGAGATAGGGGAAGAGTTAAATGAATATTTTTCATCAGTATTTACAGTAGAGAAAGAAAATGTTGTCGAGGAGAATACGGAGATACAGACTACTAGGCTAGATGGGATTGAGGTTCACAAGGAGGAGGTGTTTGCAATTTTGGAAAGTGTGAAAATAGATAAGTCCCCTGGGCCAGATGGGATTTATCCTAGGATTCTCTGGGAAGCCAGGGAGGAGATTGCAGAGCCTTCGTCCTTGATCTTTATGTCGTCATTGTCGACAGGAATAGTGCCGGAAGACTGGAGGATAGCAAATGTTGTCCCCTTGTTCAAGAAGGGGAGTAGAGACAGCCCTGGTAATTATAGACCTGTGAGCCTTACTTCAGTTGTGGGTAAAATGTTGGAAAAGGTTATAAGAGATAGGATTTATAATCATCTAGAAAAGAATAAGTTCATTAGCGATAGTCAGCACGGTTTTGTGAAGGGTAGGTCGTGCCTCACAAACCTTATTGAGTTTTTTGAGAAGGTGACCAAACAGGTGGATGAGGGTAAAGCCGTGGATGTGGTGTATATGGATTTCAGTAAGGCGTTTGATAAGGTTCCCCATGGTAGGCTATTGCAGAAAATACGGAAGTATGGGATTGAAGGTGATTTAGTGCTTTGGATCAGAAATTGGCTAGCTGAAAGAAGACAGAGGGTGGTGGTTGATGGCAAATGTTCATCCTGGAGTTTAGTTACTAGTGGTGTACCGCAAGGATCTGTTTTGGGGCCACTGCTGTTTGTCATTTTTATAAATGACCTGGATGAAGGTGTAGAAGGGTGGGTTAGTAAATTTGCGGATGACACGAAGGTCGGTGGAGTTGTGGATAGTGCCGAAGGATGTTGTAGGTTACAGAGGGACATAGACAGGCTGCAGAGCTAGGCTGAGAGATGGCAAATGGAGTCTAATGCGGAAAAGTGTGAGGTGATTCACTTTGGAAGGAGTAACAGGAATACAGAGTACTGGGCTAATGGGAAGATTCTTGGTAGTGTAGATGAACAGAGAGATCTTGGTGTCCAGGTACATAAATCCCTGAAAGTTGCTACCCAGGTTAATAGGGCTGTTAAGAAGGCATATGGTGTGTTAGCTTTTATTAGTAGGGGGATCAAGTTTCGGAGCCATGAGGTCATGCTGCAGCTGTACAAAACTCTGGTGCGGCCACACCTGGAGTATTGCGTGCAGTTCTGGTCACCGCATTATAGGAAGGATGTGGAAGCTTTGGAAAGGATGCAGAGGAGATTTACTAGGATGTTGCCTGGTATGGAGAGAAGGTCTTACGAGGAAAGGCTGAGGGACTTGAGGTTGTTTTCGTTGGAGAGAAGGAGGAGGAGAGTTGACTTAAGAGAGACATATAAGATAATCAGAGGGTTAGATAGGGTGGATAGTGAGAGTCTTTTTCCTCGGATAGTGATGGCAAACACGAGGGGACATAGCTTTAAGTTGAGGGGTGATAGATATAGGACAGATGTCAGAGGTAGTTTCTTTACTCAGAGAGTAGTAGGGGCGTGGAACGCCCTGCCTGCAACAGTAGTAGACTCTCCAACTTTAAGGGCATTTAAGTGGTCATTGGATAGACATATGGATGAAAATGGAATAGTGTAGGTCAGATGGTTTCACAGGTCGGCGCAACATCGAGGGCCGAAGGGCCTGGACTGCGCTGTAACGTTCTATGTTCTATAAATGACTCCCACATGTCTGATGTAGACTTTCCTATAAGAAGCTGCTCCCAGTTCACTTTGGCCAGATCCTGTTTTATCACATTGAAATCTGCCTTCCCCCAATTCAGTACCTTTATTTCTGGTCCCTCTATGTCCTTTACCATAACATTTCCTTCAAGGAAGGAAATCTGTCATCCTCACCTGGTCTGGCCTACATGTGACTCCAGACCCACAGCAATGTGTTTGACTCTTAATTGCCCTCTGAAATGGCCTAGCAAGCCACCCTGTTGAAGGGCTATTAGGGATGGGCAATAAATGCTGGCCTTGCCAGCGATGCCATCATCCCATGAACGAATAATTTTTAAAAATAGTATGATTGGTCCAAAGACAATGATCCAGTTTATCTTTTAGTTGCAGTGGTATGTAGTTATACATGGAAATACACAGCAGTAGTATTATGGAAACAATCCATTTGGCCCAAGCAGTCCATTTTGCTGTTTATCTTCCACACAAGCAAAGAATCACCCCTTCAACCCCTTTTCCTTCACCCACATTGGCCATAATGCACCTTGAAGCAACCTGAGGTTGTGGAAAGTGCTATGTCAATACAAGATTTTCTTTGTCTTTCATATATCCAATCTAAAGTCAAATGTTGACAAGTTCTGCCTCAACTAGAAACTCTGCAAGTAAATTCCACAGCCTTACAACACTCCATGTAAAGAAGCATTTCATGCTTTGTTCTAAATTTCTTACATTTACTGTTATATGAACCCTTATCCTTGACTATTGGGAATTGCCTTCTTCTATCTACCTTCCTTGAATAATGTGACAGAAACCACACCTGCCAAATGGAAACATATTTATTTTGTCATATGGAACATTACTTAAACTGGTACTGAAGATTGAACAAACTTGTTTAAAAAGAACACAGGACTGAGTGGCTGAAAACATGGCTGCACATTTGCATTCTGAGAGACAGTTACTGAGAGAGACAATAGAAGTACTCCCTGATTCAATCAGCCAGATGGGTTGTGTCAATAATGATGATCAAGAGACATTGAGAGTCATTGAAGGTGTAAGAGCCAGCATTCCATCCCCTCATGGTGTGTGTCTGGTAAGCTTGGAGGAATCCACAATCTTGCAGGCGAGGCTGTTTCAAACAAGGAGCTAGTCACATGACTAGCCTGCTGACCAACCTGGCATTAGTTGAATTGTGCTCACAGTAAAGTTTAGAGTTGAACTGCAATTGAACTTCAAGAAGAAATCACCTCTCTCTTTCTCTCTCACACAAAGTTCCAGGGACCCACAGAAGTAACTTCAACCTCAAGACAGAAAACCAGAAAAACAAGTCTGGAAGTGTGCACTGGGCCCCAACAGGAACTGCAAGACTTTACATCCAACCCAAAACCAGTAGCTGAATTCCATCTACTACTTTAATTCTTTCTCCTCCTCTGTCTGTGTGTGTGTGTTTATCGCGTATGCATGCTAGCATGGTCATGTCGCTTATTCTTAGTAGTTTAGCCGAGTTAGAGTTTTAAGTTAATAAACTTACACCTTTCTTGTTTAAATCTGAGAAAACCTGTCTTTACAATTACAATTGGAGAGCAGTGAGCAAGGACTCAAAGGGGAAGCTAAAAACACGGTTTTAAAAGTTAAACCCTGTTACGGCCAAACCAGGAAAAGGCCATAAGGGGAGCCCTAGACCCCTTCCTCACCTGGTCATAACAGAAATAAACAATTCTATCATCTAACCGTATAATCTGTATTGCTTTAATGAAAACATCTATTTTTCAAGTCTTCCTATCTGTATTTCTTTATACCTTGCAGTATCCTAATGACTCGAACATACCCTCAAATCCATCCTATAGTTTGAAGTCCCATACTGTACATAATACTGCAGTTTTAATAAGATTCTATGCAATCTCGTCGTTAACTCTTGTGATAAAGCCTAGATTTCCATTAGCTTTTTTAATAGCCTCATCAACCTAAGATACTGCCTTCAAATTCCAATGAACTTGTACGACCAACTCCTTCTGCTCATACACAGCACTAAACTTACTTCTGTTCAGATTATAATGAGTTTTTTTTTTTTAAATTGTAGAACTGCATTACTTCAAATTTACTGACATTGAATTCCCTTTGACATTTCACTATCTTATCAATATCCCTTCACAGCTTCGTTTGATGTTCTAGAGAATTAACTGAAACTCCTATTTTAGCATTAGCTACAAATTTCCACACCGCTCCCCTTCAGTCTGTCTCCAAATTGGTGATTTACACAATAAACAGAAGTGTCCCCAGAACTGAACCCTGTGGGACATCACCACTCATTTTCATCCACTCTGACTCCTACTCCCTGCTACCTCCCTTCTAATCAATAACTAATCCAGTTTTCTCTCTTCCTCCTTAATCTGCAATCTTCAATTTAGCAGTAATTTTCTCAAGTCTCCCGAGTGAAAGGCTTTAAGGTTCATGTACATTGCATCTGCTGCATTTCCCCGTTTACCATGTTTGTTACCTTCTAAAAGAACTCCTTGAGATTTGTCAAACGCAGTCAGTCCTTTGTAAGTCCATGCTGGCCACTTCTAAATATTTTCTCTTTACCTAGAAATGTAGTAGTTAAATCCTTAATTAAAAACTCTAAGATATTCCTTACCACAGATGTTAAGTTAACTAGCTTGTTATTGTGCAGATTAGCTGTACATCCCTTTCTGAAAATGGATAATATATTGGCTACTCTGACGTCCTCTGGCATACATCCAAACTCAGTAGTCCTAAAATTCAATAGAAAAATACTGTAGATGCTGGAAATCTGAAATAAAAACAGAAAATGCTGGAACTATTCAGCACGTCAGGCAGCATCTGTGATGAGAGAAAGACCGTTAAAGTGCGACATGGTTCTGATGAAAGGTCATCAACCTGAAATGTTTTTCTCTCTCCACAGATGCTTCAAGACCTGCTGAGTCTTTCCAGCATTTTCTGTTATTATCCCTGAAATACAACATGCAGAACCAGTTCAATTTCCTCCCATCGGATCCTTGGACGTATTCCATTGAGACCTAGAGTTTTCCGTCCTTTTGTTTAACTAACGTACCTAAAATTCATCTCTTAACCATCACAATAATCGTTCATCATGCTTTCAATCACTTCAGGATTCACTTCTTCAATATTCCGCTCTTTACTAAAGACCAATGTGAAGTCCTATTAAATACCTCCTCCATTTCTTTTTTTATTATCTACAAGTTGACAATCCTCCCCTTCGGACTCCCACCTCACTTAACAATCCTTTTCTCGTTAATACTTGTAAAATATTTTGCTGTACTTTTTTAATGACATCTTTCCTCACATTCTGCCAATGGATGAAGTCAAGCACTGGAAATAAAATCACAGCCAGATGGTAAAACACTGGACAGCATTTCACACAACAGTAAACAACTAATTTGCTACTCAGATAGGAGCTGGTTTGCACTTGTGCACATTGCTGTCACAGATCACAGATCTCAGAACTGTAATATAATAAGGAAACTAATAAAGAAAGAAAGTCGCTTATGTCTGGTAGTATTCAGAGCTAAAACCACATCGATGGTTTTGGATGACTAGTGTGCATCCAATTTCTCCCGTTTTATTAGATGTGAGGATAAATTTCCGGTGTCAATGTGTTTGCACTACAGATAACTAACCAAAGGAAGTACTTTGAGCAAGAAATATGCATCACCACTGTTATGATCCTCTAGTTATTTTTAAAAAAAGAATGCAGTGTTCCTTTAAGGCTGGAAAAGGAGCAATACTGCTTTAAGAACCACTAAGCCTCAGGAGTTAGAGAAAGTGCATTTTGGTTGCTGTTGGATACAACCATACAGAGAGGGAACCAGCCAGCTTCAAATAATGCATCCTGGTTACCCAGCAACAGCCAGAGACCAAAGACCGGATATACAATGTTGCAATTATCTTTTGAACTAGCATTTTAGTTGAGACAGACTGTTCGAACGAGAAACAGACAGATAGCTGTGTGTTAGCACCTGAAAGGAATGCTCTCAGACCATTTAAATGGAAGGAAGAGAATTTAGTCTGTTTATTTATTATTCTCTCTCAAAATTCTGAAAGGTCATGCCAAAACAGAGATCTCTGATAATTTAAACTGAAGGAAGGGAAGTTAGACTGTGACAATCTTTTATCCCTCAAAAATTCTAAAGCCAAATTGATTCATTAACATGTTTGTAAGTTGCTAATTGTTGAAATTCATCTCTGGAGAAGGAGCAACAATTTTGACTTCTGAATTAGACTACGGACTGTTCTACTGTTGCAGAACCTTTTTTCTCCCCATCAGACGCCGTGAGGACTTCAAGCAACCTTAGACTGTTCCACATCTGGCAGGAGCATAAATCTGCAAAGACTCTAATTTTTTTCTATTTTAAGTGTTATTTATATCTTCGTAGTGTTTTAAGAATTTAGTTTTTTTAATTAAACAGTTAATGTATTAACTTAAAGACACCTGTTTTAGTTAGCCTCATTCGGGGGTTAATAGATGGTACAATTTGCCTGGGACTTTTAATTTGGAAAGGTTACAATGATATATTAGGTGATCTGTGGAGGGACGGGATTGAATTAACAGTGCGTTTCTCCCACCACAGTCAGAATTGTATATTTTGATCGGGGACTTTGACTGGAACAGTCAGTCGTAACACCACTGTCAAGCAGGCCCGCAACTGCTAAGACTGAGGCACATATTGGCCGGAATTTGAATTTTACACCACCCCAATGAGCCGGATGGAGGAGGAGCTGGGATGGGGTGGAGCGGGTGGCGGAAAATTGAGCAGGAGGCTCCAGGGGGGCGATAAATGGGCTGCCCAGCCCAAGCCAATCAAGGCCCTTAAGTGGCCACTTAACAGCCAATTAAGGGCCTTTGCCCGCTTCCATGGAAATTTCACCATAGCAAGTGGGTGTCCAGGAGACGTGAAAGGCTGTCCAGTAATACTAGGTGACCTCTCAGCACACCAGAGGCGGGGTGGGTGTGGGTGCTTCCCTCAAGTGGGTGGAAGTCCCGCCTCGGAACAACTAAAGCTTGGGGACCCGTAAAATGCAGGTCGGATCCCCGGGCTGGGTGGAAGTGGGTTCTCTACTGACTTTTACATCGGTGGCCAGCTCCCGTCCGCCCAGCATAAAATTCAGCCCATTATTTCGCTAGATGAACATTAAAACTTAAAATTGTGGCTGGGAAGAAAAGAGGGTCTATCACAAGGAATTGCCAAGGCCCTGACTGGAAAGACATTTGCATGCCAGCAGACAGTGTTGCAACAAAGGACCCAGTCCTTGCTTCCTCAAAACACAGAAGTAGTGGTCAGACCAGTTTAGTCACATGACTGACTGTTGGATTTTTTTTGAGTTTGAACTTGCAGAGAGAAAAAGAGACTCAAAGCTCTTTTCTCCTGGACTGAGAACACCTGTCTCCTGTCTGCTCTCATCTCTTTCTCACGGAACTGAAGACCCATTGAAGACAAACGAGTCCCAAGAGAGAAAAGTCTCCTACAGTGAACAAGGTTTAAGAAAAATACTGGGCCCCAACAGAAAGCAAGACTACTTACAAAAGGTACCAATACTAGTCTGTCACTCTAGCATCGGCCTTTATAGCCACTCCAGGCGCTGCTTCACAAACCACTGACCACCTCCAGGCGCTTACCCATTGTCTCCCGAGACAAGGAGGCCAAAGAAGAAGGAAGAAGAAGACAGTGAGCTCGAAGCACAGTGAACAAGAAACTCTTCTGATTGCCTCAAACCTCACTACTTTATTTTTCTTCTGCTCTTTTCTGTCCCTATTTGCATATACTGCGTGTGCATGCTAGCGTGAGTGCATCATATATCCGTAGGCGTCAACCAAATTAGAATTTAAGTTTAAGTTTTAATAAATTTCACTTTTCTTCTTTAAACCTAAGAAAACCTGGTGTGCTCATTTCTTTGCCTTATCATTGGAAAGCGGTGAACAAGGATTCACCAAGGAGGAGCTCAAAACACTGTTTAAAAATCAAAATTTGTTACAATAAGACCAGGTGAAGACAGTAAAAGACCCCTCGACACCTTTTTCACATGGTCGTAACACCACACTTAGTCCACAGGACTCACATCCATGTGTGTCTTCACAAACTTGACAGAGGTTTGTCAGGTTAATTTAGCAAACAGATTTGTTGCTTAATAGTTTATCCTCAGTTGCCCCAACCAACTTAAAAATGAGGGTCACGTCTATGTGGTGACCCCACAGAACATCAAAGGGATTGGATAAATTGTGTGAATTTGAAGAAACCATTGGAATTAAGGAGTCCAGCCTTTACAAAGAAGGAGAGTGACACATGAACAACTTATATCTGTGGGGACCCTGAAATTGCATTATTGCCTTTGATGTTTCACCAGTACGTCTACTGTTGGCATTATGTGAGATATTTTTTCTAAAGAATCTATTTTCAAACCACCACCATGCAGCATTTCTGCTTCCAAATGTAAGAGGTGAAGCATTATTGACTTTCTCATAGGATCCAAAGGCATGTTGAATTTTTTATGTAGAAGCTGAAAGAACTTTGAAGTTGTGGCAGAGCTGCAGTATCCAGGGTTATCCTGACAGTGGATTACAGGAAAATTCACCTCATATTATATTACAACATTATCACATATGAAGCACTGGACTGGCTCTAGATAATTCAGGCCAGCTAGAGAGTTATGTTTTTGATTTATATCATTCACCAAGCAATGCAATCAAATAGAAAGCACAGGGATTGCATCCTGTTCTTCAAATACAACATCCTGTGCACGTGGACACAGGCACGATAGAAAATGAGAAGTGACATTTTGACTCCTCACATAGCTAAGAGTCGGTTGAACTGTAGAATTTACCTTCTGGAATATTGTTCCCTCTTAATGGACATGTTCCACTCCAGACACAAACAGGATTCTTTTATATAAATTCCATAAATTGGATTCAGAATTAGCACTGTTTGAGCAGTTGGTACAGCTTATTGAAGGAATTCAGCTCGTATACATTTTCATTGACATACCCACTTTGAAACTGAGTATTTTTTATTTAGAGATACAGCACTGAAACAGGCCCTTCGGCCCACCAGAGTCTGTGCCAACCAACAACCACCCATTTATACTAACCCTACAGTAACCCCATATTCCCTACCACCTACCTACACTAGGAGCAATTTACAATGGCCAATTTACCTATCACCTGCAAGTCTTTGGCTGTGGGAGGAAACCGGAGCACCCGACGAAAACCCACACGATCACAGGGAAAACTTGCAAACTCCACGCAGGCAGTACCCAAAATCGAACCTGGGTCCCTGGAGCTGTGAGGCTGCTGTGCTAAAAACTGCGCCACTGTGCCGCCCAAGTAGTGAGAGGATAATTCAATCTTATTAATGTGGCTTCCTGACTCACCTATCATTTTTTGATTTAAAAAAAATAAATTAATGACGACATGCAACCAATGCCAGTATTTGTAAACAGCTGATCTAAGGTTTTAAAATTTCACATTTGTTTCCTTTAGCTATGAGTAGTGGTTTTCCCAGGGTACAAACATGCCTTAAACCATTTTCTTCTCGTACTCCTGGCAAGTAAATTGAACATTAGGTCATACAATGTATTTAAAATTCTCTTCAGAAAAAAAAAACAGCAATAATTTTCAACTGGGGAAGAAACAACCTTTGAATAAAACACCTAAATAATTTATGAGGAATAACATAGAGACCCGTGGTACTTCTGAACATAACCCTTCTGTAACCCCAAGCAATCCAGAGATTTAGGACAAATAATCCAGAGAATGAGTGTTCAAACCCTACTATGAAAGTTTGAGAATTTGAATTCAATTTAAGAAATCTGGAAATAAACTAAAAGCTGCTATAATTAATCTGTCAGATAGTTGTATAAACCCAATTAGTTCACTAATGTCCTTCAGGCTATGAAAGCTGCTGGCCTTACCCAGTCCAGCCTATATGTGACTCTGGTCCCACACCAAGCAGGTTGACTCTTAACTATCATCTGAGGTGGTCTGGCAAGCCAGGCATTGGTGTCAAACCGCCACAAGGAGGAAGAACAAAAAAGGGACTGCAGTGACTCAAAAAGAAGATTCACCATTACCATTTCAAGACAACCAAAGATGGGCAATAAATACTGACCATGCCAGTGCTGCCCACATCCCATGAAAGAACAAGAAAAAAAAGAGACATTCCCATTTCCAGCCCCTTGAGAAGGTGGTGGTGACCTGTTTTCTTGAACTGCTGCAGTCCTTGGGGTGTAGGTACACCAACAGTGCTGTTAGGAAGGGTGTTCCAGGATTTGACCCAGCCACAGTGAAGGGACAGCAATATAGTATAGTTTCAATATTCCAGTGAATGTCTCTTTTCCATAATATGTCTATAGGTTTGAATTTAAGGATGCTGTCAAGTTTCTCCCAGAATATCTATCAGACTTTACACCCTACTTTAATGGTCCTTGACCGGTTATACTCCTTGGCATGACTATGGCATACAATGGGTCCATGGACTTAAAAAAAAAAGTCATTGTGTTGCACATAATGTTCTCTTATCTTATACTTACCCTCATGAACCTCAATCCTATAACTAAACAATTTGAATTAGGTAACACTATTACATATATACTCCATACTGCAAGGAGAGAAACATATTTCTAATTAGAATCCTTGTCTGACTCTTGCTCATTTAATATTCTTTATTATTGAGGTTTGAGGTCCCCAATCTACTTATTTCCCTCAGCATTAGGAGAACTTGGATCATGTCTTATCTCAGACATATTTATTTCATTCTTTGGATTTCTCTTCATAATTTTGTGCCCTAAACCACCGAATCATCATTGTTATTCTTCTGTGAAGATTCTCCTGTGTATCAACATCATTCAAATGGGGCTTCAACAATAATGTGTGAAAATCTGTTGGTAGTTTATACTGACTAATGGTCAAAAGCCCTTGAAATGCATCAGGAGACATAATTAGCCTCATTGATAACAGCTTCATGATATACACAACTTTCATATTTTTCACTCTGTTGTGCATGACTTTTCATTTATCTACAATAAAATCCATCTACCACTCTCACGCCTGTCCACTTAATGGTGTAGATATTTTGAAAGTATCAGTCTCTGAAATTTGTCCGGACATATATTTTAGTGTTAATTTAATCAATTATTCACTGCCTGTGAGAGACAGTTCTCCTGCAACAGCAGTCGGTTAAATCTACTGCAGCAGTTTCCATTTGTGTAGTGTTACTAATCACTAGTTTAAAACTTTAGTTGACATGTACCATCTGAACATTTTGACATAGCTCTTTGATAGGTATTTTCCAAAATTTGTTTAGTCCCACTAAATAAACTTGACACTGCAGTGCAGTACCAAGGGCATACGGCACTGTCAGAGGTACTGTCTTTCAGATGAGACATTAAACAGAAGCCCATTCTGCACTCTCAGGTGGAAGTAAAAGATCCATGATACTAGAGAACAGGGGAGATCTCCCTAGTGGCCAAAATTTATCCAGAGGGATCTTCCAGTGTGTAAATTGGCTGCCCGGTTTCCTACGCTACACAGTGACTATACTTGAAAAGTACTTCATTCGTTGTAAAGCGCTTTGGTTCATTCTGAGGTTGTGGGGTCAAGAGGTCATGAAAGGCACTATAGAAGTGCAAATGTTTTCTTTCTTTTCTTCTTCCAAAATTGGTTTGCATTCAGTTCATCCTGAAAAGTGCAGCTGATTCTACCAGAATGGTATCACTTACTTGTCTAGATTTGGTTGGAGAGCTACAATAGGCTTTGACCTAGAGACAACACCAATCATTTATGTAATTACGTTGCTGTATTGCCACCTGCAGAAGTAACATCAAGGACAAACCATGTGTTAATCTTTTATGTTAAGACACTGTCAGTTTCTTGTTTCATTCTTATAAACCTGCCATTCATTAATTATTCACAAGTGCATGCTGAAGATTGCAATCAATTGGTATTTTTATTTTCTGGGTCGGGATCCAGATATGGAAAACAGTACATTGGATGACTATTAAAAAAAAGACCAAAATGTTTCTGGAAATCCAATAAATGTATTCATTGTGGTCGTTAGATAAGGAAATCAAACTCCCTCCTTCCAATTCTGGAATATCAAAATCCACTCTTGGCCTCTGTGTACTCATTGATCTGGGACATTTCTTCCACATCTTAACCAGTATTATTTCTAGTTTTGATCGCCGCATTTGAAAAAATAGTGGCCACTGTTAGTATACCAGTTACCAAAAATTCATATCGGAATTAAAAATGTTTTTGCATGTTTGAAACAAGATGTAGATGATTCAAGGGAGTTTAGATTTTAATAAACTGTCTTCATCAAAAACACTAAAATATTTGGGTCTCTGACTATCAAACCGAACATTTTCTTTTATAAAATGCAGCAACTTAATATTAAACAGCTCAGTTTCGGGGAAAACAAAAAAAATGATTGACGTTTTAAGAGCGAGTCTGGTACCTTATAGGATTCCATGAGGTAATATACACTATCCACAGTGGTTTCTACACCTGAAGCTATTTTCAAAATCTGAATGCGATTCTCCAGTGTTCCTTCATATCTCAACTCTGATATATTCACTTCTCCTGTGATTTAGCTTTAAAGGATTTATTTTCTTCTGTTGTTTTTCAAATTGATTTCACTTTTTTTTTCTCTACCTCTTTTCATAGCTGTATCTTGGTAATCACTTCCTTGGGCTATCAGTGTTTTCTGTGTCTGAGCTAACAGGGAATGCTTTCCATAGGGTCACATAAGCAGAAAATGATAAGGATTTCCATTTATATAGCGCCTGTCCAACCTCAAAACAGCTCAACGTGCTTTACAGCCAATGAAGTACTTGAAGTGTAGTCACTGTTGTAATGTAGGAAACAGCAGCCAATTTGTGCATGACAGGGTCTGAAAAACAGCAATGTGATAATGACCAGATTATCTGTTTCAGTGATATTGAGCAATAGGTATTGGCCAGAACCCCAGAGAGAACTCACCTTCTCTTTGAAATAGCATCATGGGATCTTTTACATCCATCTGAAAGGGCAGATGGGACTTTGGTTTAGTGGGTCATCTACACCTCTGACAATGTAGCACTCTTTCAGTACAGCTCTGTAGTCTTCGCCTAGATTTTGTCTTCAAGTATCTGGACTGGAACCTAAACTCAAGTTTCTGACTTGAGAGTACTACCAACTGAGCCAAGGAGAGAGGGATAGTGTGTGAGAAAGAATATTCATTCTGATACTCTCCAGGAAGAAATATTCCCAAATCTTTGCTTTGAATTGTATTTTAAAGGCACGATGAGTTACATTTTGTTTGGGCTTTAAAGAATACAACAGGAGCTACTTACAATAGAAGAGCTTACAGTGATCAGCTAGAGGTGAAATTTGTCTGCTTGGCTTTGGAACGATTTGATCCTGAAATATCAGGGACAATTGCACAAGCACACAGTAACTGCATGATGCATTACGTTTCTATGTTGGAATACCTCTAGTGCACTCTTAAAAAAAAAATTAGATCATAAAATTTATTGAATTTAAATGGTTATGTTTTTGAGTAGTCAATTTTCTTAAATTCCAACAGGGTAAAAGTGGAGCCAGGAACACACCAAATGATCTGGAATTCAATTTGTTCACATAACCACCTAAAACTGTTGTAACCATACATAATGGGCCTGATTTTGCTATGAAAATAATGTTGAGTTATGGGGCTCACCATTATTTATGTGCACATGGTGTAACTTCAGGCGAGGAGCAGATCTGCAATTAAGCGTGGAAATTGAGGAGTTGCTTCTGAGTTGTGCCATCCACTGTTAGCATTTCAAAAACAGTAGCTCACTGTCTTCTGTCTTCACTGAAGTGTTGGATTTGCACAGGTGATATAAACTAAACTCACCACAGCAAGCTGAGGTAAGCCATTTCAAGCCGAAGCACGCTGTTAATGATGTGGTAACTGTTAATTACTGCCAATCAACCTTGCACTTAAATTTAACCATTACAAGTGTGGGGTCTCATTCATTCAGGTATTGATTGTTGTTAGAGATTTAAACAATGTAAAATTTAAAATGTTTAGTTTCCTTCTACTTTCAGGTGGAGGTAAAAGATCCCATGGCATTATTTCAAAGAAGAGCAGGGCCTTTCTCCCCATGTCCTGGCCAGCATTTACCTTTCAGTCAACATCACTAAAACAAATTGTCTGGTCATTAGCAGATTACTATTTTTGGGAACTTGCTGCGTGTAAATCGGCCACCGCATTTCCTACATTACAACAATATCTACACTTCAAAATTACTTCTTGGCTGTAAAGTGCTTTGAGAAGTTGTAAAAGGTGTTGTATACATGCAAGTTTTCATAAAATGGTGGAGTGATATTATTTGCAATCCAACTGAAGTGGACTGTCAGTCGCAGGTATTTTGACTTCTGCTGTTACTACGGCACCAGGCCAGCTGGGTTTTTCTTCAAACACAATAAAAACTCACCTGGTGTAAACTGGGCTTGGCCTATGTAATGGGTGCAGTGTAACTGGATAGACTGTCCGATTTTATTCTATGCATTAGTTTCAGAAGCAGTTGGATGAGAGTGGTATCAATAGGGTCAATATGAAGGTTTCCACTGTATTTCTTAAAAAAAACTGCAGAGCATGTCATCAAAAGACCATAAGAACTTAAGAACTAGGAGCAGGAGTAGGCAATTCAGCCCCCGAGCCTGCTCCGCCATTCAATACAATCATGGTTGATCTCATCTCAGCCTCAACTCCACTTTCCTGCCTGTTCTCCATAACCCTTCAACCCATCACTAATTAAAAATCTGTCTATCTCCTCCTTAAATTTACTCAATGTCCCAGCAAACACCGCACTCTGGGGTAGTGAATTCCAGACTCACGACCCTTTGAGAGAAGCAATTTCTCCTCATCTCCGTTTTAAATCTGCTCCCCCTTATCCTAAAACTATGACCTCTCGTTCTAGATTGCCCCACCGGAGGAAACATCCTCTCTATGGTCCACTTTGTCAATCCCCTTAATCATCTTATATACCTCAATTCGATCTCCTCTTATTCTTCTAAACTCTAGAGAGTAAAGGCCTAAACTGCTCAATCTCTCTTCATAAGATAAAAAAGGGAGTCTGACTTTCTCTAAGAAACTGAATAATAAATCTAATTAGACTGCTTTTCTGAAAGAAAACATACTCAATGAATATTTTTACTGCATTGCAGGTGGACAACTAAAGTCCCGATTTACTGAAAGTCTCCTTAGCTACTAAATTGAAGCTTCCCATTGCTGTTCCACAAAGCCTAGTTCACAAATAACCAGGAAAATTGTGCAAACTCTATGGGGAGGAGTTTCTGCAGAGTTCTCCCAATCTCATGCCATAAACCCTGCAGAGATAGCGCAAATAGCCATTTATACTGTTGCTCCTGAAGTTTCTCTGACCTCTTGAAGTTAAAGCAAACAATATCCTGCTGAAATTTCAGGCATATATTATAACATTAGAACTGAATTCCAGATGCCAAGCTGCAGTGTAACTGTTTTTTTCTACTAACCATAGAGAGTTTCTGTCCTGTATTACATTGCCAGAAAAAGATGAAAATGCCATAAAGGTGTGCTTTGAACAATAACCAACAAAATAGACAATATACAGCTTTTACCACCTGCAATTATAGTTCAGTTTTTCATATTTGAATACCAACTGCCTTGGTTCCATAACAGTTAATACCCCTGACCAACAAAAAATCAATCTCAGATTTGAAATTCTCAACTAAAACCCAGCCTCAACAGTTTTTGGAGGATTGAAGTTCAGATTTCCAATATTCTTTCAGTGAAAAAGTGTTCCCTGACATCCCCCCTGAATGGCCTAGCTTTAATTTTACCGTCATGCCCTCCCCACCCCCCGCCTTGTTCTGAACTTACCCATTGGGAAAATGGTTTCTCTCTATCTGCCCTATTAAATCCTTTAATCATTTTAAACACCTCAATTACGTCATCCATTAGTTTTCTATACTTGAGGGAATTCAAGCCTCGTCTATGCAACTTGGCCTTCAATTTAAACCATTTGTGACAATGACATCAAAATGGATTCAAATGAAAAAGTACAATTTTTCTGCACCTACATAGGAGAGTAATAGTACCTGATCACTGGAATTAGGCAATTTAAGTGATTTTTAACATTGGAATTAACTGCATAAATGCAAATGTTCTGATGAAAGGTGACAGACCTGAAACGTTAACTCTGCTTCTCTCTCCACAGATGCTGCCAGACCTGCTGAGTATTTCCAGCACTTCCTGCTCTCATTGCAAATCACTAATGTTAGCTCAGTGTTCTTTTTCAATTTTGTCTGAAAGGCAGAACAACATATCCTTTAAAGTTTCTGTTGAAAATATGCAGTAAATTGGATAAAGTCATGAGTTCAGAGCATGATAAAACTAAATGGCTCCTCAATACTTACCGTGTGGCCAGCTGCAACAGAGCCTGTAGCATCTGGCATCACCATGACCATTCAGGGTGATGGTATGTTACTGCCCCTTCTCAACTCCCACCTCACCCTGCTATCTAGTTAGAGTCCATAAAAAAGGTAAACAGTTTGTGGAGTTTGGTGATTTGACTGGCTTCTAGCTGAATTCAGTGGTCCTGAGGCTTTTAGTTTGAAGAGGCAGATGACTGGTTCAGTAAGTTGCAGGTGCTGTGACCATGGACCTCTTGCTTTATACCCCACAACTCCTCCCTCCAACCCTCCCCTTTTGATTTTATGCTCTTAGATACCCATGAACTGCCACCTGCCCAGTCGCAGCAGCCCCAGGAGCAAGGGAGAAAGCAACATCAAACCATTGATAAAGAAGCATCATCTCTTGATCTGATACTCGCAGCCACAAGTTCAGATATCAGCATTGCGTGAACTTTAGCGACTCGTAGAGTCTGGATCAGCACGAGTGGACTAAATAAGGCCATGGGGAAGGACAATTTGTGTGCCAGTTCACCAGAGGGTGAGGCCACAGATAGGATCTATTACAGGGGACTCAGATGAGGACTTCAATGGGGAAATGTGTATAGAGTTACGATTACATGAGGAGGGGTTGAAGGGCTTCTCACTTGTTAGAATTAAACCTGTTATTGTCTTTCTTAAAGTGGATGTACTGGCCAATTCAGTAGGTGTTTGATTACTTACTTTCTATGTTCATAACAAGAATCAAATCGGACAGGTTTTCTTGAGTTAATAACGAAAGAGGTTAACTTTATTGTACCTAAACCAAACTAAAACAATGCGGCAACTTTCAATCTTACATGCACACTAAATGTTTACAGACAAATAGGTTACAGAGTGCTGAAAGGTAGCTGGGTTAAGTCAGAGTCCATAAAAAAGGTATACAGTTTGTGGAGTTTGGTGATTCGACTGGCTTCTAGCAGAATTCAGTGGTCCTGAGGCTTTTAGTTTGAAGAGGCAGATAACTGGTTCGGTAAGTCTCTTGAATATAGCGATGCGGATGATTTCCTCCAACAGAGTTTCTGATTGTAACTGGAGTATGCAAAGGTGGTCAGTCAACAAGCAGGATTTGAAAGCTTTCAAGCTGGAATGGAGACACAGAGAGACGCTTCAAACATAGCAGCTAGCAGTATTTCTCTTCTTGCTAAAAAGAGGTAGTTCCTTTAAACTTCCTGGGTCTTAGTTCTTGTTGGGAAATTAGTAGACATTTTGTCTCCCTTCTCACAGTCCTTTGCAATGTAGGATGCAGTGTTGCAAATTAGGCAGCCATCCTAAGCTGCCAGCAAAGCCATTCTTCATCTGTTCTTTCCTACATTTCATCAAAAAATATAAATTTGGATCGCTGGTCAATGGAGTAAAGATCATTCAACAAAGCAAGTGACAACCTGTTTGAGAGTGGCACACACCCCGAAGACTCCACTTTTTACACGTGGTTATCCATGACAAGTGAAGTGCCCTGGAGATTCCCACATGGCACAAGAATTGCCAGCAACAGGTCGCAACTGCCCATCTACGATCTAAAAACTAAACTCTATTCCCTCTTAGAATCTAGTTGGTACCTTGTTTAAACTATTAATTTTAATTCATGCCTCTAGACCTGCTCTGTGCTACAATTTTTATTAATTTGCTGACTGCTATACTCACTGATTGAGGTTATTAATTTCCAAGCTCCTAATTTGAAAGACTGCCCTAGTTTAGAGAGAAAAAAATCTGTACAACAGATTACTAGGATTACTGAAGTGCTGCCCCAAAGGAGTGGGAGTGGCAATGGCATTATGGAGCCTGAACCTCTCAGAACTACATTTGTGCTCCCACCACTGCCACGCCACCAGTGCCCTTGCTGTTGCCTCTCAACCAGCCCGGACTGCTGCAACCCATGCCAAGGTGCTGCAGTCAGAAGCCAGGCCCCCAAAAACCAAAACATTGAGGATATCCTGTAAGGCCATCTGCAGTCTCCACCACTGAAGGTCAGCAGCCTTCCACCAGCCATGCTGCAGCTACTGAGCTAGCAATGCATACAAGCACTAGGACAGACAAAAGCACCCACACAACAGGCACTGAAGGAATGCACCAGGGTGAATAGTTCATTTCTGTTTGCATAAGTAGATGTGTTTCTGGATAAAGAGAAAATGGAAAGGTTATTGTTGGCAGTCTTGTCCAAGAGGACAGTGATGGGATGTCCCTTTGGATGGTGAGGTGGGGAATAAAGGAGCCATAGTGGTAAAGGGATGTTCCCCTAGGGAAAACAGAGTGTGCACAGCCGCTGTCGGACAACCCATTGGAACAAAGGTGTCCCAGATGCCTCCTGTTCCTCCTCCTTTTCCTTCCCCTCCCAAGGTGGCCTTCAGATTCCTGGTGGCAATGGCTGTACCCACATGATGGCAATAGCTGCACCTACATGATGGATGATGCAGCACACTACCACAAACTTGAACACCCTCTCCAATGGGTACTGGAGGGCTACCCTTGAGCGGTCCAGGCATTGAAAGCTTTGCTTCAGCATGCCGATGGTCTGTTCCACCATGTTCCTAGTAACTCCATGGTTCTCATTACATGCTTGTCATTTCCACTTGGTCAGGTGGTGGAGGGGAGGTCATCAGCTCCCCAGTAGGCATCCTCCAGTTTTTCTTAGAGGCACAAAGACTGCCATGGAGTGAAAGCATTCTGTCAGCTGCCAGAATAGCAGACATTCATTGACAGGATATACTGTGCATGGGTGCACACCAACTTCATATTGATGGAATGGTCATCGTGAGGTTCCTATACCACTCCCTGTTGACACGGGGACCCATATGCATTCAGTCGATGGGATTCCCACTAACTTGGCAAATCCACGTGCCCACACTTCCTGCTTCTCTCTCCTTAGTGAGAACATGATATAGTCACCTCTCTTGGCATATGGGGCCCTATGTCACCTCCCAGATGCAGGGACAGCATACTGGGAGATGTTGGATATGTCACCTGCTCCCGCCTGAAGTGATCCAGTCACACTGAATTTTAATGCCACTGTGACCTTTACAGCCACTGACAACACCTGAGCTGCCTCAGATATTGCTCCTGTGTCAGATGAAGGTATAAGTACCATTGAAAACCCATGGTGGGTTGGGCCTTCTGTGGAAAGCCCTCCTCCTCATCCCTATTCACAGAGCTTCAGCTCTCTGCAGCCTCTGCTCCATTTGTTGGCTGTGTTGTAGACCCAGAGGCACTGCAACAATAGACCCCAATACCTCTTGCAGGCTACAGGTGATCAAATCCACTGCCCTCTCTAAATGGATGCACACACTCAAACAGACATCCAAAAACAAGCCACAGTACTTCCAACAACTTTGCAATAAGTCAAAAGCACCTCATCTGCAAGTTGGATGGCTGGTCCATTAAATAACACCAGTGGAGTGTTGGAGGTGAGGTCCCTCATGCAGTTGAACACATGTTCAGCTGAGAATAATTAGCACAGGCGTTCAGTGGACCTGTGCGGCTCAAGTTTCAGCAGTGTGCTTATCAGCCAAATTGATGAATCAGCATACCCAGGCTAGTGCCCTTCCCAGTATGGGGTGCACGGGGACCACACTGGAAGTGGCCATAAATGTGACCTATGCCATTTTATAGCTTCGGGGTTTCCACAGCGTTGGCACAAGAACCACAGAGCCCAATTTTGTAAGAAATCAGTATCTTTTTATGTATTTGGGAATTTTACAAATAGTTTTGCTTTAAGAAAATCTCCTATTGTGAACCCTTATAAGCTACAAGCATCTAGGGAGGGGGCACCTGGCACTCTTCTGCAGGCAGTCTCAAACCAGTTTACCAGAATGGCTCAGAGGGTAACAAAAATATGGTCAATAGAGGGTGCTGTTCTCAGGTTGGGATTGACGAATATTGTTGTGTCAGAATAGACAAAGCTTTAGTCAGCTAATGGCTTGTGCAGTACCTACAAAAAAAGGGCATAATTTAAAAGAAAATCCTTCAGCTTGAGAAATAAATGTATCACAATGTAAAAATGATTTTAAAAACTTTATTTTTTTTTTTAAATAGGTCAACTGGACATATGAATATACAATTAAATTAACTCTTTCTTGCAGTATGTGCTAATTCATTATAAGTGAAAAACTGAATAAAAATGAAAAAGGTGCCTCCATGAGTTTTAGTACAGGCACATCATTACTAAGCTGCATCATCTTACCTATCCCACATCCCATCTGTCTGTATCTTGATCCTCACCTAGCATTGGGCATTCAGCAACAACCATTTGCATTTATGTAATGCCTTTAACATAGTAAAACATCCCAAGGCGGCCCCGGGTTTGTCTTCATGTTTCGAACCACCTTCAGGACCAACCCTGGTGATAAAGTTAAGTTTCAGGGCTGATTTCTTAGCCCTGCCGTGACTGTAGCCATGGGGAAAAATTAACCAGACTTTCTGCTCCTCATGGCAATCCATTGAGTATTCCTGGAAATGATGTGTGTGGATTGGAACAGGATAGGGAATTGTGACACCTGTTGTGGTTGTACAGCCAACTAACACTCGCTGTCTGACACATAGGGTCGGATTTTGTTCTCAGCCCAACGTTGGGTTTCGTGGCAGCTGTTCCGGAGAATCGAAGCAGCAGCCACGGAGCCAGATGCCAGGATTGCCAGGCCTGATCATCCCGGGGGCGGAATAGGCAGACGACCGCCTTCCCTCCCAGAGGCCAATTGAGACCTCCAGTAGCCTACCAATGGCCATGTAAGGGCTTCTTCCTACTGGGATCTTACTGCTGTGGGGAGGGGCCTCCGTCACACGGGGAGGATGCCTTGGAAAATGAGGTGCCCTCCCTGCGGTCTTCGGGGTGGGGGGGGGTCCGTCCTCCAGGGGTAATTCATGGCCCTTGGAGGACCCCTACTAGAAACCAATTCACCACCCCCCCCCCGCCCAGTTCCTCAGGTCACCTCTCTCCCTGGACCGGATGCCCACTCCACCACACACCACCCCGCCCCCCCCTCACCAGGGACATCCAGACTGGCCCTGGCGACCCTGCCTCACCTATCTCTTCTCCAGGGACCCAGCGCTGGGCCTGGGTCAGAGACATCTGCAGTACCAGCAGTGGCCAGTGCTCCTGGCGGCTGATTAGCTAGCAGCTCTTGGGGGTGGGATCCTGTCCCTATCAAGTCTGTAAAGGGAGGGGGATCCCGCCTCCTCAAACTTTGACCGCAAAAGACCGGAGGATTGTTCCAGGGGTCAGAAAAAAAAATGCAGAGGTGGGGTTCCCCCATATTTTTGACCTGGCACCAGGTGCCCCGCCTCCTGTATAAAATCCAACCCTATTGCAAAAATAAAAGGCATTTGGGTAAAGTATTAGAAAGTGGCTGGAACTGATATTAGCACCTGTATTGTTCTTTCACCTCTTTAATGCTGTTTTGAATGGAAACCCATGAAGATAAACCCAGGGAACTACAGACTAATTAGCTTAACTTCAGTGGTATGAAAGATGATAGAATTTCTACTCAAAGATACAATAGGAAAACATCAAGAAACAGAAAATATAATAAAGCGAATTCAGCACGGATTCCAAAGGGAAAGTCATGCTTGACTAACCACATTGAATTCTTTGAAGTAGGAACAGAAATAATTGATAAAGGTAATGCGTATCAGAACTGAGAGATTATACCTATAAGGAAAGATTGAACAGGCTGGGGCGCTTTTCTCTCAAGAAAAGACTGAGGGTTGACCTGATAGAGGTCTTCAAGATCATGGAAGGGTTTGATAGGGTACACACAAAGACGACATTTCCACTTTTTCAGGAGACCAAAACTAAGGGCCATAAATATGTTGAAGTCACTAATAAATTCAATAAGGAATTCAAGAAAAAAATCTTCTTTACCCAAACAATGATTAGAATGTGAAATTCGTTACTTATAAAGGAGTAAATGAGACAGTTGGTATTGATGTATTTAAGGAGAAGGAGAAAGGAATAAAAGGCTATGCTAATAGAGGAAGCTGAAGTGAAGTGGGAGGAGGTTTGTGTGGATTAGAAACACTGACATAGGACCAGTTGAGTCGAATGGCCTGTTTTTGTGCTGTACATTGTGTAATTCTATGTAATATAGATATGGAGTGGTACCTGCCAACTGCTATGAACATGCACTTAAGAACATATGCAAAAGGTTTAAATAACACTACTATACACTTTACGTGATCACCTACACAATGTTATCTCAGCATTGTGAAGTGCTCTTGATGGACATGAATTTCACTGGCACCTTTAAGTGTATTTGAGCCTTATTGTTATTCATTATCTGTGGCCAAGCCACCTAACTACAAGAGTAGAATTGGTCTATTTGCAGTAGAATAAGGTTGGAGACTGATTGATCACTCTTAATGAATGGAATGTGTAATTACAGTCAAAAATAAATTGCAACTGCATTTCTGATACGGAGATCATGTGATGGTATGTTAGCAAATTATACTCAAGATCCTAATGCAAGGATGTAATAAAAAAAAGGTATGGATTGATCGATATCTGTAAATGCCAACACTGCAATAGAATATAATCGAGTCTTTTTCTAACCCTTAGATTGTTGATTAAACCCAGGTGAGATCAATTTAATTTCAAATTGAATCTACTCATTGTAGACCATTACATTCAGATAATGCAGAAACTCCAATAGTGCATTGCTCAGCATGGAACCGAGATACAAATATCAGCAAGATGTCAAGTTTAATTCCTAGTCTCTGCAGTGTTAACTCATCTCAGCCTTGATGAGCACCAAGAGGGGCTTCAGTCTCCCTGGGTTATGAGGGGATCCAAATTAGCCAGAGTTCCCAATGCCACTCATTGTCCAGTGACTCCAGCTGGGAATAGTGTGCATGGACATCTGGCAAGGATAGGACCAGGTTCCCTGTACTGTTATCATGGTAGAATAACCCAGTGACATAAATTTTCAAAACTCTGGTTTTGACCATTGAATCAGGATCAGAAGTCTGAATGTGTCAAAGCACATTTGTTAATGAGATTCAAGACTAAGATGCTCCTGTTCATTTGCCTGTATATTAAGGCAACATCCTTAAAGTTATTATTTTTTGATGGGTTCTGCACTTGGATGAAAGTAATCAGCAGCCAACACTTCCAAGACTAGCATAGAATTCCTCCATTACAACAGTGATTATACTTCAAAAGTACTTCAATGGCTGTAAACGTTTTGGAACCTTGAGGTCATGAAAGGTACTACATAAATGCAAGTCCTTTCCTTTAGAACTGGTTAAATGCTGAATAAAGCACCATCGGCACTACCTCAACAATATGACTTGACTCCCAATCTGCAAAGATTACTCTCTCCACCCTAACTGCACAAGTGTAGCGTTTCCCATTCCAGCTACCTCTGTCCAAAGCTGGCTGATTATTCAGCAGCAAATTTTTCAAATTGTGTGCATTTTTTCCCCCTCTAGACCAAAACAACTGAAAGCTAGGTTAGGTTGTCATCAAAACATCTGTATTCAGGTCCATATAAATGGAGAAATGGTGGTGCAGTAGTAATATCACTGTACTAGTAATCCAGAGGTCCAGGCTAATGTCCTGGGGACACAGGTTCAAACCCCACCACAGCAGCTGGTGGAACTTAAATTCAGTTAATTAATAAATAAATCTGGAATCGACAGATCGTCTCAGTGATGGTGCCATGAAATGATTGATTGTTGTAAAAACCCACCTGGTTCACTAAAGTGCTTTATGGAAGGAAATCTGCTGTCCTTACCCAGTCTGGCAGACATGTAACTCCAGACCCAAATCCATGTGGTTGATTCTTAAATGCCCTCTGAAATGGTCTAGCAAGCCATTCAGTTGTCAAGGGTAATTAGGGATAGGCAGCAAATGCTGGCCTTGCCAGAGACGCCCACATCCCATGAAAGAATAACAAAAAAAAAGAATCTCAATATGGGATGAATTCAAATCCCTGAGATGAAAGGACAGTATCATTACATACTGGGTAGATGTTTACTAGCCCTGCTGGGTGGAAACAGTGTAGTGTCCCTAAGATGGTGGGGAAAAGCATACCCCACTTTTACGTTTCTGCTCCCGATCTAACCAGTGTCAGCTTCAGAAGGATATTACTGCTGGATGACCAGAGCCTGCACCTGAATCAGACAGCGAGCCCGCTTCACAAGTGGTGCAGGAGCAGAGGGACCTGTGTGTATATGTGCATAAGTCATTGAAGGTGGTAGGACAGGTTGAGAGAGCGATTAATAAAGCATACAGTATTCTGTGCTGTAATAGGGGCATATAGAGTATAAGAGCAAAGAGGTTATGTTGTACTTGTATATGACACTAGTTTGGCCTCAGCTGGAGTATTGCGTCCAGTTCTGGGTGCACGCTTTAGGAAGGATGTGAAGGCATTAGAGAGGGTGCAGAAAAAAGATTCAGGAGAATGATTCCAGGGATGAGGAGCTTCAGTTATGAAGATAGATTGGAGAAGTTGGGAGAAGGGAAGGCTCAGAGAAGATTTGATAGAGGTATTCAAAATCACGAGGGGTCAGGACAGAGTAGATAAAGAGAAACTGTTCCCATTTGTGAAAGCATCGAGAATGAGAGGGCACAGATTTAAAGTAATTGGTAAAAGAAGAAAAAGCAACAGGAGAAAACAGTTTTCATGCACCAAGTGGTTAAGATCTGGAATGTACTGCTTGGGAGTATGGTGGAGGCAAGTTCAATCGAGACATTCAAAAGGGAATTACAGTTATATGAAAAGCAATAATGTGCAGGGTTACGGGGAGAAGGCAGGGGAGTAGCACTGGGTCAAATGCTGATTAGGAAAGCCCCTATAGACATGATGGGTCGAATGGCCTACTTCTGCGCTGCAACAATTCTGTGATATCAGTGTGTTAGAACACAAACCGCGCCTCGGTTGCCATTTTTGGAATTTACTAGTTGAGGTTCATGCTCTGCAGAGTTTCAGTTGGTGGTCGAGTTGAAGAGGAGCCCAGCAAGTACACTTCCACTCATTGTTTTAGGGGCTGGGAGGAGTGTTCCACAAAAACAACCTGAAACAAGCTGCTCCGGGAATCCCGCCTCAGCCACCACCATTGACCTACATTCTGACAACCGGCTTTGTCATCCGCAACCCACTGCACAAAAATTAGCTTGATTACAGGGATTAAATTTCCAAAATATAGAGATAGATAGATGGAGCCCAAGGGGTTAAGCAAAGTTGTAGAAATGGACCCAGAAGGAAATGCTGTTGCAAATGACAGGGCCAGTAAAATACAAAAAATTCAATGGGGAAAAAAACTTCAAAGGGGAAATAATTGTCAAATGGAAGATAATAAGGGAAGTAGAGGTAAGAACTTAAACAAGGAAAGGAAGAGAAAAACAAGGCAGTAGCGAGATGTTAACTTTGGTCAGTCAAGTGTCTGAAACATGTGGAAACTCAACACTGTGGGCAAGATTTTAACTCATTCAAAATCCATCCATTTAGAGTTAAAATACATGCCCACAAGTGACTCTAAATTGAGCTATTGAGAAATCAACACACAACTGTAAGGTTTCTGTTTGACCAGTAGGAGTGCAGCCCACCTACCCAAACCCAGAAAGTTTACATGCTGTAGATAGAACCAAAGTTTAAGGCTTAAGTGAGTGAAGGATATTGTTGCAGTTCAGCCAGCTAAATTCATATTACATACTAGGGTTGTTCCCCCTGCTTGTCCTGCTAGGACCAACCTATTCATTCAGCCATTGGCTTACAAGGTAATCTGGAGATGAGTGGGAAATTCCCAGATCCTAATAATAGGTCTAGCTCTCCAGGTTCTCTTAAGCTGGCTATACAGTTGGTTGTCTGAGGCACAGATTCAGGTATCAAGTTATCGGTCCTGTCCCGAAGGGTTGACTTCATTGAGCTTCTGTCGCCCGACGTGGCACGTTGGAATCTATCCAATCCCAAAGAGAAGTTGCTTACCTCCCCCTTCCCAGCAAGGAATCACTGGCTGAGTGAGAGAGAGTGGACAAGCACAGTTTTGATCCCCACTGGGTGGAGAGCAGGTATCAAGTGCAGTGTGAACAGCACCCATAATAGTGCACTTCATGGCAATAACTCTGTGGCCATAGGCCACCGATAAAGATATTGCCAAAACTAAAGCAACAGCAAGAAGAATAAAGTAAATCAATTCATCAGAAAAATGGAGAAGGGAGGATAAAGAACAGAAGCAAATATAAAGCAGATGGGACTAAATGATCAAAGATGGGTCAAAGTCAAGGCAAAAAGAATTATAGGCAGACTATACTTCAACTTTTCACAAAATGTATATCCATAGTGGCATAAATCAAGTCTCAAAAATATAGGTGAGCCTCACTCAGATTTGGCAATATAGGCCCCAGATAATCTTGCAAGCTCGCACCTGAATGGATATGAAAGGTGATCTTATCAAGGTGTTTAAGATGATTAAAGGATTTGATAGTGTAGACAGAGAGTAACCATTTCCTCTGGCGAGGGAGTCCAGAATGCAGGGGCATAACCTTAAAATTAGAGCTAGGCCATTGAAGCACCTTTCAGGAAGCACCTCCTCACACAAAGAGTCATGGAACTCTCTCCCCCAAAAAACTGCTGAGGCTGGGGGATAATTGGAAATTTTTAAATTGAGATCGATACGTTTTGATACGTAATAAGGGATGTGGAACTAAGGCAGGTAGATGGAATTAAGGTCCATCATTAGCTAATTAAATGAGGGAACAGGCTTGAAGGGCAGAATGGCCTGCTCTGGTACTATGTTCCCCTACCAAGAAGGCCATAGCAGGACATGCAGTGAGAAGCGACTCGGGGACAATGTTTGTGGTTTTAGCTGGATAAACTCAAGCAGCACCTTGCACTCACTTGGGACTCCCTGGTTAGTTACTGTGGTGGAAAAGTGCTGGCTCAGAGCTTGTGAAAACGGGAGCTGGCATTCTGCCCATTGCACATTACGACATGACATTAGATTACGCGTTGAGGCTGCACAAGCCTGATACTTTGGGCCAATAATTAAATTTGGCTCCTCTGTGTTTCGGTTATAAAGACTACCTACACCAGATATTGTGATTGCCTCTGAAACATAGGGTATAAATGTGCAGATCTAGACACGCCCATGAAACACATGGCACATCTATCAATGTCGACATGGACTGTAATTAGCCCAATAGAAACGAGACTTAGCCAATGGGTTGTGTAAGTGTCACCACAGCATCTGCAGGAAAGCTATTTCAGACCAGTCTTATTACTCCAAATCCAACTTGCTCAAATAATAATGAACAGATTGCCTAATCATAAACTGAACCCTTGAGTTGGATAGTTAAATTATCTAGTTATTTGGCCTCTTGGAGTTCATGCATTGTATAATACATGCTAACAGACACTTTGGGTTGTTATCTGCTTGCTGAGCAACTGCGTTTCAGGATTAATGTATTTGAAAATGAACATTTGAAAAGCTTTTCAACAACAATGGCTCACTATCACCGTTAATCCTTGTACAATAAGGATGTGGCTGCAGATTTGGTTGCGCCCCACCCTCTGCAAGATATTCAGAACTCTTAATGGCAATTCTTGTGGATGCTGTTTTCATAAAGACTGACTCCACTGGCTCAGTTTCCCCTTTCCCTCTGATGCCTTGGAGCGAAGTGCATGCTTTTGAACAGGCAGCCACTTAACCAAAGAGGGAGTCAGTCTTTGAACTCTCTCAATGGCATTTTTGGAATAATGACATTAAAAGACAGCTTTGGTTTCTCTCTATTTATCCTTCCCCGCTAATCGCGTAAAATAGAGTAATTCTGTTCGGCTGCAATTACAGCTGTCTGCCCTGGAGATTAACCTTAAACATATCACAGCTACAGGCTTCCTTTGAACAGTTCATCTCAGGCATTCCACTGTGCCAAGTTTCAGGTGTGGGATGGTATAGTCGGACACGAGAGACAGGATTGATTTGGGGAGAAATGTCACTCGTTGAGTGAAGATGTAAAGCTGTGCACTTTTAGGTCGGAGGAATAAATTCTGCGCTTTCAAAATAAAACCTTGAACATGCAGGACATCAGACATTCATTCCCTTGGCGCCTCCTTATAGCTGTATGGCTGGCAGCTAGCTATCAGACTGTAGCTAAATTGCACTGCCAAGGACAGTCACATTTAACTGAAGGAAACATTATGAGCGTAACATTTGGAATGTTCGCCATCAGTTCGGTTCCTGCACATTTATGCTGTAGTGCAGTTTATTTGAAAAAATCCCACCAGAAGTAATGGTAATAAAGGTTATTGTACTTTTAAAAAGTTATTTCATACATTATAATTATTCAGATTAGACGTAACGCAGCTAGTAATGGAAAATGAATTTTCGCAAAAGAAGTTGTATAAGATTTAGGATTGGCAAGCAAGGCGTGCACTCTGTATAAACTAGCAATCCTCTCGTATCTGCGTCCGAGTTTCTTCGTATGGACCCCGTATATCTACAGGACACAGCAGTTACAAGATCCGTATCCAGTATTGGAAGGCTGAACGCGGTCTACCTGTCTGCTGCACATGTACAAGCTACCATCCTATTACAGCTCAGTCCTATATCATGTCGAGCTTCTCAGTGTGTGCTGTTATGTGTACCTTAGCAGAGGGCTGAAAGTTAAAAGACCCGTCTGATTGGTGAATGGCACTCGTTATCCAGAATCAAAACTGCCCAGGCAAAAGCTGACAATTTCCTTTCGTGGCTTGGATATGTTTTCTGTAAATAAGGGGAGCTGATATTTGAGAACAGGACCAGCTCTGTTGGTAGCAGGGAAGGCGCTGTTCCACATTTTCTGGTATTCGAGTTCACTGAAAGCAATTGTCCATTTCGCACCAGATATGCCTCCCATAGGCGTGGCCTATAGCTGCCGTACAATCTACGTGCAATACGTGAATGATGCATCTCCTGGTGTCGCCTTTTATGCGAATCTACTATAACTGGTGTTCAGAAGAATATCCATTCAGCATTGCTAATGATTAATTAGTCAGAATAATCCTATCATTCAGTTCTGCCACATCTAAAGGATGAGTAAGATTTTGCTCGAGGACCAAGAAAGTGGATGCTTTCAAAATCAGACTTTATTTTTTTCATGCTCACATTTCTTGTTTAAACAACAGATTTGCGGATTATGAAATGCATTTAAAAAAGGGCAAGAATATTTTTACTTGATCTGAATTGTAACCTCTACAAGCATTTCTATAGAGATTTCACCACTTCCAATTGCCAGTCCCTCCTCTCCCCACCCAGTTCGATGGCGTGCTGGGTCAGTTGGCATCAGCACTGGGTAAATATTCAAACTGAAAGCGATGTGCTCATCTTTTTACATCCCACCGCGAAATGAAAAATGAACCTCGGACCTGTGGTGGACACAACACCCTTTTAGGTTATAGACTGAATCGTGTTTGCGACCGAGCAGCACTCCTAGACTCTTCCCATGCATTAGTTTCCAAAATGTTAGCTCGTTGGCATTAATACACATTTATCACGGTCACACTGCACTAACATTACAGTTTTGGCAGGAATGTCTAAGCAATTCTCAGCCTCATTCAACATTATGACAGAGTGAGAGAGAGAGAGAGAGAGAGATAGAGGGAGAGGCAGCGAAAATGTATAGATAGCCAAGACATTACACTCTGCGGATCAACTTGTAAGAGACAAAATAATTATTCTCAAACAAGTTTCAGGAGGCTTTTCAAGGCTAGTTAGATAATCGGTGAATGATCTGATTTTGTTGTGTGTTAGAAGAGATTTGGGCATTCAAGGATCCACTGTTGTTTTCAGCGCAGCTACACCAATGTGCGTTCAATGCTACGATGAATTCAAACGAAAAAGTGAACGCACCCAGCAGCAATAGAATTCAATCCAGCTTTTAACTAAACACTCCGGCGATAATTATATGCATGTTGTTCAAGACAAGGCAGTCGACAGTGCTGCGAATGTGACAGCTAAAGTGATATATATATACACACACACACACACATATGCAGAGCCTGGCCACATGAAAGAGCAAATGTTTAAAATCAGAGCAAATTCTATAATGAAAGCCACTTGGAAAGCCTTTTTTTTTGTTCAATTTTTACACTGTCACCGGAACTTCTAAACTGGTTTAAAATAGCTTCTGATAAAATGCAGGCTGACTAGATTTTTTTTTAAACTCGCAATCTGTTATCTGTGTTAATACCGGCAAAAATAGCAAAGACAGACACAGAGGCGAACACACACAGACACAATAGTTCTGGTTTACTACTTACCCAAAGATGCTGTTTATAATCCCACGATCCATATGATAATCACACCGAGGTAGACAACGGTGCTGGGTCTGTGCCTTGCCACGCTGACAGACGAAGCAGAATGTGAGAGGAATAAAGCCCGAACTGAGGCGAAGCTTGGAGAACGCTGTCCTGACTACTGCACTTGCTGCTTTGCCGGCGTTTCTACAGGCTACCAACCAGAACTGAACCCGGAGTAAAAGAAATCAGAGGGGGTTGTTTCTTCTTCCTGGTCTCTCGCTCTAACATTCCACGTTGATAAATCACCCTTCAATTCATCCCACGGTTAATGAGCTTGTTTCCGAGAGCAAAAACTTTGAAGTAATGAGCTCTGAGACAGAGAGAGGGCTTTTACTTCGAGCATCTTGAAAATTATATATGTTATGCATCACAGGCACAAGTCTTATGTTCTAACAATTACTGGTACAGTATATGAAGTTATCCCAGAGACCAAGATTCACAATGTTCCTTTGGGAATTACCTTAATGGTCTGACTGATTATTTTGCTTGAGGATTTTTTTTTTTCCACAGACGGGAATGGAGAATAAAAAGGACATAAGCACCCCTTATTTTCTCCTGTATCATACATCTATCTCTGCATATCTTGCAGGGGAGGGGCGAGGGGTTCTGGAAGTACCCAGTTGATTCTCAAAGTATTGGGTGTTTAATTGGTCACTATTACACGCCTTTTGCACTAACGGCAAAGGAACATTAAATACCATACACTTTGATTAGACAAAAAGCAGTGACAATTTGCACAGTGGAATCGTTGTAGAGGTTCAAATAAAAATATTCTTACCCTTCTTTAAATGTATTTCATAATCCGCAAATCTGGGATTTAACAAGAAATGTGAGCATGAAAAAATCAAGCTTGACTTTAAAAGCATCCACTTAAGACACTGAAAGGACTATTGATAGTGCAGGAAATGAAGAGAGAGAGAGAGAGAGCATTTTGATGCATTCTGTTTGTCGCAGTTTAATGGTCCCTCTACCGTGGCACAAGGAGAACACAGAATGTTAATTGTGAAATAATTGGATTTGATGAGGAACGTTTGCCTGGTCAGACTACAAAGTCACCTGGAAGGGGGGGGTGGGGAGGTGGTTGGTGTTGGGGAATAAATGAGGTTGGAGTTATCCAGCTTCAGTTTCTACTTCATTGAATCTGAAATTAAACCTCAACTCTTTTGGGTCTAATCAAGTCCAGTGTTGTGTTTTTTTTTTACTTGCAAACCATGGAAACATTTATCTGTTGCACTGAAAGCTCCAGAGAAATTCTCGCCGTGCTTCAGCAAACTCTTGCCACGCTGATCACAAAGTGCCGGGGTCGCATCCTACCTAGTTTGAGGCAGCATAATCTCATGTGCAACATGGTTGAAAATCACTGTAAACAAGTATCCTTCAGGCTTGAGGTCAGCAGTGTCATGCAGGCCCCCACCTGCCAAGAATGAGGCATATTAATTTTGCCATATCAACATTAATTTTAAACTTTATGGGAAGAAGAGAAGGCCTCTTACAAAGGCTGCCAGACACTTAGCTGAAAAACATTTGCATACTTACAGACAGTGTTTGTGGAGCCAAAAGGACCAAACCCTGACACATTCAACACACAATGGATTTTAATCACCAGATATTGATGGTGTATGGAAGTGCATTTCAGAGACTGTTAAGGCCATACAATCCACAAAAGCCAGGACTGGTTAAATCAGCCGGTTGCATGACTAACTGGCTGATCAAGGTTTATTGAACCAGCCACAGAGAGTTTGAACTCAGAAAGTCTGTTTGCTCCTGGAGTGAGAAGACCTCTCCTGTCTCATCCCATCTCTTTCTCACAAGCCTCTGGACCCACTGAGGACACATGAACCACAAGAGAGAAATGTTTCCGAAATCGAACAAGGTTTAAGAAGAATACTGGGCCCCAATGAAAAGCAAGACCTATCTACAATCAAGACCTGGAGCTGTGAGGCTGCGGTGCAGTGGTTAGCACCGCAGCCTCACAGCTCCAGGGACCCGGGTTCAATTCTGGGTACTGTCTGTGTGGAGTTTGCTAGTTCTCACTGTGTCTGCATGGGTTTCCTCCGGGTGCTCCGGTTTCCTCCCACTGCCAAAGACTTGCAGGTGACAGGTAAATTGGCTGTTATAAATTGCCCCTAGTGTAGGTAGGTGGTAGGACATATGGGATTACTGTAGGGTTAGTATAAATGGGTGGTTGTTGGTCGGCACAGACTCGGTGGGCCGAAGGGCCTGTTTCAGTGCTGTATCTCTAAATAAAAATAAACAAAATAAATAAAAAAACTCTACAGCGAGCTCTAAGAACAGTAACCAAAACCATCTTCAGATATTGCCTCAAACTTTTCCACTTTATTTCTTCTGCTCTTTTCTGTCTCTATCTGCATGTGTGTATCACGTATGCACGCTAGCGTGGGCGCATTGTGTATCCATAGGCATCAATCGAATTGGAGTTTAAGTTCAAGTTCAATAAAATTCAACTTTTCTTCTTTAAACCTGAAAAAGCCTGTTTGTGCTGGTTTGTTTGCCCTAGAATTGGAAAGCGGTGAACAAGGATTCACCAAGGGGGAGCTAAAAAAACAGTGTGTTTAAAATTAAACCCTGTTATGGTAAGACCAGGTTAAGGCTGAAAGGAAAACCAAGACACATTTCTCACTTGGTCATAACAGAAATTTGGGTGCTAGCTTTCGGAATTTTACCAACAGACAAACGAGAGAAGTTGGAAGTGGGAAACCAAATAGTTCCCAATCAACAAAGAGCAAGATTTCAGTATAGGTTTTCTTGTGGTTGTGTGTGCTTGAATACTAACATGTCTGCCACTGAAGCTAGTAGCTCTCCAAGCCAAGGTGAAGTTATTTAGGATAAGTTAAAAGCACTTTCTATGGAGGAGTTGAGAACATAAAAGCTGAGCAGTGTGGGATCACTGTATGTGGCAAGGCTAGGAAGTCTGAACTCCTAAGGTGACTGGCCAACCATTTTTCCCTTAAATCTGAAGAAGCAGAAACAAGGTTAGAAGCAGACTCTGACAGGGTATTGTTAGCAAAGATACAATTGGAACAGAGGATACTTGAATTTGAGGAGAGAGAGAGAGAGAGAGACAGAATATTCTGGAAGGAATGTGAAGAGAGAGAGCTGAAGTGGCTTGAGTTAACTAGGGGCCGACAGAGTAACCCCAGTGAAAGCATAGACAATAGGGAGGAGCATAATTCAGGGCTGGGTACAAAATTGTTAAAACCAGCTCCACTAATTCCAACGTTCAATGAGGATGATGTAGACGTTTTTTGTGTCCTTTAAGAAACTGCCAAGGCAGCTAAAATGGCCAGCTGAAACCTGGTCTCTTTTACTACAAAGCAAGCTAACTGGAAAGCCTGTGACGTTTATTCCCTGTTGCCAGATGAGAGCTCATAAAATTATGAACTGACCAATAATGCTATCCTCGGGGCATATGAATTGGTACCTAAAGGCCGTCACCAAAAGTTTAGAACCCTCAAGAAGTAAACTAATCAAACTTATCTGGAGTTTGAAAGAAGTAAGCAGCTGGCTTTTGACCAGTGGCTGAGGGTTCTTAAAATACAGCTCAGCTATGAGAATCTCAGAGAAGTAATTCTGTTAGAGGAATTTAAAAACTCTCTCCCACTCTCCATAAAGACCCATGCAGAGGAACAGCAGGTCCAGAGAGCCCAGCAAGTGGCTGTTCTGCCAATGTGTTTGCTTTAATTTATAAGTCAATTTCCCAGGGGTAAACCTTTCCTAGTCACCCCCACAAATCTGAAAAGGACAAAGGGTGGAAAGGTGATAGGAGCCTAAGCAGTTCTGGGAGAGAAAGAAAAGCAGGAGATACAAGGGGCCCTCGTCTAACCAAAAAGGAAGGTGCTGTGAGAAAGAGTGAGACCCGGAGACCTGCATGCTTCCATTGTAATGAAGCAGGGCATTTAAAACCTGATTGCTGAAAACTAAAGGTAAGGACACATAGAAACATAGAAAATAGGAGCAGGAATAGGCCATTCGGCCCTTCGAGTCTGCTCCGCCATTCATTATGATCATGGCCGATCATCCAACTCAGTAACCTGTTCCTGCTTTTGCCCCATACCCTTTGATCCCTTTAGACTCAAGAGCTATATCTAAGTCCTACTTGAAAACATACAATTTTTTGGCCTCAACTGCTTTCTGTGGTAGCGAATTCCACAGGTTCACCACCCTCTGGGTGAAGAAATTTCTCCTCATCTCAGTCCTGAATGGTTTACCCCATTATCCTTAGACTATGACTCCTGGTTGTGGGCTCCCCCACCATTGGGAAAATCCTTCCTGCATCTACCCTGTCAAGTCCTGTTAGAATTTTATAGGTTTTTATGCGATCCCCCCTCACTCTTCTGAACTCCAGCGAATATAATCCTAACCGACTCAATCTCTCCTCATACGTCAGTCCCGCCATCCCAGGTACCCGCTCAGTGAAGATGAGAACCTAATAGAAAGTACAGCAGGACAAGCTGTGGCTTTAACTACAGTAAGAGTGAGACCCAGGAAGCTTACTACTGCAAGCGCAGGAAAAGTTAGTAGGATTCCTGAAGGCTATCAGGGTTTTGTGTCTGAACGGAAAGTAACTCTATACCCCTCGTGTGGGGCAAGCAACCCTGTAGTAATTCTCAAGGACACAGGGGCCACTAGGCCTGACCTTTCCACCAGAGAGTGCAGTGAACACCAAAATGGTGCCGAATGGTATTGGAGGGTAGTGTATTCCTGTACCTGTACACTGGGTGCACCTGGAGTGTGACCTAGTTTCCGGACCGGTGACCGTAGGGATTGTCCCTAGTTTGCCTGTGGACTGGGTTGACCTGCTCCTAGGTAATGATTTCGTGGAGGTGAAGGCGTTAGCCCCCCCGTCAGTAGTGAAAGAAATACCGCAGGACGTCAGAGAGACAGGGCAATGGCTGGAGACGGACCCCTGCAGTGTCCCTGAATGTGTAGTGGGTCAGGCCATGATCAAACCAGCTCCCCCAGCGGAGACTGAATTAGCACTGCAGACGGTTGACCATGAGGTCTGTCTGTCCAAGGCATTCTTTAGAAAGTTAGGAGATCCAGGGAATGAATTAATCCCTATGTGAGGCTCAGCGAGCTGACCCAGTATTGTGAGAGTTAGCACAGGCTGCCCAGTCTGAAAGTGAAGCAGAGGGAGTCCCTGACTGCTACTATTTAAAGAATGAGGTACTGATAAGGAAATGGAGTTCTCCTCACAGACCTGAGGACAAGAAATGGACAGTAGTTCACCAGTTATTGGTGCTGCAGAGGTACTGGACAGCAATATTAAGAAGGGCCCACGAGACTACAGTGGCTGTACATGTCGATATATGAAAGACCAAAGCCTGCATAAGACAGCAGTTTGACTAGCCAAAACTCCACAAAGATGTGGTGGAGTACTGCAGGAGTTGCCACATGTGCCAGGTTGAGGGGAAACCCCAACCTACAGTGACCCATAAGTTCTGTTAGGAGGACCCTTCAGCAGTGGGGTGGTGAAAGGGAACCCCCACCGAGAACAAAAGGGGGCAGGCACGCACAAAGCTGGTAAAAGTTAGAAAGTGAAGGGGAAAAAGTGACCAAGAATGCAGATTAAAGGAAGTCTGGGGGGAATCCCGGATGAAAACCCTGAATGTCCAGTCAGCCAACCCGGTAAAATTTGAAAAGTTAGACCCCACATCCTCCTATGTAAATGCAGACACTAGAAGCATCCCACCAGAGTTGCAAATGGCATTTACAGGAACCTTCAGAGACAAAGAAAGGTCTATAGGGGGCAGAGAAACAATGAGGGTGATGCCTCACCTAGTTGAATTACCACAGGGGAGTGCAGTAGAGTCTGCACAAATACCTGCAGGCAGGATTGTCCTCGAGTACTAAGGGGAGACTAACAAAGAATCCTCCCCCACAGCCAGAAAAAAAAGCGAATCACCCATCCCCTGAAGTTAAGCACTGAAAGAGAGTTCAGGATAGACCGCCCACTACTGACTCTTTTAAAAAAAAATTATGTCAGCAGGAACAAAGACCCTCGGCAGCCATGGCAATGGGCAAACAGAAGAGAAACATCCCCCCCCCCAAAAAAAAAAGAACCACATGTTAATTGGGATGACAAAAGGTGGGCAATTAGAGCAGCACTGGCAGCAAGAGAAGGCAGGCTGTAATAAGTTTTAGGATTTATGAATGAATGGGAATGAATTAGAGAAATGCATGTTTTTTTCTGTATCTTACATTTATCTTTTGACCCTTTTAATGAAATGCTCCTTTTCTCAAGTCGCATTTCATTCTGCTGGGTGTGGAGGTGTCATGCTAGGCCCCCACCTGCCAAGAATGTGGCACATTAATTTTGTCATGAACATTGATTTTAAACAGTTACTGGAGTGAGGAGAGGATTTGTTGAACAGACTGGCCGTGGCTGGAAAAGACATTTGCATATTTGCAGACAGTGCTTGGAAGGACAAAGCAGCCATTCCCTGATATTCAATCCACAATGGACATTTGATCACCAGATGTTGAAGGTGGGGGAGCTCGCATTCCAGGTTGACTGCTGAGATGGCCGAATACATAAACAGACATGGTCAAACCAGCTAGTCACATGACTAACCTGCTGGGCAACCAGAGATTTTTGAATTTGAACAAACAGTTTGGGCAGAAAGCAGAATGTTCCTGGACTGAGAAGATCTCTCCTGGCTGGCTCGCCACAGCCTCTCCTGTCCCATCTTTTTCTCACAAGCCTCTGAATCCACTGAAGACACATGAACCTCAAGAGAGAAAAGTCTCCTACAGTGATCAAGGTTCAAGAAGAATACTGGTTCCCAACGAAAAGCTTCAGATATTGCCTCAAACTTTTCCACTTTATTTTTCTTCTGCTCTTTTCTGTCTATATTTGCATGGTGTGTATCGTGTATGCATGATAGCGTGGGTGCATCATGTATCCATAGGCGTTAACCGAATTAGTGTTTAAGTTTAATAAAGTTGTTCTCTGGGACAAAGGGGAGATTAGGAAAGAATCCCCCCCCCCCCATAGTCAGAAGAAAAGCGAACCATCCATCCCCTGAAGTCAAGAGCCTTTGCATGATTCAGCAAAGCACTGCAAGGGAGTTCGGGATAGATTCACCCACTACTAACTCTCCTGGAAAATAAAATTCCAACTCAGGTGTTACGACCAGGTGAGAAAGATGTCTTAGGGTCCCTCGCAGCCTTCAATGTAACTGGGTTTTATTCTTAAACACACTGTCTTTTTAACTCCCCCTTAGTGAATTTTCGTTCACCGCTTTTTAATTATAAGGCAAAGAAACCAGCACAAACAGATTTTCTTAGGTTTAAAGAAAGAAACATTTGAAATTTATGTTAGGCAAGTCCCCAACTGCCAAGAATGAGGAAAATTAATTTTGCCACATGAACTTAGATTTTAAACTGCTGATGGTGAAGAAAGAACTTGCTTTAAAAAACAATTGGAGACTTTGGCTGGAGAGACACATTAGCATACAAACAGACAAGTATTTCAAAGGACAAGGCAGCTATTCCCTGCTCCCATTTAATCCACAATGTACTTTTGATTACCAGACGTTGAAACGTTCCAGGATAACTACTAAGATGGCTGAATACACAAACAGGTGTGGTCAGGCCAGTTTGGTCACATGACTGACTGACTTGGAGTTTTTTGAATTTGAGCTTCCAACAAGGAATTTGAAATCAGAAGGCTATTTTCTCCTGGACTGAGAATATCTCTCTCCTGTCTGCTCTCATCTCACTCTCACCAACTTTGGAAACCATTGAAAACACATGAGCCCCAAGAGAGATACGTCTCCTACAATGATCAAGGTTTAAGAAGAATACTGGGGCCCAAAGAAAAGTGAAAGCTGTCTACAATCAAGGACTCTACACCGAGCTGGAAACACAGAAACAGTAACAAGAAACACCCTTTAGAGACTGCCTGAAACCTCTCCATTTTATCTTTCTTCTCTTTTCTGTCATCACATGTGCATGCTAGCGAGGGCACGTAGTATGTCTGTAAGCATTAACTGTATTAGAATTTAGGTTTAAAGTATAATAAATTTCACTTTTCTTATTTAAACCTAAGAAAGCCTGGTTATGCTCATTTCTTTGCCTTATAATTGGAAAACTGTGAATAGGATTCACAAAGGGGGAGCACAAAACACAGTGTGTTTAAAAATAAAACCCTGTTACAATAAGACTAGGTGAAGACAGTAAAAAACCCCTAGACATCTTTCTCACCTGGTTGTAACATTTATTAAACTGGAACTTACACTTCAATTCGGTTGACGCCTACGAATACATGACGTGCCCATGCTAGCATGCGTTCAAGATTCACACATGCAAATAGAGACAGAAAAGAGCAGAAGAAAAATAAAGTGTAAAGGTTTGAGTCAATATCTGAAACATAGAAACATAGAAAATAGGAGCAGGAGTATGCCATTTGGCCCTTCGAGCCTGCTCTGCCAGTCATTATGATCATGGCTGATCATCCAACTCAGTAACCTGTTTTCGCTTTCGCCCCATACCCTTTGACCCTTTTGGACCCAAGAGCTATATCTAACTCCTTTTTGAAAACATACAATATTTTGGCCTCAACTGCTTTCCGTGGTAACGAATTTCACAGGCTCACCACTCTCTGGGTGAAGAAATTTCTCCTCATCTCAGTCCTGAAAGGTTTACCCCGTATCCTTAGACTATGACCCCTGGTTCTGGGCTCCCCCACCATCGGGAACATCCTTCCTGCAACTACCCTGTCAACTCCTGTTAGAATTTTATAGGTTTCTATGAGATCCCCCCTCACTCTTCTGAACTCCAGTGAATATAATCCTAACCGACTCAATCTCTCCTCACACGTTAGTCCCGCCATCCCAAGAATCAGTCTGGTAAACTTTCGCTGCACTCCCTCTATAGGAATAACATCCTTCCTCAGATAAGGAGGCCAAAACTGCACACAATATTCCAGGTGTGGCCTCATCAAGGCCCTGTATAGTTGCAGCAAGACATCCCTGCTTCTGTACTCGAATCCTCTCGCTGTGAAGGTCAACATACCATTTGCCTTTTTTACCACCTGTTGCACCTGCGTGCTTACCTTCAGCGACTGGTGTACAAGAACACCCAAGTCTCGCTGCATATTCCCCTCTCTCAGTTTATAGCCTTTCAGATAATAATCTGCCTTCCTGTTTTGCTACCAAAGTGGATAACCTCACATTTATCCACATTATACTGCATCTGCCATGCGTTAGCCCACTCACTCGACTTGTCGAAATCACCCCGAAGCCTCTCTGCATCCTCCTCAAAACTCACCCTCCCACCCAGTTTTGTGTCATCTGAAAATTTGGAGATATTATATTTAGCTCTCTCATCTAAATCATTAATGTATATTGTGAATAGCTGGGGTCCTAGCACCAATCCCTGCAGTACCCCACTAGTCACTGCCTCCCATTCGGAAAAAGACCCATTTACCCCTACTCTTTGTTTCCTGTCCGCCAACCAATTTTCTATCCACCGCAATACACTACCCCCAATCCCATGCGCTTAATTTTACATGCTAATCTCTAAAGAGTTGTTGTTATGGTTTTTCAAGCTCACTCCTGTAGGATAGCATTTTTGGTCACTTCATAATTTGATGAGCTCTCATCTGGCAACAGGGTATAAACCTCATGGGCTTTTCTGGTTAGCTTGCTTTGTAGTAAAAGAGTCCAGGTTTCAGCTGGCTATTTTAGCTGCCTTGCCAGTTTCTCAAAGGAAACAAAAAATCCTTTTACATCATCCTCATTGAATATTGGGATTAGTTGAATTAGCTTTAACAATTTTGTACCCAGCCCTGAATTACGCTCCTCCATATTGGTCATGCTTTCACTGGAGTTACTCTGTCGGCCCCTAGTTAACTCAAGCCACATCAGCTCTCTCTTCACATTCCTTCCAGAATATTCCTTCTCTCTTTCTCTCCTCTCTCTCTCTTGTTCCATCTCCTGTCTTTCTTTTTCTTCATGTCCCTTCTGGAAGGCTCTTCTTTCTCCCTCCCATCTTATTCAAGTTTCCTTTGTTCCAGTTGTATCTTTGCTAACAATACCCTGTCAGTGTCTACTTCCAACCCTGTTTCTGCTTCTTCAGATTCAAGGGGAAAGTGGTTGGCCACTAGCCTTAGGAGTTCAGACTTCCTAGCCTTGCCACATACAGTGATCCCACACTGCTCAGCCATTTTCCTCAACTCCTCCATAGACAGTGCTTTTAACTTATCCCAAGTTACTTCACCTTGGCTTGGAGAGCTACTAGCTTCAGTGGCAGACATGTTAGTATTCAAGCACAAACAATCACAAGAAAACCTGTTTTGAAACCTTGCTCTTTTTTTTGATTGGGAACTATTTGGCTTCCCACTTCCAATTTCTCTCGTTTGTCTGTTGGTAAAATCCAGGACAGTAGCCCCCAAATTTCTGTTATGACCAGGTGAGAAATGTGTCTATGGGTCCCTTTCAGCCTTCACATGGTCTTACCGTAACAGGGTTTTATTTTTAAACGCACTGTGTTTTTAGCTCCCCCTTGGTGAATCCTTGTTCATGGCTTTTCAATTATAAGGCAAAGAAACCAGCACAAACAGGTTTTCTTAGGTTTAAAGAAGAAAAGTTGAATTTTTTAAAACTTGAACTTAAACTCAAATTCAGTTGATGCCTACGGATACACAATGCACCCATGCTAGCATGCATATGTGATACACATATGCAAATTGAGAGAGAAAAGAGCAGAAGAAAAATAAAGTGGAAAAAGTTTGAGGCAATATCTGAAGAGTTTTTATTATGGTTCTTTGAGCTCACTGTAGAATGCTTCATTGTCGGTAGATCTTGCTTTTCATTGGGGGCAGTATTCTTCTTAAACCTTGTTTGTTGTAGGAGACTTTTCTCTCTTGGGGTTCATGTGTCTTCTGTGGATTCAGAGGCTTGTGAGAAAGGGATGGGAGCAGAAAGGAGAGATCTTCTCAGTCCAGGAGCAAACAGTCTTTCTCCATTCAAACTCTCTGTGGCTACTTCAAAAGACCCGGGAACAGCCAGGTAGTCATGTGACCAGCTTGCCCAACCAGTGCTGGCCCCTGTGGATTGCATCACCCCAGCAGGCCTTGGAATGTGCTTCCCTACCCCCTCACTGTCTGGTGATCGACATCCATTGTGGGTTGAATGTGTTAGGGGATGGTCCTTTGTCTACACAAGCACCATCTGTTAATATGCAAATGCTTTTTCCAGCCACGCCTAATCTGTTCAACAAGTCATTTCCTCACTCCAGCAACAGTTAAAAATCAATGTTCGTATGACAAAATCAATTTTCATTCTTGGCAGGTGGGGGCCTGCATGACACAGGGCTGATCAAACCTAACCATCTCAAAGACACCTTAGGCTGTCATGGAAATGGGCAAATGGAAAAAAAGCCTCCCCAAAGAACCACATGTTTATTGGGATGCCAAAAAAGGGCAGTTTAAAGTAACACTGCTACCAAGAAAAGACAGGCTGTTATAAGTCTTAGGATTTATGAATGAATGTGAATGACTGAGACAGAGAGATGCATGCTTTTGCCTGTATCTTATATTTTCTCTCTCGACCATTTTCATTCCGCTGGGTGTGGAGGTGTCATGAGGGCCCCCACCTGCCAAGAATGAGTCATATTAATTTTGTCATATGATCATTGGTTTTAAACTTGCTGGGAAGAAGAGAAGGCCTGTTACAAGGGGTGCCAGACACTTAGCTGAAAAATATTTGCATACTAACAGACAGCGCTTGTGGAGACAAAAGGACATACCCTGTCACATTCAACCCACAATGGATTTTGATCACCAGATATTGAAGGTGTAAGGAAGAGCATTCCAGCGACTGCTAAGGTGATACAATCCACAAAAGCCAGGACATTTTAAACCAGCTGGTCACATGACTAGCTGGCTGGTCCAGGGATTTTTGAACCAGAAAGTTTGAACTCAGAAAGACTGTTTGCTCCTGGAGTGAGAAGACCTCTCCTGTCTGTTCCCATCTCTTTCTCACAAGCCTCTGGATTCACTGAGGACACATGAACCACAAGAGAGAAAAGTCTCCTACATTGAACAAGGTTTAAGAAGAATGCTGGGCCCCAATGAAAAGCAAGACCTACCTACAATCAAGGACTCTACAGCGAGCTCGAAGAACAGTAACCAAAACCATCTTCAGATATTGCCTCAAACTTTTCCACTTTATTTCTTCTGTTCTTTTCTGTCTCTATTTGCATGAGTGTATCACGTATGCATGCTAGCATGGTAGCATCGCGTATCCGTAGGCATTAACCGAATTAGAGTTTAATTTTAATAAAGTTCAACCTTTTTTCTTTAAACCTAAGAAAACCTGTTTGGCTAATTTCTTTGCCTTATAATTGGAAGTTAGCGAACAAGGATTCACTAAGGGGGAGCTAAAAAACAACGGTGTGTTTAAAATTAAACCCTGTTACGGTAAGACCAGGAGAAGGCTGAGAGGGAACCCTAGACCCCTTTCTCACCTGGTCATCACAGAAATTTGGGGCAGCTTCATCTTGCACTATGGCTGACAGGTTGTGCTGACGTGATTTGGATTCCATTATTACTGAGTAAATAATTGTGGGCTGCAATTATTCATGGCTCTGAAGATCGCTGCTGAATGTGAATAGCCTCGACATGCCAGTAAGCCTATCAGCAAGCTGGATTGGAAGGGCAAACGCAGTTGAATAGATTCACTGCCAATCAGGCTAAGACAAGCCAAATTAATTGTGAATAATTCATGACACCCATGAAAGTCTTTTAGTTTCCGGTGATGATTTTGTGTGAACCTATTAACATTCTGCTTATAATTTGTGGGCGTTCATAATATTATAGCAGATAGTTAAAGAGAGGGAGTTATAACTACCACAGACACAAGGTGCCAAATGGTCTCTACCTGTACCCAACGTGCTGGGATTCTATTAGCTGGTCAAGCAAAATATTGCTCACCGGGAGTGAAAGATAAAGAACTTGCACATATATAGCACCTTTTTTATCCTTGCATCATAGGCAATGATTTGTTTTGAGGTGTCGTTGTTGTTGGCAAATTTACACACAGCAAAGTTCCAAAAACAGCAAATGCGATAAACGATCAGATAGTCACTCCTAATGGCATTGATTAAGGGGCAGATCTTGGCACTGGAAAATAAAACTCTGATCTACTTCAAATATTGCCATGGGTCTTTTATATCTACTTGAACAGGCAGCTGGGGCTTCCTTTGAATGGATCAGATGGCACCTCTGAAAACACAGCACTACCATCAGTCCTGCACTGACACTGTCAATCTAGATTATGCATTTAAGGCATTGAATAGGCTTGCATCCAAAATCTTCAGAACTCAAAGACCAGTGTGCTGCAGTTGAGCCAAAGCTGATACTGGGGACAGAAAGAAGTCCTCAACATTGGTGGTGTGAATCAAGTGCAATAAGAGTGTGGAATTGCAGAGGTGGGGGTTGAGAACAAATGCTCAAAAGAGCTAGATGACAACAGAGGGGAGATCATTAGAACATCACTGTACAGCAGCAGTAAAAGGTAATGAGAAGACCAGGAGTTCCAGGAACAGAGTAGAAAGCAAGGCCTAAGGAGCTGATAAGGGATAGACATGTGGGGATGAAAGATGTTGAGCATATGGAAGATGCAATGAATGATCCTCTTGGTTGTTTCTGTATTTTGTTTCTGGAATTTTTGATTCTTATGTCTTTACTCTGTTACAAATGCTATTTTTAGTTATTTTTAGTTCTTTATAGTAGCTTGGGTGAGCCCCCAACTACCACTGGTAGTTCTGCTATCAGATGGATATTTGGACAAATTGGGAAAGGGATTTATTTAAAGTGTGGCACATACCACATTTATTAGTTTTAATAAAATAACTAGATACCTCATCTCTAATAACAGCAAATGGAAATTTTTCAATCCCCGGTTTATTCATAATCAAACCTAAACAGTTCATTAGAAACAGATAGATACAGCATGTGCTGTTTACAACAACAACTTATATTTCTACAGCACTTTTAAGGTAATAAAACATTCCAAAGCACTTCACAGGAGCATTTTGAAACAAAGTATGACACCGAGCCACCAAAGGAGATATTAGATGAGATGACCAAAATCTTGGTCAATGAGAAAGATTTTAAGGAGTGTCTTAAAGGAGGAAAGTGAGGTGGAGAGGCAGAGGGGTGTAGGGAGGGTATTCCAGAGCTAGGGACCTAGGCAACTGAAGGCGTAACCACCAATGGTGGAGCAATTAAAATCAGGGATGCACAAGAGGCCAGAATTAGGTGAGTGCAGATATCTTGGAGGGTTGGGGGGCTGGAGGAGAATACTGAGATAAGGAGGGGCAAGGCCATGGAGGGATTTAAAAACAAGAATAACAATTTTAAAGTCAAGATTTCTTTTGATAGCACCCTGACTAACGCAGTCATGTAATGTTTATTTATGCACTGTTTTAAGGTAGAGGTTAATTTGGTTTCCTTGAAATGTGTTAACAAGTGGGAAAGAGCAGGGGAGTGGGAACAATTGGATAGATCATTCAACGAGCTGACAGAGGCATGATGGGCTGACTGGTCTCCTTTGTTATATGATTCTATGAAGTGCACTAATGTAGAGTGCAATGGTATTTCAAGTGAATCTTCTTCTTCTTCTTCTTTGGCCTCCTTGTCTCGGGAGACAATGGGTAAGCGCCTGGAGGTGGTCAGTGGTTTGCTGCCTTCCGTGTTGTTTCAAGTCGCTGTGAGGCAACTATGCCATAAAAGGTAATTAAACTCGAATCTGTGTCATACGGGTACTGCATCTTACCTTCTAACACTTACATAACTTGATAGATTATGGGGCAATCACAAAATACTGAACTCCTGATGATTGTTTCATAATGAAGATGAAAGCAAAATACTGCAGGTGCTGGAAATCTGAAATAAAAACAGAAAATGCTGGAAATATTCAGCAGGTCAGGCAGCATCTGTGGAGAGAGAAGCAGAGCTAACGTTTCTGTGGCCTTTCACCAGAACTGGCAAAGGTTAGAAAATAATTAGGTTTTAAGCAGTGAAGTGTGTGTGGGGGGGAGAGGTGTTGGTGGGAAAGAGAACAAAAGGAAAGGTGTGTGATAGGGTAGAAGGCAGGAGAGACGGAATAACAAAACAGGCACATGGTTAAAAATAAAATAAAATAATAAAAAAAAAGAAAAATAGAAAAAAGGCCAGTCATTCTCTGAAATTGTTCAACTCAAGGTTGAGTTTGCGAGGCTGTACAGTGCCTAACTGAAAGATCAGGGGCTGCTCCTCGAGCTTGTGTTGATGTTCACTGGAACACTGCAGCAGACTAAGGACAGAAATGTGGGCATGAGAGGAGGGGATGGGTGTTGAAATAGCAAGCGACCGGAAGCTCGAGGTCATGCTTTTGGACTGAACGGAGGTGTTCTGCAAAGACGTCACCCAATCTGCGTTTGATCTCCCCAATGTGCGTTTGATCTCCCCAATGTAGAGGAGACTGCATTGTGAGTAGCGAATACAGTATACTAAATTGAAGGAAGTACAAGTAAACTGCTGCTTCATCTGGAAGGAGTGTTTGGGGCCTTGAATAGTGAGGAGAGAGGAGGCAAAAGGAGCAGCACATGATCTTTCGATTAGGCATTCTACAGCTTCGCAGACTCAACCTTGAGTTCAACAATATCAGAGCATGATTGGCCATTTTTATATGTTTCTATTTTTTTAGTTATTTCACCATGTGCCTGTTTTTTCACGTGAACATCATTGCTCATTATTCCATTATTAACACTCTCTCTGGAGTAATGCTTTGTCTTTCACCAGAAGTATTAACACGCTCTTTGCCTTTGTCCCATGACAGCTTTGTTATTTAATCTCTCCTGCCCTCTGCCCTATCACTCACCTTCCCTTTAGTTCTTTTCCCCACCAACCTCACCCACCCCCACAAGTTGCTTAAAAACTGATTCTTTCCTAACCTTTGCCAGTTCGAATGAAAGATCACAGACCTGAAACGTTAACTCTGCTTCTCTCTCCACAGATGCTGCCAGACCTGCTGAGTATTTCCAGCACTTTCTGTTTTTAATTAACAATGAAGATGATTTACTTTGAGCAAATTTATTCACTGAAGAATCCAAGGTCAGCATGAAGATATACTTTTAGAATGTTCGGAAGATTCATATAAATGCTGCCTCTGGAATCATTCATACAGACTATTGAAGATGATTCCCTCTAATTGTTGTGTCCAACAACACTGTGAATAAATGCAGGAAGGTTCTCTCAGCTCAGTCAGTAACATTGTAAGCCCTTTCAATTGGAGCTTTACAAGAAATAGGACTAGTTAGATTGCTCCTGTATTTGTTTAGGATTCCACCATGCACAGTTGAGACCATCCCCACTGCCTGTAGTTTTGGTGAATTCCTGAATTCTAATTCAAATAGTATTAGTAGTAGCACCACAGCATGTAAAAAAAGACTTGCATTTATCCAGTGCCTTTCACAATCTCAGGACATCCCAAAGAACTTTACTCCCAAATAAGCACTTTTTGAAGTATAGTGTCTTGTAATGTAGGAGACACTGCAGCCAATGCACATGCAGCAAGCTCCCACAAGCAGCAATGCAATAATGACCAGATAATCTGCTTTAGTGATGTTGATTGAGGGGTAAGTATTGGCCAGGACGCTCATGAGAACTCCACCTGTTGTTTTTTGGAATAGTGCCCATGGGATCTTTCACATCCACCTGAGAGGGCAGACACGATCCTCAGTTTTGCAACTCATCTGAAAGATTGCACCTCCGACAGTGCAGCATTCCCTCAGTACTGCACTGGAGTGTCAGCCTAGATTTTGTCTATAAGCAGTGTAAATGCTGACCATCTCTCCAAAGAAGACAATACTGCAGCAATAATACTGCATTATTACTCGCCAGTCATAATAGTTCAACTGAACTTTTGCTTCTCCAGTGAAATTCAGTTAGCCTCCCTTCCCCCCACTAAATCTAGGAAGCTACCAACAATACTTTATCTTGAATTTAGTGTTACTGCTTTTCTCAATATAAAAGGATTTTTTACTGTTTACAAATTTGTCAACACAAAGTTTGGAAACAATTTGGAGTGTGGTTTGTGCTTGTGCAAATCACACTGAAGAATACTGATGTAAGAGTTAGGCTGGAGGAACATAGGGTTTGTTTGGAAGGGGGGGATTTGGAGGAAGGTTCAATACGGACCACTGAAATCTCAATGATGAATGAGGTCCTGGTTGACTCCACAAACTGCAGTGTAAGCCTCACACAATCATATTCCCACAGCAATTATGCAGTTCTGGAATATGGTTGCCTACCCAACAAGGATTTGTATAGGCAATACTATACTATCAGGGATTAGGTACAAATACCCTGCTAGCCCAATATTAATCTGACAGCATTCTTGTGAAAAAGTGTTGCATAACCTCCTCATTCAGTCCCGATCACTGAAGCAACTGAGAAAGAGGATGCAAAATAGGAACGCACCATTTGGGGATTAGACTGAGACAAGAAACAAAGGAACATCCAGCCCCTCATCCAATTATGACTGACCTTTAACTCAACTCTACATACCCACCTTTGCTCCATAACCCCTTAATACACTGAACAAACAAAAATCTATTGAGCGCAATCCTGAAAGCTCCAATTATTTTAACATCCACAGCCTTTTGGGAGAGAGAATTCCAGACACCTGAAGAAAAGCTTCCAGAATTTCCCTCCTAAAAGGCCTAGCTTTAATTTTAAGATTATATGTTCTCTCATACTTGATTACCGCACCAGAGGAAATAGTTCCTTCTTATCTCCCCTATCGAGCATTTTAAACAGCTTGATCCGATTACCCCTCAATGTTTTATACTCAAGGGAATACAAGCCAAGTTGATGCAACCTGTCCTCAGACTTTAAGAACAACTTACATTTATATAGCACGTTTAACATAACATCCCAGGGCAGTTCACAGGAGCATTACCAAACAAAATTTGACACCAATGCACATAAGGAGATATTGGAACAGATGACCGAAAGCTGAATCAAAGAGGTAGGTTTTAAGGAGCATCTTAAATTGGAGAGAGAGCTAGAGACATGGTAAGGTTTAGGGAGGGAATTCCAGAGCTCAGGGCTCAGGCAGCTGAAGCCGTGGCCACCAATAGTCAATAGTGCAAAGCAGGGATGCAGTTTTACCCTCTAAGCTGTTGTGTAGAATGTAGGATTGAGACGAGGGAAGGGTAAACTCCGAGTTTGAGTTTTTACTGCTGGATTCTCCAGGCAGGACTTGTTGCTCTGTCATCACTGTGATCTACATCCAGAACACTGAGCCAGGGGTTCACTTAACATGTGGAATTTGTGCCACCAAGACCGAATTTGACCAATGCCACAGAGGAAAATCCTGGTGGTGCTGCGGCACCCAAGGGAGTAAAAGGGACTTTAAAGGAGCAGAAGCGCCCCCAAAAACAAAGCAACACATTTCTTTTTAGAAACAAAAGAAGAAAATGCTGAAAAACACTCAGCAGGTCAGACAGCATCTGTGGAGATAGAAACACAGTACTCCTTTCTCTCCATTTAAACAATATTTGGATTTACATGTGACAGGTGGGGAAGGAGCATGAAGCAGTGGTCCTAGTAAGGGCAGGGCATGAGGGGAGGATTGGCAGATAAAGAAATCGAGGCTGGGTTGTTGAAGAAGTGGTAGATTTCACTGCCCTACTTTCCCACCAATTCTGCTGCTTTACTGATGAATAAAAAAATCTTGCAAACGATAACACATTGAAGAAACCAGAAAAAAAATTGACTTCTTAACTGAAAACTCCGATCTTTTTTACCTGTTTTACATTTCAGAGATTTCCAGGCAGCCCAAGTACAAAAAGCCAGAGGGTGACAACTCTTCATGAAGCCCCACCTCCTCCATCCACCACCGCCCAAAATAAACAATGGGATGTCAGATAATAAAAAGTAGAATTTTTTTTGAAAATTATCTTTATTATTTTGTTGCTTATGTTCAGCCACATAAGGGGAAATAATGGCAGTGTGCTTGTGCCAGGACTACTGTGTGGGCCCCACAAACTTTCCTTCCTAAGAGAATTTAGAATGACCTAAACTGGGCCAGTTAAGACCTTAAAACACCCACTTTGAGTCTCGAATTAGGTCTAGTGCTTAAACTCATGGCCTTCCCAAGAAAGGCCTTTGGATAATAACTAAGGAAATTAGCACTGCTGCCCTCTTGTGGTCTGGAGAGCAATTATGCTTTATTTGCACAGGCTGAAAACAAGCATTACACCAATGCAAATTAAACAAAATAACGTTTAAAGGAGAGTTTCTTCATTTAAAAATCCACTGCGTGCATTTAATAAGATTTGATTTTTCTGTTTCACATTGAAAAATTTATACCTTTAGCAAAATAAATGTACTCTTTAGCTTTTAGTAATTGCAAGTAAAAACATATGCCTTTATATTTAATGAATTTTGATAGCCTATTTAAAAATATGTAAGTTTTTTTTGTATCCATCATTTTAAGAAATACAGCACTCACATCCTCCATATTTCTGGGATATTAAACTTCATGAAAAATGATTTTGTTGAAGCACTGTTTAAAGAACACAATGAGAACTATTATGCTTGACATCACACCAGAATACAAAGAACAATGAACAAAGAACAGTACAGCACAGGAACAGGCCATTCAGCCCTCCAAGCCTGCGCTGATCATGATGCCTGTCTAAACTAAAACCTTCTGCACTTCCGGGCTCCGTATCCCTCTATTCCCTTCCTATTCATGTATTTATCAAGATGCCTCTTAAATGTCGCTATCGTACCTGCTTCCACCACCTCCCCCGGCAGCAAGTTCCAGGCACTCACCACCCTCGCACATCCCCTCTAAACTTTGCCCCTCGCAACCTTAAACCTATGTCCCCCAGTAACTGACTCTTCCACCCTGGGAAAAAGCTTCTGACTATCCACTCTGTCCATGCCACTCATAACTTTGTAAACCTCTATCATGTTGCCCCTCCACCTCCGTCGTTCCAGTGAAAACAATCCGAGTTTTTCCAACCTCTCTCATAGTTAATGCCCTCCAGACCAGGCAACATCCTGGTAATCCTCTTCTATACCCTCTCCAAAGCCTCCACATCCTTCTGGTAGTGTGGCGACCAGAATTTTACGCATTATTCCAAGTGTGGCCTAACTAAAGTTCTGTACAGCTGCAGCATAACTTGCCAATTTTTATATTCAATGCCCCGACCGATGAAGGCAAGCATGCCTTATGCCTTCTTGACTACCTTATCCACCTGCATTGCCACTTTCAGTGACCTGTGGACCTGTACGCCCAGATCTCTCTGCCTGTTAATGCTCCTAAGGGTTCTGCCATTTATTGTATACTTCCCACCTGTATTAGATCTTCCAAAATGCATTACCTCACATTTGTCCGGATTAAACTCCATCTGCCATTTCTCTGCCTAAGTCTCCAACCGATTTATATCCTGCTGTATCCTCTGACAATCCTCATCATTATCCGCAACTCCACCAACCTTTGTGTCATCCACAAACTTACTAATCAGACCAGCTACATTTTCCTCCAAATCTTTTATATATACTACAAACAGCAAAGGTCCCAGCACTGATCCCTGCGGAACACCACTAGTCACAGTCCTCCATTCAGAAAAGCACCGTTCCACTGCTACCCTCTGTCTTCTATGACCAAGCTAGTTCTGTGTCCATCTTGCCAGCTCACCTCTGATCCCATGTGACTTCACCTTTTGTACCAGTCTGCCATGAGGGACCTTGTCAAAGGCTTTACTGAAGTCCATGTAGACAACATCCACTGCCCTTCCTTCATCAATCATCTTCATCACTTCCTGAAAAAACTCGATCAAGATAGTGAGACACAACCTCCCCTTCACAAAACTATGCTGCCTCTCGCTAATAAGTCCATTTGTTTCCAAGTGGGAGTAAATCCTGTCCCAAAGAATCCTCTCCAATAATTTACCTACCACTAACGTAAGGCTCACTGGCCTGTAATTTCCTGGATAATCCTTGCTACCCTTCTTAAGCAAAGGAACAACATTGGCTATTCTCCAGTCCTCTGGGACCTCACCTGTAGCCAATGAGGATACAAAGATTTGTAAAGAAATGTGGCTTAGAAATGGTGAGGACTGGGCACTTAATATTCAAGGATGCAAAGTATTCAGAAAAGATCGGGAAGGAAAAAAGGGAGGTGGGGTGGCAGTATGAATTAGGGAAACCATTGTCGTGTTGGAAGGAGAGGATGTCCTGAGGCAGCAAGGTCAGAATGATTCTGGTTCGAGTAGAGAAGCAAAAAGGGTATGATCATACTGCTGGTGGTATTCTATCAGCTTCCAAATAGTGAAAGGGAGATAGAGGAGCAAATCTGCAGGGAAATCACTGAGATGTGCAAGACTTATAGACTGGTGATATTGGGGGACTTTAATACCAAATATCGATAACGTTAAAGGGTAAGGAGGGTTAGGAATTTCTGAAATGTGTGCAGGAGAACTTCCTTGACCAGTATGTCCTTGGTCCAACTAGGAAGGAGGCATATAAGAGCAAGAAATGCTGGAAATACTCAGCAGGTCTGGCAACATCTGTGGATAGCGAAGTAGAGTTAACGTTTCAGGTCAGTGACCCTTCTTCAGAACTAGCAAATGTTAGAAATGTAAAATGTTATAAGCAAGTAAAGTGGGGTTGGGGCAACAGATAACAAAGCAGAAGGTGTAAATAGGACAAGGTCAAGGAGTAGCTGACCAGAAGGTCATCGAGCAAAGGCAAACAATATGTTAATGACGTGTTGAAAGACAAAGCATTAGTACAGATAGGGTGTTAACGGACTGAAAATGGAATAGCCGCAAGTACAAACATGAAAAAAACAGTGGGTAAGCAAACTGAACAAACTAAGATGAAATAAAATAAACTATATGTATATATATATATATATATATATGAAGATTTCCTCTGGTCAATGTCTCTACTGAAAATGTAAATTGCTCAAAAATAATGAGTTTACAATTTTGCTTGAAATATCAAAATGTAGAAACCTTGAGAACTGTGCATTTAATGTCATTGCATGTTGTGATCAGAGGAGCTGGCTCCCCCAGTGTGTTTGCGCATGTTTTGTTACAACACATTGTTATATAGTAAGTTGACGTCAATGCCATTTTAACTGCACCGGAAAATCTGTCCACATCCAAACATTGTCATGCTGATTAAACAGGTCATCTTTCTCGGTCATGAATATGAGTGAAAAAGTTGCTCATGGTAGTGATTGGAAGGAAACAAGTGTGAAAGGCTGAGCTGCAGTGTTGCAGCCCACTGCCATGCCATATTTGGGGCTAAGCTTTGAGTTGACCTGCGTTGATTGGATGAAGACAAAGGGCAAACATTTCTGCAGGCGTTCTCTTTCTGTAACTTCAGCAGAAGATTGGTGCAAACCCGGGAGAAATGTCCTAAAAACCCCCGTGCAAATTCTGCTCCAAAATGTCTAAAGTGAACAGCACAGATAACAACAGTTAAAGTATGGAATCTAACATTCTCACTCCGTCTGGTGGTGGTGGGATGTCGGGGGACAGGAATGAGGGTGGAGGGAGAAACAAGTTCTGATAATCAATCGTAATTATCATCTTATTACTACAATGGATTCTCCAGGACCTTTTTCCTTTGTTTCTCCTGACATTATATTATAATCTTTGACTTCATGTTTTTCCTCTCTGGGCTACATCCTCCTTCCCCTGTACCACCCCAAATCAGGAGGCATAGTGATATAATGAAGGAAAATTGGGCAAAGAGGCTTACCGTAGCATCCTTAATCTTACTAGTACTGTCAGACCTCAGACGATCCGCTATATTTAAAATGATCCAAGAGGGTGGGAACACAGGAACAGGAGGAGGCCATTTAGCCCCTGAAATCTATTCTGCCGTTCTATGAGATCATGGTTGATCTGTGATCTAACTCCATATACCCACCTTTGCCCCATATCCCTTAAAACCTTCGGTTCAAAAAAATCTATCAATCTCAGATTTAAAATAAGAATTAACCTGCCATCAACAGCCATTTGTGTAAGAGAGTTCTAATCATCTACCGAGCTGTGTATGTAGAAATGTTTCTTAAATTCACTCCTGAATGGGCTGACTGTAATTTTTAAGCTATGTCCCCTAGTTCTCCCCAACCAGTAGAAATCGCTTCTCTCTATCTTCTGTTGTCCTTATTATCTTGAAAACTTCAATCAAATCACCCCTTAACCTTGTAAATTAACCCTTGGAGTTCAGGTATCATTCTGGTAAATCAATGCTGCGCTCCCTCCAAGGCCAGTCTCTCCTTCCTAAGGTGTGGTCCCAGGATTGAACACAGTAGTCCAGGTGGTCACTCCAGGCCTTTGAATAGCTCAAGCAGAACTTCTACTCCCTTGTATTCTAGTCATCTGGATGTAAAGGCCAGCATTCCATAAGCTTTTTTGATTATTTTCTGTACTCGCTTATGAAATTTTAATGATCTATGTACATGGAAGCCCAAGTCTCTTTGCACCTTCACTGTTTGAGAAATAAATTCTGATAAATCCTTTTTAGGTCCAAAATGGATGAGCTCACACAAACCTACATTGAAATGCATTTGCCACAATTTTGTCCATTCACTTAATCTATTCATATCTCTTTGTAATTCAATGCTTCCATCCACACTGCTTACAGTGCCATGTATCATTGTGTCATCAGCGAACTTGGATATATGACTCTCTATCTCGTCATCTAAGTCATTAATGAACACAATGAATAGCTGAGGGCCCCACATAGATCCCTGTGGGACATCACAAATCTCATTCTGTCAATTAGTGTACCTGCCCATTATCCCTACTCTCTGTCTCCTTCCACTCAGCCAATTTCCTAACCAGGTCAATAATTTGCCTTCAATTCCATGAGCTTCAACTTTAGTAGGCAGTCTTTGATGAGGGACTTTATTGAAAGCCTTCTGGAAGTCCCTATGAATAACATCCATAGACATTCCCCTGTCCACTACTTCAGTCACTTCTTCAAAGAAAAGGTCAGTTTCAAAAGTCATGACCTACCCTTTACGAAGTGGGTAACCACCTGATTTCTTTCTGAACACCAGTAGGTGGCACAGAAGAGGGGTGGCAGGTGATCCTGAGGCAGTGTACAATCCCACTCAATCAAAATATGAGAGTAAGGGCCTAGAAGGCTCCCTCCCTCCCTCCCTCAAGGCCTCTTTTACATCTTTTTTGAGCTTCTAGGCTCATACTTGTTTTCTCCTTTTGGGGCTCTTCTGCCCCTTGAAGATGACTCCTCCTCATTTTGCTGCTGCATTGGATGTCTGACTTTTTCCTCCCTCAAGAGCCTTGGCCTCCCTCTTGGAGGCAGGAATCTTGCCAGAAGCAACTTTCCTGCATGCAAAATCAGCCCAACCTAGGAAAATGGGTCAGCGTCATGGTGGAGTCAGAGTGGTGAATGGACATCCCGCCCTAACCTTCCTCCAACTACAAGCCCATTTCAAGGGAAATCTGGTCCTCAGTTTCCTTGAATGAATGTGGAGACGTTGTTGCATGATTTCCTATCGATAATGATGATTCGAGTGAAATTTGTGTTTATTGAAGTGACGGATGTCACCTTCAGAATGGGGCATCATCCATTACGGTCCCCAACTATCAGCATCAAGCATTTCCAGCTAAGTGTGTAAAATATAATCATTTGTAAGGAGGAAAAGAAATGTGCTTGAGTAAACAAAAAGAAAATCAAACTTAAATAGGTAAACAAAGGAAGTCTCGGCATTTTATTTCATTTCATAATATCTGAGGCAGTCTTTGAGCTTGGTGGAGACAGAAGCCTACAGATTGCTGTATGCTGTATCAGAAAACGGACACTTAATGAGTTTGCTAAATATTCCTCTGCCTGTAATGTAAAGGCACCTTTAACTAGTTTCTTTTCTGCCTGTTAATGCCGCTATTAAAGTAGCAGAGATAGATTACACAAACCAGCTAAAAATTCTTATGAAATCATTAGTATTCACTTCTACCATAGAATTGTTATTAAAGAATTTCAGCACAACTGCAGAAATGAGTAGAAAAGGGTTTAATGATCAGAAATTTGCTGAGCAGATAGATGTTAAATGTAGAATTATTAGGATATGCTCCTCTGTTAAATACGTGTAGAGTTTAATCATCGTCACGGAACTGTGTGACAGGAGACTTATTTACTGATGTGCTCAGTAAGCTAACAGCTGGATCAGGCTGTGCTTTTGCCTTTGCTTATAAAAGATTGCAAACTAAAAATTGGTCTGCACCATTTAATGGGTGAGGGATCGCAATTCACAACCTGCCTGCACCCGTTTCTGTGGAGAAAGGCAGCGCACAAATTTGGTGCTGCCTCTTCATTTATCTGATTGCAGCAAAGCCCCCCTATTTCCACCTCCGTAACATGGTCAGACTTCATCCCTGCCTCAGCTCATCTGCTGTTGAAATCTTCATTCATGCCTTCGTTGCCTCTAGATATGACTATTCCAATGCACTCCTGGTTCGTCTCCCTCCATAAAATTGAGGTCATCCAAATTTCTGTTGCCCGTGTCTTAACTCACACCAAGTCCTGTTCACCTATTACCATGTGCTCGCTGACCTACATTGACTCCTGGTCAAGTGACATCTTAATTTTAAAATTTTCATCCTTGTTTTCAGATCCCTCCAAAGCCATGCCCTTCCCTATCTCTGCAATCTCCTCCAGCCTCACAGCGTTCCGAGATACCTGCACTCATCTAATTATGGCATTTTGAGCATACCCGATTTTAATCGCTCTATCGTTGGTGGCCGTACCTTCAGCTGCCAGGGCCCTGAACTCTGCAATTCCCTCCCTGCAAGTCTCCGCCTCTCAACCCTGTTTTCCTCCTTTAAGACACTCCTTAAAACCTAACTTTTTGACCAAGCTTTTGGTAATCTGACCTAATATCTCCTTACGTGGCTTGGTGTCATATTTTATTTTATCATGCTCCTGTGAAGGGCGTTGGGACATTTTATTACATTAAATGTGCTATAAGTTGTTGTTGTAGCATTGGTCTGAGTGGGGCTCATGCTACTGGCTGCCTGAACGTTCAACAGGAGGCCGAGCAATGGTGCAGACTGCCTCCTCCTCTTGAAGGTAGTTTGGTCCTTCTGAAAGAGAAGCTACACTTAGTGGATGGGAGCTGCTGCTGGCTGCTTGTACTGACACCAGCTGAATGTAGGAGCTGCACAAATGTAGCACTACGGAAGAAAGAGGGCTCCAAGGCTTTTTTAAAATTAATTCATGGGGATGTGGGCGACGCTGGCTAGGCCAGCATTTATTGCCCATCCCTAATTGCCCTTGAGAAGGTGGTGGTGAGCTGCCTTCTTGAACCACTGCAGTCCATTTGGGGTAGGTACACCCACAGTGCTGTTAGTAAGGGAGTTCCAGGATTTTGACCCAGCGACAGTGAAGGAACGGCGATATAGTTCCAAGTCAGGATGGTGTGTGACTTGGAGGGGAACTTGCAGGTGGTGGTGTTCCCATGTATTTGCTCCCCTTGTCCTTCTAGTTGGTAGAGGTCGCGGGTTTGGAAGGTGCTGTCTAAGGAGCCTTGGTGCATTGCTGCAGTGCATCTTGTAGATGGTACACACTGCTGCCACTGTGCGTCGGTGGTGGAGGGAGTGAATGTTTGTAGATGGGGTGCCAATCAAGCGGGCTGCTTTGTCTTGGATGGTGTCAAGCTTCTTGAGTGTTGTTGGAGCTGCAACCATCCAGGCAAGGGGAGAGTATTCCATCACACTCCTGACTTGTACCTTGTAAATGGTGGACAGGCTTTGGGGAATCAGGAGGTGAGTTACTCGCCGCAGGATTCCTAGCCTCTGACCTGCTCTTGTAGTCACGGTATTTATATGGCTACTCCAGTTCAGTTTCTGATCAATGGTAGCCCCTAGGATGTTGATAGTGGGGGGTCCAGCGATGGTAATGCCACTGAATGTCAAGGGGAGATGGTTAGATTCTCTCTTGTTGGAGATGGTCATTGCCTGGCACTTGTGTGGCACGAATGTTACTTGCCACTTATCAGCCCAAGCCTGGATATTGTCCAGGTCTTGCTGCATTTCTACACAGACTGCTTCAGTATCTGAGGAGTCACGAATGGTGCTGAACATTGTGCAATCATCAGCGAGCATCCCCACTTCTGACCTTATGATTCAGCAGCTGAAGATGGTTGGGCCCAGGACACTACCCTGAGGAACTCCTGCAGTGATGTCCTGGAGCTCAGATGATTGACCTCCAACAACCACAACCATCTTCCTTTGCGCTAGGTATGACTCCAGCCAGCGGAGGGTTTTCCCCCGATTCCCGTTGACCTCAGTTTTGCTAGGGCTCCTTGATGCCATACTCAGTCAAATGCTGCCTTGATGTCAAGGGCAGTCACTCTCACCCCACCTCTTGAGTTCAGCTCATTTGTCCATGTTTGAACCAAGGCTGTAATGAGGTCAGGAGCTGAGTGGCCCTGGCAGAACCCAAACTGAGCGTCACTGAGCAGGTTATTGCTAAGCAAGTGCTGCTTGATGACACTGTTGATGACACCTTCCATCACTTTACTGATGATTGAGAGTAGGCTGATGGGGTGATAATTGGCCGGGTTGGACTTGTCCTGCTGTTTGTGTACATGACATACCTGGGCAATTTTCCACATTGCAGGGTAGATGCCAGCGTTGTAGCTGTACTGGAACAGTTTGGCTAGGGGCGCGGCAAGTTCTGGAGCACAGGTCTTCAGTACTATTGCCGGAATATTATCAGGGCCCATAACATTTGCAGTATCCAGTGCCTTCAGTCGTTTCTTGATATCACGCAGAGTGAATTGAATTGGCAGAAGTCTGGCATCTGTGATGCTGGGGATTTCAGGAGGAGGCCGAGATGGATCGTCAACTCGGCACTTCTGGCTGAAGATTGTTGCAAATGCTTCCATGGCCATCATTAGACTAGCTTTTAATTCCAGATTTATTAATTCAAATTGCACCTTCTGCTGTGGTGGGATTCGAACCCATGTCACCAGAGAAATACCCTGGGCCTCCGGGTTATTAGTCCTGTGATAATACCACTCCGCCACCGCCTACCGTTAATATCAACAACATTTATTTATCTAGCATCTTTAATGTAATAAAACTCCCCAAGGTACTTCACAGGAGTGTTTTAAAGCAGAAATTTGACACAAAGCCACATAAGGAGCTATCAGGGCAGATGGCCAAAAGAGATAGGTTATAAGGAGCATCTTAAAGGAGGAGAGAGAGGAAGAGAGGCAGAGAGGTGTATGAGGGAATTTCAGAGCGTAGGATCTTTGTAGCTAAAGGCATGGCCACTAGTGGCAGAGTGATTAAAATCAGAGATGCTCTAGAGGACAGATTTTATATTGGGATTTTTTTTATTATGAACTAGCGGTCACAATAACAGTACCTTCGCATAATATTGACAGCAGCATCATTGTGTAAACCTGGAGAGCAGGCAAGAGAGATGCAATGCTATACAGCATACTTGAATCTTTCAAAATAATATACTGGAATGCAAAGTGCTCGTGAATAAAAGATCAAATTTCCAAGCCTCATGTTATCAGGAATAACTCAGCCAGATAAAATCTTTTGAGAGCCAACATGTTCTTCCCACTTTAACCTCCAATAACAACATCGGCTGCAACAATTTAACAAGTTTTTTATTTCAACAATAGCTTTTATCTTTCTCCTTCTGCTCCCAATTTCGAGATTGACATCATATGTCATTTTTTTCCCTTTGCCAGGACCTAGTTGCTCTATCAGGGATTATATACAGACAGGCTGGGTTGAGCCTAGCCAGGTGGGCAACTGGCCACAACAGAGTTGGATTAGGGAGAAGGGGGTATGTGGCAAATCTCCATGAAACTCGACTGGTTAAACACTGTCGAGAAACTCTGAGAGAGCTTTAACTCTGAGTTCCCAAACCAAAAAAAGTAAGCTTGAAATCTCTTTTTGAGGTAGGATAGCAGGAGATTACAATACCAGAGGTAAGGCCCTGAGCTAATTCAAGAGAATGGTTTTGCCTGATAATGCTAATTGATGCCAAGCAAGCCATTTTAACTCCACCTTGTTGAACTTTTGGAGGGAAGTTTGTTAGCTTAAACTTTAAAAATAGTATTTTCGCTTTGTTATTAGATTTTTATTGTTGGAAAGATCATATTTCAGTAATGCATTTGTACCATATAAATAACAACTTGCATTTATATAGCGCCTTCAATGTAGTTAAATGTCCCAAGGCACTTCACAGAAGTGTTATAAAACATAATTTGACACTGAGTCACAGAAGGTGATATTCGGCCAGGTGACAAAAGCTTAGTCAAAGAGGTACATTTTAAGGAGCTTCTTAAAGGAGGAGAGAGAGGAAAAGAAGCTGAGAGGTTTAGAAAGGGAATTCCAGATCTTAGAGCTAAGACAGCTGAAAGCTGTCCCTGTGGGTGTACCTACGCCATATGGACTGCAGTGGTTCAAGAAGGCAGCCTATCACCACCTTCTCGAGGGCAATTAGGGGTGGGAAATTAATGCTCGCCTTGCCAGCGATGATCACATCTCAAGAACAAATAAAAAAAACGAATGGCTGCCAATGGTAAAGCTAAGAAAATCATAAATGCACAAGCGATCAGAATTGGAGGGGTGTAGCGATCTCGAAGGGATGTAGGCGTGGAGGAGATTTCCGAGATAGGGAGGGGTGAGAGCATGGAGCGATTTGAAAAGAAGGGAAAGAATTGTAAAATCGAGGCATTGGTGGACCAGGAGCCAATGCAGCTCAGTGAGCACAGGCGTGATGGGTGAATGGGACCTGGTGCAAGTCAGCGCATTATAATTTTGAATGAGGTTAAGTTCACAGAAGGCTCAAGGTACAATGTCAACTTAGAAGCATTGGAATATTAAGTATGTTCACAGTGAGTGGAATCAAGGATATAAAAGCTATGCAGTAGTTTTCACACTTCAACAGGAATTTGATCATGCAGACGTACACAACCCCTCCAACTGCGGCCTGCACGGTGCCATTTGCTTGGAAGAGCGCTTGCGTGTGTGTCCGCTGTGTGCACCGGAAACCTCTCAACAGGTGCTGCCAGGTCTTCATGCAGCCATACTGGAGATTTGGTGCTCTATTTACAAATTCAGGTCATGGCGGTCAATTCAACATATTCACTCGTCACTCATCAAACAGCTGTTCAGCTGCAAGAGGGGCCAGGTGCTAATGTTATTTAAAGGGCCTGGCACCCAACTTGCAGGTAAGGCAAAGCCTCTGGAAGTACTGCAGAGCGTTTTTGTAGGTGTTGTGGTGAAGTGTTGGAACTAGCATGTAGTGTTACTACATCCTCACAGGGAGGGCAGAGGGGACTTGCTGACCTGCCAACACAAAGGCTGAAACAGGTAGGCAGGGAGCAGCAGTTGCAGTGCCTCTGGGTCTGCAACATGACAGGAAGATGGGATGGATCAGCGGTTACAGAAAGTTTTGCGCAGTGCCCTCTGCCAAGTTGGAGCCATACTCCTCCATGCTCCTTGACAGTGACAGGAGGCTGTTCAGCAGGCCAGAAGCTTAGTGTGCATCCTCATCAATGTTCTCTTGTAGGCCACCCTATCAAGGTCTTCATCTGGGTCCCCTGAAGTAGACCCTATCTGTGACCTCGTCCTCCAGTGTGCTGACACACAAACTACTCTATCTCCCTGGCCTGGCTTCGGCTGACCCATGTCCAGTGACTCACCACATGCAGATTCCAACTCTATATTACCCCTACCCTATAAGGTGCATGCAGTGTCTGTATCTGAGCTGGTAGCTGTGAGTGTCAGATCAAGGGACAGGGCCTCTTCATCGGTGCTGCTTCGTTGATCTCTCTGCTCCCTCCTTTTCTCCTGGGTGTGCTGATGCTGGGCAGGTGGCAGTTCTTGGAGGCCTCAAAACAGAAAATCAGAAAGGGAATGTTTCAGGTGAGGGAAGGAGGAAAGTATGAGCTTCGTGATCATACCGTCTGCAGCTTGCTCATCATGCCAGATAGTAAGATGAGGGTGAGCTGGGAGTTGAAAAGGAGCATTAGGAAGGGAGGTACCATCATCCACAATGATCTCAGTGATGCCAGATGCCACAGGCTCTGTTGCAGCCGGCCCTATGATGCGGGACACTATGTCCTCTGTAGCACTCAGGAGATGCAGGAAATCTTGTCCCTCACTGGTTCTCTGCTGCTCCTTTCTATTGTGTGAGTCATTGCCCTGCACAATAGAGAGGGAAGAATGCCATTAATTGTGTTGCAGTGTGTTTGAATGATGTACTTCCCACCGCTGAATAGCTGGAGGTATGTGAAAGCAGCAGACGCCGGGTGTGAGGTTGGAATCATTGGAGTGTGTGTGAGGGTGAGGTGGAGTATCTGAATGCTAGGCATGAGTCCTGAGTGTCAGGCAGTGCTGGTGGGTGGGTGATGGGGGTATGTTACATTTAACAGTGTGAGAGGCTCGTGGAGCAGTGGTTAGGAGATGTCATGTGAAGATGCACTCAGTGACATTGACAACCCTTGTGAGGTCATGAGACTACTTATGGCACTGCTGCCAGGTCCTCGGGTCCAGACTCTAGGAATTGACCTCTTTTACCACCTGATTCCATTCCCTCTGAGGGTGTTCCTTGAGGACCTCCTGGCCCCTTGTGGAAACATGCTTTTCTTCTCTCAACCACCTCCACCACTAAGGCCTCCAGTGCCATATCCATGAACCATCATCATAGGGTAGGCGGTGGCACAGTGGTATTGTCACTGGTCTACTAACCCAGAGGCCCAGGGTATTTCTCTGGGGACATGGGTTTGAATCCCAGCACAGCAAAAGGTGGAAATTGAATTCAATTAATAAATCTGGAATTAAAAAAGCTAGTCTAATGATGGCCATAAAACCATTGTCGATTGTTGTAAACACCCATCTGGTTCCTGAATATCCTTCAGGGAAGGACATCTGCTGTCCTTACCTGGTCTGGCCTACATGTGACTCCAGACCCACAGCAATGTGGTTAATTCTTACATGCCCTCTGAAATGGTCTAGCAAGCCACTCAGTTGTACCTAACCGCTACGAAGTCAATAAAAAGGAATGAAACCGGATGGACCACCCAACATCGACCTAGACACCGGAAACGACAACGGCAAACCCAGCCCTGTTGACCCTGCAAAGTCCTCCTTACTAACATCTGGGAGCTTGTGCCAAAGTTGGGAGAGTTGTCCCACAGACTAGTCAAGCAACAGCCTGACATTCATACTCACGGAATCATACCTTACAGACAATGTCCCAGACACTGCCATCACAATCCCTGGGTATGTTCTGTCCCACCGGCAGGACAGACCCACCAGAGGTGGCGGGACAGTGGTATACAGTAGGGAGGGAGTTGCCCTGGGAGTCCTCAACATCGACTCCGGACCCTATTTCTCAGTTCATCCACAGTCCTTAGCATTACATAACACCAAGATCTCCCACGCAATGATGGCCAGTGATTTAAAAACAATTATATCATTTTTGGGGCATAGACATCACTGGCATTTATTGCCCATCTCTGGTTGTTCTTAAGAAGGTGGTAGTGAGCCTTCTTCTTGAACTGCTGCAGTCTGTGTGATGAGGGTGCTCCCTGAGTAGTATGATGTGCTCCAAAAAGGGCAGGAATGGGTGCTAAATATTCCTGGATTCAAGGTCTTCAGGAAAGATAGGAAAGGAAGGAAAGCGGGAGGGGTGGCAGTTTTGATTAAGCAGAACATTGCGGTGCTGGAGAGAGAGGGGTCAAGGACAGAATCTATTTGGCTAGAGCTGAGGAACAAAAAAGGTGCAATTACATTGCTTGGTGTAGTCTTTAGTCCACCAAATAGCAGGAAAGTTGTCAAGGGACAAATTTGCAAAGAAATTACAGAGAGGTGCAAGAATTATAGAGTGGTTATTATGGGGGACTTTAATTATCCGAATAAAAACTGGGTGTATAGGGCAGAGTGTATATTGTAAAGGGCAGAGAGGGGAAAAAGTTCCTCGAGTGTATTCAGGAGAATTTTCCACAGCAGTATGTTTCCAGTCCAACAAGAGGGGAAGCACTGGCAGACCTGTTTCTTGAGAATGAGGTGGGCCAAGTGGATCTAGAATCAGTAGGGAAACAATTAGGGGACAGTGGGTTAGGTTGCCTATGGAAAAAGAAAGGAACAGTCAAGAGTAAGAATAATTAACTGGGGGAAAGCCAACATCAATGGGGTAAGGAATGATCTGGCACAGATAAATTGGAATCAATGGTTGACAGGCAAAATGGTAATGGAAAAATGGGCTGTCTTTAAAGAAGTGATAGTAAGAGGAAGAAAGCTGGGGTAAACACATCCAGAGTTCCTTGGATGATGAAATAGATGGAGATTAAGATGAAGAAGAACAAGGGTGCTTATGACAGATGTCAAGTGGATAACACAACCGAGAACTTGGATGAGTACAGAAGATTTAGAGGGGAAGTGAAAAAGTAAATGAGAAGCAAAGAAAGAGTATGAATAGAGACTGGAAGCTATTATAAAAGGGAATACGTCAGTGGTAGGAAAATTATTAGAGAGGATTCTTCGGGACAGGATTTACTCTCATTTGGAAACAAATGAACTTATTAGCGAGAGGCAGCATGGTTTTGTGAAGGGGAGGTCGTGTCTCACTAACTTGATTGAGTTTTTTGAGGAAGTGACGAAGATGATTGATGAAGGAAGGGCAGTGGATGTTGTCTATATGGACTTCAGTGAAGCCTTTGACAAGGTCCCACATGGCAGACTGGTACAAAAGGTGAAGTCACACGGGATCAGAGGTGAGCTGGCAAGATGGATACAGAACTGGCTCGGTCATAGAAGACAGAGGGTAGCAGTGGAAGGGTGCTTTTCTGAATGGAGGGATGTGACTAGTGGTGTTCCGCAGGGATCAGTGCTGGGAACTTTGCTGTTTGTATTATATATAAAAGATTTGGAGGAAAATGTAGCTGGTCTGCTTAATAAGTTTGCGGATGACACAAAGGTTGGTGGAGTTGCGGATAGTGATGAGGATTGTCAGAGGATACAGCAGGATATAGATCGGTTGGAGACTTGGGCGGAGAAATGGCAGATGGAGTTTAATCCGGACAAATGTGAAGTAATGCATTTTGGAAGGTCTAATACAGGTGGGAAGTATACAGTCAATGGCAGAATCCTTAGTAGTATTGACAGGCAGAGAGATCTGGGCGTACAGGTCCACAGGTCACTGAAAGTGGCAACGCAGGTGGATAAGGTAGTCAAGAAGGCATACGGCATGCTTGCCTTCATCAGTCGGGGCATTGAGTATAAAAATTGGCAAGTCATGCTGCAGCTGTACAGAACTTTAGTTAGGCCACACTTAGAATATTGCGTGCAATTCTGGTCGCCACACTATCAGAAGGACGTTGAGGCTTTGGAGAGGGTACAGAAGAGCTTTACCAGGATGTTGCCTGGTCTGTAGGGCATTAGCTATGAGGAGAGGTTGGATAAACTCGGATTGTTTTCACTGGAACAACAGAGGTGAAGGGGCGACATGATCAAGGTTTACAAAGTTATGAGTGGCATGGGCAGAGTGGATAGTCAGAAGCTTTTTCCCAGGGTGGAAGAGTCAGTTACTCGGGGACATAGGTTTAAGGTGCGAGGGGCAAAGTTTAGAGTGGATGTGCGAGGCAAGTTCTTTACACAGAGGGTGGTGAGTGCCTGGAACTTGCTGCCGGGGGAGGTGGTGGAAGTAGGTACGATAGCGACGTTTCAGAGGCATCTTGACAAATACATGAATAGGAAGGGAATAGAGGGATATGGGCCCCGGAAGTGCAGAAGGTTTTTATTTAGACAGGCATCAAGATCGGCACAGGCTTGGAGGGCCGAATGGCCTGTTCCTGTGCTGTACTGTTCTTTGTTCTCTTTGTTCTCTTGTCTCCTAAAGGCATATTAACGGTAAAAGGGTGGTAAAAGGAGGAGTGGGGCTGATTAGGAACCAGAAAAGGGATTTACGCATGGAGGCAGGGTGCATGGCTGAGGGTATTAAATGAATACTTTGCACCTGTCTTTACCAAAGAAGAAGATGCTTTGGAGGTCATGGTGAAAGAGGAGGTAGTTCAGATACTTGAAGGGTTTAAAATTGATAACGAGGAAGTATTGCTTAGGCTCGCTGTACTTAAAGTTGATAATGAACCAAGACTGAATGAGATGGATCCAAGGATACTGAGGGAAATAAGAGTGGAAATTGCAGAGTCACTGGCCATAATTTTCCAGTCTTCCTTAGACTCAGGGGTGATGCCAGAGGACTGGAGAATTGCAAATGTTGCACACTTGTTCAGAAAAGGGTGTAAAGATAAGTCCAGCAATGACAGGCCAGTCAGTTTAGTTTCGGTCGTGAGGAAGCTTCTAGAAATGATAATTTGGGACAAAATTAATGATCACTTGGGCAAATGCGGGTTAATTAGGGAAAGACAGCATGAATTTGTAAGGGAAAATCATGTTTAACTAATTTACTGGAGTTTTTTGATGAGGTAACAGAGAAGGTTAATGCTGTTGATGTGCTGAACATGGACTTCCAAAAAGCATTTGATAAAGTGCCACCCAACAGACCTGTGAGCAAAGTTATAGCTCATGGAGTAAAATGGACAATAGCAACATGGATACAAAACTGGCTTAGTGACAGGAAACAGAGAGTAGTGATTAATGGATGTTTTTCGGACTGGAGGAAGATTCATAGTGGAGTTCCCTAAGAGTCGGTGTAAAGTCACTTGCTGTTCCTGATGTAGATTAATGACCTAGACCTTGGTGTAAGGGGTCCAATTTCAAAATTTGTGGATGATACGCAACTTGGAAACATTATGAACTGTGAGGAGGATAGTGTAGAACTCCAAAAGGACCAGGTTGATGGAATGGGCGGACAAGTGGCAGATAAAATTTAATGCCGAGAAGTGTGAAGTGATTCATTCTGGTAGGAAGAGCATGGAGAGACAATATAGAATAAAGGGTACAATTCTAAAGGGAGTGCAGGAGCAGAGGAAACAGGGTGTATATGTGCATAAATCATTGAAGGTGGCAAGACAGGTTGAGAGCGCAGTTAATGGAGCATACAGCTTCATAGGTTTTATGAATAGGGGTATAGAATACAAAAGAAAGGAAGTTATGTTAAACTTGTATAGAGCACTGGTTCAGCCTCAACTGGACTATTGTGTCCAGTTCTGGGCACCACACTTTAGGAAAGATGTGAAAGCATTAGAGAGGGTGCAGGGAAGATTCAAAAAAGTGGTTCCAGGGATGAGGAGCTTCAGTTACATGGATAAATCAGAGAAGTTGGGACTGTTTTCCTTGGAGAAGAGAATGTTGATTGGAGATTTGATAGAGGCGTTCAAGATCATGAGGGGTCTGGACAGAGAAAATCTGTTGTTTATTTATTTATTCATGGGATGTGGGCATTGCTGGCAGTCCAACATTTGTTGCCCATTCCTAATTGCCCTTGAACTGAGTGGCTTTCTAGGCCATTTCAGACATCAGTTAAGAGTCAACCACATTGCTGTGGGCCTGGAGTCACATCTAGGCCAGACCAGGTAAGGACAGCAGATTTCCTTCCTTAAAGGGCATTAGTGAGCCATATGGGCTTTTATGACAATCAGTGATAGATTCATGGCACTATTACTGACAAGCTGTTAATTCCAGTTTTAAAAAAAAATGAATTGAGTTTAAATTCCGCTAGCTGTTGTGGTAGTATTTGAGCTCATGTCCCCAGGGCATTAGCCCAAGCCTCTCGATAACTAGTGCAGTAACATTACCATGATGCCACCATTACCACTTGGTGGATGGGTTGAGAAGGAAAGGGCATATATTTAAGTAATGGGTAATAGAATCAATGGCAACATAAGGAAAAGCATGTTTACGCAGCAGGTAGATAGAATCTGGAATGCAATACCTGAGAGTGTGATGGAGGTAGGTTCAATCGAGGCATTCAAGAAGGAATTGGATTGTTATCTGAAAAGGAAGAATGTGCAGGACTATGGGCAGAACACAAGGGAGTGGCACTAGGTAAATGTCTCTTTCGGAGAGCCAACGCAGACACGAGAGGCTGAATGGCCTCCTTCTGTGCTGTACCTATTCTATGATTCTGTGACTCTGTTAGGGAGGGGGTTCTTGGATTTTGACCCAGTCACAAGGAGGGAACGAAGATATATGTACAAGTTGGGATGGCAATTAACTTGGAGGAGAACTTGGAGTTATTGGACATTGCAGACACTTTACCAAAATCCTCCTGACAGCCATTGAACAATCTGAATAATTTCTGTGCTTGGAAGGTGGTTAAGGAAGTCTACGCAAGAAGAGTTAGTGAAGCTGTGAAGGAGTCAAGTTCGTTATGTGGAAGAGCCAAAGCGGAGATGTAATTTGAGAGAAGAAAGCCTTTGTTGGGTGAGATCCAGTCAAATAAATCACGATCAAAGTAATGGAGGAAATCTAGTCAACTAAGCCACTGGGTTTAGGGGCATGAGGATCAGCCAATGAAGTTGTTGAGGAAAGCCAGCTCCCTGCCCAAGCTGACTTGTTTTACCCCGTACCAATCCCTGAGCAGAAGTAATTTCCCTTTCCCGGCCAAACATGGGAATAGATGGAGAATAAGCAATTCTCTAATTCATCTCGATCCTGTTAAATTGGTGTCATCCTTTATTTGTTTCGATATTATAAATGAGATGACTCAGTCATAATTAGTTATGCTTGTTGATTAGGCTGGTACTTGTGAAGCCGTATCAAATATTTCTAACACTGTACGTTTGTAGTTGTACGCCACAGTGCCATGCAGATGTGTGATAGAGTCAGCTTTGGCTCAGTGGGCAGCTTTCTCATCTTTGTATCAGAATGTTGTGAGTTCAAACCCCACTCTAGATACTATCACATAATCTGGCCTGGCATTCAAGTGCACTATTGAGGAAGTACTGCACTGTCATAGATTCTGTCTTTCTAAACTGAAGGCTTCTCAGGTGGATGTAAACAATCCTATGACATTATTCAAAGAAAGTCAGAGGAGTTTCCCGTGGTGTCCTGATTGACATTTATCACTCAACCAACGTGAGCCAAGCAGATTATTTGGTCATTTCCCTCATTGTCCAGTGAAATCTGGACAAATTTGCTGTTGTGTTTCCCAAAATGCAACAGTGGCCACATATCAAAAATTGGCTGTAAAACACTGTGAGATATTGTGTGGTCATGACGGGCACTATGTCAATGTAAGTCATTCTTTATAATATTAATATATTCATATTTCATGCTGGCAAAAGGACCCACCCACAATTCAATGGGCAAGCACAGGTGGGGAAAAAACAACCTTGAATCTTTTCTTTTGCTTCTGCCCTGCCTGAAAATCCAGGCTTTCTCTTCTTCCTGTAGCTTTTCCGAAAAACATGCTGGCTCTCTCGTCCTGCTCCAATCTCTCTCTGACTCCCTGCTCCTGCCTTGGTATCTCTTTTTTTTCTCTCTCTTTTTGCTCCGGACTCCCTTTCCTCATTCCAGCTCTTCTCTCCCACTGCAGTTTATTTCTCTCTCTCTCTCTTTCCCTCTCTCACTTGTTCTGTCTCTCTGCGCTCCCACCACCCCTCTCACTTGGTTCTTGCCCCCAAACCAGTTTCTCTTTCTCCTGCTGCCACCACTGTCTTTCTCTTGCTTTGCTCTCCTGGTTCAGCCTCTCTGTTCATTCTCGGTCCAGCTCTTGCTCTCTCTTACTGTGGCTGTGTCTCCGTATTGCAACCATCACCTTGATCCAGCTATCAGGCTGGCTCTCTGAAAGGTTAGCATCAAATCTTCTCCTGTGGAGCAAAATATTTCTATTGATGCCAACTGAGATTAGAACGTGTGCATGTGGACTTGGCATTACCAGCGCAGTATGCTCAGGAGTATAGATTTCACACATGGGCGCTAAAAATACTGAGAGAATGAGACATAAAAATGTTGTCCACAAAATATTAATAAATATATCAGCTAATCATTCGCTACATTAGCTTACCCAATTTTGAGGGATTCTTGAAAATTATGAAGCATTCGATATCAGTCGAGAGTGAGTCCTTTTTCTATTTAATGCAGGCAGGATTTCAGGCCAGGCCCTAGTAACTGAAGGGTTCTTACACATTTGTTAGTTTTAGAAGTAATGTAGCATTAACCTTCCCTATTGGGGAAGTCAAGTCATTAGATATGGCATTGTTAAACGTGGCTCCCCCCCACCCCTCACTGTCAACCCCTTAGGTGTGAATTGATATCTTAGGCATGAGGCTGGCTCAGGCCTGAAACAAACACAACTAGGAAGTTCCCAATGTGGACAGCCCTGCTACTGAAAAGCCTGATGCTCTTCTAGCTCAAATATTCCAACAACAAATAAGTATATTACAATGAAGAGTAGGAACATTGAAACAGTAGTAGGCCATTCAGCCCTATGATCCTGTTCGCCATTCCATTAGGTCATGGCTGATCTGTATCTTAATTCTATCTACCCACCTGAGTTTTGTAACCCTTAATACTCTTGACTAACAAAAATTTATCATCCTCTATTTTGCAATTTTTAATTGACCCCCAGCCTCAGCAGCTCTTTGGGGGAGAGAGTTCCAGATTTCCACTACCCTTCGTGTAAAAAAATGCTTCCTAACATCACCTCTGAACAATCTAGCTCTAATTTTGAGGTTATGCCCCCTTGTTCTGGTCTCCCCAGCAGAGGAGATAGTTTCTTTCTATCTACCCTATCACCACCTTTGATCATCTTAAACACTTCAATTGCATCACTCCTTAATTTTCTATACACAAGGGAAAAATACAGTTCAATTCTAGGTAACCTGTCCTTATTTAACCATTTCAGCTTTGAGGCCTCAAGTAACAGAATCTTTCAGATGCACAGTCAGAGTAATGGTCTGTTAAGATCTGGTCACCATTCTCTGTGATCTTGATTTGCCTTCTGTTTTGGGCAGATCACTGTGTCTCCACCCTATGTCTATACTACTTGCCCCAGAGTGGGGTCTGGACTTCATTGATGACTTCTGTCTGAAAAGGCTTTACCTCAGTACAAAGACTATTACATATAAAGGTGACAAATGCTCTGTCAGCACTAACCTCCATCAACACTCTGTTACCAGTAGCTGCAAGAGTGACCATAGAAATGAAGTGGAGGCATGATCAGTCCATCACTCAACCAAGTGAGTGACTGACATTTCAGCATGGAGAACATTCCATTGTCTGTAGAAGATAGAAAGAACTTCTATTTGTATAATGCCTTTCGCAACCTCAGAACATCTCAAAGCTCTTTATTGTCATTAAAGCACTTTCTGAAGTGTAGTCAACTGCTGTAATATAGGAAACATAGCAACTAAGTTGCACACAGCAAGGGCCCACAAACAGTAATGTGATATTGACCAGATAATCTGTTGTTTCTTAGGTGTTGTTTGAGGGATAAATAATGGTCAGGACACTGGGGAGAACTCTTTGCCAACATAATGCTACCGGATCTTTTATGTCCACCTGAAAGGACAGGTTGAACACCTCATCTGAAAGACTGCACCCCTGACAGTGAGTACTCCCTCAATATTCCATTGGCCTCTGGAGTAGGACTTAAACCCACAAGCTTTTGACTCAGAGGCAAGAGTGCTATCACTGAACCATGGCTGGCTCCTTTGGAAGTCTGACTCCTGAAGCCATTTAGCAGTGCCAATGGTGACAATACTTAATTTGATATTAACCAACCTTCCTCTGCTTACCATTTCTGCGCCTTGCTTGCCCATGCTTCATGGTTTACTCTGTGGTCTCTCCTGAAACTCAGCATGATCCTCCATGATACATGTACTTTTTTTCTGTTATTGCTTCAAGTTTAGATGTTGATTTAAAATAATAGGTCTTTTAGGAATCTAGTTTTTTATTGTGATGGCATAACCTGCGGCTTTCAGGGTGTGGTGTTTGTGCCTCTCTTTGGTTTGACATCATTCCATCCAGAACAGGGATGGCAAATTGTTAGCACTGCAATTAGATTATAATGAATATCATAAACATTGTTGACAATGACATAGTAGCAAACACAGTGGTCCAAACCAACAGCTAAGAGCCTTCTTGATAGTGCCTTCCCCTGACCTCCCTACTAATTACATCTAGTGCTGCCTTCTGATAAGAGCTTAATTTTAGGAAGCACTGCCATTAATACATTCTTCTGGTTATTAAATGTCATCTTAGTCTGCAAGGATAACCATTGTGCCACACTAAATGTGTGATGTGCTAGACAATTCAATGCATTTGCCTGAATTGAGCGGCTGAACTTCAGCGACATGAAATCCTATCCTGTCTGCACGAGTTCCTTATAACCCACCTGTTTGACTAAGCTTTTGGCCACCTGTCCTAATATCTTCTTATATGGCTCGGTGCCAATTTTTGTCTGATAAGTCTCCTATGAAGTGCCTTGGGATATTTTACTAGGTTAAAGGCACTGTATTATTGCAAGTTGTTGTTTTGTTGTAATATGCTTGGTTGTCTCAGGTGCACCTTTGTGTTACATCCCTATTTAAACTGTCCAGTGAATGTATTTTGCTCTTTATTGCTTGTCTTTTCTCCCCTATACAGCATGATCACTTCAAAAAACAAACAAACTGCTCTGATTACAAGTAGTTTGAAATAAATATCCAGAGAATATGTCACTATATAGGTTCCACTTTTTAGCTGTTGATGAATGTTCTTTACTTCCCTTTTGAGTTTCAAACAAAGAACAGCTTAGTTGTTAATTTTCTATGGGAATAACAATATTTTTGCTGAGATCTGTACAGTTATTACTTTCTACCTTTCACAGAGAAGTAGTTGAGGAATTCACATGAAGATTCCTTGATTCTTCCAGAAGTTATCTTCAGTCAACCTGGCTTTACGAAAGGAAAATCTTGGTTTGACAAATCTATTAGAGTTTTTTCATAATGTAACTAGTAGGGTATATAAAGGGGAACCAGTAGATGTAGCATACTTGAACTTCCAAAAGGCATCCAATAAGATGCCACACAAAACGCTAATATGCAAGATAAGGGCTCATGGAGTTGGAGGTAATAAATTAGCATGGATGGAGGATTGGTGAATGGACAGGAAGCAGAGAGTAGGGATAAACTAGTGGAGTGCGATAAGGATCAGTACTGAGGCTTCAACTATTTACAATCTATATTAATGACTTAGACGCAGAGATCGAGAGTAATGTATCCAAGTTTGCTGACGATACAAAGTTAGGTGGGAATGCAAGCTGTGAGGAAGACACAACAAGGCTGCTAAGAGATATGGACAAGTTAAGTGTGTGGGGAACAAGGTGGCAGATTGAGTATAATGTGTTAGGTTATTCACTTTGGTAGTAAGAATAGAAAAGCAGAATATTTTTTAAAAGGCATGAAACTTCTAAATGTTGATGTTCAGAGAGACTGGGGTGTATTCATATAAGGAAGTTAGCATGCTGGTACAGCAAACAATTAGGAAGGCAAATGGCATGTTGGCCTTTGTTGCAAGGGGATTGTAGTACAAGAATAAGGAAATCTTGCTACAGTTGTATAGGGTTTTGTTGAGTCCACACCTGGATTACTATGTGCAGTTTTGTTCTCCATATCTAAGGAAGGATATACTTGCATTGGAAGTGGTAGAGAGAAGGTTCACTAGATTAGTTCCTGGTATGAGAGGATTGTCCTATAATGAGAAGCTGAGTAATTTTTTTATGTTCTTTCTTTTGGGCCTCCTTATCTCGAGAGACAATGGATACGCGCCTGGAGGTGGTCAGTGGTTTGTGAAGCAGCGCCTGGAGTGGCTATAAAGGCCAATTCTGGAGTGACAGGCTCTTCCACAGGTGCTGCAGAGAAATTTGTTTGTTGGGGCTTTTGCACAGTTGGCTCTCCCCTTGCGCCTCTGTCTTTTTTCCTGCCAACTACTAAGTCTCTTCGACTCGCCACAATTTAGCCCTGTCTTTATGGCTGCCCGCCAGCTCTGGCGAATGCTGGCAACTGACTCCCACGACTTGTGATCAATGTCACACGATTTCATTTCACGTTTGCAGACGTCTTTATAACGGAGACATGGACGGCCGGTGGGTCTGATACCAGTGGCGAGCTCGCTGTACAATGTGTCTTTGGGGATCCTGCCATCTTCCATGCGGCTCACATGGCCAAGCCATCTCAAGCGCCGCTGACTCAGTAGTGTGTATAAGCTGGGGGTGTTGGCCGCTTCAAGGACTTCTGTGTTGGAGATATAGTCCTGCCACCTGATGCCAAGTATTCTCCGAAGGCAGCGAAGATGGAATGAATTGAGACGTCGCTCTTGGCTGGCATACGTTGTCCAGGCCTCGCTGCCGTAGAGCAAGGTACTGAGGACACAGGCCTGATACACTCGGACTTTTGTGTTCCGTGTCAGTGCGCCATTTTCCCACACTCTCTTGGCCAGTCTGGACATAGCAGTGGAAGCCTTACCCATGCGCTTGTTGATTTCTGCATCTAGAGACAGGTTACTGGTGATAGTTGAGCCTAGGTAGGTGAACTCTTGAACCACTTCCAGAGCGTGGTCGCCAATATTGATGGATGGAGCATTTCTGACATCCTGCCCCATGATGTTCGTTTTCTTGAGGCTGATGGTTAGGCCAAATTCATTGCAGGCAGACGCAAACCTGTCGATGAGACTCTGCAGGCATTCTTCAGTGTGAGATGTTAAAGCAGCATCGTCAGCAAAGAGGAGTTCTCTGATGAGGACTTTCCGTACTTTGGACTTCGCTCTTAGACGGGCAAGGTTGAACAACCTGCCCCCTGATCTTGTGTGGAGGAAAATTCCTTCTTCAGAGGATTTGAACGCATGTGAAAGCAGCAGGGAGAAGAAAATCCCAAAAAGTGTGGGTGCGAGAACACAGCCCTGTTTCACACCACTCAGGATAGGAAAGGGCTCTGATGAGGAGCCACCATGTTGAATTGTGCCTTTCATATTGTCATGGAATGAGGTGATGATACTTAGTAGCTTTGGTGGACATCCGATCTTTTCTAGTAGTCTGAAGAGACCACGTCTGCTGACGAGGTCAAAGGCTTTGGTGAGATCAATGAGAGCAATGTAGAGGGGCATCTGTTGTTCACGGCATTTCTCCTGTATCTGACGAAGGGAGAACAGCATGTCAATAGTCGATCTCTCTGCACGAAAGCCACACTGTGCCTCAGGGTAGACGCGCTCGGCCAGCTTCTGGAGCCTGTTCAGAGCGACTCGAGCAAAGACTTTCCCCACTATGCTGAGCAGGGAGATTCCACGGTAGTTGTTGCAGTCACCGCGGTCACCTTTGTTTTTATAGAGGGTGATGATGTTGGCATCGCGCATGTCCTGGGGTACTGCTCCCTCGTCCCAGCACAGGCATAGCAGTTCATGTAGTGCTGAGAGTATAGCAGGCTTGGCACTCTTGATTATTTCAGGGGTAATGCTGTCCTTCCCAGGGGCTTTTCCGCTGGCTAGGGAATCAATGGCATCACTAAGTTCCGATTTGGTTGGCTGTATGTCCAGCTCATCCATGACTGGTAGAGGCTGGGCTGCATTGAGGGCAGTCTCAGTGACAGCATTCTCCCTGGAGTACAGTTCTAGGTAGTGCTCAACCCAGCGGTCCATCTGTTTGCGTTGGTCAGTGATTATGTCCCCCGATTTAGATTTGAGGGGGGTGATCTTCTTGATGGTTGGCCCAAGAGCTCTCTTCATGCCATCATACATTCCTCTGATGTTTCCGGTGTCTGAGGCCAGCTGAATATGACTGCATAGGTGTTGCCAGTAGTCGTTTGCGCAACGCCTAGCTGTTCTTTGTGCAGTACTTCTGGCTGCTTTAAGTGCTGCGGATGTTAAATCGCTGGGGGCTTTCTTGTAGTTCAGAAGTGCATGTTATGTTAATAACAAATAATTATATCATAATGAACAATAGAAACATAGGAACATAGGAACAGGAGTTGACAATTCTGCCCCTCAAGTCAGTTCCGCCATTCAACTAGATCACAGCGGATTTGTAGCTTATCTCCATCTAGCCGCTTCGGTTCCGTAACCCTTAATACCCTTACCTAACAAAAATCTATCACTGTCAGTGTTGACATTTTCAATTGACGCCCCCCCCCCCCCCCCCCCCCCGCCCCGGCCCCCAGTCTCCACAGCTTTTTTGCCCTGGCTCTTCATGTGAAGAAGTGCTTCCTGACAACAGCTGGTGAACAGCTCAGCTCTAATTTTGAGGTTACACAGCTTTGTTCTGGATCCCCTACCAGAGGAATTATTTTCTCTCGACCTACCCTATCAAATCGTTGAATCATCATAAACACCTCAATTAGATCACTCCTTAATCTTCTATACTCAAGGGAATACAGGCCAAATCCCCTGCAGCAAATCACACCCTTGGTCTGTACCTGTGTTACCTGTTTTATTTGTAATATGTATGTAATATTAAATTCAGCATTTTATCTGAACAATAACCCAGCTGGCTAAATCCAACATGGTCACTGTAGTAATTCATTAATTAGCAAACAAAAAGGGGGGAAACCATTGTGTACAATTTCATGCATTGTGATAATATGTCCCATTTGCAAAACTTAAGTGGCCAAATAGTATTTCATTCCATTGATATGGTGGAAGGTTTGGGAGCCTTGCACTCCACAGCAAAGGGTAGGGATTTCAATCAGGGTAGTGGATTAGATTGCCAACTCAGTGGGCTGAACTGTCAATGTCACAACAACAAAACACAACAACTTGCATTTGTATAGTACCTTTAACATAATACAATGTCTCAAGGCATTTCACAGGAGCATTATCAAACAAAATTTGATACCAAGTCGTATAAGGAGATATTAAGGCCGATGACTAAAAGGTTAGTCAAAGAGATAGACTTAAGGGGTAATCTCTTTCTCTCTTCCTTTCACTTTTTGTCTTCCCTTCTCTTTCCGCAATTTTGCATGGTCCAGGCCCTTAATTGGCCTCAGTCGGGACCTCTGCCCCTCCCAGGCAGGATGTCCCACCTCCAAGAGCTGCCAACGTTCAGAGGGCCGGCAGCTCTTCAGTTGCAGCTGCGCCACCATAAGCGGTGGCCACTGCTGGGAGTGTAAACAGCAAGAAGAGGACAATAGATGTCACCCTTCAAGAAGGTAATTGGGGTTTGGGTCTCATTGGGGACAAAAGGCTGGGTCATGGCGAGGGGAGTAGAAGTCAAAGAGGAGGGTGAGGGGGGTAGTTCTAGTGGATGGAGCCCTTTCTGCTGGAGGGCCCTCCGTGAGGCACAGGGTGCACGATCAGGAGGGCCCTACCCCAGCCTGCAAGGAGGCTGCCAGATTTTACTGGGGGGGTCTCTTCAGGTGCTGAATGTTGAATGATTGCCTTAACAGTGATGTCCCTGTAAGATCTCAGTATGCTAGGATGTAGTCATGTGACTACAAGTCAGAGTCAGTCTGCAACTGGAACACCCATTGAAGTGTTTCAGGAAGACCACTTGGGGAAAAAGCCATTGTAGCTGGACAACAGCATCTGCAAGCACTAGTTATAGCTGACAGTATTGGCATGATAATAAGTTACAAAAAGCAAGCAAGCTGTGTGTTAAGTATGGTTTGTCCTACTCACTGCGAAGTTGTCCTTCATTTCAAAACCTCTGCAAGGTGTGTGCGGTGCAAAAGGGCACTGGGCCCCTCTGTGCAAGAAATCTGGCTCCAAAGAAGCAGCAAGAAGTCACAATAGTACACAAGGAAACAGAAGACAGGTGCAGCAACAGGGCAACAGCAGCAAGGAGAGCTCCAGAGACCTACATAAATGCAAGCTGATACATGAAGTCCACAGCGAAACAGACCTGAGACAAGACTCAGAGTGGAGTAATTCTCTGCCAGAAGACGAGCAGGCATTTCTCATTGTGAACCTGACATATTGTGTTGATGAAGTCAAACAACTGGAAGCCTTTTTTTATTAGTTCGGGGGATGTGGGCATCGCTGGCTAGGCCAGCATTTATTGTCCATCTCTAATTGGCCTTGAGAAAGTGGTGGTGACCTGCCTTCTTGAACCGCTGCAGTCCATGAAAGAAAGATACACCAACAGTGCTGTTAGGAAGGGAGTTCCGGAATTTTGACCCAGCAACAGCGAAGGAACGGTGATGTAGCTCCAAGTCAGGTGTGTGGCTTGGAGGGGAACTTACAGGTGGTGGTGTTCCTATGCATCTGCTGTCCTTGTCCTTCTAGGTGGTAGAGGTCGCAGGTTTGGAAGGTGCGGTCTAAGGTGCCTTGGTGCATTGCTGCAGTGCAACTTGTAGATAGTACATATTGCTGCCACTGTGCATTGGTGGTGCAGGGAGTGAATTTTTGTGGATGGGGTACAAATCAAGCGGGCTGCTTTGTCCTGCATGGTGTCAAGCTTCTTGAGTGTTGTCGGAGCCATCCATCCAGGCAAATGGAGGGTATTCCATCACATACTTGACTTGTGCCTTGTAGCTAGTGGACAGGCTTTGGGTAGTCAGGAGGTGAGTCACTACAGAATTCCTAGCCTCTGACTTGCTCTTGTAGCCACGGTATTTATATGGCCACTCCAGTTCATTTTCTGGTCGATGGTAATCACCGGAAGGTTAATAGTGGTGTATTCAGTGATGATAATTCCATTGAATGTCATGGGGAGATGGTTAGATTCTCTCTTGTTTGAGATGGTCATTGCCTGGCACTTGTGTGGATATTGTCCAGGTCTTGCTGCATTTCAACACGGGCTGCTTCAGTATCTGAGGAGTCACAAATGGTGCTGAACATTGTGCAATCATCAGTGAACATCTCCACTTCTGACCTGGTACAGTGTGGCACAACCTGTCTGGGCACAACTCCATGGGTTTCTGTTTAACTTGTGACCAAACAATCAGTGACTTTGTGGCTCCAATTATCATCTTTTTAAACAACCTTTCAAGCCGAATTACAGTTTTTGTTGCTTATCTGCACAAACTGAAAAAGTGAAAAATGGATTCGGAATCGGAATCTGAAGGTAGGTAAAGTGAACATTCTGGTGGTCGGGTTGGGCGCGGGTCGGGTCGGGATTGGGTCAGGTCGGGCGTGGGAAAAAATGGAAGGACTCGGGCCGGGTCGGGTCGGATCCGATGTGGTTCTGTCGGGTTTGGATTGGGTTTTTTTCTCTTGACCTGAGTAGACCTTTACATCCCATGAATGAATAATAATAAATCTCTCAAACACGCATTGCCAGCAGAAACCTGTACACTGCAGTATTATGATCTGAGGAAGAAAACAACCCTGGAGGTCGAGGCCTTACAGAAAGGGCTAGGAGCAAACCAATTGCATTCGGGTCCAAATGTTTATCCTCAGTAGAATCCAATTACTCAAACATAGAGCATGAAACACTTGCTCTGGTGTTTGGGATCACAAGGTTCCACGTCTACCTGCTCGGTAAACAGTTCACTGTGGAAACCGACCACAAACCACTTGACATGATCTGGCATAAACCATTGACAAGTGCACCACCTCGACTACAGTGACTCTTAGTGAAAGTACAGGGGTAAAACTTCGGCGTCTGCTACAAACGGGGTACCTAAATGGTCACCTCAGTTACGCTGAGCAGATTGCCAAACCGAAGCAAGAATGAAGAAGTTCCATTGGATCTACAAGTGGACAGCATGGGCATCGAGGTGGAAGATCCGCTCAAAATCAATTAATTGCATTTTGGTCAGCACAAATGTAACCAACAACAATTAGAAACAACCATTGACCCACAACTGAAAACACTGTGGAGAGTCATCAAAGAAGGTTGGCCTGTTACAGTAAAAGTAGTGCCAGAAACCCTCAGATGCTTTTGATCTTATAGAGATGAATTCGGTATCTTGAAAGGTGTCAACTTCAAGGAAAAAGAACTGATTGTGGCCAAAGTTCTCCGACATAACACCTTGTTATAACTTCACCAAGGCCATATGGGATAGAGCAAACAAGACAACTGGCACAAGACACTGTTTATTGGCCAAGGATCAATGGTGACAATGAAAGGTTAGTGAGGATGTGCGAGGCATGTCAGAGCCACCAGCCACAACACCGCAAAGAACCTTTACATCCTCACGAGATTCTGTCAGCCCCTTGGTCCAAAATTGTCACTGATCTATTTACCATCAATGGAGACGACTTTATCTTAGTCACCAATTATTTCTCCAAATTTCCAATTGTCAGACAGGTAAAAGACACTTAAGGTACAGTCGCCGCAGACACATTGAGAGCCATATTCAGTCTATTTGGTGCACCTGAAGAAATAATTTGTGACAATGGGCCACAGTATACAGGTAAACCTTTCAGGAATATGTCTGCCAAATGGGGTGTAAACCATGTGATGTCTTCACCTTATTACCGTAGATGTAAAGGTCTTGCCAAGCGAATGGTTCGCACAGTCAAAGCACTTATCCTGAAGTGTAGGACAACGAAACAAAACTTTCATGTTACCATGCTCCACCACAGAGCTACACCTATAGATATGGGCTTACCATCACCAGCAGAGATCATGTTTGGCAGACCAGTGCAAATGATCCTGCCAAACCATCATCTGCCCAAATTCTCCGAGATGCAGGAGACACTGCTTGAAAAACAAGGGATAATGAAGATGGTGCATGACCGACATGCAGGGGCAGAACGACCTCAGCTATATCTAGGAGAGAAGGTCAGGGTCATACACCCCACAATGAGAACATGGTTACCCGCAGAGGTATCCAAAGTATCCAGTGAGTCTAGGTCATACCAAATTACAACATTTAACAGAGCAGTGTTGAGGAGGAACTGAAGTAAACTAAGAGAAGTGTTCCAAACTCCAATTTGCGCACAGCGAACTCAAAAGAACACACTTTGTCGATAAGGGTGTGATGGAACAACAGGACAACAACCAACACATTGACAACATGCCCGTAAACCCAAAACAGCCAAGGTTAAAATCCACATCCCCAAAAAGTACATTTTAACAGCCTTCTATAGTATTTTACCAGCAGTGGCAGGAGGAGGCCTTTAACTGGCTATTAATTGGCCACTTAAGGGCCTCAATTGGCCTGGGTTGAGTGCCCCCACCTCCCACTCGATTTTATGCCCCCCTGCCACCCAGCCTGCTCCGGGGTGCAGTGGGTGGTGTGGGGTGTAAAATTCCGGCCCATGTTTGTGATTTTGCAAAACAACTTGAGTGAAAAATTGAACCATAATTTCACATTGGAAAATTGATGAAATTTCAAGTGTAATTTGCGCCCTGATTGCTGATAACCCCAAAGCGGAAGCTCGACCCCATTGCTTTTAGCTGCCGGTTCAAAATGGATTACATAGAATTATATCGAATTTACAGCACTGAAACATGTCATTTGACCAAGCTGGTCTGCGCCGGTGTTTATGTTTCACACAAGGCTCTTCCTGCCCGACCCCATCTAACCCTATCAGCGTATTCTTCCATTCCTTTCTGCCTCGTGTACTTATCTAGCTTCCCCTTAAGGGCTGTTCACCTCAACTACTCCATGTGGGAGCAAGTTCCACACTCTAACCACTGTCTGGACAAAGAAGTTTCTCCTGAATTCTTTATTGGATTTATTAGTGCCTATGCAGCCCTGGAGTGTGTAGAAATCTTAAAACAGAATGAATTGTGAATATGAGGCAGGGAGCTTACATTCTGACTTCAGTTACAGATCCGATTTGGTTAAAGGTTGAGCAATTAGCTACACAGAGGTAGCACTCAGTGGCATCATCCTGCATTTTATACTGTTGTGATTCCATTGGATTGTGTGTATCTTCTAAAATCTTTTCTAAATCAGCATATTTCGCCCTGTGGCAACCCACAGCACATTTGTCACAGACTAATTTTCATTTGGACTGACGATTATGGTTAAAATAAGTGAATGGCAGATTTGTAGCCACATGTTGCCTCACCAGGGGCGGTATTTTATTCGAGGCACACCGTTCCTGACAGCAGGTGCAGAAGTGGGCGGCACATCCACTTTAATTTCGGGAGCCGGTTCCCATGTGATTAAAATTAAGATATCAAGAGCCGGGAGAAACGTGCAATCACGTAATGGAGGAAGCTTTTCATTGGTCAAAGCAAACATGGATGCTCTGCATCATGGCCACAACATTCCTGGCTAGCTCCATATCTTAGTCAATTTTTTCCGAGCAGCGGTTCTTGTCCCTCACCACAACTCAAACCTCTACCCCCATCATTCATTTTTCTACAGTTATTTATTGTCTTTGACCTCTTCTTCTGAGTCACTGGAGCGCAAAGTAACACTGCCTGTTTACAAAGAACACTCACCATCGGAATTTGAATCTTCATTCTCTTGATATGGCATCTCTGAAAGGGGGCTGATACTCTCCAAACCAAAACCTCTGAGATCCTGGAAGAACTGTGCCTCAATCTCAGATAATAGGGAGCTGGACACAGGGAGTGCATCCTTTCTGAAATGCAGTATGGTATCACCTTTAAAATCTCACATGGCATCGAGCCTGTCAGGGTACATTTATTGGACTGACTCAATGCAGTTACCCTTAGTCTCTTCTGCTATAATGGGTACCTTGTTGATCTCGTGGATAGACACGATGTTGAGATCCTTTCACGCTGGTAGTCCTGCCACTGCTTGTCTGCTCGTGTCTACCAGGTTCTACAACCAAGGTGGGAGGAGTGCACTGTCTTTCTCTAATTCCATTTCTTCACAGGTTACAACATATATTTAAATGTTTACCCAGTTACCGATGCAGCCAATTATATACTCTATCTATTTTAGTTTCAGAATAAAATCCACCAATCAAGTTTCTTTAATAAACAATAAAAGTATTAATTTATTGTAAAACAAGGGCGGCACAGTGGCGCAGTGGTTAGCACCGCAGCCTCACAGCTCCAGTGACCCGGGTTCAATTCTGGGTACTGCCTGTGTGGAGTTTGCAAGTTCTCCCTGTGTCTGCGTGGGTTTTCTCCGGGTGCTCCGGTTTCCTCCCACAAGCCAAAAGACTTGCAGGTTGGTAGGTAAACTGGCCATTATATAAATTGCCACTAGTATAGGTAGGTGGTAGGGAAATATAGGGACAGGTGGGGATGTTTGGTAGGAATATGGGATTAGTGTAGGATTAGAATAATTGGGCGGTTGATGGTCGGCACAGACTCGGTGGGCCGAAGGGCCTGTTTCAGTGCTGTATCTCTAAACTAAACTAAACTAAAACATAGTTAATAAAAATACAAAGCTTTAACATACAGTTTGAAATATGACAGTGCATATCTACATTCCCCTCTAAATACCCAACACGCGCACATGCATGCGCACACACACACACACACACACACACACACACACACACACACACACACACACACACACACACACACACACACACACACACACACACAACTGTGGGTTCCAGATGGCATACAGTCTGGCGTCCGAGTACACGTAGATGGGTCACTGGGCACAGTTCGTTCGGGAGATGTCAAGAGGAAGTCTTCGAGAGACTTCTCAGGTGAAATGTGGCATCAGGCGTTACAGGTATCACACACTCGATTTTTTTTTGCAGGGTTTCACAGAGAGGTGGAGAAAAGATGAGCTGTGTGTTTCTTTCAGCAGGCTACACACCCAACTGACTCAAAACAGTATTCAAAAATGAAACCCACTCTTGAGCACCATAAATCTTGACATGTCACTTTTCTTGTAAACAACTTCCATAGTCAGAAGGCACCTGTTATTTACTTAGCTGAAGACAAGTGACATCCAGTAAATGTTGTTTTTAAACAGAGTCCTTCCAGTGACCCTTTAAAAAAAGTCCAGCATCTATGGAATCACTTCAGTCCTCCAACAAATCCATCTCCACAATTCTAAACCGTGAGTCCTCAAAAATATTAAAAATTGGAAGCACTTTCATAACACAGGTAAAATATTTGCAGTTTTCATGCCGAATTGCCATTGCTGCATTGCATTTTTAGTGTGCCACCGCAAGGAATGGGTGACACATTGTATGCAGTTAACTTTGCAGTTGTCGGTTGTATCATTAATTTTAAATGATCCCGGTAAATATCCTTCAGGATTTGGACTGGCAGGATATTTGCACTAGCTCCTGTGTCAATCTTAGTCCTGAATGTATGTTTGCCAACTTTCTTTGGGCACATGATATTAATAGTAGCCAAAGCTTCCAGTTGTTTGACTTCATCAGCACAATGTGTCAGGTTCACAATGTGAAATTCTGCTCGTCTTCTGGCTGTGAATTGTTCCACTCTGAATCTTGTCTCAGGTCTATTTCACCGTGGACTTCATGTATTGGCTTGCATTTATGCAGGTCTCGGGCGCTTTCCTTGCTGCTGTTGCCATGTTGCTGTGCCTGTCTTCTGTTTGTTTGTGTCCTATTGTGACCTCTGGCAGCGTCTTTGGAGCCAGATTTCTTGCATAGGTAGGCCCAATGTCCTTTTGCACTGCACGCCTTGTACAGATCTTGAAATGCAGGACAACTTCGCAGTGAGTGGGACAAACCACACTTACTACACAGCTTACTTGCTTTTTGTAACATGGTTACCAAGCTGATATTGTTGGCTGCACCTGATGCTTGCACATGCTGTGTTTGAGCTACAATGGCTTCATATTTCCTGCCATCTTCCAGCAGTGCATCGATGCTGTGACCTTTCTTTTTCCCCAAGAGGTCTTTTTGAAATGCTTCAATAGGTGTTGAGACAATCACCAGCTCCATTATTTGCTCCAACAGCTCAGTTTCTGAAAATCGCATTTGTTGCCCTTAATACAGCATCTACTGACAAATTTATCTATTGATTCCTGTGGCTTTTGCCTGTCAGATATCAATTCTAGGCAATGAATTCTAAAATTCACTCTTACCCAAAGCTGATCTTCTAACACTTGCCATATCTTTACGGAATCTTTCTGGCCCTCTTCAGATAAGTATTTTCATAGCCTGTTTCTCTGCTTCTGAAACGGCTTGGTCTATGAAGCATAACTGCATTCTGTATTTAAAAAGTTTGACCTCGGATAGCATATCAATAGCCTTCCAAATCATGCTAGGAAATTTAATATCCATGCTTCTGCTGTTCTTTTGCTTTCTGCTCTATATTTAACTTTGTTCAGCTCTGTGTGTGCCTTCAGTACTGTGTTTTCTATTTGTGGCTTAAAGCCTGTTTTAAAACTTGTTTTATTAACTCTGCACTGTTCCCCCTTTAAGACATTCTTTTCTTCAGGCTAGATGCTTTTCCGGAGTGCAACGGATGCTTGACAGTGTTTCCTGTTTTTCAGCACTTCGCTTGCATGCTTATATAGCCATTTAATAGGGTTTTCCCCTTTGCTTTTGTTTTGATAGAGTTTATTTATCTTCTGCATGCTTGACTGATACAATGATTTTTTTTCAGCTTGACTGCTTTAATGGAGACTCGGTGGTTTCCGCACTTTTCATTATCGGACTTTTTTTTCGCTTGCTCACATGAAGGCGTTACAAAATGATTTTCTCAAAACTCTTCAAAGGCTTTTTTTTACTGGAATTGCTCGATCATTGGCACAATGACTCACCCGATCACTTCTTTTTCAGCCACACTTCCATTCTATGGAACTGTTCTCAGCCTTCTAAGGTATGTAGTTTACTTTCACTCTTTCAGGAACTTTTTTTAAAAGTTTCTTCACTTGTTTGCTGTTTTACCTGTGGTCTTCAAGTTTATATCTTGTCTTTTCACCACCACTGCCACCGCGTCAAGAGTTTCTTTGTATTATTTTAAGCAACACAATGAGGTACGTGGATTCCAGTTCCTTGAAGATCTCTAGAAGGTTTATTTTCAGCTAAACTAATACACACAATACAGAACAAACTATATACGGAACCTTTGTCCAGGGTGCTACAATGCAGAGGGACTATGGCTTCTAGTCACTTGACTACATCCTGGTACTTAGCTCATTCACATACTGAGTTCTTAGAGGGACATCACTCTTAAAGTGATCACACAACAGTCGCCATCGGGAAAAACAACTTTCGGCTCCTGCCTTGTTAGGTCACCCCACCTGCTGCATGTCCTGCTCTTACAGGCCTCATAAAATACCACCTCAGGTCTCTGAAATGGCACATGCAGCCATTTGTTGCATAGGCAAGCCTGGCAGCCATTTTGCAGAGAGAAAATTCCCACAGATAGCAGTGAAAGGAAGGTTATACAATCTGATTCGGCGAAGCTGGTTGAGGGAGGAATGTTGAAAATTCCCTGCTATTCTTAAAATAATCCCCACTTTAACCACTGGAACAGCCAAACAGAACCTTGGTTTCATCTTGAGCATGTTCAACAAAGCTGCACTCCCTCAGCGCTGCCCTGAAGTATTTGTCCAAATGATATGCTCAAGTTCTTGGGGAAAGTTTGAACATGCACATTTCTGGCCCAGATGTGAGAATATTATCGACTGAGCTCACTGACAGGACCAGGATGTGAGATGGACTTTTGGTAAAAGTGTAGAATGGAATCAAGAAAGGAGATCTCACACTTAGACAGCCCCATCACAGAGAATTCTAGCAGAGCTGGTGTCACAGCAGCATGTCTCTTTGCCAAAGCAATTGATGACAAGAAAACCTGGTATGCAACAACATCAACAACAACTTATATTTATTTAGTACCTTTAACATAATAAAACATCCTAAGGTAATTCATAGGAATGTTATCAAGCAAAATAAGCCACCGAACCGCATAAGGCAATATTAGGACAAATGGGCAAAAACTTGGGCTAAGGTATAGGTTTTCTTCGCACTTCTTTGCGGACGAAGATTTTGGGAAGGTTGCAGGCCCGCTGGTGGCTAGTCAAGCCTATCCCTGACTGGCAGATTGTCCCACAGCGGCTACAAGTGAAGGTGTAGTCGCTGCTGGGAACAATTAGATCTATCCTTCTCCTCCTTTTCTCTTTCATGCTGGTTCTTCGTTCAGTCTCAAAGGTGTCTGTAACCTTCCTGAAGTAGCATTTCCAGGCATCACGATCTATGGCCTGTGCTTCCCACTGGCGATGGTCGATGTGGCACACAGAAAGGGACTTCTTCAGGGAGTCCTTGAAACGTTTGCATGGGGCCCCTCTGTTCCTTTTACCCATGATCAGCTCTCCATACAACATGATCTTGGTCAGGAGACTGTTGTCCATCCGGACAACGTGACCTGCCCGACGCAGTTGGTTTTGCAGGAGGATGGCCTCAATGCTGATGATGTTGACTGTTTCCAGGACTTCAGTGTTTGAGATGTGTTCTTGCCAGCGGATCTTGAGGATGCTGTGGAGGCAACACTGATGGAAGCGTTCTAGAAGGCGTACATGATGGCAGTATAGGATCCATGACTTGCGCCGTACAGGAGGGTGGTGAGGACTATGGCTTTGTACACTTTGAGTTTGGTCTGTGCTCTGAGGCTGTGGTTCCTCCACACTCGTTTGTAGAGTCTGCCAAATGTGCTGTATGCTTTTGAGAGCCTATTGTCCACTTCCTTGTCTATGGTGGCATCAAACGAGACGACACTCCCCAAATAGGTAAATTGCTTGATGGCATTCAACTCGGTTTCCTCAACGACAATGCTTGATGGTCGATATTCTTCTCAGGTTGCAGTCTGATGCAGCACTTCAGTTTTCTTTGAACTGATTTTTAGTCCGAAGAATTGTGCCACCTCGGAAAAATGTGTTGTTATACGTTGCAAGTCTGACTGACTGTGGGCCAGGGGAGCACAGTCATTGGTGAAATGAAGTTCGTGGATGAGATTTTCTTGTGTCTTTATGTGAGCCTGAAGATGCCTGAGGTTGAAAATGCCTCCCTCAGTCCAGAAGACTATGTAAACTCCCTCCATAAGGTCTTCCATTGCCTGCTGCAGCATCATGCTGAAAAAGATGGTGAATAGGTTCGGGGCCAGCACACATCCCTGCTTTACGCAATTGGAGATATGGAAGGGACTTGAGAGGTCACTGTTTTGCTTGACTTGTCCGTACTGATTTCCATGAAACTGCTTCACCATGGCCAGGAACCTGGGTGGGCATCCAAGTTTTTCAATGATTTTCCAAAGTCCATATTTGCTCATAGTGTCAAATGCCTTGGTGAGGCCTATGAAAGTGATGTACAGGCCTTTGATTTGCTCACAACACTTTTCTTGTAATTGTATAAATGCCTCTGGTGCATCCGTTTGCTCTGAAACCACACTGGCTCTCTCGGAGGTTTTCTTCCACAATGGTGGGCGCAAGCCTGTTCAGAAGTATTCTAGCCAGGATCTTCCCAGCAATAGAAAGGAGGGTGATCACACGGTAGTTGGAGCAGTCTGATTTTTCTCCTTTGTTTTTGTATAAGGTGATGATAATGGCATCACTAAGATCCTGTGGAATCCTGCCCTGTTCCTAGCAGGCCGTGAAAAACTCATGGAGTTTGGTGTATAGGGCAGGGCCACCATGCTTCAAGGCTTTAGGTGGAATTCCATCAGCTCCGGGGGCTTTGTTGTTCTTCATCTGGTTGATGGCGGTCACAGTTTCTTCCAGAGTTGGGCTCTCATCCAGGGGGAGTTTAGGGAATTAGGTAGAAAGTTAAAAGACAGGACCTCTAGGGTTGTAAGCTCGGGATTACTCCCTGTGCCACGTGCCAGTGAGGCTAGAAATAGGAAGATAGTGCAGCTGAACAACTGGTGCAGAAGGGAGGGTTTCAGATATCTGGACCATTGGGATCTCTTCAGGGACAGATGGGACCTGTACAAGAAGGACGGGTTGCATCTAAACTGGAGGGGCACAAATATCCTGGCTGCGAGGTTTGCTAGCGTCACTAGTTTAAACTAGTGTGGCAGGGGGTGGGAACCAGAGCAGTAGGACAGCAAGTGAAATAAATGAGGGGGAACTAGTCAATAAGGTCAGTAAGACTAAGAGGAAGAGCAGGCAGGGAGATGTTGCGGAGCACAGCGGGACTGGTGGTCTGAAGTGCATTTGTTTCAATGTGAGAAGTATAACAGGTAAGGCAGATGAACTTAGAGCTTGGATTAGGACTTGGAACTATGATGTTGTTGCTATTACAGAGACTTGGTTGAGGGAAGGACAAGATTGGCAGCTAAATGTTCCAGGATTTAGAAGCTTCAGGCGGGATAGAGGGGGATGTAAAAGGGGTGGGGGAGTTGTATTACTTGTTAAGGAGAATATCACAGCTGTACTGCGGGAGGACACCTTGGAGGGGTCGTGCAGTGAGTCAATATAGGTGGAGCTCAGGAATAAGAAGGGTGCAGTCATGATGTTGGGGGTTTTCTACAGGCCTCTCAACAGCCAGTGGCAGGTAGAGGAGCAGATATGTAGACAGATTTTGGAAAGATGTAAAGGTAACAGGGTTGTAATGGTGGGTGATTTTAACTCCCCTATATTGACTGGGACTCACTTAGTGCTAGGGGCTTGGATGGGGCAGAATTTGTAAGGAGCATCCAGGAGGGCTTCTTGAAACATTATGTAGATAGTCCAACTAGGGATGGGGCCGTACTGGATCTGGTATTGGGGAATGAGCCCAGCCAGGTGGTCGAAGTTTCAGTAGGGGAACATTTCGGGAACAGTGACCATAATTCCGTAAGTTTTAAGGTACTTGTGGATAAGGATAAGAGTAGTCCTCAGGTGAAGGTGCTAAATTGGGGCAAGGCTAATTATAACAATATTAGGCAGGAACTGAAGAATTTAGATTGGGGGCGGCTGTTTGAGGGTAAATCAACATCTGACATGTGGGGGTCTTTCAAATGTCAGTTGATTAGAATCAGGACCAGCATGTTCCTGTGAGGAAGGAGGATAAGTTTGGCAAGTTTCGGGAACCTTGGATAACGCGGGATATTGTGAGCCTAGTCAAAAAGAAAAAGGAAGCATTCGTAAGGGCTGGATGGCTTGGAACAGACGAATCCCTTGAGGAATATAAAGACAGTAGGAAGGAACCTAAGCAAGGAGTCAGGAGGGCTAAAAGGGGTCATGAAAAGTCATTGGCAAACAGGATTAAGGAAAATCCCAAGGCTTTTTATATATATATAAAGAGCAAGAGGGTAACCAGGGAAAGGGTTGGCCCACTCAAGGACAGAGATGGGAATCTAAGTGTGGAGCCAGAGGAAATGGGCGAGGTACTGAATGAGTACTTTGCATCAGTATTCACCAAAGAGAAGGACTTGGTGGATGATGAGCCTAGGGAAGGGAGTGTAGATAGTCTCAGTCATCTCATTATCGAAAAGGAGGAGGTGTTGGATGTCTTGCAAAACATTAAGGTAGATAAGTCCCCAGGGCCTGATGGGATCTACCCCAGAATACTGAGGGAGGCAAGGGAAGAAATTGCAGGGGCCTTGACAAAAATCTTTGCATCCTCATTGGCTACAAGTAAGGTCCCAGACGACTGGAGAATAGCCAATGTTGTTCCTTTGTTTAAGAAGGGCAGCAAGGATAATCCAGGAAATTATAGGCCGGTGAGCCTTACGTCTGTGGTAGGGAAATTATTGGAGAGGATTCTTCGGGACAGGATTTACTCCTATTTGGAAACAAACAAACTTATTAGCGAGAGGCAGCATGGTTTTGTGAAGGGGAGGTCGTGTCTCACTAACTTGATTGAGTTTTTTGAGGAAGTGACGAAGATGATTGATGAAGGAAGGGCAGTGGATGTTATCTAATGGACTTCAGTAAAGCCTTTGACAAGGTCCCTCATGGCAGACTGGTACAAAAGGTGAAGTCACACGGGATTAGAGGTGAGCTGGCAAGATGGATACAGAACTGGCTCTGTCATAGAAGACAGAGGGTAGCAGTGGAAGGGAGCTTTTCTGAATGGAGGGATGTGACTAGTGCTGTTCCACAGGGTTCAGTGTTGGGACCTTTGCTGTTTGTAGTATATATAAATGATTTGGAGGAAAATGTAGCTGGTCTGATTAATAAGTTTGCAGACGACACAAAGGTTGGTGGAGTTGCGGATAATGATGAGGATTGTCAGAGGATACAGCAGGATATAGATTGGTTGGAGACTTGGGCGGAGAAATGGCAGATCGAGTTTAATCCGGACAAATGTGAAGTAATGCATTTTGGAAGGTCTAATGCAGGTGGGAAGTATACAGTAAATGGCAGAACCCTTCGGAGTATTGACAGGCAGGGAGATCTGGGCGTACAGGTCCACAGGTCACTGAACGTGGCAATGCAGGTGGATAAGGTAGTCAAGAAGGCATACGGCATGCTTGCCTTCATCAGTCGGGGCATAGAGTATAAAAATTGGCAAGTCATGCTGCAGCTGTACAGAACCTTAGTTAGGCCACACTTAGAATATTGCATGCAATTCTGGTCGCCACACTATCAGAAGGACGTTGAGGCTTTGGAGAGGGTACAGAAGAGGTTTCCCAGGATGTTGCCTGGTCTGTAGGGCATTTGCTATGAGGAGAGGTTGGATAAACTCGGATTGTTTTCACTGGAACGACGGAGGTGGAGGGCCGTCATGATAGAGGTTTACAAAGTTATGAGCGGCATGGACAGAGTGGATAGTCAGAAGCTTTTTCCCAGGGTGGAAGAGTCAGTTACTAGGGGACACAGGTTTAAGGTGAGAGGGGCAAAGTTTAGAGTGGATGTGCAAGGCAAGTTCTTTACACAGATGGTGGTGAGTGCCTGGAACTTGTTGCCGGGGGAGGTGGTGGAAGCACGTACGATAGCGATGTTTAAGAGGCATCTTGACAAATACATGAAAAGGATGGGAATAGAGGGATACGGTTCCCGGAAGTGCTGAAGGTTTCAGGCAGGCAGCAAGATCGGCGCAGGCTTGGAGGGCTTAATGGCCTGTTCCTGTGTTGTACTGTTCTTTGTTCTTTGATCTTTGTTCTTCTTTGACAGGCTGTTGTTGGATGCGATTGATGGCAGTATCATGCACTTTGCAACTGGTGCTGAAGAGAGTTTCAAAGTGCTCCAACCAGCAATCCATGACTGACTCCTTGTCAGTGTATAGGGTCTTACCATCGGCGCTCCTCAGGGGGTTTTGGGTTTGATGTGCTGGTCCATAGACAGATTTTAGTGCTTCATAGAAACTTCTTATGTCGCCAGTATCAGCGTACAGTTGAGTTTTTTCCCCAAGCGTAATCCACCATCGTTTTGGATGTATTGCAGTTTACATTGAAGGGTGCTGCATGCTTGACCATAGGCTCTTTTCGCTTGGCTGTCCGGCTGAGCCAGGTGAGCTTAATGAGCTGATTTTTTTATTCTTAGCAGATCTTGAATTTCCTCGCCATTTTCATCAAACCAGATGCTAGTCTTCTTGGTGCTGGGTCCGATGACCTCACTGGAAATATCCAGTACTGCAGCTTTCATGTGTTCCCAGAGTTCTTCGGAAGTGGAATCAGCAGTGAGATCAGGATGTTCCTGTCTAGTCTGTAAGGTTGCTTGATATCTATCTCTGCAGTTTGCTGACTCGAAATTTCTTTGATGGGTTGTCTCTGCTCCTGTTCTTGGGCTTGGGCTTGAAGTGGAAGTTCAGCTTTGAATGAACGAGCCGGTGGTCTGTCAGACAGTGAGCACAGGACATGGATCTTGTATGCAGGACGTCCTTTAGGTCACACTGGCGCACCAAGATGTAATCTATCAGGTGCCAGTGTTTAGAGCGGGGGTGCATCCATGTGGTCTTGAAGCGATCTTTTTGTTGAAAGAAGGTGTTGGTTTTGGATAGCTGCTTTTCTGCACAGAGTTCCAAGAGTAAACATCCGTTTTCATTGCAGTTTCCAACTCCATGGTTTCCACGCACTCCCTTTGTGCCAGGCGGTCATGGCCCACTCTGGCGTTGAAATCGCAAAGGACGACAATTTTGTCCTTGGGAGGGGAATTCTGGATGAGTTCACGGAGATCTGTGTAGAACCTATCTTTGTCAGCTGGGTTAGCCTTCAGGGTTGGAGCATAAACAGTGATGAGAGTTGCATGCTGCTGGTCTTGGAGGGGCATGATGCGTTCAGAGTGGCCAATTAGTGGGCTTAAAAGTTTAGTGGCGATAGTCTTCTTCACCATGAAGCCGATACTGAAGAGGCATTGTTCACCTTGAGGTCTACCTGACCAATTGAGGGTGTAGCCAGTGTTGTGTTCTGTTAGGCTGCCTTGCTCTGAGAAGCGGACCTTACTCAGGGCCGCTATATCAATGTCTAGTCTGGCTAGCTCATGGGCAACCAGGGCTGATTGTCATTGGTGGCGGCTGTTGTCACCAGAGTCGAGCATTGTTCTCAAGTTCCAGTAGGCGAGTTTCAGAATTTTTCTTCTTTTCCCACCTTTTAAAGCGAGGTTAGGAGTTTGCGTTTCCTTCTCTGTCATAGTTTGACCGCATTAAGAGATGCCCGTTGACTGCAGCAAGCCAACTGGGTGGTAGGGAGACGAGCATTTGTTTAGGCCACCTTTTCTAGGCCCCTCTCCAATTTCATAGCAAGCAGTGCTGTCCTTCAAAAAGGCTGCTTGGTCACTCAGGGTGCTACCGGGTGATGATGTCATCTCTAGGTCATCGTCAAATGATCAATATCCTGAGCCACCTGCATGCAGGATTGGAGCGGCTGCCAGTGCCATCTTGCACCTGCCATTTTTCCCCCTTCCCCATCGCTACAGGACTTACTTGTTGAGTTATTTGAGTTATAGTTGGGATGGATGGATTTCCTTCCTGCCTGCGCATTGGTGCTTTAAGGAGGAGTACAGTTTGCACTGACTGACCCCACGCTTTAAGCTTGGAGCTCATCTGTCGTTGCCCAGTAAACTTGGACGGCAGCAGCGAGGTCTCCAAGCTGTAGGTTTGGATTCAGAGTTTCCCTCTCCTAGGTGGGTTGCTGACTAAGGCTTGAAGGGACCCTCCTTCCCTTGCTATTTTATCCATAGCTGCAAAACCAACAATCGTAGCCCACACAATATGGTGTGGCACAACTATGGTCCAGAACATGATGGTCATTTGAGCCGCTTGGAATCCTTCCACCCTGGCCATTACCTTTATCACGAAAGACATCCACCCAGGTGGTGTTATGTTCATCATTTCTCTCCTACTATGTTTCACCAGTCAGCTGAGACAGTGTACCAGGGCATGGCGCTTGGAGCCAGCAGTGAGAGCTGGGTGTAGATGTGGACCAGTGACTCCAGTCCATCCTACAAATTGGATGCAGCTGACTGAAAAAACAAGTGTACTACGTCTATCTGAACACCCTCAGTTAGGTTTATATAGGTTTTATACAGGTGTTATAGCGTTTATATAGGTTTTAAGGAGCATGTTAAAGGAGGAAAGCAAGGTAGAGAGTCAGAGAGATTTAGGGAGGGAATTGCAGAGCTTAGGGCCTGGGCAGCTGAAGGCACGGCCAAAAATGGTGGAGTGATTAAAATCTGGGCTGTTCAAGAAACCAGAATTAGAGTGCAGATATCCTGGAGGGCTGTGAGGCTGGAGGAGATTACAGAAATAGGGAGGGGCGAGGCCATGCAGGAATTTGAATGAGATGTTTAAAATCAAGGTGTTGCTTAACCAGAAGCTAGTGTAGGTCAACGAGCACAGAGGTGATAAGGGAATAGGAGAAAGGACATGGACAGCAGAGTTTTGAATGATCTCAAGTTTATGGAGAGTAGAATGTGAGAGGTCAGCCAGGAGTGTGGTGAAATAATCAAGTCTAGTGGTAACAAAGGCATGGACGAATGCAGGATTGGACTTCAGTATCTAAAACATCACCTAAGCAGATATTGGGATATATGACTAAAAGCTTTGTCAAAGAGGTAGGTTTTAAGGACCATCTTAAAGGAAGAATGAAAGGAAGAGAGTTAGAGAGACTTAGGAAGGAAATTCCAAAGCTTCGGGCCCGGGCAGCCGAAAGCAAGGCCACTGATGGCGGAACGATTAAAATTGGGGACACTCAAGACGTCAGAATTGGAAGAGCTTTTTATATTAACGATTTGGATGTAAATGTAGGCATGATCAAGAAGTTTGCAATGACACAAGATTGGCCGTGTGGTAGATAGCGAGAGGATAGCTGTAAAATGCAGGAAGATATTGATGGTCTGGTCAGATGGGCATAAAAGTGGCAAATGGAATTTAACCTGGAGAAGAGTGAGGTGATGCATTTGGGGAGGTCAAACAAGGCAAAGGAATACATAATAAATGAGAAAATACTGAGAAGTGTAGAGGAAGTGGGGGACCTTGGAGTAAACATCCACAGATCCCTGAAGGTGACAGGACAGGTTGATAAGGTGGTTAAGAAGGCATATGGAATCCTTTCCTTTATTAGTCTAGGTATAGAATAAAAGAACAGGGAGGTTATACTGGAACTGTTTAACTCATTGGTTAGGCCACAACTTGAATAATGTGTGCAGTTATGGTCACCTCATTACAGAAAGGATGTAATTGCACTCAAGAGGGTACAGAGGAGATTTACGAGGATGTTGCCAGGACTGGAAAAATACAGCTATGAGGAAAATGGGATATAGTGGGGTTGTTCTCCTTGGAACAGAGAAGGCTGAGTGGAGATTTGATTGAGATGTAAAAAATTGTGAGGGGCCTGGATAGAGTGGAGGTGAAGGATCTATTCACCTTAGCAGAGGGGTCAGTGACAAGGGGGCATAGATTTAAAGTGATTGGTAGAAAAATTAGAGGGGAGATGAGGAAAAACTTTTTCACCCAGAGGGTGGTGGGCGTCTGGAACTCACTGACTGAAAGGGTAGTTGAGGCAGAGACCCTCAGGAGTCTGGATGTGCACCTCAAGTGCCATAGTCTGCAGGGCTACAGACCAAATGCTGGAAGATGGGATTAGAATGGATGGATCGTTTTTCGGCCGGCACAGACACGATGGGCCAAGTGGCCTCTTGCTGTGCCTTAAACTTTCTATGATTCTATGATTCTATAAGACCAGCAAGGGATTTGGAAACAAGGATGAGAATTTCAAAATCAAGGCCTTTCTAGACCAGGAGCTAATGTCGGTCAGTGAGCACAGGGGCGATGGATGAATGGGTGGACAGCAGAGTTTTGGAAGACCCTGTGCATGCCTGGGGGTCCTTAAGCCTTGGTTCCTGTCAACTTGCACCAAAGCTCTTTGGACTTGAGTAAGCTTCTCTATGAGGGGAGAGTATGCACTCTCTACTGGGCAAGTAAAATTCTGTATCTGTGTGGCTTCCTAGTAACATGGCTTGAAGTTGGCTTATACATGGAAATGCCTTTCCACACATATCAAAAAATCATGCTGGCTTAATCACATATTCTTAAAACTCATCCATGTTATAAAGGACAGGCGTTTCCAGTAGGTTGCATTGTTCCTTTTCAGAGCAATTCAGCTAAAATTGGCCAAACAAACTCAAAAGATTGATGAATATTCCACAATGTTTTGCACTAATTTAAAAATAAACACTGGAAGCCAACTCCTCCCACAAAACTGGCCACACCCCCACATCAAATTAATCACCATGGTGATTTTCTGCTAATTGCGCCCATTGGCGGGCCTTCTAACAGGCTCTTAAAATTAAGCTCTATTTAGGTGTGAAGACACTAATAGGCATCTTTTCAAAGCTTTTGAATATTATTTTTGAATACTGCGAATGTTGGAATTCTGAAACAAAAACAGGAAATGCTGGAAATACTCGGCACTCTGGCAGGATGTGTGGAGAGAGAAACAGAGTTAACATTTTAGGTCTGTGACCTTTCATCAAATCATCACACTAAATGTTCTGATGAAAGATCACAGACCTGACATGCTAGGCAGAATTTTCCCAGTCTCAGGATGGCAGGAGTGAAGGTGGTGAAGGGTGGGGCTGGATAAATAGCAGGGAGCCATGTTGGGACAGCTCTACACCACATTCCTGCCACCAGGGAAGTTTCCCCAGGACGGTCAGGAATGCAGTTGCAGCGGGCAGCCAATTTAAACAATTAAGGCCCCAATTAGGGGTGCTTTATAGAGCTTGCCAGCATTTTAATAACAGCGGAGTGGCCCTTGCTGTGAGGCAGCCTCCCTGTGGCAGGCTGGTGGACCATTGGAGCCAGAGGCTCCACCTCCGAAACACGGAGCTGTCAGCAGAAAAGCCCGGAGCCATGGCCCAAATGCTGCTGCCAGAGAAGTTTCCTCTTTGATTTTCACCACCCCCCACCACCTCCACCAAGGGTGCCTCCATTTTAAGACACTGTCATATCCTCCTACCTGCTACAGCAGTGCCCACCTCTCCCGGTGGGGCTGCCGAGGTTCTGGGGACACTGGCCCTGCGATTGGGCCAGTAGCCCACCCACTGTCCTTAATTGGACGGCAAGCACAGAGGCTGCATCTGGGAAAATAGCTCTGCTGGTCTGGCTCCTGGCAAGTGCAGGTTCAGGGCACCCATTTGGTCCCAATGCCAGGGTCCCGAACCCAGTGGGAAAATCTTGCCGTTAACTCTGTTTCTCTCACCACAAATGCTGCCAGACCAACTGTGCATTTCTGCCATTTTCTGTTTTTATAACTTCTGTATAGTCTGTTAAAGTCAATTTCAGTTATTTAAAATTACAAGAGAGGGACTAGATACTCTGGGGGAAACCTTTGAAATTTTTCTGCATTCGCCACCAGAAGCAGTTCCCGACCCCACTGTTGTCAGCTGGCCGCATGGTATCACTATTTTACGGGAGGTGGACAATTAAGAGGCCGCCTCCTTGTTCACTGTCCAATTAAGGACAGCGGGTGGGTTCCAAGGTGGAACGGCCATTCAGAGGGCCTGAAGCTCTGGATGGCTGGAAGCCCCATTGGGAAAGGTGGGCTCTGCTGAGGCAGTTAGGGGAGCATGAAGGCACTTCAATATGGAGGTGTCTTGGCAGGGTTCAGAAAATTTCAAACTATAGAATGGACGTAGCTGTCAGGTCACCAAGTTTAATGGCTTAGAGCAAGACATTTAAAATTACCATGAATTTCAGCATTTTTGCCATGGACACTGGAGTCCGTGTATGGACATGTTACAGACCACTGGTCAATGCAGCAGTGGCTACACTCCACATGAACTCCTGTGACCATGGCTGTGGCATTCTTAGCCCAGTGGATCTGTAATGGGGGAATTGAGAGGTGGCATGGATGGCACGCGGTCTGCCGCTGGGTTGCTTCCCCCGGTACCTGTGGGGCTCCAGCATCTGGCCTCAGCAGGGGGCCTGTCTGACATCAGGAAAATCCTGATGGTGTCAGGACCTTGCCCTCTTTTGGTCCCTTAATTTGCCTAATTGGCTATGCACTGTTGCCGGGCGGGTAGCCATTGCTGCGTTGACCAGGGGTCGGCAACATGCCTGTACATGGACTCCATTGTCCGTGGTAAAAATTGGTAATTTTAAATGGCTTCTCCAAGCCTTTAAACCTATGCTTTAAAACAAGTTTCAAGGCTTGAAACAAGACATTTAAAATAACAAGGATGAAAAGTAATTATGAAGAATTGGGATTATCGGGGCATCAAGCTCCATCCTATGACCCGCCAAACTTCTGTATCCAGCTCACCAATCCACCAATCAAAAGCGCAAATGTTTTGCGTGTATCTCTGTCAAATGGGAGCATGGGGGAGGTGGGACTTGCGGGGAAGACTGGTGCTGTCAATCAAGTGCTCCCTGCCTGTGTCTGGCCTGTGGAATCAGCATTGGTGTGAGTAGAACAGATAGGATAGCGCACAGGAAATCAATGATAGAACTGGAAAGGGAAGATCTGTTTGAGCTAGAGCACGCTTTTTTTTTAGACAGGCAGTCCACGTTTTCAGCTCTCCAAAGACCCTGGTTTCTCTCAGAGTGTGGGGTTGGCACCGAGACGCAATGTATTTCCACTCCTGATGTATGGAGCGCGAAGGGATTGGGAGGTGACACAAAGAGGGAGAGGGAGGGGGCACACAAATGGGGAGAGAGAGGGCGAGAAAGAAAGAGGGACACAGAAGGGAGAGAGAATGGGGACACTGAGGGGGAGAGAGAGGGGAGACACAGAGGGGAGAGAGAGGGGAGACAGATGGACACAGAGAGGGGATAGAGAGAGAGGGCAGAGAGATGGACACAGAGAGAGGATAGTGAGAGAGGGGAGGGAAGTGAACACACAAAGGGAAAGGGGAGAGAGAGATCGAGAGCCAGAGGGGAGAAAAAGAGATCATGATCACTCCTGAGAGATGGACATTTATCTGGATTCTCTGCATCGCTACATCGGGTGTGCAGACATTGACTACTTGTGCAAGCAAAAACAATGCCAAGTACTCACTGAACAGGGAGAAATGTGTTTTAAATCAGACTGCATTTTGATGGCATTAGTTGGCTATACACTTTATATACAGATTAATTGCCCTCACGTCCATGGCTGAGTCAATAATTTTGTTAAATATCCGTGGTGCAACATGTTGGAGCCTATACCTAGTATTGACCTCACGTTGGGCAAGATCGCTCGGAAATGAGAATGCACTGGGTAGCCAACCCAACAGGCTATTTGCAAATTTTGCTCCCCATCCTGCCTCCAAGCCCACCTCTATGGGGGCTTATAAGCTTCCGTTGACAGATTAAAAGTGCTTATTTTACATAATAAACCCATTATCAGCTGTATTAATAAGACTGCAACAGTTTACCACTATTAAACGTATCACTGAACATTTTTTGAAAAATAAAAATCTTATGTTCTAAAACATGCTGGTTCATGGAGAATTTTGTGTTTGATGATATGCAAATGATTTTGAATGGAAAGTTAAGCAAGAGAAAGCCTCTTAAAACTAGTGCAATTTTGAGCACAATTTTTACCAGGATCACCAATTGTGTTTGAAGTGGAAACTCCTGGCTGGTGTGTTTAGTTGAATTTCTCATATTTATCTATGAGCAAACTTGAGGCTTAATTTAAAATTATGAGACATGAGGAAACAGTCCTACTGCGAGAGATCTGGGAAACATAAGTGCAATGTAACTGATTTACTGAAATGAATGACTAAGGCAGCAGATTTATCTGGGACACACAGGAAGACAAATATCTGAGTCACAGATTCAATTCAATGTTGATTCAATTTTGGTTCAGACTCTCACAAATTATCTAATGTGGTAAGAGGCTTGGCAACTGTCCAATTTTCCCTTAACCTAGAATAAAAGCAAAATGCTGCGGATGCTGGAAATCTGTAATAAAAACAAGAAATGCTGGAACCACTCAGCAGGTCTGGCAGCATCTGTGGAAAGAGAAGCAGAGTTAATGTTTCGGGTCAGTGACCCTTCTTCCGAACTGACAAATATTAGAAATGTCACAGGTTATAAGCAAGTGAGGTGGGGGTGGGGCAAGAGATAACAAAGGAGCAGGTGTAGATTGGACAAGGCCACATAGCTGACCAAAAGGTCACGGAGCAAAGGCAAACAATATGTTAATGGTGTGTTGAAAGACAAAGCATTAGTGCAGATAAGGTGTTAACGGACTGAAGATGAACAGCAGCCAGTGCAAACATGAAAAAAAACAGTGGGTAAGCAAACTGAACAAACTAAGATGTAATGAAATAAATGCAAATAAAAAAGATTGTAAAAAATGGAAAAGAAAAAAAGAAAAAATAACTAAAAATGAAAGTAAAAAGGGGGGCTGTCATGCTCTGAAATTATTGAACTCAATGTTCAGTCCGGCAGGTTGTAGTGTGCCTAATCGGTAGATGAGATGCTGTTCCTCGAGCTTGCGTTGATAGCATCTCATCTACCGATTAGGCACAATACAGCCTGCCGGACTGAACATTGAGTTCAATAATTTCAGAGCATGACAGCCCCTCATTTTACTTTCATTTTTAGTTATTTTTTTATTTTTTTATTTTCCATTTTTTACAATCTTTTTTATTTGCATTTATTTCATTACATCTTAGTTTGTTCAGTTTGCTTACCCACTGTTTTTTTTCATGTTTGCACTTGCTGCTGTTCATCTTCAGTCCGTTAACACCTTATCTGTACTAATGCTTTGTCTTTCAACACACCATTAACATATTGTTTGCCTTTGCTCCATGACCTTTTGGTCAGCTATGTGGCCTTGTCCAATCTACACCTTCTCCTTTGTTATCTCTTGCCCCACCCCCACCTCACTTGCTTATAACCTGTGACATTTCTAATATTTGTCAGTTCGGAAGAAGGGTCACTGACCCGAAACGTTAACTCTGCTTCTCTTTCCACAGATGCTGCCAGACCTGCTGAGTGGTTCCAGCATTTCTTGTTTTTATTCCCTTAACCTAGGTCTGAATATGGAATTGAAACAGTGTAATCAATTAAATTAACTTCAAGCTATCATGTTCACACATTTCCTAATTATTGCAAGCCACAGCATCTTTTATAAATTTATAAAATGAAATATTAATTATAGAACTATTAGCAGATTTTCCTTCAAAACAAAGCTGGATAAATGTGGATTGGAAGTAGAATTGAAGGTTGCAAGCTATGCACCCTCTAATTTACTTTTTGGGAGTGCACGGGTGATTTGTTTAAGTGCACGGCCCCTTTAAATTTTTTTGGACGGCCGCACGGGTGCAGTAATTTAAGGGGGGCAGACTTGTGTGTGTCCTGTGCATGAACTTTCAGGTGGCTGTGTGGCTGCACAGCTCAGAGCAAACATTGGTTTTAAGAATAATTATGGATTGAGTTGGTCAGGTATTCTGTAGTGCTAACAAAGGGGTGTGCTAAGGTCGATCAGTGGGCAATACTAGCCTATTCTCTCACCTCTGGACCACTATTACTGGAATAACAACAGCAACTTGCAATTATATAGAGCTTTTAACATAGAAAAATATTCCAAGGTGCTTCACAGAAGTGTAATCAGAAAAGGTGAATGCCAAGACTAAAATACGAAGTATTGGAAGGGTGAACAAAACCTTGGTCAGAGATAGGTTTTAAGGACATTGTTCAAAGAGGAAAGAGAGGCACGAGGTACAGAGGCAGACAGGCTTAGAGGGGGGATTTCAGACTGTATGGCCTAGATGCCTGAAAGCATAGATGCCAATAGTTGGGTGAAGAGAGGGGGAGGGCTGCACAAGGGGCCAGAGTTGGAAGAACACAGAGGTCTTGGGAAAGGGGTGGGTGGGGAGAGGTATGATTATAATCCTGGAGGCAGCTACAGTGAAAGGGAGGAGTAAGGCCATGAAGGAATTTAAACACACGAATGAGAATTCTAAATTACAGGCTTGTAGGACTGGGAGTGAATGTATATAAGCAAGGGTAGGGTGAGAGGTCAGCAACGTTTTGTACATGATAGGAAGGTTTGTGTACTGGCTGAAGTTTTTGGAAGATGGAGGATGGGGGGATTAGCAAGGAGACAATTGGAACAGCCAAGTCTGGAGATGGCAAAGGCATGGAGTTCAGCAGAAGATGGGCCGAGGCAGGGACAGAGATGGGGAATATGGGGTGGACGTAAGCAGTCTTGGTGATGGGGAGGATATAATGTTGAAAGGTCCGCTCAGGGTCAAAGAGGACCTGAAACTTACAGATAGTCAAGTTCAATCTGAGATAGTGGTTGGGGAGGAGGATAGAATAAGTGGCAAGGGTGGAAATTTTGTGCAGGGCCAAAGAGCATGGCTTTGTTCTTCCCAATGCTTCTGAGGAAGAAATTGTGTCTCTTCTAAGAATTGATGCTGGACAGTTAATCTACCAGCACAGAGGCAGTAGAGGATTCAAGAGATGCGGCAGAGGGGTACGGCAGGATATTGTCAGCATGCATATGAAAGCTGACCCCATAGCTGCACATCATGTTTCCAAGAGGAAGCATACAGATAAGATAGAAAAGATGGCCATGGAAAGATCCTTGGGGAATTTATAGGTAATCTTATGGGGATGCAGCTGTGGTAGGAGTGAAAACCCAATTGGAGAGATTTAAACATGAAGTTGCAGAAAAGATTGGGGGCAGATTTGGGAGAACCAAAATGGTCAAAGACTTTGGCAATGAAGTAAAGGCTGTGGCAGTTATTTGCAAGGGCAGAAAATGGATGGTTTTGGTAGATTAGGGTGACGCCTGATACCATTTGATATGGTCCAGCAAATCTGGTGATGGATGGCTAAAGCAGTTGTGTTCTTGAAGGAACTACATAGAATTACACAGAATTTACAACACACAACCAGGCCATTCAGCCCAACTGGTCTATGCCAGTGTTTATGTTCGAGACAAGCTGGCACTGACCCTACTTCATCTAACCCTAACAGTATATCCTTCTATTCCTTTCTCCCTCATGTGTTTATCTAGCTTACTTTTAAATGTGTCTATGAGCGAAGATGGGGTCATACCAGGGGATCAACCAGGATGAGATAAATGTTTTACTGGGCATCAGAAGTTGAGGAGAGGAAGATGTTAAGCAGATTAATAGCTGCAGAATTATTGTAGTGAATGGAGGGCCAAAGGCTAGACAGTTGGCAACATGAAAGTGCAATTATAATTGATTTGGGGGATAGTTTTTTTTTGAGAGGTGGAACTGGAATGAAGTGAGATTGGAAGGGGTAAAGGGTAAAGATGAGATGAAAGGGGTATAATAATTGAGGTGCTTAAAGGAGGAAAAGATGCGAGAGGAGCCAGGAAGATACCAAGATATGATTTGGTGACAATACATATCCTGGCACATGTTATATGATATAATTAAGAGAGTAAGAAAGTCTTGGAGCAAACATGTTTCAGTCAGCTTCATGTGCCTTCAGCTAAACTGCATCCCGGTCAATTTCTGCTTTCCATGGCCCATATCCCTGTTTACGTTTAATTTCCATCTGCAGAATCAACATCTCCCTGGAGAATTTAGTTGAATCCAATTTTCAGTCTTAATCCATTCGACTGCTGTTTGTGGGACTTTGCTATGAGAAAATTGGCTACATCATTTCGTACATTACTACAGTCAAAAGTAGCTCATTGACTGTAAAGCCTTTTAGGATATCCTGAGGTCATGAAAGCCAAGTCTTCTTTTTCTATAAATTGGTCCCTCATTTGATGTTGAGGTTTCCTCTACAGCTCCTTCCTGGAAGCACTGATTGAAGGAGTGTGGTTCATGATTTGGCTTTTGGCTTGAAAGGTGACTTAATACTTTGAAGGAAACCATGGTCCTCACCTGCTTCCCAGCACACCCATCACCCCACCCCCACCGCCTCCCCTGCTGAGGCCACTTCCAATGCATTTACTTTGTCTTTGAGACTTATGGTTTTAACGGTCAGACAGCCTCTCCGTGCCAACTTCCTGGCTGACTTTGATCAAGAGATCAGCCGAGCAGGAGGCTAATGAGACCCATTAAAATCAGGCTGAGCCTCCGCCCTACGGCTTTCGGTGAGGTTGGAAGGGGTTTAGGGATATGGGTAATGAGGGAAACAAGAAAATTGTAGCAAATGGCTTTGTCTGTAATTGAGAGCATGGAAGTTTAGTGACGACAGAATGTGGAAAGGTCAAGGGGTGACCATGAATACAGGTAGGAGAATTTATATTGGGGGAGAGTTTTAGGGATGAAAAGAGGCCTGTAACATCAAAGAAGAGCTGGCAAGATGCATTGAGAATAACACTGAACTCATCAAGGATGAGGGGTTACTCAGTGAAGAGGCTGAAGGAGGAAAGGTAGGAGATAATCTCAGTGAGAAATTCAGGCTGAGGTTTAGGGGGCATATGACCATAGGAACAGGAGGTGGCCATTTAACCCCTTGAGCCTTTTACACCAATCAATGGGATCATGGCTGCTCTGTATCCTAACTCCATCCACTCTCCTTGACTCCATGGGCAGGGTTTTGGATTTTGGGTCAGGATCCCGATATTAGGGTCAAATGTGGAGTAGTAGTAATGTTGCTGGCCTAGTAATCCAGAGCCCAGGTTAATGCACTGAGAACACAGGTTTGATTCCCACCACAGTAGATGGTGAAATTTGAATTCAATTAATACATCTGGAATTAAAAGCTAGTTTAATGGTGACCATGAAACCATTGTCAATTGTTGTTAAAAACTCATCTGGTTCACTAAGGTCCTTTAGGAAAGGAAATCTGCTGCCCTTACCAGGTCTGGCCTACATGTGACTCCAGGCCCACAACAATGTGGTTCAACACTTGTGTGGTGCAAGAGATCTTACTGTCCCAAAGCAGATGTACCTGTATTTTCAATGCATAACCTAGGCTGGCACTTCAGTGCAGTACTCAGTGCTTACTGTACTGTGAGTGATACTATTTTCTGAATGGCACGTTAAACCAAGGCCTCACTCTTGACACTTAAATGCCCTCTGAAATGCCACTCAGTTCAAGGGCAATTAGGGATGGGCAATAAATGCTGGCCGAGCCAGAGATGCCCACAAATGAATTTAAAAAAAACTGTGGTTCCCAACCCTGCACTGTGCACCTGGCAGTAACTTTCCCCAAGTTGGCCAATTAGTAGCCAGAGGTCATGCTCAGCGTCCAATTAAGGACGGCGGGAAGAGCTCTCAATGCTGGAGGGCCAATAGGAGGAAAAAACTGCAGCCTGCCTTTTCAGGTATGGAAGAGTGAGGGTGCCTCCATCCGGAGACACCCTCTCAGCAACCTTTGACACCTTTGAAATAAAAAATGGCCACAGCTGCCGGTCCATCATTGTGGAGGAGAAACCACTCCACAGGACAGTCTACAGCTGCAGCTGTGGCCAAGCAGGCTGGAAGGACCTCAAAGCCTGCCTGGAGTTCCAGCCCTGCAGTCTGCCACTGGGAGGCCACCTCCAGGCAGCTGACCTGTTCCGGACACCATGGTGGGCCCGCAGGCCAACTGGAAGATTCCAATCCGTCTCTGATAATTGGCCTGTTACTTATCTTAATCAGCTACCCACCACTTGCTCTGATTTAAAATTACTAATTGAGCCAGCTCCTACTTGATTTTTGTGGGTCAGAGTTCTAAACGTCTGCCACCCTTCAAAGAAATGTTGCCTAACCTCTTCTGAATGAAAGCAAAATACTGCAAATGATAGAAATCTAAAATAAAAACAGAAAGTACTGGAAATGTTCAGCAGGTCAACATCTGCGGAGAAATAAAGAGTTGACGTTTTGAGTTGAATATGACTTTTCTTCAAAACATTCTGGTAATTCTGCACTGCGCTCCTTCCAAAGCCAATATATCCATTCTAAGATGTGGTGCCCAGACCGTTCTTCATATTCCAGCTGTTGTCTAACCAGGGGTTTGTATAGCTGCAGCAAAGCAGTCCTCCCCTTTATATTCTAGCCCTCTAGATATAAAATATAACCTTCTATTAGCCTCTTGGATTTTTTTTTTTACTGACCACAAAGTTTTTGTGAGCTGTATGGACCCCTAAATTTCCTCATCTTCCACTACTCCCCGAGCATTGTGCCATTTAAGAAACACTCAGATCTGTCCTTTCTTGGTCCAAAATAGATGATTGCACACTTATTGGGCTGGATTTTAAGAGCCCACTGCCGACATCGGCGGTGAGCTCAAAAAATGGTGGCCCACCCGTGTGGGCCACATGCCAAAGAGCTGCTGCAATCTTAAGCGCAGTACCCCCCCCTCCCACCAATCACGTGGAGGGGGCGGGCTGTGCTTCCCTAGCAATGGCGTCAGCTGCCTGTGCGCCATTTTTCAAGGGCAGCCAGCCCTGCCGGCATATTTAAATTTTTAAAGATTCCCCCAAAATTAAATAAATAAATTTCTTATACCCCTTTCCCACTCCCCCCTCAAAAAAACAATTACAGTAACTATTTGCCCTTCCTCCCCAACACTTAACTTTTATATCTGACCTTCCCCCCTGAAACTGCACGAAGTTTAAGATTCAACCCTTCCCATCATCCCTTACACCCATTACTTGTATTTAACCCCGTTCTCCCCTCCACCGCACTGGTAAAGCTACCTCCCCACCAGTGTGGTGCCGCGTTTCCCCGGAGGGGGATCTGAAGGCACGGGAGCGCCATCGCCCGCACCGAAGACCTCAGTGGGTCCTCAAGATTGGAGGTAAGTGTAATTAAATTTATTAATTTTGTTGATTTGCATATGTAAATTGTGGTTCCACCCCCCAGTGGCACAGGGGCCTCCACGGAGGCTCGCCACCGCCGTGAGGATTGGGCTGGGCCCTGCCAGTTTCGAGGTCTGTGGCGGGCCTCATCCGGAGCCATCTTCAGGCCCTGTCCCTGCCACAGATCATGACCTTGAGGGCTTGTTAAAATTCAGCCCATAGGATGGTAGAGACTGAGGATTTTAAAGGTGAGATGAAAGGGGTAGAATAAGGTGAGCTGCTTAAAGGAGGAAAAGATGCCAGAGGAGCCAGGGAGAGACCAAGATATGACTTGGTGACAATACATATCCTGGCACATGTTATATGATATAATTAAGACAGTAAGAAAGTCTTGGAGCAAACATGTTTCAGTCAGCTTCATGTGCCTTCAGCAAAACTGCATCCCGGTCAATTTCTGCTTTCCATGGCCCAAATCTCCCTGTTTACGTTTAATTTCCTGCCATCTGCAATATCAACATCTCCCTGGAGGATTTAGTTGAATCCAGCTCCAACAAATGTTTGTGGGGCTTTGCTATGAGAAAAGTGGCTACCTCATTTCCTATATTACTACAGTGGCTACATCAAAAGTAGCTCATTGACTGTAAAGCCTTTTGGCATGTCCTGAGGTCATGAAAGGGAATTGCTTTTTTCTTTCACAAATAACAAATTGTTTGAAGGATAAATAATGGCGAGAATTCTCCTGCTTAATGTCTCATCCAAAAGACAGCACCTCTGAGAGTGGAGCACTCCCTCAGTGCTGCACTGAAGTGTCACCTTAGTGTTGACACTCAAATCTCTGGAATGGGGCTTGAACCCAACAATCTTAGAACATAAGAAATAGAAGCAGGAGTAGGCCATATGGCCCCTTGAGTCTACTCTGCCATTCAATAAATTCATGGCTGTTCTGATCTTGGCCTCAACTCCACTTTCTTGCCTGCTCCCCCTAATCCTTGATTCCCTATAGTTCAAAAATGTGTCTATCTCAGGCTTAAATATATTCAATGACTCAGCCTCCACAGCTTTCTGGGGTAGACAATTCCAAAGTTTCACAACTCTCTGAGAGAAGAAATACCTCTTCATCTCTGTCTTAACGGATGAGCCCTTATTCTGAAACTATTACCCGTAGTTCTCAATTCCCTCATGGGGGGAAGCATCATCTCAGCATTCACCCTGTCAAGTCCCCTCAGTATCTTATATGTTTCAATAAGGTCATGGGCTGAATTTTTCCAGCCCATTGGTGATGGCCTGGATGGTGGGAGGGCTGGCAAAATGATAGGGGGAGGCATTGGGAGGGGAGCTATGCCATATTGCCAGGGGTGGGTGGGAAAGTTGGCAGCTTGACCGTCCACTGGGCGGCCAATTGAACCACTTAAGTGGCCAACAAAGGGCCACTTCCCACCTCCAGATTCCTAAGTGGGAGGCTTTTCGTTATGGGCACTTCATGGTGCTTGGAGGGGCACCTTGGCGGAAATGGTCACCCTCATGGTAATGGCGCTGCCAATGCTCAACAAACACCCCCTCCCACCAATTGCTGGGACCTGCCTGCCTGGTCTCGGCTTCCCCCAACCGCATTTACCCCTCTTTGAAGCCGCCCTGCCATTGAGGCGCCCTTTCCCTGGTGTTGCAGCCTCAATGGCCATTGCTAGCAGTGGCATTGCTGAGGCTGGTGAGCTGCCGGCCCTCTGATTGGGCCAGTAGCTCTTGGGAGTGGGCTGCTATCCTTACTTGGATGCTGACCCTGGTAGGGGCCTCTTAATTGACCATCACTGGCAATATGACTCCTGGGTCCCACTGCTGGCCGAAGAGCGGTTGACTCCTGCTTTCAGCTCCGGCGGTGGGATTTCACCATTTCCACAAAATTCAGCCTCTCATTCTTCTAAACTTCAATGAGTGCAGGCCCAACCTGCTTATTAACCTTTCCTCATAAGACAACTCCTTCACATCGGACATCAATCTAATGAATCCTCAGAACTGCCTCCAATGCAAATAAGGTGACCAAAACTGGATGCAGCACTCTAGGTGTGGACTCACCAATGCCCTGTACAGTAGTAGCAAGATTTCCCTACTCTTACACTCCACCCTCCTTGCAATAAAGGACAACATTCCACTTGCTTTCCTAATTACTTGCTGTACCTGCATGCTGACTTTTTGTGATTCATGTATAAGATCACCCAGATCCCTCTGTACTGCAGCATTCTGTAATCTCTCTCTATTTAAATAATATTTTGCTTTTCTATTCTTCCTACCAAAGTGGCTTACCTCACATTTTCCCACATTATACTCCATCTGCCAAATTTTTACCCACTCACATAACCTATCTATATCTGCTGACTTTTTATGCTGGATTTTACCACTGGCTTTGGGACTCCGACATTGGGATGAAATGGGGGTCCCGAGCCTGCATTTGTCAGCAGCGGGATTGGCGAGGCAATTTTACTGCATGCAGCCTCTTTAATTGGACAGTGGGCGGCTCCTGATGCTGCCAACCTATTCAGAGGGCTGGCACCTCTGATGCCTCAGCAGCGTTAATGGAACAGGTGGGCGCTGCTGAGTCAGGTTGGTGACCTCAGGGCTCCTCAAGATGGTGGTGCCCTCAAAGAGGGAAGTACAAATTAAAGTACTGGATGGCGATAGGCAAAGGCCCTGCCAATCGCAGGGCAAACCCCTCTGGAGTGATCGTTGGGGCTGCAGGGGGGCTGCCTTTCCCACCCACGGCCCCATCCAAGGGCCATGGCGCCTCAGGCTCCGCTGTCTTCCCGGACTGCTGCAGGGAGACTGCCTCCATGAAGCTGATGACCACCCCCCACAAAATGCCGGTAGCCATGTAAAATGGTCCTTTCTAGGGCTTTTAATTATGCAAATTGTCTGCCCGCTTCCTTAGAGCAGACTGACGATCTGCCTTCCATCCCGATACAGTTGTCCACTATTTTACGTCCCCACCCCCCGCCCCACTCCCACCTCTGCTCCTGCCATTCATAAAATTCTGCCCATGGTGTCCTCTTCACAACTTGCTTTCTCACTTATTTTTGTATTGCCAGCAAATCTGGCTACAATACACTAAGTCCCTTTATCCAAGTCATTGATATAGATTGTAAATAATTGAGGCCCCAGCACTGATCCCTGTGGCAGTTCACTCATTACAGCTCGTCAACTTGAAAATGGCCCATTTATCCTTAGTCTCTATTTACTGTATGTTAGCCAATCCTCTAGCTATGCTAAAATATTACCCCCAACACCATGAGCTCTTATCTTTTGCAGTAACCTTTTATGTGGCACCTTATCAAATGCCTTTTAGAAATCCAAATGCGCCATAACTACTGGTTCCCCTTTAACAACCTTGCTCATTACATCCTTCTGACTCAGAGATGAGTGTGCTACTACTGAGCCAAGGCTGGCATTGATGACAATGAGCAATGAGCAATGGCAATGTCACACTGGACCTTTGGGCTAACAAGAGGAAAATGACGACATGAAATGTCCCAAAAGTAGGACAGAAGAGGAATTTAATTTGTTTTCTCAATTTTTATGTGGAGCAAGATGGGAATGAAACATGAAAAAAAGTTTCAGCTCCAGGAGTCTATTAAGATGGAACAGAATTGTGATAACTTGTGTTTTTGTTATTTTATTTATCTATTTTCTGCAAATCTTTATGAATATTTTATTTAGGCAGTGAGTTGCTGAGCCCAATAGTGAGAATATTGATTCATGGATGTTCTCATTTTGAATGAACGTATACACAATTGAAATAACGATCTCTGACATGCCTTCTTCTGATAAATATAGTTGAGAAAAAGATAGTCAATGGAGATGAAAATGGGGAAGGATGTAAGATGGGCTCCCAGCTCGCGATCACCTGCTTTATACTATCATACAAAGTCAAGGTCTATTGCAGCAAAACCGGATCAGAGGCTGTTGTGAATTTACTGTCAGTTGATTCCCCAGCACTCAGCTGGTTAAAGCAGCCAACAGAGCAGGTCTGATGTTTGAGGTCTACAATTGGCCACCACCCCCAAGATTTCAAGAGGAGAAAACAAACCAGGGTTTCGGTTCCTGTTTGCTGACCAGCGGCCTCTGTCCTAAGGATGCACGTGTAGATTGGGCTCAGCTTTGATGTCATTCGGCAATAATTATTTATTTTCTTTATATTTATTTAGAGATACAGCACTGAAACAGGCCCTTCGGCCCACCAATAGTTTTCCAATATTGGGTCACTGGGCCTACACATGAAAAATAATCGAGGTACCACAGCAAGCCTGTGGAACTGACACCTAGCAAGGACTTAGCACCTTCAGGATGCGTTTAAAGGGAGTCCAGATAAGGACATGAGGGAGAAAGGAATAAAAGGATATGCTAATAGGGTTAGATGAAGTAGGGCAGGAGTAGGCCTGTGTGCAACATAGGCCAATTGGATTGAATGGCCTGTTTCTCTGCTGCAAATTCTATGTAAGAAAAGGAGACAGATGGGGATGAATTTAGCAGTGAAAAAATTCTGCTAATTTCCACAAAGACTCTAATTTTGGCTCTTAGTTTTTAACTGAAATCAGAGCAGCCAGCATTCACTACTGATCTCCTCCTGGTTAACTCATGCACATCAGTAGTAAGCAGGCAGGCACCTAGCACAATATAGGGAACTGAGCAGGGACATGGTAACAAGGAAAATTGACCATCATAATTCATGGTGACTAGTTAATATTTCCTGAGTTAAGACTCAAGCACGTTGCTGTGGTTCTCGAATCAGATGTAGTCAGGCCAGATAAGGCCAGCAGATCTCCTTCCCTAAAGGGTATTAGTGAACTAGATGGGTTTTTTACAACAATCAATAATCATTTCATAGCACCATTACTGAGACTAGCTTTCAGTTCCGGATTTTTATTAATTAATTGAACTTATTATGTGAATTTAATTCCACCAGAGCACTTTGTTTTGAATGTTTTTGAAGTGCAGTCACTCTCATAGACAAAGACCGCTTAATCTGTTTCAATGATGTTGGTCGAGATGCATATGAGCCAGGACATCAAGGAAAATCTCTGCTTTTCTTAAAGTAGTGCCTGAAAGGATAAACAGGGACTCAGTTTAACATTCCATCCAAAAGACACCACTATTGACTGTGGTATCTCTCAATACAACACTGAAGCGTCAGCCTAGATTTTATGTTCAAGCTCCTGTAGTGTGAAGTAAGAGTGCTACCCACTGAGCCCAGCTGGCACCTGTTGACAATAGCTGAATGGGTGGGTTCCCATGACAATTATAGCATTGCATTCTATATTGTAATGTAGCTGAGATTAATAACAAAACCAGGATACCTGACTCCAGAACAATAATCTCTCAGGCTATGAGAAACTTTCCAGGAAGGTCTGAATAGGAAATGTGATGACAGTACAGGGCAACAATTAAAACTGTTTAGCTAATAGGCTTTCAATGGGCTGGTGCATTTTCTTCTGCAGTTAAACCATCAGCAGTTACACCCAACAACGGGGACATACTATTTAACTGCACTGCCTGTCCATTACTGGATTAATATGTTCAGTTCTCTTATCACAAAGGAGTTAAGTATTTTTTCCCATTGCTTCTTCTACCTTTTTGACTTCTGCTCAATCCTTCCATTGAAATCTTCTCAAAGCCTAATGCAGCCCTGCTAAAGACTGACACTATTAGCTTTGGCCTTCGCCTTTATAACAAGTGGTCAGAAGTAAAAGACTGCACAAATATCTCCAAGCCAATTACGATGCTGTCACCTTTCTGGATCACGATTAAAATTTATGTTGTTCTACTGAACCTGGTCTTTGAATGTTCTTTGTTTTGGATTTCACCCAACACCCCTGTGCTTGCTAACCTACATTGGCTCCTGGTCTGGCAATACCTTGATTTTAAAATTCTCATCCTTGTTTTAAATCCCTACATGGCCTCATTTCTCCCTACATCTGTAGCCTCCTTCAGCTTTACAGTCCCCTGAGATTTCTGTGCTCCTCCAATTCTGTCTTTTGGCATATTCCCAACTTTAATTGCTTCACCATTGTTGGCCATGCCTTCAGCTGCCTAAGTCCTAAGCTGTGGAATTTCCTTCCTAAACGTCTCTGCCTCTCTCCTTTAAGGCAATCCTTAAAACCTACCTCTTTGATCAAGTGTTTGGTCACCTGCCCAAATATCTCCTTGGGTTTGACGGCAAGCTTCAAAAATGGCGGCCACCCGCACGTCCAGTCGTTATTCAGTGCGGCAGTTCATTGAAATGGCCGGGGTGGATCGCCCACCTCAATGACCGGGAGGGGGTGGGTGGTCCACCCCGGCAATAGTGTCAGCAGCCATTGTGCAGACGCTGATGCCATTTTTAGAGCTTCGAGCCATATTGTTACATTTAAATGTTTAAAGGGATATGGTTTTAAAAATTAAATTAATTGATCTAGCTCATCTCCCACCCCTCCCAACAACTATGGATCTAATTCCTTGCCCTCTCCCCCCCAAAATACTTTCCTTGTGTACCTGACCTACCCCTCCCAAAGTTCACAAACTTTAATCTTTATCCTTTCCCACCATCCCCTACACCAATCAAATTACTCTGATGCGCTCCCGCCACCCGAACTGAAAAACTTACCTGTTCTCCCCTCCCCATCGATGTCAGGGGGGCTGTAAAATCCAGCCACTTATGTGGTTAGTTGTCAAATTTTGTTCAATAACACTCCTGTGAGGTGATTTGGGAGCTTTTACTATGTTAATGGCACTAATAAATGCAAGTTGTTGTTGTTTCCCATCTGTAAACCCGGAATTGGGGACAGAAATTTGGAATATAGACCTTTTTTCATTCAAAATAAGAAGGTATGACAGTTTCTCATATATCAGGGGGCTCAACATTATATGAAGGCATAACTTTGTGTCCTGAAATGGTAGTACATGCAAAGCCCCCATCCCATCATGATGGCAGAAGCCATCTGTACCAGACTAACAGATGACAACATACCTTTTAGCAGAAGAGGGGAGGGGAAATGGGAAGTGTTACAAATCTGGCAGCTGAATAGTGGGAAACTGATTGCCCGAGTACTGAGGTAAACTATGGATACTTGAAAACAGAAATAAAAATTAGAAAATGGTGGAAATGTACAGCAGGTTTATCAGCAAAGACTGAACAGGCTGGGGCTTGTTGCACTGGAATAGCAAAGACTGACCCAATAGAGGCCTTTAAAATTCTGAAGGGATTCTATTAGTTAGACATAGAGAAGACATTTCCACTTGTGGAGGAGTCCAAAATTAGGGGTCATAAATATAAGACAGTCACCAATAAATCCAAAAAGAAGTTCAGGAGAAACTTTTTTCCCCAGAGAGTGATGAGAATGTGGAACTCACTATCACAGGGAATAGTTGAGGCCAATAGCATCAATACATTTATGTGGAAGCTGAATAAGTAAATGAGGAAGAAATGAATTGAAGGCCAGATTGATAGGGTATGACGAAGGAGGCTTGTGTGGAGCATAAAGACCGGAATAGAGCTCTTTGGCCGAATGTCCTGTTTCTGAGCTGTAAAATTCTATGTAATTCAATCAACATCTGAGAGAAAAAGATACTTCCTCATTTCAGCTTCTATTTCAATGCATTTGGCCCTTGTTTATACCAGCTTAGTATTTTCTACTGCTGTGGTTCAAAACATTTTAGTTTTTCCCAAATTGTACTGGTTTTCATTGCAAAAACTGACGGGAAATGGTCAGAGGCACAACAGCCATCTAATCCTCTATTAATCCAAGTTTAAAATATGTAAAAGAAACAATGTTGTGCAGCAAACTACATTTTCTAATCTTTGCTTTGCATTCCGAATAAATTCTATTTGTAAGGAGAAGTTGCAATTATGAGTGTTGATAGTAGATTTAACATGGCCCCCAAACACCTGTCACTGAGGTTGGCAGTGAATGTAGTAACAAATGATTTAGGCTGAGGGTCATCTGAAATTTCATTACAACAGAGATATGACACTGGAGGATCGATCACTTCTGTCATTGGAGATAAACTTACCAGAAGGACATGAAATTCGATTTACAAACGGGCAATTTTTATTCATTTCTATTTTGACATGTTAAAAACCATGTTTTTTTTTTGCACAGCTTATACAATAATGAAGGGTGTATTTTGAGGGTGTAATGTTTACAGGCTCTTATGCTGCTCTCATTTATCAGTGCTAAAAATGATGTTTACTCTGCTAATGTCCACATCTTGATAATATAAACCAAGGGGATTTTATAAAGTGATAACCAGGTAGTAATTTTTTTAATTCACTCTCGGTATGTGGGCATTGGTAGCAAGGCCAGTATTTATTATCCATCTCTTGTTGCCCCTGAGATGATAGTGGTGTGTCTTCTTCTTGAACTGCTGCAGACTGTGTGGCGGAGGTGCTCCCAATGTGCTGTTGAGGAGGGAGCTCCAGGATTTTGACCCAGCAACGATAAAGGAATGGGAGTATATGTCCAAAGAGGATAATGTGTGACTTCTAAGGAGATTTGTAGGTTCCCAGGCACTGTCTGCCCATGTCCTTCTTGGAGGTGGAGGTCATGGGTTTGGGAGGTACTATTGAAGAAGACTTGGCAACTTGCTGCAGTGCATCAACTCTGGTCTGAGGAAGGAATTATTGAGATAGAACAGGCATTTAAATATTCAGGAAAGGAACAGGATAGGGAAATCTATAATGATTGTCTGAACGATGCCACGAAAGTGATAAGAACTGTCAGGAGGGCTCATGAGGAAAATATAGCTGGAAACATAAAACAGAACAGTGAAGCATCCTGCAAGTGTATCAGGACTAAACAGAGGGTTTGAAGAGAAATTGCCCCACTAAAAAATAACAATCGGTAAGTGGTATACAAGGATAGAGAAATTACTGCAGCATTAATGACCTGAAATGGGAATACAGGACATAATTTCAAAGCCTGAAAAAGAAATAAAAATCAGAAATATAGTAAACATTGAAGAGGATGGTAACAGACTTTAGGAGGACTTAGACTGGAGAAATGGGCAGATGCATGGAAGATGAAATTTGATGCAGAGAAGTGTGAAGTGATACATTTTGGTAGGAAGAATGGGGTGAAGCAATACTAAATAAATGGTACAAATTTGAAGGGGTGTAGGAAAAGAGTGACCTGGAGGTGCATGTACACAAATCAAATGTGGCAGGACAAGTTGAGAAGAATGTTAAAAAAGCTTTAGTCATAGAGGCATAGAGCCTATGGAAGCTAGGCTAAAACTTTATAAAACACTGGTTAGGCATTAGTTGAAGTATTGGCTAGAATTTTACAACACCATCGGGAGCAGGCTGGAGGCGGGGAGGGGGGAGAGGCGTAAAATTCAGTGGGAAGCAGTGGGTGCCATTCCTATTGCCTTCCCGCTCCGCTGCAATTTTATGAGTGGCAGGGAAAGTGACAAACGGCCCACCCATCCCAGGCCATTAGAGGCCCTTAAGTGGCCAATTAATTGCCATTTAAGGCCCTCCTCCTGCTGTCGCTGCCCCCCGCCTCCACTTCTCGACTGACCCCACCCTACCTTACTGGGGCCCTGCCGATTGTCCGCAACAAGTTCACACACAATGTGGCTTGCCTCAATTCTGGGGCCTCCTCCATTGTTGCACCTCTCATTGGGTACGATTGGTCAGCAGCTTGTAGGTGGGACCTCCTGCCTCAGAGGGTCGCAAGCACTGCCTGAGGCCAGTTAAGGATCGGGTCATGTAAAATCACGGCATGACTTCCAGGCCCGGTGGAGGTGGGCTCGCCCCTGACTTTTTGGCTGGTGGACAGGGCCTCCATCCCAATGCAAAATTCCAGCCACTGTTTTCAATTCTGGGGACCAAACGTTAGGAAGGATGTGAAGACCTTAAAGGAAGGGCAATAGAGTTTTATTAAAATAGCATCAGGGTTAAGGGACTTCAGTCATGTGGAGAGCCTGGAGAAGCTGGGATTGTTCTCATTAGAGCAAAGAAAGTTAAGAGGTGATTTGACAAAGGAGTTTAAAATCATGAATGATTTTCACAGAGAAATAGGGAGAAACCCTGGCTAGATTTTGTGCCCATGGTGGGGTTTCTGCTGGCGGGCCAAAAAGGCAGGGGGAATTCCACCTTGGCCAGTTGGAACCACATCCATCCCTTGGTGCGATTCTATGCACCAGGCCAATAAACAGGCCAGTGCCAGGATCCAGTCGCTTTAAAGATGCGGATCCCGCCTCCAAGAGCTGCCGGCCAATCACAGCAATGGCCAATGGCCACTGCCATTACTGTAAGAGGCCTTGGACCCAGGCCCAGCACTGTAGCTCAGATCCACGGTAAGTGAAGCAGGGTCACTGGGGTCAGACTAGCAGGCGCCAGCAATGGGGGAGGGGAGGGTAAGCGTTTAGTACAGGGGGATGGGGGCTCAGGTTGGTGCAGGTTTTCCTGGTGGAGCCATCCATGGGCTACAGATTGCCCAGAGAGGAGGGCTCCTCAACCCCAAGCCTGCAGGGAGGTGGCCTCGTTTTACTGGGTGACCTCCCCACATTGCAGAGGCTCCTCATAACCGCACCCCCCACCCCACCACCCCCAACCCTGCTGGTTAAATCCCAGCTGCGACAGGAAGAGGTCCTTAAGTGGCCATTAAGCGGGAAGGTAATCTTCAGCTTATCCCGCTCCCAACAAAATTGCATTATGACAGGGAGGCAACGGGCCCTCCGACCCCTGCCTCCAGTCGCAATTCTATGGGCCCCCCATCTCCAAACCCATCTCAGGGGAGCCTATATGTTTCCAGTGGCAGAAGGGGCAGTAACCAATGGTGGCATGCAGAATCATTTTTTTAACATAGCAAGTTGTTCTGAACAGGAATGCACTGCCTGAAAGGGTGGTGGAAGCAGATCCAATGGTAACTTTCAAAAAGGAATTAGATAAATACTTGAAGGGAAAACATTTTCAGGGCTATGTGGCAACAGTGTGGGAGTGGGACTCATTATATCGTTCTACCAAACAGCCAGCGCAGGCACAAGTGGCCGAATTATCTACTTTTGTGCTGTATAATTCCATGATTATGCGATTTAGCTGTTACTTTTCAATAGTGTTCACAAAAGAAGTGAAGGGAGAAATATCAGAATTGGGGTTACAGTATAAAGGTGAATATAGACTAAAACATTTGAAGTCACATATTGGGGAGGTTGCTGAAGCAGATAAGGCTTCTGCCCAGATCGCTTTCATACCAGGGTTCTGAAGCAATTGGCTCAAACAATTATGAGTCCCCTTGCCGATATTTTTCAGAGCTGTTGGGGCACAGGCCTAATCCAAGAGGTTTGGAGAATAGAAAATATGACTCCCATCTTCAGAAAAGGAGCGAGGGATGGACCACCAAATAGTAAACCTGTTGGGAAAGTGTTTGTAATCATGATGAGGGATTATAAAAATGAGCATCTTAAGGGGTTTGAGTTAATCTGAGACAGACAGCATGGTTTTAGGGCTGTGAGTTCATGATTGACTAAGCTATTGAATTTCCTTGAGGACATGACGGACCCAATAGAAAGGGGAGAGACTGCGGATGTTATCTGCCTGAATTTCAGGAAGGCATTTGACACTGTTCTACAAAGTAGGCTACTACAAAAGATCCAAGCACATGGGGTAGATGGGAATGTATTCAAATTTGATTGGCAAATGATTGGTTGGTAGACAACGGTGAGTAGTAGCTTCTGGGCAGGAATCTAGTTGGCAGCCAGATAGCATTGGCGTCCCACAAGATTCAGCATTGAAGGCACTTTATATATAATGCTAATAAATGATTTAGGGGAAAGAATTGTGTCCAAGCTGTCCTCGCTTGTAGTTGATACTTAATTGGGAACAGTGACAAGTGATGAATATCAATGTGCAGAAATTCAAAATGATCTTGACAAGTTCGAGCAGTGGGTAGAGAACTAGCAGGTGCAATTTAATACAGGGAAATGTACGGTGATGGAATTTGACAGGGAGAAGTTTGGTATGGATTGTAGGTTAAATGGAAATATACTTGAGATACCAGATCAACAAAGAGATCTTGGGGCTTTAGTGGGCTGTTCACTAAAACCTCCATCGGTACAACGTTCCCAGGCTATTGGGATGTATAGCAAAAGGTATAACGTATAAATACAAAGGTCATTTTAAATCTATATTTGGTCCTGGTGAGACCAAATCTGCCATGCTGCAAGCAGGTTTGGTCTCCCTATTTCAAAAAGATATTCAAATATTGGAGGAGGCTTTGTGCAAGTAAAGGGGGGAGGGGGAATTAATGCTTTGCCTTTTTACTCCAAATATTATCACTCCCTTTGCCTTTGTTCTGTGGCATCTCTGTCATTTAATCTCTTCTGCCCTCTGCCCTATCACACACCCTCCCTTTTGTTCTTCTTTTCCCCTTCCTCCTTTCACTTGCTCAAAGCCTATTACATTCTAACCTTTGCCAGTTCTGATGAAAGATGGAGGAAGCACATGGCTTCAGTTGGATAGCAGGCTTCCCCATGGTGCAGGGTGCCATTGATCACATGCACATTGTTTTGCGGGTGCCGCATGCCAGTTCTGCCCTATACCGAAGCCAAAAGGGATCCACTCCTCAACAACCAGCTGATGAATGACCATAGGCAGCAAGTCCCTTTGCACACCGAAATCCACAGCCATGCTTATGCTATCTTCAGCTTATAAGTCAGAAGGTATTGTAGAATGAGTGGGAAGTGGAATGTGAGAAGGAGGATTTGGTATGAGAATATGATCATCTTCGATGGTTTGGCCCTGCCGCTGTCCACAGCTTCAACAATGGACGTCCCAATAATGGGCAGCATCATTTCCTCTATGGGGAGGGGGGGGGGGGTTAGGGTATGTCAGCCCCGCCTGTCTTCCCTCCTGTTATCCCCTACTGCTTTTGGCTTTGCGCCACCTTCTGCAGGAGAGAGGGAAGTATGTCAGTACGTGTCGTGGTTTGAGTTTGGCTGATGTGGCTGTCCTGGTTTAATCGCTGACAGTGTGTGCAAATTGAGTTGTGAGTGTGAGGCTTGCAGCCATTCTAATAAGTGTGTGAGGGTGCGGCATTTGAATAGTAGCTATGAGGCCGAATTGATAGATTGTTAGTAGGTGAGTGATGGGGGTGTGGTGATTTGAGTAATGGCTGATGCAGTTGGATACGGCATTTGAAGAAGCATTCACTGACCTTGACCACTTGCATGAGGTCATTGAACTTGCGGCACTGCATCCAGATCCTCAGGGCTTGACTCCTGGCATTGACCTCCATGACTCTCTGCTCCCATGGCCTTTTCTGAGCCCTCCTGACCCCCTGTGGACACAGCACATCTCTCCTCCTCTCCACCTCCTCCACCAAGGCTTCCAGTGCAGTGTCGTAAAATTTTGGAGAGCACTCTCTCCCATGTCATGACATTCTTCACTGTTTCCCGGGTCAGATACACATTCTGCATGACTGCCAGTACCTGTTCCATCCACAAAGCACCTTCCTTTTAAGAGGCGCAGGCTAGCTTTAAGTGGTACTAGCAAATTACAGTCTTGGCACCTCCCCCCCGCAACTGATGTGTGCAGATAATCAACAGTGCGGTTAGTGCCTGCTGCTCACCGAAATCATTTAAATGAGCATGCAGCACAAGTTGGTGTGCTGCCTGCTTTGGAATGAATGGGTGCGGGTTGTCTGTGCATTAGGATCCCGACACCTGTTTTTTTGAGGACCATGCAGTTTAAGCTCCAAGGTGTTCTACTGTCTGAAATTGTTACTATATTACTAAGCTTCTTTGATTTATTTTTAATCTGATTGATTCCTCCCCTAGGGTTACTCACCTTTTAATTTAAAATTGAAATTTGTTTCAATTTAAAATTTAAGGCAATTGGCAAAAGAACCAGAAGATGAGATGAGGGGATTTTTTTTTTAACATAGTGAGTTCTTACGATCTGGTCTGCCTGGAGGGGTGGTGGCAGCAGATTCAATAATAACTTTCAAAATTGGATAAATGCTCAAAAGGAAAAAAATACAGAACTATGTGGAAAGGGCAGGGGAATGGAACTAATTGGATAGCTCTTTCAATGAGTTGGCATAGGCACAATGGGCCAAATAGCCTCCTTCTGTGCTAGCTTAACATTAGCTTAACATTTTTAGGTAACTTAGCCTAAGTTTTGCTACCCTGGGCAAAGGGTCTTCCCACACCAGCAATTCTTGAGCTCTTTGATGAGATTACTCAAAAAGTGCTGGGATTATTCAAACTTTCCAGCTCTAACCAGTCTATAGTTAATGCTGAGGAGCTATCCAACAGCTATTACAAAGCACTAAATAGTTTTCATTGTAGCATGTTCAGTTTAAAAGCAAGTTTCCAGATGGATTATTTATGCTTCTCAGACTGCAGGTTTTTATTGATTTGGAGAGCCTTGGGCTAACAGAAGAGGAAGTTAGGAAGCTACCTGTTGGAAATTGAAAGTTATACGATCCTCTTTACCACTCATCACTTGAACTGTTCTCCTGTTTGTTCTGCAGGATGGTCATAGATTGTTTTCCTAAATTGGCTGAAGGTTTTTTTTTACTGTTGTTTTACCGATCACTGTGGCTCAGTTGGTAGTACTCTTGCCTCTGATTCAGAAGGTTGTGGTTTGAAGTCCCACTCCATGACTTGAGTACGAAAATCATGGTTGACACTCCAGTGCAGTACTAAGGGAGTGCTGCACTGTCAGAGGTGTCGTTTTTCAGTTGAGACGTTAAACCGAGGCCCCGTCTGCTCTCTCAGGCGGACGTAAAAGATCCCATTGCACTATTTCGAAGAACAGCAGGGGAATTATTCCCTGTGGCCTGAGCAATATTTATTCCTTAATCAACATTACAAAAACAGATTATCTAGTCTTTATCACATTGCTGTTTGTGCGAGCTTGCTGTGTTCATATTAGCTGGCATGTTTCTTACATTGCAACAATGTCTATACTTCAAAAGTACTTCATTGGATGTAAAGCACTTTGAGACATTCTGTGGACATGAAAGGCACTATATAAATGTTTCCTTTTATCCCAGCAGATACATCCCTCTGTGTAAAGGTTTGTGACTGTCTCATGCTGGAGGTTATGACCTTGGATTGGGCTCCCTTAAACTAGGCTAAAAAATCAGACAGATGGTACATATAATTGAAAACACCGCCCACAGCTCAGCTAGACACTGCTCAAAGTCCAGATTAAATGCAACATGTCCAACAGCATTGACCAACCATTGGTGTTTTCTAAATAGCAAAAATCAGATATTTACAAAGGCAAAGACTCATGGCTCAGTGAGGATCACTCATGCTTTTGAAGGTTGTGGGTTCAAGTCCTAATACAGAGACTTGAGCACAACATCTATGCTGGCACTCCAGTGCAGACCTGACGAATGTTTTTCGAATGAGACGTTAAACCAAAGCACCATCTGCCCTCTCAGGCGGATGTAAAAATGAGTTCTGCGAACTGTTTTGAAGAAGAGCAGGGGAGTTATCCCTGGTGTCCTAGCTAATATTTACCCCTCAACTAACATCACTTAAAAAAAAAAATGCTTGACCATTATCTCATTGCTGTTTTTGAGAGCTTGCTGTGTTTAAATTAACTGCCAAGTTGCCTACATTACCATAGTGACTACACTTCAAAAGTACTTCATTGGCTGGAAAGTACTTTGGGACATCCTGAAGTCATAAAAGACACAATATAGACACGTCTTTCTTTTCCTTCTCTGCTAAGTCCCTGTATGAAAAAGACAAGTTGGGAGTTATCCAAAAGTATAAGTCCTAAATTAGCTCCAAACCATATGATTCTCAGATAGGCTTCAAGGAGTGATGAAGGGTCACTTCTTTTTCGAGCATTGAGCATTATCATTGTATCCCTGCACTTGAGAAGACAATTAGGGCAATCTTCTGTTAAAGAGGTGGCATTCCTGTTGCCCTTCCATTATATTTCAGACAGAGCTAGAGTGTATAAGGATGGCAGATCAGACTGGAGCTAATCTGCTGGCAATCTACCAAACACTGTCACATCCAAGACCTTTTGCCTGAGGTGCTGAAGGGCATTGAATATGTCCGCTACTGTCATAGCGACATTCAATGCAAGAAATATCAGCATATTTCTAACATTCAGTGTTGCTAAGTCGAGCAGAAGGTCATTTAAAATTGAAAAAGTCTCCTAAAGGAATACAATGGGTCATAGAACAATCAATTGCACATCTCACCCATACAATCTTAACATTTTATAACCATTGTGGCCCTGCTCTTCAGTTCCCTCAGAGGTAGCTGTCAACACTCAGCTATTGCAGAAGAACAAGGCAGCAGCATGTTTTCTGTCGCTACTGATGTGGGCGTCATTGGTACAACAACAACGCATTTAGGATGGGTGTTTAAAAGCTTGGACAAAGAGGTTTTAAGGAGCATCTTAAAGGAGGAAAGTGAAGTAGAGACACAGAGAGGTTTAAGGACGAAATTCTAGTGCTCAGGACCTAGGCAGCGGAAGGCATGACCGCCACTGGTGGAGTGATAGAAATATGGGATGTATAGGAGGCCAGAGTTGGAGAAATGTAGAAATCTCAGAGGTTTGTATGGCTGGTGAAAGTTACAGAGATAGAGAGGGGCGAGGCCATGGAGAGATTAGGAAACAACGATGAGAAGTTTAAAATCGAAGCATTGCCAGACCGGGAGCAAGCGGTAATTGTGTTGGGAATCTGCTAAAATTATGCTAATTGGGCTGACTCTAGAAAATTCCCAAGGACAAGTAGTGGAGAAGTCAGGTGGAGACAATAATAATCGTGTTGGCTTTCCACAGGTTTTCCATCATGACCGGAAAATCTAACCTATGCTGTCAGCGAATGACGTATTTGGGAATGAAAAGATGACATAGTTGAATAATGTCTTTGGTGCAAGATCATAGCCTCTTTCCAAATCAACTAAAAAAATGTTTTACTCATTCATGGGATTTGGGCATCGCTGGCCAGGCCAGCATTTGTTGCCCATCCCTAATTGCTCTTGAGAAGGTGGTGGTGAGCTGCCTTCTTGAATTGCTGCAGTCCTTGGGATGTAGATACACCAATAGTGTTGTTAGGAATGGAGTTCCATGATTTTGACCCAGGGACAGTGAAGGAATGGTGATATAGTTTCAGGTTAGGATGGTGTGTGGCTTGGAGGGGAACTTGCAGGTGGTGATGTTCCCATGCTGTCCTGGTCCTTCTAGTTGGTAGAGGTCGCGGGTTTGAAAGGTGCTGTTGAAGGAGCCTTGGTGAGTTGCTGCAATGCATCTTGTCGATGGTACACACTGCTGCCATCAGACATTGGTGGTGAACCGAATGTATGTTGAAGGTGATGGATGGGGTACCAATCAAGCAGGTTGCTTTGTCCTGGATGGTGTCGAGCTTCTTGAGTATTGTTGGAGCTGCACCAATCCAGGCAAATAGAGATTACTCCATCACACTTCTGACTTGTGCCTTGTAGATTGTGGACAGGAATTGGGGAGGCAGTAGGTGAGTTACTTGCCGCAGAATTCCTAGCCTCTGACCTGCTCTTATAGCCACAGTATTTATATGGCTGGTCCAGTTCAGTTTCTGGTCAATGTTAACCCCCAGGATATTGATAGTGGAGAATTCAGTGATGGTAATGCCATTGAACATCAAGGGGAGATGGTTAGATTCTGTCTTGTTTGAGATGGTCATTGCCTGGCACTTGTGTGGCATGAATGTTACTTGCCACTTATCAGCCCAAGCCTGGATGTTGCCCAGGTCTTGCTGCATCGGGTCATGGGCTGCTTCAGTATCTGACAAGTCGCGAATGATACTGAACATTGTGTACTCGTCAGCGACCATTCCCACTTCTGACCTTATTCTGGAGGGTAGGTTATTGATGAAGCAGCTGAAGATAGTTAGGCTTAGGGCACTATCCTCAAGAACCTGCATACCCACCATCCCACCCCTTGTGGCTCCCCTGTTGAGGCTTCCACCAATCCATTTACCTTGTCTTTGAGAAGCATAGCTTTAACAGTCAGGTGGTCTCTCCCCGCCAACTTTCTGGCTGATTTTAGCCAGGGAATTGGCTGAGCAGGAGGCGAATGAGACCATTAGGATCGGACTGAGCCTCTGCACTACTGCTCCCAGAAAGGCCAGCCGCTCGCTAGGCCCTGTTCCCGGCCTGGGAGTACAAATCATGTCCATATCTCTATCAGGCTTCTTACTCTCTTCTCCACATCCACTGCATTAGTACAGAGTAACAGTTGCAGGAGAACTCCTTGCCGACATCGAGATGAGATAAAAAGCCAGACCAAATAAATCTAGGAAAGCAGCTAACTACATGGAGCCCAGTACTTTTTAGAGATTTCAATTTGTCATTCTATCATTATCAATTTTTTTGGCAGCACATTCCCCTACAACTTCTTCCTCGAAGCATCGATTGAAGGAATGTGTTCAGAGCCGGCATGAAACAGTATGTTTCTTAAAGGTTACTTGTTACTGTTAAAGGAGCCTTGGGCCTCCTCTGCCCCAGCTTCTCCTCCCCTGACTGCCCTGTTCAGCCCTACCCTGATCCATTTACCTTCTACTGGGGTCCGTTCATGCCACAGCTTGGACTTCCCCTGAATTCCCTCTTAGTAAAGTTTCCCTGTAAAGCCATTAATGAAGTAAATGAGAAAGCAGCAACTCCGATAAGGCAGATGACTGTGTCATCACCAAAAGTCAACTTCCTTGTTATAGCTTTTCTCAGTTGAACACAAAGAAAAATTGACTCAAAGAGGAACAACATTAGAGCAAATCAGAAAATAATAATTGAAGTCAAGCTGACTTTTAGCAGGCCAAAGGTGAACAGACTATTTGTTGGAATGCATACTGGTGGACTGTATGTTCATCTTTGTGTAGCTAATGTCTGGGGTAACACAAGAGAGCAGAGAGAGAGAGGAGCACGGCGGGAGCAGAGAGAGAGAGAGGAGCACGGTGGAAGAAGAGAGAGATAGTGGAGCACGGCGGAAGCAGAGAGAGAGAGAGGAGCACGTTGGGAGCAAAGAGAGAGGAGCATGGCGGGACAGAGGGAGAGAGAGGAGCATGGCGGGAGCAGAGAGAGAGTGAGGAGCACAGTGGAAGCAGAGAGAGAGAGAGAGAGATGCACAACGGGAGCCAGGAGAGAGAGGAGCACAGTGAGAGCTGGGAGAGAAGGAGGAGTATGGTGCGAGCAGAGAGAGAGAGGAGCACAGCGTGAGCAGAGAGAGAGAGGAACACGGTGGGAGACGGGAGGACAGAGGAGCATAGCAGGAGCAGAGGTTTAAAAAGCATGCGAACAGCCCAGAGTCGGAGACTAGAGACAGTGAGAGAGAGACAGTAGCACGGTGGGAGTGGATGGTTTAAAAAGCCTGCCAAAAGCCCAGAATTGGAGACCAGAGACAGAGCAAGAGAAAGGAGCATGATGGGAGCAGAGAGAGAGAGAGGAGTGTGGCGGAAGCAGAGAGAGAGAGAGAGGAGCAGAGCGGGAGCAGAGAGAGAGAGGAGCACGTCGGAAGCAGATAGAGAGAGGAGCATGGCGGGAGCAGAGAGAGAGAGAGGAGCACAGTGGGAGCAGAGAGAGAGGAGCACGGCAGGAGTAGAGAGAGAGAAGAGCATGGAGGGAGCAGAGAGAGAGAGGAGCATAGCGGGAGCAGAGATAGAGAGAGGAGCGCAGCAGGAGCAGAGAGAGAGTGGAGCACAGCAGGCGGAGAGAGAGAGCAAGGACCACGGTGGCAGCAGAGAGAGAGAGAGGAGCACGGCGGAAGCAGAGAGAGAGAGAAGCACAGCGGGAGCAGAGCTAGAGAGAGGAGCACGGTGGGAGCAGAGACAGAGAGGAGCATGGCGGGAGCAGAGAGAGAGAGGAGCACAGCGGGAGCAGAGAGAGGAGCACAGCGGGAGCAGAGAGAGGAGCACAGCGGGAGGCAGGAGAGAGAGAGGAGCATGGCAGGAGCGGAGGTTTAAAAAACATACCATCAGCCCAGAGTCGGAGACGAGAGAGAGAGAGAGAGAGAAACATGGTGGGAACAGAGAGAGAGGAGCACGGCGGAAGCAGAGAGAGAGAGAGGAGCATAGTGGTAGCAGAGAGAGAGGAGCACAGCGGGAGCAGAGAGAGAGAGAGGAGCACAGCAGGAGCAGAGAGAGAGAGAGGAGCACGGCGGGTGCAGAGAGAGAGAGAGAGGAGCATGGCGGGAGCAGAGATAGAGAGAGGAGCATGGCGGGAGCAGAGAGAGACAGAGGAGCAAGGCGGGAGAAGAGAGAGAGAGAGGAGCACAGCGGGAGCAGAGAGAGACAGAGGAGCACGGCGGGAGAAGAGAGAGAGAGAGAGGAGCACAGTGGGAGCAGAGAGAGAAAGAGAGAGAGGAGCATGGTGGGAGCAGAGATAGAGAGAGGAGCAAAGCCGGAGCAGAGAGAGAAGGAGAGGAGTATAGTGGCAGCAGAGAGATAGAAGAGCACAGCAGAAGCAGAGAGAGAGAGAGGAGCATGGCGGGAGCAGAGAGAGAGAGGAGCACGGTGGAAGCAAAGAGAGAAAGAGGAGCACGGTGGAAGCAAAGAGAGAAAGAGGAGCACGGCGGGAGCAGAGAGAGAGAGAGGAGCACGGTGGAAGCAGAGAGAGAGAGAGGAGCATGGCGGGAGCAGAGATAGAGAGAGGAGCATGGCGGGAGCAGAGAGAGGCAGAGGAGCAAGGCGGGAGAAGAGAGAGAGAGAGGAGCACAGCGGGAGCAGAGAGAGACAGAGGAGCACGGCAGGAGAAGAGAGAGAGAGAGAGGAGCAAGGCGTGAGCAGAGAGAGACAGAGGAGCAAGGCGGGAGAAGAGAGAGAGAGAGGAGCACAGCGGGAGCAGAGAGAGAGAGAGAGAGGAGCACAGCAGAAGCAGAGAGATAGACAGAGCAGAGAGAGAAAGAGGAGCATGGCGGGAGCAGAGAGAGAGAGAGGAGCATGGTGGAAGCAGAGAGAGAAAGAGGAGCATGCAGGAGCAGAGAGAGAGAGAGGAGCACAGCGGGAGCAGTGAGTGAGAGAGGAGCACGGCGGGAGCAGAGATGAGAGAGGAGCACACCGGGAGAAGAGAGAGAGGAGCACAGCAGGAGCAGAGAGAGAGAGAGGAGCATGGCGGGAGCAGAGAGAAAGAGGAGCATGGCGGGAGCAGAGAGAGAGAGAGGAGCATGGTGGAAGCAGAGAGAGAAAGAGGAGCATGCAGGAGCAGAGAGAGAGAGAGGAGCACAGTGGGAGCAGTGAGTGAGAGAGGAGCACGGCGGGAGCAGAGATGAGAGAGGAGCACAGCGGGAGAAGAGAGAGAGGAGCACGGCAGGAGCAGAGAGAGAGAAGAGCATGGCGGGAGCAGAGAGAGAGAGAGAAGAGCATGGCAGGAGCAAAGACAGAGAGAGGAGCATGGCGGGAGCAGAGAGAGACAGAGGAGCACGGCGGGTGAAGAGAGAGAGAGAGGAGCACAGCGGGAGAAGAGAGAGAGGAGCACGGCAGGAGCAGAGAGAGAGAAGAGCATGGCGGGAGCAGAGAGAGAGAGAGGAGCACGGTGGGAGCAGAGAGAGAGAGAGAAGAGCATGGCAGGAGCAAAGACAGAGAGAGGAGCATGGCGTGAGCAGAGAGTGAGAGAGGAGCACAGCGGGAGAAGAGAGAGAGGAGCACGGCAGGAGCAGAGAGAGAGAAGAGCATGGCGGGAGCAGAGAGAGAGAGGTGCACGGTGGGAGCAGAGAGAGAGGGAGAAGAGCATGGCAGGAGCAAAGACAGAGAGAGGAGCATGGCAGGAGCAGAGAGAGAGAGGAGCACAGCGGAAGCAGATAGAGAAAGAGGAGCAATGCGGGAGTAGAGAGAGAGAAGAGCATGGCGGGAGCAGAGAGAGAGAGAGGAGCATAGCGGGAGCAGAGATAGAGAGAGGAGCACAGCGGGAGCAGAGAGAGAGTGGAGCACGGCAGGAGGAGAGAGAGAGCAAGGACCACGGTGGCAGCAGAGAGAGAGAGAGGAGCACGGCGGAAGCAGAGAGAGAGAGAAGCACAGCGGGAGCAGAGCTAGAGAGAGGAGCACGGTGGGAGCAGAGACAGAGAGGAGCATGGCGGGATAGAGAGAGAGAGGAGCACAGCGGGAGCAGAGAGAGTAGCACAGCGGGAGGCAGGAGAGAGAGAGGAGCATGGCAGGAGCGGAGGTTTAAAAAGCATACCATCAGCCCAGAGTCGGAGACGAGAGAGAGAGAAAGAGAGAAACATGGTGGGAGCAGAGAGAGAGGAGCACGGCGGAAGCAGAGAGAGAGAGAGAGAGGAGCATAGTGGTAGCAGAGAGAGAGGAGCACAGCAGGAGCAGAGAGAGAGAGAGGAGCACAGCAGGAGCAGAGAGAGAGAGAGGAGCACGGCGGGTGCAGAGGGAGAGAGAGAGGAGCATGGCGGGAGCAGAGATAGAGAGAGGAGCAAAGCCGGAGCAGAGAGAGAGAGAGAAGAGCATGTCAGGAGCAAAGACAGAGAGAGGAGCATGGCGAGAGCAGAGAGAGACAGAGGAGCAAGGCGGGAGAAGAGAGAGAGAGAGGAGCACGGCGGGAGAAGAGAGAGAGAGAGAGGAGCACAGTGGGAGCAGAGAGAGAAAGAGAGAGAGGAGCATGGTGGGAGCAGAGATAGAGAGAGGAGCAAAGCCGGAGCAGAGAGAGAAGGAGAGGTGTATGGTGGCAGCAGAGAGATAGAAGAGCACAGCAGAAGCAGAGAGAGAGAGAGGAGCATGGCGGGAGCAGAGAGAGAGTGGAGCACAGCGGGAGGCTGGAGAGAGAGAGGAGCATGGCGGGAGCAGAGAGAGAGAGGAGCACGGTGGAAGCAATGAGAGAAAGAGGAGCACGGCGGGAGCAGAGAGAGAGAGAGGAGCACGGTGGAAGCAGAGAGAGGCAGAGGAGCAAGGCGGGAGAAGAGAGAGAGAGAGGAGCACAGCGGGAGCAGAGAGAGACAGAGGAGCACGGCAGGAGAAGAGAGAGAGGAGCACAGTGGGAGCAGAGAGAGAAAGAGAGAGAGGAGCATGGCGGGAGAAGAGAGAGAGAGAGGAGCAAGGCGGGAGCAGAGAGAGAGAGAGAGAGGAGCACAGCAGAAGCAGAGAGATAGACAGAGGAGCAAGGCGTGAGCAGAGAGAGACAGAGGAGCAAGGCGGGAGAAGAGAGAGAGAGAGGAGCACAGCGGGAGCAGAGAGAGAGAGAGAGAGGAGCACAGCAGAAGCAGAGAGATAGACAGAGGAGCAAGGCGTGAGCAGAGAGAGACAGAGGAGCATGGTGGGAGCAGAGAGAGAGAGGAGCACAGTGGGAGCAGAGAGAGAAAGAGAGAGAGGAGTATGGCGGGAGCTGAGAGAGAGATGAGCAAAGCCGGAGCAGAGAGAGAAGGAGAGGAGTATGGTGGCAGCAAAGAGATAGAAGAGCACAGCAGAAGCAGAGAGAGAGAGAGGAGCATGGCGGGAGCAGAGAGAGAGAGGAGCACAGCGGGAGGCAGGAGAGCGAGAGGAGCATGGCGGGAGCAGAGAGAGAGAGGAGCACGGTGGAAGCAAAGAGAGAAAGAGGAGCACGGCGGGAGCAGAGAGAGAGAGGAGCACGGTGGAAGCAGAGGGAGAAAGAGGAGCATGGCGGGAGCAGAGATGGAGAGAGGAGCACAGCGGGAGCAGAGAGAGAGAGAGAGAGAGGAGCACGGCGGGAGCAGAGAGAGAAAGAGGAGCATGGCGGGAGCAGAGAGAGAGAGAGGAGCATGGTGGAAGCAGAGAGAGAAAGAGGAGCATGCAGGAGCAGAGAGAGAGAGAGGAGCACAGCGGGAGCAGTGAGTGAGAGAGGAGCACGGCGGGAGCAGAGATGAGAGAGGAGTACACCGGGAGAAGAGAGAGAGGAGCACAGCAGGAGCAGAGAGAGAGAGAGGAGCATGGCGAGGGCAGAGAGAAAGAGGAGCATGGCGGGAGCAGAGAGAGAGAGAGGAGCATGGTGGAAGCAGAGAGAGAAAGAGGAGCATGCAGGAGCAGAGAGAGAGAGAGGAGCACAGTGGGAGCAGTGAGTGAGAGAGGAGCACGGCGGGAGCAGAGATGAGAGAGGAGCACAGCGGGAGAAGAGAGAGAGGAGCACGGCAGGAGCAGAGAGAGAGAAGAGCATGGCGGGAGCAGAGAGAGAGAGAGAAGAGCATGGCAGGAGCAAAGACAGAGAGAGGAGCATGGCGGGAGCAGAGAGAGACAGAGGAGCACGGCGGGTGAAGAGAGAGAGAGAGGAGCACAGCGGGAGAAGAGAGAGAGGAGCACGGCAGGAGCAGAGAGAGAGAAGAGCATGGCGGGAGCAGAGAGAGAGAGAGGAGCACGGTGGGAGCAGAGAGAGAGAGAGAAGAGCATGGCAGGAGCAAAGACAGAGAGAGGAGCATGGCGTGAGCAGAGAGTGAGAGAGGAGCACAGCGGGAGAAGAGAGAGAGGAGCACGGCAGGAGCAGAGAGAGAGAAGAGCATGGCGGGAGCAGAGAGAGAGAGGTGCACGGTGGGAGCAGAGAGAGAGGGAGAAGAGCATGGCAGGAGCAAAGACAGAGAGAGGAGCATGGCAGGAGCAGAGAGAGAGAGGAGCACAGCGGAAGCAGATAGAGAAAGAGGAGCAATGCGGGAGTAGAGAGAGAGAAGAGCATGGCGGGAGCAGAGAGAGAGAGAGGAGCATAGCGGGAGCAGAGATAGAGAGAGGAGCACAGCAGGAGCAGAGAGAGAGTGGAGCACGGCAGGAGGAGAGAGAGAGCAAGGACCACGGTGGCAGCAGAGAGAGAGAGAGGAGCACGGCGGAAGCAGAGAGAGAGAGAAGCACAGCGGGAGCAGAGCTAGAGAGAGGAGCACGGTGGGAGCAGAGACAGAGAGGAGCATGGCGGGATAGAGAGAGAGAGGAGCACAGCGGGAGCAGAGAGAGTAGCACAGCGGGAGGCAGGAGAGAGAGAGGAGCATGGCAGGAGCGGAGGTTTAAAAAGCATACCATCAGCCCAGAGTCGGAGACGAGAGAGAGAGAAAGAGAGAAACATGGTGGGAGCAGAGAGAGAGGAGCACGGCGGAAGCAGAGAGAGAGAGAGAGAGGAGCATAGTGGTAGCAGAGAGAGAGGAGCACAGCAGGAGCAGAGAGAGAGAGAGGAGCACAGCAGGAGCAGAGAGAGAGAGAGGAGCACGGCGGGTGCAGAGGGAGAGAGAGAGGAGCATGGCGGGAGCAGAGATAGAGAGAGGAGCAAAGCCGGAGCAGAGAGAGAGAGAGAAGAGCATGTCAGGAGCAAAGACAGAGAGAGGAGCATGGCGAGAGCAGAGAGAGACAGAGGAGCAAGGCGGGAGAAGAGAGAGAGAGAGGAGCACGGCGGGAGAAGAGAGAGAGAGAGAGGAGCACAGTGGGAGCAGAGAGAGAAAGAGAGAGAGGAGCATGGTGGGAGCAGAGATAGAGAGAGGAGCAAAGCCGGAGCAGAGAGAGAAGGAGAGGTGTATGGTGGCAGCAGAGAGATAGAAGAGCACAGCAGAAGCAGAGAGAGAGAGAGGAGCATGGCGGGAGCAGAGAGAGAGTGGAGCACAGCGGGAGGCTGGAGAGAGAGAGGAGCATGGCGGGAGCAGAGAGAGAGAGGAGCACGGTGGAAGCAATGAGAGAAAGAGGAGCACGGCGGGAGCAGAGAGAGAGAGAGGAGCACGGTGGAAGCAGAGAGAGAGAGAGAGGAGCATGGCGGGAGCAGAGATAGAGAGAGGAGCATGGCGGGAGCAGAGAGAGGCAGAGGAGCAAGGCGGGAGAAGAGAGAGAGAGAGGAGCACAGCGGGAGCAGAGAGAGACAGAGGAGCACGGCAGGAGAAGAGAGAGAGGAGCACAGTGGGAGCAGAGAGAGAAAGAGAGAGAGGAGCATGGCGGGAGAAGAGAGAGAGAGAGGAGCAAGGCGGGAGCAGAGAGAGAGAGAGAGAGGAGCACAGCAGAAGCAGAGAGATAGACAGAGGAGCAAGGCGTGAGCAGAGAGAGACAGAGGAGCAAGGCGGGAGAAGAGAGAGAGAGAGGAGCACAGCGGGAGCAGAGAGAGAGAGAGAGAGGAGCACAGCAGAAGCAGAGAGATAGACAGAGGAGCAAGGCGTGAGCAGAGAGAGACAGAGGAGCATGGTGGGAGCAGAGAGAGAGAGGAGCACAGTGGGAGCAGAGAGAGAAAGAGAGAGAGGAGTATGGCGGGAGCTGAGAGAGAGATGAGCAAAGCCGGAGCAGAGAGAGAAGGAGAGGAGTATGGTGGCAGCAAAGAGATAGAAGAGCACAGCAGAAGCAGAGAGAGAGAGAGGAGCATGGCGGGAGCAGAGAGAGAGAGGAGCACAGCGGGAGGCAGGAGAGCGAGAGGAGCATGGCGGGAGCAGAGAGAGAGAGGAGCACGGTGGAAGCAAAGAGAGAAAGAGGAGCACGGCGGGAGCAGAGAGAGAGAGAGGAGCATGGCGGGAGCAGAGAGAAAGAGGAGCATGGCGGGAGCAGAGAGAGAGAGAGGAGCACAGCGGGAGCAGAGAGAGAGAGAGAGAGGAGCATGGCGGGAGCAGAGAGAGAAAGAGGAGCATGGCGGTAGCAGAGAGAGAGAGAGGAGCATGGTGGAAGCAGAGAGAGAAAGAGGAGCATGCAGGAGCAGTGAGTGAGAGAGGAGCACGGCGGGAGCAGAGATGAGAGAGGAGCACGGCAGGAACAGAGAGAGAGAGAGGAGCATGGCGGGAGCAGAGAGAAAGAGGAGCATGGCGGGAGCAGAGAGAGAGAGAGGAGCATGGTGGAAGCAGAGAGAGAAAGAGGAGCATGCAGGAGCAGAGAGAGAGAGAGGAGCACAGCGGGAGCAGTGAGTGAGAGAGGAGCACGGCGGGAGCAGAGATGAGAGAGGAGCACAGCGGGAGAAGAGAGAGAGGAGCACGGCAGGAGCAGAGAGAGAGAAGAGCATGGCGGGAGCAGAGAGAGAGAGAGAAGAGCATGGCAGGAGCAAAGACAGAGAGAGGAGCATGGCGGGAGCAGAGAGAGACAGAGGAGCACGGCGGGTGAAGAGAGAGAGAGGAGCATGTTGGGAGCAGATAGAGAGAGGAGCACAGCGGGAGCAGAGAGAGGAGCACAGCGGGAGGCAGGAGAGAGAGAGGAGCATGGCAGGAGTGGAGGTTTAAAAAGCATACCATCAGCCCAGAGTCGGAGACGAGAGAGAGAGAAAGAGAGAAACATGGTGGGAGCAGAGAGAGAGGAGCACGGCGGAAGCAGAGAGAGAGAGAGGAGCATAGTGGTAGCAGAGAGAGAGGAGCACAGCAGGAGCAGAGAGAGAGAGAGGAGCACAGCAGGAGCAGAGAGAGAGAGAGGAGCACGGTGGGTGCAGAGGGAGAGAGAGAGGAGCATGGCGGGAGCAGAGATAGAGAGAGGAGCAAAGCCGGAGCAGAGAGAGAGAGAGAAGAGCATGTCAGGAGCAAAGACAGAGAGAGGAGCATGGCGAGAGCAGAGAGAGACAGAGGAGCAAGGCGGGAGAAGAGAGAGAGAGAGGAGCACGGCGGGAGAAGAGAGAGAGAGAGAGGAGCACAGTGGGAGCAGAGAGAGAAAGAGAGAGAGGAGCATGGTGGGAGCAGAGATAGAGAGAGGAGCAAAGCCGGAGCAGAGAGAGAAGGAGAGGTGTATGGTGGCAGCATAGAGATAGAAGAGCACAGCAGAAGCAGAGAGAGAGAGAGGAGCATGGCGGGAGCAGAGAAAGAGAGGAGCACGGTGGAAGCAAAGAGAGAAAGAGGAGCACGGCGGGAGCAGAGAGAGAGAGAGGAGCACGGTGGAAGCAGAGAGAGAGAGAGAGGAGCATGGCGGGAGCAGAGATAGAGAGAGGAGCATGGCGGGAGCAGAGAGAGGCAGAGGAGCAAGGCGGGAGAAGAGAGAGAGAGAGGAGCACAGCGGGAGCAGAGAGAGACAGAGGAGCACGGCAGGAGAAGAGAGAGAGGAGCACAGTGGGAGCAGAGAGAGAAAGAGAGAGAGGAGCATGGCGGGAGAAGAGAGAGAGAGAGGAGCAAGGCGGGAGCAGAGAGAGAGAGAGAGAGGAGCACAGCAGAAGCAGAGAGATAGACAGAGGAGCAAGGCGTGAGCAGAGAGAGACAGAGGAGCATGGTGGGAGCAGAGAGAGAGAGGAGCACAGTGGGAGCAGAGAGAGAAAGAGAGGAGTATGGTGGCAGAAAAGAGATAGAAGAGCACAGCAGAAGCAGAGAGAGAGAGAGGAGCATGGCGGGAGCAGAGAGAGAGAGGAGCACAGCAGGAGGCAGGAGAGAGAGAGGAGCATGGCGGGAGCAGAGAGAGAGAGGAGCACGGTGGAAGCAAAGAGAGAAAGAGGAGCACGGCGGGAGCAGAGAGAGAGAGAGGAGCACGGTGGAAGCAGAGAGAGAAAGAGGAGCATGGCGGGAGCAGAGATAGAGAGAGGAGCACAGCTGGAGCAGAGAGAGAGAGAGAGAGGAGCACGGCGGGAGCAGAGAGAGAAAGAGGAGCATGGCGGGAGCAGAGAGAAAGAGGAGCATGGCGGGAGCAGAGAGAGAGAGAGAGGAGCACAGCGGGAGCAGAGAGAGACAGAGAGAGGAGCCTGGCGGGAGCAGAGAGAGAAAGAGGAGCATGGCGGGAGCAGAGAGAGAGAGAGGAGCATGGTGGAAGCAGAGAGAGAAAGAGGAGCATGCAGGAGCAGAGAGAGAGAGAGGAGCACAGCGGGAGCAGTGAGTGAGAGAGGAGCACGGCGGGAGCAGAGATGAGAGAGGAGCACAGCGGGAGAAGAGAGAGAGGAGCACGGCAGGAACAGAGAGAGAGAGAGGAGCATGGCGGGAGCAGAGAGAAAGAGGAGCATGGCGGGAGCAGAGAGAGAGAGAGGAGCATGGTGGAAGCAGAGAGAGAAAGAGGAGCATGCAGGAGCAGAGAGAGAGAGAGGAGCACAGCGGGAGCAGTGAGTGAGAGAGGAGCACGGCGGGAGCAGAGATGAGAGAGGAGCACAGCGGGAGAAGAGAGAGAGGAGCACGGCAGGAGCAGAGAGAGAGAAGAGCATGGCGGGAGCAGAGAGAGAGAGAGAAGAGCATGGCAGGAGCAAAGACAGAGAGAGGAGCATGGCGGGAGCAGAGAGAGACAGAGGAGCACGGCGGGTGAAGAGAGAGAGAGAGGAGCACAGCGGGAGAAGAGAGAGAGGAGCACGGCAGGAGCAGAGAGAGAGAAGAGCATGGCGGGAGCGGAGAGAGAGAGAGGAGCACGGTGGGAGCAGAGTGTGAGAGAGGAGCACAGTGGGAGAAGAGAGAGAGGAGCACGGCAGGAGCAGAGAGAGAGAAGAGCATGGCGGGAGCAGAGAGAGAGAGAGGAGCACGGTGGGAGCAGAGAGAGAGGGAGAAGAGCATGGCAGGAGCAAAGACAGATAGAGGAGCATGGCGTGAGCAGAGAGTGAGAGAGGAGCACAGCGGGAGAAGAGAGAGAGGAGCACGGCAGGAGCAGAGAGAGAGAAGAGCATGGCGGGAGCAGAGAGAGAGAGGAGCACGGTGGGAGCAGAGAGAGAGGGAGAAGAGCATGGCAGGAGCAAAGACAGAGAGAGGAGCATGGCAGGAGCAGAGAGAGAGAGGAGCACAGCGGAAGCAGAGAGAGAAAGAGGAGCATAGCGGGAGCAGAGATAGAGAGAGGAGAACAGCGGGAGCAGAGAGAGAGTGGAGCACGGCAGGAGGAGAGAGAGACCAAGGACCACGGTGGCAGCAGAAAGAGAGAGAGGAGCACGGCCGAAGCAGAGAGAGAGAGAAGCACAGCGGGAGCAGAGCTAGAGAGAGGAGCATGGTGGGAGCAGAGACAGAGAGGAGCATGGCGGGAGCAGAGAGAGGAGCACAGCGGGAGGCAGGAGAGAGAAAGGAGCATGGCAGAAGCTGAAAGAGAGAGAGGAGCACGGCGGGAGAAGAGACAGAGAGGAGCATGTTGGGAGCAGATAGAGAGAGGAGCACAGCGGGAGCAGAGAGAGGAGCACAGCGGGAGGCAGGAGAGAGAGAGGAGCATGGCAGGAGCGGAGGTTTAAAAAGCATACCATCAGCCCAGAGTCGGAGACGAGAGAGAGAGAGAGAGAGAAACATGGTGGGAGCAGAGAGAGAGGAGCATGGCGGAAGCAGAGAGAGAGAGAGAAGCATAGTGGTAGCAGAGAGAGAGGAGCACAGCGGGAGCAGAGAGACAGAGAGAGGAGCACAGCGGGAGCAGAGATAGAGAGAGGAGCAAAGCCGGAGCAGAGAGAGAGAGAGAAGAGCATGGCAGGAGCAGAGAGAGACAGAGGAGCAAGGCGGGAGAAGAGAGAGAGAGAGAGAGGAGCACAGTGGGAGCAGAGAGAGAAAGAGAGAGAGGAGCATGGTGGGAGCAGAGATAGAGAGAGGAGCAAAGCCGGAGCAGAGAGAGAAGGAGAGGTGTATGGTGGCAGCAGAGAGATAGAAAAGCACAGCAGAAGCAGAGAGAGAGAGAGGAGCATGGCGGGAACATTGAGAGAGAGGAGCACAGCGGGAGGCAGGAGAGAGAGAGGAGCATGGCGGGAGCAGAGAGAGAGAGGAGCACGGCGGGAGCAGAGAGAGAGAGAGGAGCACGGTGGAAGCAGAGAGAGAGAGAGAGGAGCATGGCGGGAGCAGAGATAGAGAGAGGAGCATGGCGGGAGCAGAGAGAGGCAGAGGAGCAAGGCGGGAGAAGAGAGAGAGAGAGAGGAGCACGGTGGAAGCAGAGAGAGAGAGAGAGGAGCATGGCGGGAGCAGAGATAGAGAGAGGAGCATGGCGGGAGCAGAGAGAGGCAGAGGAGCAAGGCGGGAGAAGAGAGAGAGAGAGGAGCACAGCGGGAGCAGAGAGAGACAGAGGAGCACGGCAGGAGAAGAGAGAGAGAGAGAGGAGCACAGTGGGAAGAGAGAGAGGAGCATGGTGGGAGCAGAGATAGAGAGAGGAGCAAAGCCGGAGCAGAGAGAGAGAGAGTACAGCATGGCAGGAGCAAAGAAAGAGAGAGGAGCATGGCGGGAGCAGAGAGAGACAGAGGAGCAAGGCGGGAGAAGAGAGAGAGAGAGAGAGGAGCACAGCAGAAGCAGAGAGATAGACAGAGGAGCAAGGCGTGAGCAGAGAGAGACAGAGGAGCATGGTGGGAGCAGAGAGAGAGAGGAGCACAGTGGGAGCAGATAGAGAAAGAGAGAGAGGAGCATGGCGGGAGCAGAGAGAGGGAGATGAGCAAAGCCGGAGCAGAGAGAGAAGGAGAGGAGTATGGTGGCAGCAGAGAGATAGAAGAGCACAGCAAAAGCAGAGAGAGAGAGAGGAGCACAGCGGGAGCAGAGAGAGAGAGGAGTACAGCGGGAGGCAGGAGAGCGAGAGGAGCATGGCGGGAGCAGAGAGAGAGAGGAGCACGGTGGAAGCAAAGAGAGAAAGAGGAGCATGGCGGGAGCAGAGAGAGAGAGAGGAGCACGGTGGAAGCAGAGAGAGAAAGAGGAGCATGGCAGGAGCAGAGATAGAGAGAGGAGCACAGCGGGAGCAGAGAGAGAGAGAAAGAGGAGCATGGCGGGAGCAGAGAGAGAGAGAGGAGCATGGTGGAAGCAGAGAGAGAAAGAGGAGCATGCAGGAGCAGAGAGAGAGAGAGGAGCACAGCGGGAGCAGTGAGTGAGAGAGGAGCACAGCAGGAGCAGAGAGAGAGAGAGGAGCACGGCGGGTGCAGAGAGAGAGAGAGAGGAGCATGGCGGGAGCAGAGATAGAGAGAGGAGCATGGCGGGAGCAGAGAGAGACAGAGGAGCACAGCGGGTGAAGAGAGAGAGAGAGGAGCACAGCGGGAGAAGAGAGAGAGGAGCACGGCAGGAGCAGAGAGAGAGAAGAGCATGGCGGGAGCAAAGACAGAGAGAGGAGCATGGCGTGAGCAGAGAGTGAGAGAGGAGCACAGCGGGAGAAGAGAGAGAGGAGCACGGCAGGAGCAGAGAGAGAGAATAGCATGGCGGGAGCAGAGAGAGAGAGGAGCACGGTGGGAGCAGAGAGAGAGGGAGAAGAGTATGGCAGGAGCAAAGACAGAGAGAGGAGCATGGCAGGAGCAGAGAGAGAGAGGAGCACAGCGGCAGCAGAGAGAGAAAGAGGAGCATGGCGGGAGCAGAGAGAGAGAGAGAGGAGCATGGTGTAAGCAGAGAGAGAAAGAGGAGCATGGCAGGAGCAGAGAGAGATACAGGAGCACAGCGGGAGCAGAGAGAGACAGAGCAGCACGGCAGGAGAAGAGAGAGAGAGAGAGGAGCACAGTGGGAGCAGAGAGAGAAAGAGAGAGAGGAGCATAGTGGGAGCAGAGATAGAGAGAGGAGCAAAGCCGGAGCAGAGAGAGAGAGAGAGTACAGCATGGCAGGAGCGAAGACAGAGAGAGGAACATGGCGGGAGCAGAGAGAGACAGAGGAGCAAGGCGGGAGAAGAGAGAGAGAGAGAGAGGAGCACAGCAGAAGCAGAGAGATAGACAGAGGAGCAAGGCGTGAGCAGAGAGAGACAGAGGAGCATGGTGGGAGCAGAGAGAGAGAGGAGCACAGTGGGAGCAAAGAGAGAAAGAGAGAGAGGAGCATGGCGGGAGCAGAGAGAGGGAGATGAGCAAAGCCGGAGCAGAGAGAGAAGGAGAGGAGTATGGTGGCAGCAGAGAGATAGAAGAGCACAGCAGAAGCAGAGAGAGAGAGAGGAGCATGGCGGGAGCAGAGAGAGAGAGGAGCACAGCGGGAGGCAGGAGAGCGAGAGGAGCATGGCGGGAGCAGAGAGAGAGAGAGGAGCATGGTGGAAGCAAAGAGAGAAAGAGGAGCACGGCGGGAGCAGAGAGAGAGAGAGAAGAGCATGGTGGAAGCAGAGAGAGAAAGAGGAGCATGGCGGGAGCAGAGATAGAGAGAGGAGCACAGCGGGAGCAGAGAGAGAGACAGAGAGGAGCACGGCGGGAGCAGAGAGAGAAAGAGGAGCATGGCGGGAGGTGAAAGAGAGAGAGGAGCATGGTGGAAGCAGAGAGAGAAAGAGGAGCATGCAGGAGCAGAGAGAGGAGCACAGCGGGAGCAGTGAGTGAGAGAGGAGCACGGCGGGAGCAGAGATGAGAGAGGAGCACAGCGGGAGTAGAGAGGGAGGAGCACGGCAGGAGCAGAGTGAGAGAGGAGCATGGCGGGAGCAGAGAGAGAGAGAGAAGAGCATGGCAGGAGCAAAGACAGAGAGAGGAGCATGGCGGGAGCAGAGAGAGACAGAGGAGCACGGCGGGTGAAGAGAGAGAGAGAGAAGCACTGCGGGAGAAGAGAGAGAGGAGCACGGCAGGAGCAGAGAGAGAGAAGAGCATGGCGGGAGCGGAGAGAGAGAGAGGAGCATGGTGGGAGCAGAGTGTGAGAGAGGAGCACAGTGGGAGAAGAGAGAGAGGAGCACGGCAGGAGCAGAGAGAGAGAAGAGCATGGCGGGAGCAAAGACAGAGAGAGGAGCATGGCGTGAGCAGAGAGTGAGAGCGGAGCACAGCGGGAGAAGAGAGAGAGGAGCACGGCAGGAGCAGAGAGAGAGAAGAGCATGGCGGGAGCAGAGAGAGAGAGGAGCACGGTTGGAGCAGAGAGAGAGGGAGAAGAGTATGGCAAAAGCAAAGACAGAGAGAGGAGCATGGCAGGAGCAGAGAGAGAGAGGAGCACAGTGGAAGCAGAGAGAGAAAGAGGAGCATGGCGGGAGCAGAGAGAGAGAGAGGAGCACGGCGGGAGCAGAGAGAGAAAGAGGAGCATGGCGGGAGCAGATAGAGAGAGAGAGGAGCATGGTGGAAGCAGAGAGAGAAAGAGGAGCATGGCAGGAGCAGAGAGAGAGACAGGAGCACAGCGGGAGCAGAGAGAGAGAGAGGAGCACGGCGGGAGCAGAGATGAGAGAGGAGCACAGCGGGAGAAGAGAGAGAGGAGCATGGCGGGAGCAGAGAGAGAGAGAGGAGCACGGTGGGAGCAGAGAGAGAGAGAGAAGAGCATGGCAGGAGCAAAGACAGAGAGAGGAGCATGGCGGGAGCAGAGAGAGACAGAGGAGCACGGCGGGAGAAGAGAGAGAGGAGCACGGCAGGAGCAGAGAGAGAGAAGAGCATGGTGGGAGCAGAGAGAGAGAGAGGAGCACAGTGGGAGCAGAGAGTGAGAGAGGAGGACAGCGGGAGAACAGAGAGAGGAGCACGGCAGGAACAGAGAGAGAGAAGAGCATGGCGGGAGCAGAGAGAGAGAGAGGAGCACGGTGGGAGCAGAGAGAGAGAGAGAAGAGCATGGCAGGAGCAAAGACAGAGAGAGGAGCATGGCGGGAGCAGAGAGTGAGAGAGGAGCACGGCGGGAGAAGAGAGAGAGGAGCACGGCAGGAGCAGAGAGAGAGAAGAGCATGGCAGGAGCAGAGAGCGAGAGAGGAGCACGGTGGGAGCAGAGAGAGAGAGAGAAGAGCATGGCCGGAGCAAAGACAGAGAGAGGAGCATGGCGGGAGCAGAGAGAGACAGAGGAGCACGGCGGGAGAAGAGAGAGAGAGAGGAGCACAGCAGAAGCAGAGAGAGAGAGAGAGGAGCATGGCGGGAGCAGAGAGAGAGAGAGAGGAGCATGGCGGGAGCAGAGAGAGAGAGAGGAGTATGGTGGGAGCAGAGAGAGACAGAGGAGCACGGCGGGAGAAGAGAGAGATAGAAGAGCACAGCAGAAGCAGAGAGAGAGAGAGAGGAGCACAGTGGGAGCAGGGAGAGAAAGAGAGAGAGGAGCATGGCGGGAGCTGAGATAGAGTGAGGAGCACAGTGGGAGCAGAGAGAGAGAGAGGAGCATGGCGGGAGCAGAGAGAGAGAGAGAGGAGCATGGCGGGAGCAGAGAGAGAGAGAGGAGTATGGTGGGAGCAGAGAGAGACAGAGGAGCATGGCGGGAGAAGAGAGAGATAGAAGAGCACAGCAGAAGCAGAGAGAGAGAGAGAGGAGCACAGTGGGAGCAGGGAGAGAAAGAGAGAGAGGAGCATGGCGGGAGCTGAGATAGAGTGAGGAGCACAGCGGGAGCAGAGATAGAGAGAGAAGAGCATGGCAGGAGCAAAGACAGAGAGAGGAGCATGGCGGGAGCAGAGAGAGCCAGAGGAGCACGGCAGGAGGAGAGAGAGAGAGAGGAGCACAGCAGAAGCAGAGAGAGAGAGAGAGGACCATGGCGGGAGCAGAGAGAAACAAAGGAGCACAGTGGGAGCAGGGAGAGAAAGAGAGAGAGGAGCATGGCGGGAGCAGAGAGAGGGAGAGGAGCAAAGCCGGAGCAGAGAGCGAGAGAGAGGAGTATGGTGGGAGCAGAGAGATAGAAGAGCACAGCAGAAGCAGAGAGAGAGAGATGAGCATGGCGGGAGCAGAGAGAGTGAGAGAGATGCACAACAGGAGCCAGGAGAGAGAGGAGCACAACGAGAGCCAGGAGAGTGGGAGGAGCATGGCGCGAGCAGAGAGAGAGAGGAGCACAGCGGGAGGCAGGAGAGAGAGAGGAGCATGGCAGGAGCGGAGGTTTAAAAAGCATACCATCAGCCCAGAGTCGGAGACGAGAGAGAGAGAGAGAAGCATGGCGGGAGCAGAGAGAGAGAGAGGAGCATCGTGGTAGCAGAGAGAGAGAGAGGAGCACAGCGGGAGCAGAGAGAGAGAGAGGAGCACGGCGGGAGCATAGACGGAAGAGGTGCACGGCGGGAGCAGAGAGAGAGGGGCACAGCGGAAGTAGAGAGAGAAAGAGGAGCATGGCGGGAGCCGAGAGAGAGAGAGAGGAGCATGGCGGGAGCAGAGAGAGAGAGAGGAGTATGGTGGGAGCAGAGAGAGACAGAGGAGCACGGCGGGAGAAGAGAGAGATAGAAGAGCACAGCAGAAGCAGAGAGAGAGAGAGAGGAGCACAGTGGGAGCAGGGAGAGAAAGAGAGAGAGGAGCATGGCGGGAGCTGAGATAGAGTGAGGAGCACAGTGGGAGCAGAGAGAGAGAGAGGAGCATGGCGGGAGCAGAGAGAGAGAGAGAGGAGCATGGCGGGAGCAGAGAGAGAGAGAGGAGTATGGTGGGAGCAGAGAGAGACAGAGGAGCATGGCGGGAGAAGAGAGAGATAGAAGAGCACAGCAGAAGCAGAGAGAGAGAGAGAGGAGCACAGTGGGAGCAGGGAGAGAAAGAGAGAGAGGAGCATGGCGGGAGCTGAGATAGAGTGAGGAGCACAGCGGGAGCAGAGATAGAGAGAGAAGAGCATGGCAGGAGCAAAGACAGAGAGAGGAGCATGGCGGGAGCAGAGAGAGCCAGAGGAGCACGGCAGGAGGAGAGAGAGAGAGAGGAGCACAGCAGAAGCAGAGAGAGAGAGAGAGGACCATGGCGGGAGCAGAGAGAAACAAAGGAGCACAGTGGGAGCAGGGAGAGAAAGAGAGAGAGGAGCATGGCGGGAGCAGAGAGAGGGAGAGGAGCAAAGCCGGAGCAGAGAGCGAGAGAGAGGAGTATGGTGGGAGCAGAGAGATAGAAGAGCACAGCAGAAGCAGAGAGAGAGAGATGAGCATGGCGGGAGCAGAGAGAGTGAGAGAGATGCACAACAGGAGCCAGGAGAGAGAGGAGCACAACGAGAGCCAGGAGAGTGGGAGGAGCATGGCGCGAGCAGAGAGAGAGAGGAGCACAGCGGGAGGCAGGAGAGAGAGAGGAGCATGGCAGGAGCGGAGGTTTAAAAAGCATACCATCAGCCCAGAGTCGGAGACGAGAGAGAGAGAGAGAAGCATGGCGGGAGCAGAGAGAGAGAGAGGAGCATCGTGGTAGCAGAGAGAGAGAGAGGAGCACAGCGGGAGCAGAGAGAGAGAGAGGAGCACGGCGGGAGCATAGACGGAAGAGGTGCACGGCGGGAGCAGAGAGAGAGGGGCACAGCGGAAGTAGAGAGAGAAAGAGGAGCATGGCGGGAGCCGAGAGAGAGAGAGGAGCATGGTGGAAGCAGAGAGAGAGAGAGGAGCACGGCAGGAGCAGAGAGACAGAGAGGAGCACGGCGGGAGCAGTGTTAGAGAGATGAGCACAGCGGGTGCAGAGAAAGAGGAGCACGGCGGGAGCAGAGAGAGAGAGCGAGGAGCGCAGCAGGAGACAGGACAGAAGAGCATGGCGGGAGTGGAGGTTTAAAAAGCAGGCCAAAACCCCAAAGTCAGAGACCAGAGACAGGGAGAGAGAGAGAGAGAGAGAGAGCAGCAAGGCGGGAGCAGAGAGAGAGAGAGAGAGGAGCATGGCTGGAGTGGAGGTTTAAATAGCGTGTCAAAAGCCCAGAGTTGGAGACTCGAGACTGTGAGAGAGAGAGAGAGGAGCACAATGGGATCGGAGGTTTAAAAAGCCCACCAAAAGCCCAGAATCAGAGACCAGAGCCAGAGCGAGAGAGAAGAGCATGGCTGGAGCAGTGTGAGAGAGAGAAGCACGGCGGGAGCAGAGAGAGAGAGGAGAATGGCGGGAGCAGAGAGAGAGAGAGGAGCACAGCGGGAATGGAGAGAGAGAGAGAGGAGCATGGCGGGAGCAGAGAGAGAGAGGTGCACGGCAGGAGCAGAGAGAGAGAGAGAGAGGAGCACAGCAGGAGACAGGAGAGAAGAGCATGGCGGGAACGGAGGTTTAAATATCAGGCCAAAACCCCAAAGTCAGAGACCAGAAACAGAGAGAGAGAGAGAGAGAGAGAGGAACAAGGCGGGAGCAGAGAGAGAGAGAGAGAGAGGAGCATGGTTGGAGTCGAGGTTTAAATAGCGTGTCAAAAGCCCAGCGTTGGAGACTCGAGACTGTGAGAGAGAGAGTGAGGAGCACAATGGGATCGGTGGTTTAAAAAGCCCACCAAAAGCCCAGCATCAGAGACCAGAGACAGAGCGAGAGAGAAGAGCATGGCGGGAGCAGTGAGAGAGAGAGAAGCATGGCGGGAGCAGAGAGAGAGAGAGGAGAATGGCGGGAGCAGAGAGAGAGAGAGAAGCACGGCGGGAGCAGAGAGAGAGAGAGGAGCACAGCGGGAACGGAGAGAGAGAGGACCACGGCAGGAGCGGAGAGAGAGAGGTGCACGGCGGTAGCGGAGAGAGAGAGGTGCATGGCGGGAGCAGAGAGAGAGAGGTGCACGGCGGAAGCGGAGCGAGAGAGGTGCACGGTGGGAGCGGAGAGAGGGAGAGGACTATGGCGGGGGCAGCAGGAGCCGAGCAGGGAAAAAAAATCGAAAAGTGACATCAGAGTGACGTGACAATCAACAATGAGAGCAGGGAAACAGAGAGCTGCCGGGATGAGTATACAGGTAAACTTTAATTTAGTTTAATTTAAATCAAACATAGCATCAAACATCAGAGGCAAGCAGGTAGGTGATTGGTTTGGGAAGGTGCTGCCTGTTTGGTGAGTATCTGCTAAGTGTTTAAGGTCCATTCCAATCCTAACATTTAAAATAGTAAAGGAACTAGTGTTAAGCTTAATAAAATATATGAAAAAGGAAAATAAAATAAATAATTGAAAAAAATAATTATGTTGTTAATTAAAGCAAATTAAGGATGGTAGGACAGGTGATGTGTCACGGCTGCAGCATATGGGTGCTCCAGGATGCCAGTGTGATCCAGGGCAAACACCTCTGCAGTAAACGCTTGTGGCTCAAAGAGCTTCGGCTCAGAGTCTTTGAACTGGAGGCTGAGCTCCAGACACGACGACACATCAGGGAGGGGTTAAGTTACCTGGATATTTTGTACCAGGTGGCGGTCGCACCCCTTAGGATAGGGTCTTCTGATTTGTTCAGTGGTCAGGGACAGGAGAATGGCGGCAGCTGAGGCAGGTAAGGGGACCCAGAGGGCAGGAGTGCTGGAGACTCAGTCTTTGTGATTGTCTAACAGGTTTGAGGTTCTTTCAGCTTGTTTGGATGAGAATGGGGGTTGCAGGGTGGATGAGCAACCTGACCATGGCACCATGGTACAGAAAGCCATTCAAGTGGAGGCAGAAAAAAGGAATGCAGTGGTATTAGGGGACAGTATAGTTAGGGGGATTGACACAGTTCTCTGCAGCAAAGAGCAAGAGTCCCGATGGCTGTGTTAACTGCCCCGGTACCAGGGTTCGGGACATCTGCTCAGGGCTGGAGAGGAATTTACAGTGGGAGGGGGAGGATCTAGTTGTTGTCGTTCATGCAGTACCAACGACATAGGCAGGACAGGGAAAGAGGTTCTGCATAGTCAGTATGAAGAATGAGGCACCAAATTAAGAAGTAGAACCTCACAAGTAATAATCTCTGGATTATTACCTGAGTCAAGTGCAAATTGGCATAGGGAAAATAAGATTAGAGAAATGAATGCATGGCTCAAAAACTGGTATGGTAGAAGTGGGTTGGTTCGTGGGGCACTGGCACCAGTACTGGGTAAAGTGGTGGCTGTATCATTGGCACAGTCTACACCTGAACTGTGTTGGGGCCGGTGTTCTAGTGAGCCGCATAACTAGGGAAGTAGAGAGGGTTTTAAACCGAATAGTGGGGGCAAGGGATCAAATTTGGGAAGATATGGTAAATCAAGGAGTAGAGACAAGTCATGAGAGAAAGGTATTAATATGGGAAATGATAGACTGTGACAGGAAGGGACAGAGCATACAAATCTAAGAGTAAATCAACAGATAAGGCTAAAGGTTACAAAAATAATTAAAGGGCAAAATGCACGCAGCATTTGAAATGAAGCTGATGAACTGAGAGCGCAAGTAGAAATAAATAAGTACGATCTGATAGCCATTACAGAGACATGGGTGCAGGATGACATAGATTGGGACCTGAATATTGAAGGGTACTTAGCATTTAGGAAGGACAGGAAGCTTGGAACAGGTGGAGGGGTAGCTCTGTTAATTAATGATGGTATTAGCGCAATAGATAGTGATGAGCTAAGTTCAGAAGACCAGGATGTAGAAGCAGTTTGGGTAGAGATGAGAAATCATAAAGGCAAGAAGTCACTTGTAGGAGTAGTGTACAGGCCACCTAACATTAACCACACTGTCATAGGGAAAATGTTAGAAGCTATCATTAAAGACATTATAGCAGGGCATTTAGAAAACAAAATCAAGGTAATCAGGCAGAGTCAAGATAGTTTTGTGAAAGGGAAATCATGTTTAACCAATTTATTGGAGTTCTTTGTGGGAGTTACATGTGCTGTAGATAAAGGGGAACCAGTGGATATATTGTACTTAGATTTCCAAAAGGCATTTGATAAGGTTCCACAGCAAAGGTTATTGCAGAAAATAAAAGCTCATGGTGTAGGGAGTGACATATTGGCATGGATAGAAGATTGGCTAGCTAACAGGGAACAGAGAGTAGGCATGAATAAGTTATTTTCTGGTTGGCAAGATGTAACGAATGGTGTGCCACAGGGATCTGTGCTGGGGCCTCAACTTTTTACTATTTATATAAATGACCTAGATGAAGGGAGCGAAGGTATGGTTGCTAAATTTGCTGATGACACAATGATAGGTAGGAAAGTAACTTGTGAAGAGGACATAAGGGGGCTACAAAGGGATATAGATAGGTTAAGTGAGTGGACAAAGATCTGGCAAATGGAGAATAAAGTGGGAAAATGTGAAATTGTCCACTTTGGCAGGAAGAATAAAAAAGAAGCATATTATTTACATGGTGAGAGATTACAGAACTCTGAGATGCAGAAAGATCTGGGTGTCCTAGTGCGTGAATCGCAAAAGGTTAGTATGCAGGTACAGCATGTAATTAGGAAAGCTAATAGAATGTTATCATTTATAGTGAGGGGAATTGAATACAAAAGTAGGGAGGTTATGCTTCAGCTATACAGGGCATTGGTGATACCACATCTGGAGTACTGTGTACAGTACTGGCCTCCTTATTAAAGGAAGGATGTAAATGCATTGGAAGCAATACAGAGAAGGTTTACTAGACTAATACCTGGAATGGGTGTGCTGTCTCACAAGGAAAGATTGGACAGGCTAGGCTTGTATCCACTGGAATTTAGAAGAGTAAGAGGCGACTTGATTGAAACATATAAGATCCTGAGGGGTCTTGGCAGGGTGGATGTGGAAAGGATGTTTCCCCTTGTGGGACAATCTAGAACAAGGGGTTACTGTTTAAAAACACGGGGTTGCCCATTTAAGACAGAGATGAGGAGAAATGTTTTCTCTCAGAGGGTTGTGAGTCTTTGGAACTCTCTTCTGCAAAAGATGGTGGAAGCAGAATCTTTGAATATTTTTAAGGCAGAGGTAGATAGATTCTTGATAAACAAGGGAGTGGAAGGTTATCAGGGGTAGGTGGAAATGTGGAGTAATCAGTTCAGCCATGAACTTATTGAATGGCGGAGCAGGCTCAAAGGGCTGAGTATCTACTCCTGCTCCTAATTCGTATGTTCGTATGTTAATGTTAGCCGAGCATATAGCGTATTCATTATGAATGCAGAAATGTCAATTAACAGTTCATAATACTCATAGTGATCTTGCTTTTGTAACAGTCAAATGCAAATCTTACCACAGTGGAGTCAATGTATTTCTTTTTCTTTGGCAGAGATAGTTTAATATACTGGATTGTTATAGTGCGTCATGTGTGGGTCTGCTTAAGAAATCATAGGTTTGAAAGAATAAACCACTTTTCTTCAAGATTCACAAAGCAATATTCAATTATTTGTTGTTCTAATGTTTATTTCTTTTAATGCATCTTGTGATAGAGTTTCTGCTTTGGGTACAATTGGGAAATTATACCCAAAATGTGCTTAAAATTGCACTGGTAAGGTCAGGCTTCAAGTTTCCATTAAAATTCACTTGGAGAAATATAAATATAAAATCTTTCATGTACCAGCACAATTGGGGAGCATAATAGAATGTATTCATTTATTTATTCTTTTCTGCCAATTATAAGTATGACTTGATATATTTAAAAGTGGTAACTTGATGCAGTTTTATTAATAGAGCTAAATATGGATGTACCAAAAAATAAGCATTTTTAATAATGCTGCCCAGTCCCCACTTGTGAGTAAAACAATTTAAAATCACTGAAAATGACTTTGAAGAACTATACTGAACCAATTAATAGTTTCATTGGTGCACACTTGTTAAATTCTTAGCAAATTAAATATTTTTTGACATGAGAGAGCTTTTAAAATGTGTCGACTTGGGCCTGTGCGACAAAGAAAATCAAAGCAATTTGAAGAGTCTTTTCGAGCCAGTGCAATAGGTAGAGTTTTGTAATTTCAACCTGAGTGGGTGTGCGCAGTTTTGTGGATGGGACCTTATTCAGGCAAACTGAACCTTTAGTCAGCATGAAAGATTGCAAAAAATGCAACTGTAAGAGGATTTGAGTAAAAGCTACTGAGGTTTTGAATTTTCCAATCTTTTGCAATTCGGCCAATTCCACCTGGACTGTGCAAGAATCTGGGTGAGAAACTAATGGAAACCTCCTGTCAAAACTTAGATAGCCAGGTGGTGATCGATGGAATACCGGAGCCTTGTTTTTATTTACAGAGACACACATTGCCTGCTTAAACACCTGTGTGTCAGCTATGACTCAGTCAATAGCACTCTTTCCCGTGAGTTCAAGTGTGATTGTGCGTTCAAGTCCCACTACAGGATTTGAGCACAAAAATCAAGGCTGATGCTCCATTACAGTACTGAGGGAATGCTGCACTGTCAGAGGTGCTGTCTTTCGGATAAGACATTTAGACTGAGACTCTGCCTATCCTGTCAGGTGGCGTAAAAGATCCCATAGCACTATTTTGAAGAGGAGCAGGGATCTTCTTCCCGGTTTCACAGTTAATATTTATCACGCAACCAAAATCACTACAATAGATTATCTGGTCATTATCTGATTGCTGTTTGTGGAATTTGTGTGCAAATTGGCTGCTGCACTTCCTACATTACAACAGTGATTACACTTCAAAAAGCACTTAATTGGCTGTAAAACACTTTGAGACATCCTGAAGTCATGAAAGGTGCTATATAAATGAAAGTCACTACATAAATGAAAGTCTTTCTTTAAAACCTACCTTTTTGGTCAAGCTTTCAAACACCTCCTAATATCTCTTTCTTTGGCTCAGTGTCAATTTTGATCTGATTATGCCTTTTTGAAACATCTTGCAATATTTTGACATTTTAAGGGCTCTATGTATTTTTAAAGAGGTATCTGATATTTCAGGAACATTTTTTTGAGAATGGTTGGGAACTGTATTTTGTGTTCATCAAGGTAAAGGAAGTCATTACTGCGGAAAGGAAACAGTTTCTTGCTTTAGTCATCCAATATCTGAATTGGATTTCAAATTGCCTCACAATAGAAAGCAAAAGGTCATGGAACAGCATTTTATGGCGTTCTGCAGGAAACTGTTCTGTTCCGCATGCTCTTATATATATGAAGGATGATACTTCTTCTGTGTTTATAAAATTGATCAATGTCCTCAAACCATGATATCACAAAAACTGATAGCTTTCAGAGGGATTTAGTTAAAATAAGTGAATGGAATAAAGAATGGATATGAACTATAATGTATAAAAGTCTAAGATTGTGCACATTGATACAGGAAACATGCAACACATGATCATCATTCTAAATAAAAAAGGTGGTGGTAGCATGGATAAATTTAATTTTTTTCTTTATTCATTCTGAGAATGGCAAGGTCAACATTTATTTCCCAACCCTAGTTGTCCTGATATGGTGGTGGTGGGTTTGATACTCTTCAGAGAGCAGTTAAAAATCAACTCCATTGGTGTGGAACTGGACTCACTCCCAATGAGGTGGGATTAATTAATGATCTCATAGTTAAGGATCCTACCGGGAAGAGTGATCATAGCATGCTAGAATTTAAAATTCAGTTCGAGGGCGAGAAACTGGAGTCCCACACTGGCATTCTGGAGTTAAACAAAGGTAATTACATAGGCATGAGGACAGATTTTGCCCTAGTGGACTGGGCAGGAAGACTAAAAGGTAGGACAGTTGATGAGCAGTGGCAGATGTTTAAGGAGATATTCAATTCCTTCCAACTAAAATATATTCCAGAGAGGAAGGAAGATTGTAGAGGGGGAAAAAAACATCCATGGCTAAGCAAGGAAGTTAAGGATAACAAAGACAAAAACTAAGGCATACCATATTGCAAAGGCCAGTGGCAGGCTGGAAGATTGTGAAACTTTTAAAGATCAACAAAGGGTTACTAAAAAAGTAATAAAAAGAGCAAAGGTAAATTATGAAAGGAAACTAGCACAAAATATAAAAAACAGATAGAAAAAACCTCTATAAGTATATAAAAGGGAAGAGAGTAGCTAAAGTGAATATTGATCCCTTGGAGGATGTGACAGGGGAGTTAACAGTGGGGAACACAGAAATGGCGGAGATACTAAATCAGTATTTTGCCTCAGTTTTCACAATGGAAGACACTAGTACCATCCCAATAGTAACAGGTAATGCAGAGGCTATAGAAAAGGAGGAACTTAGAACAATCATTATCACTAGGGAAAAAGTACTGAGCAAAGTATTGGGATTGAAGGCAGACAAGTCCCCAGGGCCTGATGGCCTACATCCTAGGCTCTTAAAGGAAGTGACAGCGGAGATAGTGGATCTATTGATTATAATATTCCAAAATTCCCTGGATGCGGGAAAGGTTCCAGTGGATAGGAAAAATGCAAATATAACGGCCTTATTCAAAAAGGGAGGGAGGCAGAAAGTAGGAAACTATAGACCAATTAGTTTAACATCTGTCGTTGGGAAATTGTTAGAATCCATTATTAAGGAAGTAATAACAGGATATTTAGAAAGTCAAAATGCATTCCATCAGAGTCAACATGGTTTTATGAAGGGTAAATCATGTTTGACTAATTTGCTAGAGTTCTTCAAAGATGTAACAAGTAAAGTGGATAATGGGTATCCTGTAAATGTAGTATATCTGGACTTCCAGAAGGTATTTGATAAGGTGCTGCACAAAAGGTTAACACACAAGGTAAAATCACATGGAGCGAGGGGCAATTTATTAGACTTGCAGGTTGGTAGGTAAATTGGCCATTATAAATTGTCACTAGTATAGGTAGGTGGTAGGGAAATATAGGGACAGGTGGGGATGTTTGGTAGGAATATGGGATTAGTGTAGGATTAGTATAAATGGGTGGTTGATGGTCGGCACAGACTCGGTGGGCCGAAGGGCCTGTTTCAGTGCTGTATCTCTAATCTAATTAGCTTGGATAGAGGATTGGCTAACCAACAAAAAACAGAGGGTCAGGATAAATGGGTCCTTTTCTGGTTGGCAAGATGTAACTAGTGGGATGTCACAGGGTTCAGTACTCGGGCCCCAATTATTTACAATCTATATTAATGTCTTGGAAGCAGGGATAGAAGACTATAGCCAAATTTACAGATGACACTAAAATAGGATAGTAAGTTGCAATAAAGAAATAAGAAATTTACAAATGGATATGGATAGGTTAGGTGAATGGGCCAAAATTTGGCAGATGGAGTTTAACGTGGATAAGTGTGAGGTTATCCATTTTGGTTGGAAGAATAGAAAGGCATATTATTATCTAAATGGAGAGAAACTTCAGAGTGCTTCAGTGCAGAGGGATTTGGGTGTCCTCATGCATGAATCGCAGAAAACTAGTATGCATGTGCAGCAGGTAATAAGGAAGGCAAATGGAATTTTGACATTTATTGCTAAAGGAATAGAGTATAAAAATAGGGGAGTGTTGCTGCAACTGGACAAGGCATTAGTGAGACCACACCTGGAGTATTGCGTACAGTTTTGGCCCCCTTATTTGAGGAGGGGTGTAGTTGCATTGGAGGCAGTGCAGAGGAGGTTCACTAGATTGATTCCAGAGATGAGGAGTTTGTCTTATGAAGACAACCGGGTGATAACCGGGTGCTCCGGATTCCTCCCACAGACAAAGACTTGCAGGTTGGTAGGTAAATTGGCCATTATAAATTGTCACTAGTATAGGTAGGTGGTAGGGAAATATAGGGACAGGTAGGGATGTTTGGTAGGAATATGGGATTAGTGTAGGATTAGTATAAATGGGTGGTTGATGGTCGGCACAAACTTAGTGGGCCGAAGGGCCTGTTTCAGTGCTGTATCTCTAAATAAATAAAATAAATTAAATAAATAAAATAAGAGAGATTGAGCAGTTTCGGCCTTTATTCTCTAGATTTTAGAAGATTGAGAGGAGATCTAATGGAGGTATATAAGATGATTAAGTGGATTGACAAAGTAGGCGTAGAGAAAATGTTTCCTCTGGTGGGGCAATCTAGAATGAGAGGTCATAGTTTTAGGATAAGGGGTAGCAGATTTAAAACAGAGATGAGGAGAAATTACTTCTCTCAAAGGGTCGTGAGTCTATGGAATTCACTACCTCAGAGTGCGGTGGATGCTGGGACATTTAGTAAATTTAAGGAGGAGATAGACAAATTTTTAATTAGTAATGGATTGAAGGGTTATGGGGAACGGGCAGGAAAGTGGAGTTGAGGCCGAGATGAGATCAGCCATGATCGTATTGAATGGCGGAGCAGGCTCAAGGGCTGAATTGCCTACTCATGCTCCTAGTTTTTATGCTCTTATGTTATGTTTATTCATAGACCAGACTGGGTAAGGACAAAAGATTTCCTTCAGGGAGCCAGTTGGGCTTTTATGACAATCCAACAGCTTCACGGTCATTTTACTGCCACTGGCATTTTATTCCCAGATTTTTTTTGAACTGAATCCAAATTTGCAAACTGTCATGAGATTTGAACTCACATTCTCTAGATAACTCGTCAAGTCACATAACTACTACACTGCTGTACCTTCTCGAATGATGTGGTAGTACTGATTATTGACAATTCATTGGAAAGAATCCAGCCAATCTGAAGCTGCTTTGATCAGGTCCGATAGTTACAAAGGCTAGTAGATTAACCCTGCCAAAACTATTGGTGAGGCCACGATAGAATATTATGGGCTAAAATTTCAATGCGGCCCATTAGCAGGCATGGGTCCATGATACGTGATTACCCCACACCCAATGGAGGTAATGCAGGAAGCACACAATCGTTGTGTTGCCTCATCGCAATGATTGTGGTGTCCATCCCATTGTGAGACACGCTGCTGACTGGCTGCATGGTCAGCAGGGGGTTCACATACTTGCATGGCTAAGTCAACTTACAGCTGGCCGGTACCTCTTAAAGGCAGCCTGCACCTCTTAAAGGGGAGGTGTATAAAGGGAAGGTGCATTCAGACTGCAGCAGTTGGTGGAACTGTTAGTGAAAGGCTTTTAGAGAAAGGAATAACACTATCAATGGAGACACAAGCCAGAGGGAGGCCTCGTAGGTTCTCTGATGTAGTGCTGGAGGCCTTAGTCCAGGAGGTGGAAAGGAGGAGAGAGTCCATCTTTCCATAAGGGGCCAGGAGGTCCTCAAGTCATACCTTGCAAAGGGAATAGGAGTAGCTGGCCATGGAGATCCATTTTCAGAGTCTGGCCCTGAGGACCTGGTTGCAGTCCACAAAAAAGTTCACAAACCTCACACAAGGTCAGTGAAAGCATCTTCAAATAACATCTCCTACCCACCGTACTACCAAACTCTCACACCGCTCAATGCACCACAGCTGCATCACTCACTAATCAGCAATCTCTAGCAATCAGGGCTCATGCCTAACATTAATATGCTAAAGCTCACCATCATACACTATCGTGCAAGCCTCACATCCATATCATGCAGCTCGCACAGGCTTGCAGCTATGACAGGCACATCAGCCAAACATAATTACAACACACTCACTGATACTCTTCTCTCTCTTGCAGGACCAGGCCACATATAACAGGAGAGAGGAGCAGAGTCCTTTGCAGGACATGGTACTCTGCATCATGGGGATGGCAGTGAATGAGGTCATTACATCTGACGATGCTAAAAATACTCAGGATGATGTTATGGTCCTGCCTTATGCACCTTCCCAACTCATGTACTTTTTCAAATCCCACTTCCCCCTCATACTGCTATCTGGTTTGAAGTGCAATCTGCAAATTGTGTGACCATGGAAATCTTGCTTTTCACCCCATTCCCCTTCCCTCAGCCAAACACGCCCCATCGTCACCACCACCACTCCACCCCCGACCCCCCACCGCCGCAACCTTCTGCATTTCTGCTTTCAGATATCCAAGATTTGCTGCTTGGTCAGCCAGTGCAGCCTCACCATGCAGGGTGCAAACAACAGCAGACCTCTGATGAAGAAGCATTGTCACTTGATCTGATACTCACAGCCACCAACAAAGAAACAAGCACAGTGTGTACTTTAGGGGGTGGTATAAAGGTGGGATATGTATGTGGTGCGTCACCGTGCATGAGTGGGCTGCAGCCAGCCCAGGTGTAAAGGATAGTATGCGTGCCAACTCCCTGGTGGTGAGGTCACAGATGAGTTCTGCTGCAGTGCATGCAGATGAGGACTTCAATGAGTGGTATTGTCTCTACTACCCTCTCGAATGTTGAGAGAATGTGTTGAAGTAGTTACAGACACAATACTTTTCCTTTCCAAGGGGTATCTCTATTTCTTCAGCATACATAGTTATGTGCAGAGGCGGAGTGCCTGCAAAATCACACACACACAGAAAAAGGCAATCACCTATTTTTATACCTTTACTGCGGGGCAGAGACTATCAAACCCATTAACCATGCACTGACTTACAGCAGAAATCCCATCATCCAAACATACAGGTACCACCTCCACAATATCCCTGCTTGTGTAGGTTTCAATCTTCTAAGCTCCTGACATCAACTATTTTGACTGTTGGGGCAGTACAGTTGTTGTAACATCAGAAAACATGCCCCTCTACCAAGTAAATGTAGCATTCCCAAACCTCCAGAGGCACCCATCATCCTGATTCTTATGTGTTTATCACATTCCAAGCAAAGGGGATGGCCTTGGTACCCATGCACAATTAGCTCTGCTCTATTCCATATTCTTGCATTCATCTTCTGCGGACTTAGCAACAGCTTAGTTCCATGATTCTATTAACCCTTTATTAACCCATCTGCTTAATACTAAAGAATCACCTAAAGTAGATTGGCTTACATGTTCCAACAGGCGGTGTACAGGAGAATGCTGATGGGCATGCACACTGAGGTGCTTGGTGCATTGGCAGGCCTGCCACAGAGTGTGTTGTCACTGTCAAGGAGCATCAGAGGAGTCCGTCTCCAATTTGGCACAGAGCTTCTCACAGAACTTGGAGTTCATCCTTTCCTGCATGGAAATGGCGGCCAACTCCATTACAGCACTTCTGGATGCAGGCAGCACAGGCAGAAGCCACCCAATGCCTCAGTGCTGCAGTGGAAGATCAGACTGAGGTCATGAAGTATATGCTTGTTGTCAAGTAAGCCCAACTAGGTGCCATACAGGCTCAGAAGTCTGCCTCCTGGCTGTTGTTATCAGTGCTGAAAGGGGATTGCAGTTTCTCACAGCAGTCCAACAATCTGTGTTCCAGCAGATTTCAAGACAGGCACTAAGAGATTGTAACAATTCAGTTTTGTATGCAATGTTGAAAGTGTTGAACCAAGTTATTATAGACTTTTTTTTGTGGTGTCTTTTATTTCAGGGTTTTGACCAAGAGGACACTGTGATGATACGTAGCAGAGGGATGAAAAGGTGGGGACTTGTGGAGCAACATAGGGATGAGATTTTAGGGGACAGCCGCTTGGAGGTGACAGGGTCCTGGATGTCTCCTTCCTTCCTCCTTCTCTTCCTCCTCCTCCTCATCATCATCTTCCTCCTCTCAAGTTCCATGACTAAGACCTGGTGGCAAGGCCTGCATCCTCATTGCAGCAAGGCGATGGAGGATGAAGCAGACTACTAAGAATTTGGAGTCAAGCTCCAGTGAGTATTGGAGGACTTCCCTTGAGCGGTCCAGGCAGTGGAGCCATTGTTCCAGGCTGCCGATGGTTTACTCCACGACGTTCCTGGCAGCAGAATGGCTGTTGTTGTATGAATGCTGTCCATGTGTGATCGGGTGAAGAGGGGAGTCATGAGCCAGTTGTAGAGCAGTCCTTGTCACTAAGCAGCCAGCTTCTGTCTCGTCATGGTAGTTCAAATATGGTGGGCACAGCAGACTGGTGCAGGATGAAAGCTTTGTGGCTGCTGCCAGGATTTACCAACAGAAAGTTCTATGGATGGTCACACACCAACTGCACATTCAGGGAGTGGTAGGCCTTGCAGTTGTCGTACATTTGCCCATTAATATGTGGCACCAGCAGAACCATGTATGCGTGTCAATGGCTTGCTGCACCCTTAGAAATCCTGCTACTCTGGAAAAGCTGTACGTTCACTCCTCCTGCTTCTCCCTGGTTAGTCGGGCCTCTGTGATCTCTCTGATACAGCGATGCACTGCGAACTGCAATATGTGGGCAATGTTGCCTGCTCCCACCTGGAAGGATCCGCTAGCAGTGCTCTTTACAGCCATTGCAGCTCTGTCCTTGCTCTGCACTGTGGCCATAGATCTGGTTGGAGGAGGTGGTGCTGTACCCCTTGGTGAAATGTAGCCATCTCAGACACTGCTTCTGGTTGAAGTGGAGGTAAGTGAAGTGCTCCTGGAAGACCCTTGGTGGGTATGGCCTTCTATTGAGGGTTCTCCTCCCTCTCTGCACACTGCTTCCCCTCTCTGCTGCCAATGCTGCATGCCCATGTCATGCTGCAGCCCAAGAGAGACTGCAACAATAGCCCTCATTCGTGCTATCAGGCTTTCTGTTGACAGGCCTTCAAAGTCCTCTGCATTCCTTGAAGAAGTGCAGCAACATTTCTTTCTGATTCGAACACCTTGCGAGAGTTTCTTCATTAACACTCAATATAGTACTTCCACTCACTCTGCAACAGCAAAAGAAAGTTAAAACTCCAAATTCCCAAACTGATCCCTTTAATAGCGCTAGTGGGCGGGTCCCTCGTGTAGCTGAATGCACTTTTGTCTGAGAGACAATGTTAACTGGAACAGTGAGGTCCAAATGACAAATGGAAGTGGCCGAAAGTGGCACAACTGCCATTGTTTTCATCTCCAGTCTTCCAAGGCAAATTCTGTGCCCTGTGAGTGAATTTTCTGGAACTTTACCTTTCAAAAGGCTTTAATGCATTGAAGAGGATTCAGCAAAGAGTGTAAATGATGATATGTAATTTAGCACTCAAGGTTATGAAGAGACCCTGCAGCAATGAACTTATTTACTTTAAAATTGGAAATTTTATTGACATTTTTAAAGGTAGTTTGCTATATATTTCAATGCTTAAGGACATAATGGAATGAATATTAGATTAACATCTTGGAGTTTTGCTAGACAGTCATAGGAGGTCATGGAGAAATTTTTGAGAGCCATCTTCTTGCAAGTTTTACCTGTGTTTATTCACTTACCTCAGACAATTAATAAGGTAAGTAGACTCTATCATGGGACAAATTAAATGTGGTCTATGCAATGAACAAGCTTGGTGATCAAAACATCTTATCTCATGCTACAGCATACTTGTATACTTAACAATATGAAATGTTAACAATATGAATTTTGAATGAAACTCATTTGTCCCATGCATGCACGCGCGCACACACACATACACACAAATATATGTAGATATATATTTGTAGTTATGAAAGCTGGACTTTGTAGTATGGTTATGTTTTAAAAACTGTGATTTTAATGCAGTGCAAAATTGATCTCATATGAAATCTGCCCAGAGACAAGCCAGGAGTTTTGGTTACCATGAGAACAAGGACCCCAGATTAAAGACCCTTTTGAAAGCAGGGTGCAAGGTAGTAAGACCTAAATGACAATGAGTTTCACTTTCCCAAACTCTCAGATTGTAAACCGGGACCCTGGGGCTCTAAAATGCAGATTGGAGTTGCAATTTTTAAAACCTGGATACAAAGGAAGGCCCCAGATGGTTTTGCTATAGTCAGACATATGGGCTGGGATTTTGTCCAGATGATGGGGCGTTTCGACGTCTGGCAAAAGTGATGCTGAGAACCTCCCGTTGCCTTTTCTGTGGGAGGTCCACTGAATCAAGTGCAAATTAGGCATGTAAAAGGACAGCGGCAGCCTTTCCATGGGGTCAGGACCCTGGTGACAGAAGTCCCGCTCTCTGAGAGCTGCCAGCCAGAGCTGGTGACTGCTGCAGGTGTCGCACCCACCCGAGGTCGAGGAGTAGCGCTGGACCCAGGCCACAGGTATGTCAGGGCAGGAGGCGTCTCACGGGGTGGAGGTCACAGGGGAGGGGTGTGTAGGGATGTCGGCTCCCTCATTTATGAACTAAGTCCCTTTTAACGAGGGAAACTCGCCCACCCCCGGAGTCGTAAAGCAGCCCGCACAGTTTTTTTGTGCCATGCTTCCCGTGCAGCTACAGGGGCTGCCCGCCGTTTGGCTAATTGTGGCGGCGAGGGGATGAGGCCTTTAATTGGGCATAAATTGCCCAGTTAAGAGCCATTCATAGGTCTTTCTGCTCTGGACTTAATTTTGGTGGAGGCAGGAATGTAGCAGGGATACCCACCCCCACCCCGCCACCATCCCACCCGATTCTATGCTCTCCCCACCTCCAAACCCGACGCGGGGACAGAGCATAAAATTCCCCCCATAGTCTCTGAGAATTGTCAAAAGTAAATGATTACTGGCTTTTGATCTGGATAAATTTGAGAGGCTTCCCTAGCTCGCGGGACTGAAAGGAAGAAATGGAGACCAGCAGTCAGCTGCATAGCCTAAAGAGAGAGAAAGAGAGAAACAGCAAGAGGGAGAAAACAATGGGCTGTTTCTGAGGGAACAGCTGCTCTCAGCTCACTCATACAGCAGAAGGTTTGAGCCCAGCTTGAAGGGTCAAGGTTCGCGGAGGAAAAAAAGACAAATGGGGTCACCAGAGATTGCCTTATTAACGGAAGTCCAGTCGAACATACTCGGAAGAAATGAGCAAAGAGGACATTGGCTTTAGGAAGGACACTGGGAGATCCAACCCATTGCAGCTGGGAGTTTGGGACATTGAACCTTTTCTGCTGTGTAACGTGTAAATGTGGTGTGGGGTTTTCCAATGTGTTAATAAGTCAATGGGAAATACCTTTCTCTGTAATTTAGTGTATTGGCTACCTATTAAATACTGATAGTTAATGTTGATTTTTAGAGTAGTTGTTATCGTATAGGCCTTAAAACGTGACATCTCATCTGATTCTTTAATCGGTCGCGGGGAAGTTCATATCTCTTGTTTTAAAATTAACTGTCTCTGCTGAGGCCGTAACAATATATTATTTAATGAGATAGATCCAGTACAGGGAATATAAATACACAGCACCAAGATTAGCTTTTTTTCTTATTCATACACAGAATATAGGTGTTTCTGGCCAGGCCAGCATTTATTGCCCATCCCCGACTGCTTTTGAGAAGTTGGCGGTGAGCTGCTGCAAGTGGAGCGGTTTGGTACAACTGAGTGTCTTGTTAGGCCGTTTCAGAGGCCAGTTAAGGGCCAGCCACATTGTTGTGGGTCTGGAATCATATTTAAGCCAGAGTGGATAAGGATGGCAGATAACCTTCTTTAAAAGGCGTTAGTGAACCAGGTGGTTTTTTACAAGTTTCATGGTCCCCATTACTTATACTAGCTTTGTATTCCAGATTTATTTAATTAACTGAATTTAAAATCCTCAGCTGCCATTGTTGAAATTAAACTCATATCTATGAATCACCAGCCCAAACTTCTGGATTACTAATCTAGTAACATGACCACTATGTTACCATATCCAGTGTCCTAATGATGCAGTGGAAGACTTGGATTAGGCAAGTCTTTTACTCATGGAGTAATATCACAGATCAGCAGAGTCCCTGAATATTTTCAACTTTTTGCAGTTTGACAATCCATATTCTAAATATGAATTAATGACTTCCACAGCTTAGTAAACACAAGTCAAATTAAGAAATCTTTCAATAGCTGTTTGGTTAGTTTAGAAGTTTAGAAGCTAAAACAAATGCTTTGATTGTAAATGGAAGTTAGATTATATTATGTTTAACACCATTATACTAAGTGAAGCAGGAGTATAATTTATTTTACCACGGAATAATCATATCTGTCTCTTCTCAGCAGTGCCTACATTCAATTGGTGATAAGTAGCTGAAATTATTTATATTATCCATTTCCACATCATTGACTGTCCAAGGAAATTAATTTTTAAAGGCACATTAAATTACATGGTGTGATTCTAGCATTTGGAACTTGATTCAGTTATCTGAAAATCTTCTCAATGTTATTTTCGCAGAAACAATAACCCTTTAAAAAGATTGTGTTAACACTTCCACTAAACAATGGGGAAGGGGGTTTTTCAGAATACCTTAGTAAATGTTTGTACGATAGGGTGCAGCAGCAGAATTTGGGGGCAAAGTCTCTTCATTGTCGGAAAGTATATGCAGTTATATAACACCATTCACATCCTCAAGACTTTCCAAAGGGCTTTACAGGTAATGAATCACTTTTCAAGTGCGGTCACTGTTGTTTTGAAGACAAATATGGCAGCCAATTTGTACACAGCAAGGTCCCACAATCAGCAATGAAGTAAATGACCAGATTATCTGTTTTAGGAGTTGGTTGAGGGATAAATGTTGGTCAGACTATGAGACAACATCCACTATTCTTCTTCAAAATGGTGCCGTGGCATCCTTTACAAGAGGGCAGGCAAGGCCCTGGTATAACAACTCATCCGAAAAATGCCACCTCCAACACCGGAACACTCATTCTGTACTGCACTGAAGTGTCAGACTAGATTTTGTCCACAAGTCTCTGGAGTGGGGTTTAAACCCACAGCCCACCAACTCAGAAGAAAGATTGAGATCTACTGAGCCACGGCTGATTGAGATAATGACGATTGATAGAATATTTTCCAAAGGGGATGGAGGGGTGAGGGGGTACCATATGATAACTTAATCCTGTCCCCACCTGATGCCCCCCCTGCCCCCCGCACGTGCACGCATGCACGCACGCACACACACACACACTTGCCAGCAGAAGTCATTGGGGAGCAATCTGGATCAACCAGCTTTCCTCATTTAGTATCATACTGCTGAAAAGCAAGTAAAAGAAAGTAACATTTCCAACAGGAAATTGAATTGTGCCACAAGCTTACAAAATCACTATAACTATTTTAACATCCCTGCAAATGCTTTTCTTTACCTCTTCTGATTCCCAAGACAAAGAAATCATGACTTTGTATTTCCAATATAAATAAGCAATCAAATCTTGAGAAATGAAAATCCAAACTTGTGGAGAAATCACCTTGTGCTAACGTTCTTTCCTTGACGAGGATGGAAAGCCAAATTGTAACATTTACATAGAAATCTGAATTTGAGTGGTATTTAATTAACAGTAGTATTCCAATCTCAGAAATCTATTAACATATTCCAATTTTTCCAGTTCTCATCATTATGTTTAAAATCACTAATCACACTGCACAGCCCCACATATTAGTATTGGATCTGCTTCACTATATAACTGTTGCACTTATTTATCTTTAAAGAAACTGATATCATTGTATAATGTAAAGGACTTCAAAAGGGGGTATGTGTGCAAACTGAACATCCCAAGTCCTCAAAATCACCCTAATTCTTTTAATTATCAGCCAATTTATGTTCCCTTTCTCCGGCTCGTTTCCAAACCTATGACAAGCAAGGTTACAATTGCGAGTAATAATTTACAGAGTGAGTATTGACACCACAACAGGACTCAGGGCAAAACATATAGCAAGTAGAATCTTTTTAAAGTATACAGAGAGTTTATTTACTCAGAAAACAACCGAGTTACTACTATCTACAGCAAACAGAACTCATGACTGAAATTACAGCAAATTCTCCTGATACAAGCAGGATTATTTCTCCATAAAAAGGATGCCAGGCAAGTCAAACTTAAACCCATGCTCATTGGATTGACTACTGTGATAAAAGCTGGAGAGTTGGATGGGGTACAACGCCTTTATGACAAGGTCGACATTGGATGGGGCACAGTGCCTCGATGACAAGATGGGGAGTTGGATGAGGTAAAGTGATCTGTGAAAGTGTGGGGAGTTGGATGGGGTACAGTGTGTGTGTGCAATGGTGGGGAGTTGGATGGGGTACAGGATGTGTATGAAAGGATGGGGAGTTGCATGGGGTACAGTGTGTATGAGAGAGAGAGGAAGTTGGATGGGGTACAGTGTGTGTGTGTGTGAGGGTGGGGAGTTGGATGGGGTACAGTGTGTGTGTGCAATGGTGGGGAGTTGGATGGGGTACAGGATGTGTATGAAAGGATGGGGAGTTGCATGGGGTACAGTGTGTATGAGAGAGGGAGGAAGTTGGATGGGGTACAGTGTGTGTGTGTGTGAGGGTGGGGAGTTGGATGGGGTACAGTATGTATGTGAGAGGGTGGGGAGTTGGATGGGGTACAGTGAGTGTGAGTGTGAGAGTGGGGAGTTGGATGGGGTACAGTGTGTGTGTGAGAGGGTGGGAAGTTGGATGGGGTACAGTGTGTATGTGAGAGGGTGGGGAGTTGGATGGGGTACAGTGAGTGTGAGTGTGAGAGTGGGGAGTTGGATGGGGTATAGTGTGTGTGTGAGAGGGTGGGAAGTTGGATGGGGTACAGTGTGTGTGTGAGAGGGTGGGAAGTTGGATGGGGTACAGTGTGTATGTGAGAGGGTGGGGAGTTGGATGGGGCTCAGTGAGTGTGAGTGTGAGGGTGAGGAGTTGGATGGGGTACAGTGTGTGTAGAAGGATGGGGTGTTGGATTAGGTACAGTGTGTTTGTGAAAGGATGGGGAGCTGGATGGGATACAGTGTGTGTGTGGAAGGGGGAGTTGGATGGGGTACAGTATGTGTGTGAAAGGATGGGGAGTTGGATGGTACAGTATGTGTGTGAAAGGATGTGAAGTTGTATGGGGTGCAATGTGTGTGAAAAGATGGGGAGTTGGATGGGGTACAGTGTGTGTGAGAGGATGGGGGATTGGATGGGGTACAGTGTGCGTGTGAAAGGATGCAGAGTTGGATGGGGTAGAGTGTGTGTTTGGAAGGGGCAGTTGGATGGGGTACAGTGTGTGTGAGAGAGGGTGGGGAGTTGAATGGGGTACAGTGTGTGTGAGAGAGGGGGGATGGGGTACAGTGTGTGTGAGCGAGGGTGGGGAGTTGGATGGGGTACATCGTGTGTGTGAAAGGGTGGGGAGTTGGATGGAGTACAGTATGTGTTTGAAAGGATGGGGAATTGGATGGGCTACAGCGTATGTGAAATGGTGAGGAGTTGTCTGGGGTACAGTGTGTGTGAAAGGGTGGGGAGTTGGATGGGGTACATCGTGTGTGTGAAAGGGTGGGGAGTTGGATGGGGTACAGTATGTGTTTGAAAGGATGGGGAATTGGATGGGGTACAGGGTGTGTGAGAGGTTGGGGGGTTGGATGGGGTACAGTGTGTGTGAGCAAGGGTGGGGAGTTGGATGGGGTACATTGTGTGTGTGAAAGGATGGGGAATTGGATGGGCTACAGCGTATGTGAAATGGTGAGGAATTGTCTGGGGTACAGTGTGTGTGAGAGGGTGGGGAGTTGGATGGAGTACAGTGTGTGTCTGTTTTAGTTTTTTAGTTTTAGAGATACAGCACTGAAACAGGCCCTTCGGCCCACCGAGTCTGTGCCGACCATCAACCACCCATTTATACTAATCTTCACTAATCCCATATTCCTACCACATCCCCACCTGTCCCTAAATTTCCCTACCACCTACCTATACTAGGGGCAATTTATAATGGCCAATTTACCTACCAACTTGCAAGTCTTCTGGAAGGGGAGTTGGATGGGTTACAGTGTGTGTGTGAGATGGTGGGGAGTTGGATGGGGTACAGTGTGTGTGAGAGATGGTGGGGAGTTGGATCGGGTACAGGATGTGTATGAAAGGATGGGGAGTTGTATGGGGTACAGTGTGTGCATGTATGAAAGGAGGGGGAGTTGGATGGGCTACAATGTGTGTGAGAGAGGGTGGGGAGTTGGATGGGGTACAGTGTGCATGTGAGAAAGTGGGGAGTTGGATGGGGTACAGTGTGTGTCTGGAAGGGGAGTTGGATGGGGTACAGTGTGTGTGGAAGGAGAAGTTGGATGGGCTACAGCGTATGTGAAAGTGTGGGGAGTTGGATGGGGTGCAGTATGTGTGTGTGGGTTGGGGAAGTTTGATGGGGTACAGTGTGTGTGAGAGAGGGCGGGGAGTTGGATGGGGTACAGTGTGTGTCTGGAAGGGGAGTTGGATGGGGTACAGTGTGTGTCTGGAAGGGGAGTTGGATGGGGTACAGTGTGTGTGTGAGATGGTGGGGATTTGGATGGGGTAGAGTGTGTGTCTGGAAGGGGAGGTGGATGGCATACAATGTGTTTGTGAGAGGGTGGGGAGTTGAATGTTGTACAGCTTGTGTGTGGAAGTAGGTGTTGGATGGCATACAGTGTTTGTGAGAGGATGGGGTGTTGGTTGAGGTACAGTGTGTGTGGAAGGAGAAGTTGGATGGGCTACAGCATATGTGAACGTATGGGGAGTTGGTTTGGGTGCAGTATGTGTGTGTGGGTTGGGGGTTGTTTGGGGTACAGTGTGTGTGGAAGGGGGAATTGGATGATGTACAATGTGTGTGTGAGAAGATGGGGAGTTGGATGGGGTACAGTGTGTGTGTCAAGGGGGAATTGGATGGGGTACAGTGTGTGTGTGGAAGGGGTAGTTGGATGGGGTTCAGTGTGTGTGTGGAAGGAGGAGTTGGATGGGGCACAGTGTGTGTGGGAGAGGGTGAGAAGTGGATGGGGCACAGTGTGTGTGTGTGGAAGGGAGAGTTGGATGGGGTTCAGTGGGTGTGTAGATGGGGAGTTGGATGGGCTACAGCGTATGTGAAAGTGTGGGGAGTTGGATGGGGTACAGGATGTGTATGAAAGGATGGGGAGTTGCATGGGGTACAGTGTGTGCATGTATGAAAGGAGGGGGTGTTGGATGGTGTACAATGTGTATGAGAGAGGGAGGAAGTTGGATGGGGTACAGTGTGTGTGTGTGTGTGTGAGAAGGTAGGGAGTTGGATGGGGCACAGTGTGTGTGTGAGAGGGTGGGAAGTTGAATGGGGTACAGTGTGTATGTGAGAGGGTGGGGAGTTGGATGGGGTACAGTGAGTGTGAGTGTGAGGGTGGGGAGTTGGATGGGGTACAGTGTGTGTGTGAGAGGGTGGGAAGTTGGATGGGGTACAGTGTGTATGTGAGAGGGTGGGGAGTTGGATGGGGCTCAGTGAGTGTGAGGGTGGGGAGTTGGATGTGGTACAGTGTGTGTGGAAAGGATGGGGGATTGGATGGGGGATTGGATGGGGTACAGTGTGCGTGTGAAAGGATGCAGAGCTGGATGGGGTACAGTGTGTGTGAGCGAGGGTGGGGAGTTGGATGGGGTACAATGTGTATGTGAAAGGGTGGGGAGTTGGATGAGGTACAGTGTGTATGTGAAAGTGTGGGGAGTTGGATGGTGTACAGTGTGTATGTGAAAGGGTGGGGAGTTGGATGAGGTACAGTGTGTATGTGAAAGGCTGGGGAGTTGGATGAGGTACAGTGTGTATGTGAAAGTGTGGGGAGTTGGATGGTGTACAGTGTGTATGTGAAAGTGTGGGGAGTTGGATGGTGTACAGTGTGTATGTGAAAGGGTGGGGAGTTGGATGAGGTACAGTGTGTATGTGAAAGTGTGGGGAGTTGGATGGTGTACAGTGTGTATGTGAAAGGGTGGGGAGTTGGATGAGGTACAGTGTGTATGTGAAAGGGTGGGGAGTTGGATGAGGTACAGTGTGTATGTGAAAGTGTGGGGAGTTGGATGGGGTACAGTGTGTATGTGAAAGGGTGGGGAGTTGGATGGGGTACAGTGTGTATGTGAAAGGGTGGGGAGTTGGATGAGGTACAGTGTGTATGTGAAAGTGTGGGGAGTTGGATGGTGTACAGTGTGTATGTGAAAGTGTGGGGAGTTGGATGGTGTACAGTGTGTATGTGAAAGTGTGGGGAGTTGGATGGTGTACAGTGTGTATGTGAAAGGGTGGGGAGTTGGATGAGGTACAGTGTGTATGTGAAAGGGTGGGGAGTTGGATGAGGTACAGTGTGTATGTGAAAGTGTGGGGAGTTGGATGGTGTACAGTGTGTATGTGAAAGGGTGGGGAGTTGAATGGGGTACAGTGTGTATGTGAAAGGGTGGGGAGTTGGATGAGGTACAGTGTGTATGTGAAAGGGTGGGGAGTTGGATGGGGTACAGTGTGTATGTGAAAGGGTGGGGAGTTGGATGGGGTACAGTGTGTATGTGAAAGGGTGGGGAGTTGGATGGGGTACAGTGTGTATGTGAAAGGGTGGGGAGTTGGATGAGGTACAGTGTGTATGTGAAAGGGTGGGGAGTTGGATGAGGTACAGTGTGTATGTGAAAGGGTGGGGAGTTGGATGGTGTACAGTGTGTATGTGAAAGGGTGGGGAGTTGAATGGGGTACAGTGTGTATGTGAAAGTGTGGGGAGTTGGATGGTGTACAGTGTGTATGTGAAAGGGTGGGGAGTTGAATGGGGTACAGTGTGTATGTGAAAGGGTGGGGAGTTGAATGGGGTAAGTGTGTGTGTGGAAGGGTGGGGAGTTGGATGAGGTACAGTGTGTATGTGAAAGTGTGGGGAGTTGGATGGTGTACAGTGTGTATGTGAAAGGGTGGGGAGTTGGATGGTGTACAGTGTGTATGTGAAAGGGTGGGGAGTTGAATGGGGTAAGTGTGTATGTGAAAGGGTGGGGAGTTGGATGAGGTACAGTGTGTATGTGAAAGTGTGGGGAGTTGGATGGGGTACAGTGTGTATGTGAAAGGGTGGGGAGTTGGATGGGGTACAGTGTGTATGTGAAAGGGTGGGGAGTTGGATGAGGTACAGTGTGTATGTGAAAGTGTGGGGAGTTGGATGGTGTACAGTGTGTATGTGAAAGTGTGGGGAGTTGGATGGTGTACAGTGTGTATGTGAAAGTGTGGGGAGTTGGATGGTGTACAGTGTGTATGTGAAAGGGTGGGGAGTTGGATGAGGTACAGTGTGTATGTGAAAGGGTGGGGAGTTGGATGAGGTACAGTGTGTATGTGAAAGTGTGGGGAGTTGGATGGTGTACAGTGTGTATGTGAAAGGGTGGGGAGTTGAATGGGGTACAGTGTGTATGTGAAAGGGTGGGGAGTTGGATGAGGTACAGTGTGTATGTGAAAGGGTGGGGAGTTGGATGGGGTACAGTGTGTATGTGAAAGGGTGGGGAGTTGGATGGGGTACAGTGTGTATGTGAAAGGGTGGGGAGTTGGATGGGGTACAGTGTGTATGTGAAAGGGTGGGGAGTTGGATGAGGTACAGTGTGTATGTGAAAGGGTGGGGAGTTGGATGAGGTACAGTGTGTATGTGAAAGGGTGGGGAGTTGGATGGTGTACAGTGTGTATGTGAAAGGGTGGGGAGTTGAATGGGGTACAGTGTGTATGTGAAAGTGTGGGGAGTTGGATGGTGTACAGTGTGTATGTGAAAGGGTGGGGAGTTGAATGGGGTACAGTGTGTATGTGAAAGGGTGGGGAGTTGAATGGGGTAAGTGTGTGTGTGGAAGGGTGGGGAGTTGGATGAGGTACAGTGTGTATGTGAAAGTGTGGGGAGTTGGATGGTGTACAGTGTGTATGTGAAAGGGTGGGGAGTTGGATGGTGTACAGTGTGTATGTGAAAGGGTGGGGAGTTGAATGGGGTACAGTGTGTATGTGAAAGGGTGGGGAGTTGGATGGGGTACAGTGTGTATGTGAAAGTGTGGGGAGTTGGATGGTGTACAGTGTGTATGTGAAAGGGTGGGGAGTTGAATGGGGTACAGTGTGTATGTGGAAGGGTGTGGAGTTTGATGGGGTACAGTATGTCTATCCATGATGGTGGGAGATTCCCAATCTTTACATAATATTCCTGGTACTGCCTGTGTGGAGTTTGCAAGTTCTCCCTGTGTCTGCGTGGGTTTTCTCCGGGTGCTCCGGTTTCCTCCCACAAGCCAAAAGACTTGCAGGTTGATAGGTAAATTGGCCATTATAGATTGTCACTAGTATAGGTAGGTGGTAGGGAAATATAGGGACAGGTGGGGATGTTTGGTAGGAATATGGGATTAGTATAAATGGGTGGTTGATGTTCGGCACAGACTCGGTGGGCCGAAGGGCCTGTTTCAGTGCTGTATCTCTAATCTAATCTAATTGCTTGAAAGGATGCATGCCAGGGTGATCAGGAATGAATGTTGTCTGTATGTTCACTCCTGTCACAATGCCATTGACAATTTCTGAGGATCATGTCACATCCCCTTGTGATAACCGAGATTCTCAGAATCTGGTCAGCAGAGGAGCGGGTGCCAAGCTGAGCCAGCGGCTGTAGAAATATCAATGGCTACTCTGTAGGATAGAGCTTCTAGATATAGTAATGATTAGCTGTGTCCTGAAACTTGACTGCATCTTCTTACAGTGATGCTGCATTGCTGACTTAGCAGAAGCATCTGTAGAGATTCACAGAGGAAAACCATCCTTGGAAGCATTTGATGCAGCACCAACTCAACTTTGGCAGCCATCAATGAGGATACCAAGTGTTGGGTGACATTGTCCCTGTTTTGCAGGCTTACACCTGCACCTATGGGTCCCTTCAACAAAGCCTGCCAACTTTTTTAATCCTATGACCCTTCAACTTTGGCATAGGTTACTGATGGGTTGAGATTCCTTTTAATGCAGTTCAGAAACCTTTTAAATAATTTCACCGCCTCCCCCCACCCCCCACCTTCCTGAATCTCCCCTTTAATCATCTTCATTCCATTAAATTTGATTAGCAAAGTTTACATCTGGAATTGTATATCATTCAGCAAATAAAGATAGAAACAAAAATTGCACATTAGTGGCACTTGGGATCCTGGTGGATCTTCAAGCAGTGCAAACTAAAATAGAACTTTTACATCTGAAGATGAAAATTATCCCCATTGTCTTTAACACAGATAAAGATATCAGGGATGGGAATGAAATAATTTTCATTCATTATCAAAATGGAGCACAGATAATGCTGGATATACACAAGGCAGCCAGTATTTGAAAGAGCAAGGGAGCCTTTGATCTCATCAGACCTATAAAAGGGCTTGAGTACTGGAGCTAAATGGACAATAGCAATTTGGTTACTCATTTTTACATTCTGCCTGATTCTCCTTCCCATTAACTTAAATGGAAATGTAATAGGGCGATGTGCAAAACAGGCTGCCAGTTCACTCATCTCTCATTTCTAAACCAGAACATTTCATCCACTTTATTCCTGATTGTGACTCTTCTGATGAAAGATCTTACCAAAGTGTTGGTCAATATTCCTCTTTTAGATTGGAATGCGCTGCCTGAAACAGCGGTGGAAGCAGATTCAATAGTAACTTTCCAAAGGGAAGAGGATATATACTTAAAAAAGAAATAAATTGCAGGAATATGAAAAAACAGCAGGGGAATGGGACTAATTGGATAGCTCTTTCAAAGAATTGGCAGAGGCATATACGGACATATGAATTAGGAGCAGAAGTAGGCCATTCAGTCCCTCGAGCCTGCTCTGTCATTCAATAAGATCATGGCTGATCTGTTTGTGTTTTGAATTCCATACTCCCATCTACCCCGATAACCCTTGATTCCCTTGCCTAACAAGAATCTATCTGCCCTCACCTTGAAATATTCAATGACCCCACCTCCACCGCCTTCTGCGGTAGACAGCTACAAAGTCGCACAACCCTCTGAGAGAAAGAAATTCTCCTCATCTCTGTCCTAAAAGGATGACCCCTAATTTTAAAACAGTGCCCCCTAGTTTTGGATTCACCCACAAGAGGAAACATCCTTTCAACATTCACCTTGTCAAGACCGTTCAGGATCTTATATACTTCAATCACTCTCCCCTCACTCTTCCAAACTCCAGTGAAAACAAACCCAGTCTGTCCAACCTTTCCTGAAAGGACAACCCACTTATTCCAGGGATCAATCTAATAAACCTCCTCTGAACCGCCTCCAACGCATTTACATCCTTCCTTAAATAAGGAGACCAAAACTGCACACAGTATTCGAGATGTGGTCTCACCAATGCCCTGTATAACTGAAGCATAACATCCTTACATTTATTTTCAATTCCTCTTGTAATAAAGGATAGCATTCCATTATCCTTCTTTATTACCTGTTGTACCTGCATACTAACGTTTTGTTACTCCTGCACTGGAACACCTAGATCCCTCTGCACTTCGGAATTCTGCAGTCGTTCTCCGTTTAATGCTTTGCTTTTTTATTCTTCCTGCCAAAGTGAACAACTTCACATTTTCCCACGTTCTTTTCCATCTGCCAGATTTTTGCCCACTCACTCAACTTATCTATATCGGTCTGCAACCTCCTTATGTCCTCTTCACAACATACTTTCCGACCTATCTTTGTGTCATCTGCAAATTTAGCTGCCATGCCATCGCTCCCCTTATCTAAGCCATTGATATAAATTGTAAAAAGTTGAGGCCCCAACACAGACCCCTGCAGAACTCTACTCCTCACATCCTGCCAATCAGAAAAGGACTCATTTATGCATACTCTCTGTTTTCTGCCAGCCAGCCATTCATCTATCCATGCTAATATGTTACCCCCTACACCATGAGCTCCTACTTTGGACAATAATCTTTTATACGGTACCTTGTCAAATGCCTTCTGGAGATCCAAGTGCAGTACGTCAACGGGCTCCCCTCTATCCACAGCACATGTCACTCCTTCAAAGAACTCCAACAAGTTGGTTAAACATGATTTCCCTTTCACAAAACCGTGCTGACTATTCCCGCTTACCTTGAGTTTTTCTAAGTGTCTCGCTACAACCTCCTTAATGATCAATTCTAACACTTTCCCCATGACAGATGTCAAGCTAACTGACCTATAGTTACCTGTTTTCTACCTCCCCCCCTTCTTGAATAGAGTGCTCATATTAGCTACTTTCCAGTCTGATGGAACCTTTTCAGAATCTAGCAAATTTTGAAAAATTAACCCCAACGCATCTACTACATCATTAGCCACCTCTTTTAAGACCCTAGGATGAAGTCCATCAGGACCTGGGGATTTGTCAACCCGCAGCTCCATCAGTTTGGTCAGTACCACTTCCCCTGGTGATTGTAATTTCACCAAGTTCCTCTCTTCCTTCCACCCCCTGATTTACAGCTATTGCTCGAATGTTTTTGTATCCCCTATAATGAAGACAGAAGCAAAGTATTTGTTTACTACATCTGCCATTTCCTTACTGTCTACTATTAGCTCCCCTTTCTCACGCTCTAGAGGACCAACACTCACTTTACTTACTCTTTTCCCTTTTGAATACCTGTCGAAACTCTTGCTATCTGTTTTTACATTTCTAGTTAGCTTCCTCTCATACTGTAATTTCTTTCTCCTGATTAACCTTTTTGTCATTCTCTGCCATTCTTTATATTCTGAAGAATCTTCTGAACTGCCACTCATCTTTGTGCAATTATATGCCTTTTCTGAAAGTTTGATGCTTTCCTTAACTTCTTTAGTTAACCACAGATGGTGGGTCCTCCCTTTAGAGTTTTTCTTTATAGTAGGAATATACTTATTCTGAGTATTTTGATATATCCCCTGAAATGTCTGCCACTGTTTCTCTATTGAGCTATCTCCAAGCCGAGTAACCCAGTTTACTTCAGCTAGCTCAGCTTTCATGCCCACAAGCATTGCCCTTATTCAAGTTTAAAATACTAATCTTAACCCACTCACCCACTCTTCTCTCTTTCAAACTGGATGTAAAATTCAATCATATTGTGGTCGCTGCTACCGAGGGGTGCCTTTACTCTGAGGTCATTAATTAATCCTGTCACAATGGGCTGAATGGCCTCCTTCTGTGCTGTGCGACTCTTCGATTCTGATTGGCCTGTTATGCACTTCCGGTACTTGCTATTTTTCTCCAGATCCTGGCATTTGATTTTTTTCTTTTTCTTTCAATATGAGGCAGTCTTAGCTGAGATACTAACCTGGTTAGATTCAGGGTCAAGTGCCACACACTACCTCAGCATTAGAGAAGGTTTGGGGTATAGCTGAAATTCTTTGAGAACATTGATAGGATTTCACTGGCAGTCGTCAATATTTCACTTCTCCGGGGCCCCCAGGCATTCCTGGCCTCCCGACCCAGTTTCTGGTCCCATCCTGCAGCTGGCCTTCAGGTCAATCCCGCTGGTTTAAGGCAGGAGACAATCCTGGATTATTCAATTGAGGCCCAGGAATTAAAATGATCCAGCACTCACACTGAGCTCACGATGGGGATTTTCTTTCCACGCCACACCTCCATCTGCCCCAAACGTGCACCACAAGTTAAAGTCGACCCCACGGTGCCCAGAGAAAACCTATCCCCATCCGCTGGCCCCTAACTCTCAGCCTTGGTGGAAAGTTCTATTTTGCTTCTCACCAAGTGGAAATCTGTTATTTCTGAGGCGAATTTCTGTTTGTTTAACTTGCCAAGCTCGTTGTTATTTAGATGGATTTTTTTTCTGTACAGCATTGACATCTACCAATTATGAGAGGCAGCTTTAACTTGGTGTGCTTGGACTGTCCATGAGTAAATACTTTGGAGACATGCAACATGTAGGGCAAGCGGAGAGCTCCCTTTTTAAAAGCTGCAGAGAATCCCTGCTGGTGGGGGAGTCCTTGTCACTTTGCAACATTGATTGAGATTCCACAGCATCAGTGTTCTCTGAGGATTAGCACAACTTGCAAAAGGGTCGTGACTGAAATGGGAGGCATGACAGCTTAAGGGAGATATCTTGGCAGGATGCTTTACAGGAGGAGAATGAATTGCTTTGGTCTCACCTGGCAATAGTGTGCGAGCATGTCCATATTGAACAGGGAGGCCATCAAAACAGCAACAGCACCTTGTATTTATGTAGTGTTTATAACATAGTAAAATGGCCCTAGGTGCTTCACAGGAGCATAATCAAACAAATATTGACATCATGCCAATGAAGGAGACATTTGGAACATTTGAGGAAAGGTTTAAAGAGAATTTTATGCAGGATAGAGAGGTAGAAAGGTAGAAATCCTTAGGGAGCAAATCATAGAAAGTGTGACTTGATTGTTCTAGATATGGACACAAATTCAGATAATTCCATCTGTAACAGGGAAAGTTCCAACTGCTTTGGGTCTTTCTTTCTTGCTGCAGGCTTCTTCGGAGCTCTTGGCTGAGATCATACAGATAATGCTTAGGCCACATTGCCCAATTGTATTAACAAAGTGATCGAGGCTTTCCCTGGGTGTTTTTCATACTTCATTCATCTCTCCAAATATAAATCTAGCTGCCAAACAGTATCCACTGTGCATGTGGCATGGTTTGAGATTTGAGAGATCTTAGAAAGGACTGAAGGAAATTGGGTAAATGGTATGAAGTCGCTGTGGACACAAAATATGATGACAAACTTACCAGAGTCTGTGGAGGTATGATCCATCCCAGAGTTATCAATGGCTGGCAGGATTTCAGTGGAGTGGCATGATAGTACTTCCTCATTTATCTAATAGTTTGTGGCCCTACGCAATTCCATTCCAGATTCATTTGGAAGGTCTTGATATTCTCAGTTACTTATTGAACCACTCTTGAGTATTCTTTTCTGCCACATTTAATGGCTCAATAATAGGCCCCTATATCTCTCTTGTATACTTGATTTTCAGTGTTTCTTGTGGCAGTTTATCTGGCTCTCACTCACCAACCTGCTCCTGCCTCTACCATCCAATTACCTTTCTGAAAGCTTGCACATTGTGAAATCCCTCACACTAATTTTCCAATCACTTAACTGGCCAAAATGGTATACTGTTGTCCAATATTGGTTGGAGGATCTTAATACCATTTTCGTATATCAATGACAGAAAGAAATAAATGATACCTAATAGAGATCTTTAAAATCATGAAGGGGTTTAATTGGGTGGACATTGGGTAGATGTTTCCACTCAGGTAGAGGGTTGGGGGTAGTCCAGACCTGGGGCCATAAATATAAGATAATCACCAATAAATCCAATACAGAACTCAGAAGAAACTTCTTACTTATATAGACCGGAATTTTACACTGCCCCAGCAGGTCGGATGGTGGCTTGAGGGTGATGTAAAATTGAGCGGCAGGCTCCGGGAGGCCTACCCGCCCCGATTCCGCCTCCGAACAGGTTTATGGAGGTCCAGCGGGGGGGGGGGCAGCGGGTGGAAAATGGCCCGCCCACCCGCCCGAGGCCAATCAAGACCCTTAAGTGGCCACTTAACGGCCACTAAAGGGCCCTCGCCCGCCTCCATGGGTATTTTACCCATGGCAAGCGGGTGTGCCAGGGACGTGAAAGGCCACCCAGCGATAGCTGCTGGCCTTTCCGTGCCCCGGGGGGGTGGGTGCATGGCAGTCGGGCACAGGGTGCCCGATTGAGGGCCGCCCCTGCCTTCCAACCCACTCCCGGGATCCAAGATCCCCCCAAACGACCAGCCGAGCCTCACCAGGGCATGACCGATCTCCCTGGTGAGGCAACACAAACCTACCCACTCTCTCGGGTCCATGGCGTCGACTGGGCTGCAGTCCCAGCAGTGGCCACTGCTCCCGGTGGCACTGCTGAGACTAAGAGCTGCTGGCCCGCTGATTGGCTAGCAGCTCACTGAGGCAGGACCTCCTCCCTCAAGTGGGTGGAAGTCCTGCCTCGGATCAATTAAAGTCCGGGGACCCGTAAAATATGGGACGGATCCCCAGGCTGGGCAGAAGCGGGTTCGTCACCGACATTTATATCGGAGTCCGGCTCCCGTCTGCCCATTGTAAAATTCTGGCCATAGTGTTTATAATGTGGAACTAACTACCACATGATGTTGTTGAGATGAATAGCATAGATACCTTTAAGGGTCAGCCAAATAAACACATGAGGAAGTGAGGAAAATAAGGTTATGGTAAAGGCGAGATGAATTAAACAGAGTGGGAGGAGACTCTTGTGAAGCATCAACACCAGCATGGCTTGTTTCTGTTCTGTAAGTTCTGTGTAACTCTATGTCAACTGCACAGCCACTGAGTATCACAACTGTGTGGTATGAAGAGATGGCAAAACAGAGAAAAGAAAAGAAGGGAAGAGGGGAGATATTTGAAAAGGATGCTTGCCAAACTGGAAGGGAAATTAGGCCATGGAGAGACTGGAAGGGGTAATAAAAAGTTTGTCAACTATTTCTATTTCTGCTTCCTTTTATTCCTTTGGGGGAATTCCCAATTTCTAATCATGAGCAGGAAACTTAATCAAATTTCATTGAAGGCAAATCAATCTTTGGGATCTTGATGTCCTCACTTTGAAAGAAAACTCATTCTCTATAGTCTTATATTATAACTAATATCTGAATTTTGTAACAGAAAATTACATCATGCATATGGTGGCATTGTATCTGTAGCACACTGGTTCATTCCATATTTATTTTTGGTGCTCAGCTACAGGTCAAGATACTGATAATTTATTTAAGAGAACATGAATCCAGCTTCTGCCAGACACCTTTAAGAATATGGCAGAAACATGCAGAAAAGCCCCACACATCTTTTTATACTGTTCCAAAGTATTATAAAATGAAGCTGTTGATCACTGTGTGCACTGAAGAGGTTAGGCTGAATTACAAAGTGCCAAATGAGATTAATGTTTAAAATGAATTTTAACTCATATCATAAAACACTCAAATAAAAAAAAAATTAGTTTTTTCTTGAATAATCAGTAAAAATATGTTCAATGAAATGCAATTTTATTTTATTGGAGCTGCACACGGGTGTAGTTAATAGAACCAAAATGGACCATTTCCAGCCACCTGGGCCTGGAACTCATCTCATCCGATAACTTTTATTTATTTTTTTGTTTGTTACAGGACCATTCTGTGCCAAATGAAAACTGGCCAAATCCAGGAAAGAAATACTTTCAGCACATAGACACAGGAATAGGCCATTCGGCCCTTCGAGCCATTCAATATGATCATGGCAGATCATCCAAACTCAGTACCCTGCTCTCGCTTTCCCTTGATCCCTTTAGCCCTAAGAACTCTCTTTCTTCAGCACCTTTCACAGTCAGTGAAGTTCCTTTGATGTGTAATCACTGTTGTAATGTGGGAAATGCAGCAGCCAATTTGCACACAGAAAGCTCTCAAACAGCAATGCGATAATGACCAGGTCAATTGTTTTTTAATGATGTTAGTTGAGGGATAAATATTGAAAAGGACACAAGGTAGAACTCACCCTGCTCTTGTTTGAATAGTGCCATGGGATCTTTCATGTCCACTTGAGAGGGAAGACAGGGCCTGAGTTTAGCATCTCATCTGAAAGGGTGCACCTATAAAGAGTACAGCACTCCCTCAGCAGTGCACTGGCATATCACTACTATGTTATCAAGTCCCTGGAGTGGGTCATGAACCTATAATCTTTTGACTCCAAGATGTCAGTGCTACCAACTGAGCTAACATTAACATGTCATCGAGATTTGTATTCTTCCCTTCCAGCCCTCAAGAATGACAATATTACGTTCACTCCATCTGGCAAAGTACAATTCTTGCTGCTTCCTATTGATAAGCTCCGTCAGTCTGCTGTCCTAAATATGTCATGTTTAATGGCCTCTGTATGAGGCCTTGATTAATGAGAAACAGAACAATCCCCAAACACGTGGAATGGAAGCACGGTGTTGGAAATACACTGCAGGTTTATAAGCATCTGAAATAGAAAGACAGGTTAATGTTTCAGTGAGACTCTTCGTCAGTTCTAATGGAGTGCCCCAACTGAAATGTTACCCTACCTTTCTCTTTCCAATGATTACCAACCTGCCGTGCCTTTTGAATATTTCCTGCTATTATTTTAGATTTCCAGCATTTGTGGACTACTCTTTATCTCCCTAAACATATGAGTACTAGAATATAGTAACTGCACTCGACACAAGCCATAAACGTAATGCTGGCACCTTACAACTTGATGTTGCAATGTTGTTAATGCCACATTTAATTAACATCACATTAAAATATGCAGAAGACCTCATTCTTTGTCATTTTCAGTCAGAAGTGAGGAGCAGACACAGGAATACTTTCTACTATTACTAACCTAATTGCATTACCAAGCGACTTTAACAGCTCACACTCTATCATTAATAGCAGAAGATCCCCACAAGTCATGTATTAAAAATGCAAAGTTAAAAAAAAACTATAATAAATTTTAAAATTATGTCTCTTTAATCCACGATCAAAAAGCCCTTATCATGTCAAATAAAATTCCATTTATAGTGAAATGCAGGTTCATAATATAATATTGAAGACAAAATTAAACCTAACAAGTAAATTTTTAAAAATGTTAAAATTGAGTATTTAAAATGCCTTTTGTTTCTGGCTGTCACCTCTTTTCATAAAATAATTCCTTTGTGTTTCTCCTTCCTCGTTAATTTACCCTTTATTTCTCTTTTTCCACAAATTCCTGTCCTCATTCCCGTCTTTCTTCATCTCCTTGTTTTTCTGCTGTCTCTTTGTTCACAGCAGTTGCCAGAGATGCACAACGAAAATCGCTATCTTTGCTGCAATCACTGAAAGTATCCTCTCAGTCAGCTGTTCCATTTATACCTAATCTTTCTTTCGAACCCAACTTCCCCACATCCTTCCCACATTCACTCTCATCTGATAGCCTCTCTAAAATCTCCTACTTTCTTCCTCTCAGTCTCTGTTCACCTCTTGAATAAATAGGATTGAAGACCATTTTCATTCGATCGTACGGCCCCCATTGAGATGTTTTGCAGAGACTTGCTTCTTGTCAAGTGATACAAATGATCATTCAACCTGATCAGACTGCCTGACATTGAGACAGCTTGAAACTGGTTCCAAAATCTATAGCAAAAATGATTAACTGGCAAGAACAACACGATAGCAGAAGAAGACTTAGATTTTTATTGTGCCTTTCATGCCCTCAGTACAACCCAAAGTGCTTGATAGCAAATGAAATAATTTTTGATGTGTCGTCACTGTTGTGTTTGTCATGCTAGGCCTCCACCTGTCAAGAATGAGACACATTAATTTTGTCACGAACATTGATTTTAAACTGTTACTGGAGTGAAGAAAGGACTTCTTAAAAGATCAGCCTGGCTGGAAAAGATATTTGCATATTAATAGGTGGTGTTTGGAAGGACAAAGGACCATTCCCTGACACATTCAACCCACAATGGACCTTGGTCACCAGGTATTGTATGTAAGAGGAACATTCCAGAGACTACTAAGGTGATACAATCCAAGATGTGGGCAGACCAGTTAGTCACATGACTAACCTGTTTGGCAACCTGGATTTTTCTGAATTGTATAAACAGTTTGAACTCAGAAAGACTGTTTGCTTTTGGATTGAGAAAATCTCTCCTGTCTGCTCCCATCTCTTTCTCACAAGCCTCTGAATCCACTGAAGACACATGAACCCCAAGAGAGAAAAGTCTCCTACAGTGAACAAGGTTTAAGAAGAATCCTGGGCCCCAAGAAAAGCAAGCTCTACCTACAATCAAGGAGTCTACAGTGAGCTCAAAGAACCGTAACAAAAACTATTCAGAAATTGCCTCAAACTTTTCCACTTTATTTTTCTTCTCTTTTCTGTCTCTATTTGCATGTATGTATTGTGTATGCATGCTAGCATGGTTGTGTCATGTATCCATAAGTGTCAACCGAATTGGAGTTTAAGTTCAAGTTTAATAAATGTTAACTTTTCTTCTTTAAACCTAAGAAAAACTGTTTGTGCTGGTTTATTTGCCTTCTAATTGGAAAGTGGTGAACAAGGATTCACCATGGGGGGAGCTAAAAACACGATGTGTTTAAAATTAAACCTTGTTATGGTAAGACCAGGTGAAGGCTGAGAGGGACTCCAAGACATCTTTCTCACCTGGTCGTAACATAGTGTAGAAAATGCAGCATCCAACCTGCTCCCAGCAAGCTCCCACAAACAGCAATGTGGAAATCATCAGATAATCTGTTTTAGTTCTAATGATTGAGGATAAATATTGATCAAGGCAGAAGGATGACACATCTGCTTTTCTTCAAAATAGGATCTTTTACATTCATTGAGAAGGCAGACAGGGCCTCAGTTTAACAGCTCATCCAAACGACTGCACCCCATCACTACTACAATGGAGTGTCAGTCTAGATTTTGTACTCACATTCTTGGAGTGGGACGTGAACTCACAACCTTGTTGCTTGCAATTCCTGTGCCACGTGGGAACTTCAGGACACTTCACCTGTCTTGGGCGACCACGTAAGTAGAAAGTGTTTTTTTGAAAAAAATGTTGGCTCCAGCTGCTCCAGCTCGAACACAGGATTTCCAAGATTGAGAGGTAGCTGGAATTACTGCAAAGCATCAGGGAGCAGGAGAGTTTCCTGCATCATACATTCCAGGCAGTGAGAGTTCAGGATAGTAGGTGGATGGCTATCTGAAAGAATAGGAAGAGGCAGGAAGTGCAGGAGTCTTTGTGGCATGTGTACCACTCATAAACCAGTACTCAGTTTTGTAGACTGCTGGGAACGATGACACCTTGAAGGACTGCAGTCCAGACCATGGTACCAATGGGCATGGGACTGTACAGGAAGGAGCAGCAAAGTGCAGAAATGCAGTTGTTATAGGTGATTCCATCATCAGGAAGACACATATAATTTTTGTAACGGTTATTGTGAATCCCACATGGTGTGTTGCCTCCCTAGTTCCAGGGCAAAGGACATCACAGAGAAGGTGAAAGATAATCTGCAGGGGGAAAGGAGTGAACCAAAGGTTGTGGTACACTTTGGTACCAACGACTTAGCAAGGGTGGGTATTGAGGACCTGCAGTCAGATTTTCAGGAGCTAGGGAGGAAGTTAAAGAGTAGGACCTCAACGATAGAAATCTTTGGATTACTCCCAGTGCCACACGCTAATGAGAGTAGAAATAGGAAGGTAGGGAGGATCGGTGTGTGGCTTGAAGCATGATGCAGAAGAGAGGGCTTCAGATTCTTGGGGCATTGGGACTATTTCTGGGGCAGAAGGCAGCTATTCAAAAGGGACGGGTTGCACTTCAACAGGACTGGGACCAATGTCCTCGTGGGAAGATTCACTAGTGTGGTTGGGGAGGGTTTAAACTAAATTGGCAGGGAGATGGGCACCAGCATATAGAAGTAGAAAAGAGAAATGAGGTGCATAATGTGAGAGCATTAGACAGTTCTACAAAGGGGAGTAGTTCCGTGTTAGATGGGAGTGGACTGAGAAGAACTACGAGGAATGCAAAGACAGGATTACAATGCAAATGTGTAAACACACAAAGTGTGTTGAATAAAACTGGTGAGCTACAAGCACAAATAGCAGTATGGGAATATGATGTTGTGGCAATAACGAAAATATGGCTTAAAAATGGTGAGAACTGCCGCTTAATATACAAGGATATAAAGTGTTCAGAAAAGATAGAGAAGGAACAAATGGGTTGCTGTGCTCAAGTCTCTGGAGGGGGACTAGAATCCACAATGTCCGGAATGCTACCAACTGAGCCACAGCTGACACTAATGGACATGTGAGTTCCCTTCCTCTTCTTTTTAATTTTTTTTATGCACTCATGGGATGTGGGCATCGCTGGCTAGGGCAGCATTTATTGCCCATCCCTAATTGCCCTTGAGAAGGTGGTGGTGAGCTGCCTTCTTGAACCACTGCAGTCCACATGAGGTAGGTACACCCACAGTGCTGTTAGGAAGGGAGTTCCAGGATTTTGACCCAGCGACAGTGAAGGAACGGCGATATAGTTCCAAGTCAGGATGGTGTGCGGCTTGGAGGGGAACTTGCAGGTGGTGGTGTTCCCATGCATTTGTTGCCCTTGTCCTTCTAGTTGGTAGAGGTCGCGAGTTTGGAAGGTGTTGTCAAAGGGTCTATATCTGAAGCATTAATTCTTCTGTTCTCCCCACAGGTGCTGCCTGACCTGCTGAGTACTTCCAGCATTTACTGTTTTTGTTTCTGATTTCCAGCATCTGTGGTATGTTGCTTTCTGTTGAAAAGTAACTGATCTGATAGCTGTCGCAAACCATATTGGAAACCTGCAGGGTACTGGGGCAAATGGATGTTAACAGGGTATGTTGTTTCCTAAGATACATACAAGCATGTGGAAAAAACATGGACAAATTAATTAATATTTTAAAATTGGTTTAAGTTTTGGAAAATGGTTGAATTCACAGACTACATAGGCTGAATGCACAAGGTTACTGGTGGAAGCAAAAAAAAATTAATTAAGAAAGATTTTCAGCAACTCCATCAGATGTTTCCCCAGCATGAATTTATTGGGATACATCCCTACCGCAGTTGGTCAAAAAGTGAGGAGAGAACTTATACCTTGCTTCAGTATTTTTTTGCATTGTATTTAATGGAAACAATAGGGTGAACTGAAGGCTGGGTTTCTAAGGAGGAAAGGTTAAACAACAACAACTTGCATTTATATAGTGCCTTTAATATAGTAAAACATCCTAAGATGCTTTGTTGTCAAACAAAATTTGAGATGGATACACATAAGGAGATATTTGGACAAGTGACTAAAAGCTTGGTCAGGGAGATAGGTTTTAAGGAGCATCTTAAAGGAGAAAAGAGAAGAAGAGAGGTGGAGACGATTAGACAGGGAATTCTAGAGCTTAGGGTCGAAACAGCTGAGGGCACAGCCACATATGTCGGAGCAATAAAAATAGAGGATGCACAAAAGGCCAGAAGTGGAGAGGTGCTGAGATCTTGGAGGGTTGTAGTTCCAGAGAAGGTTGCAGAAATAGGGAGGGATGAGGGGAGAGATTTGCAAACAAGAATGAGATTTTTAAAATTGAGGTGTTACCTGATTGGGAGCCAATGTAGATCAGTCAGCACAGGGGTAAAGAGTGAATAAAACTCAGTATGAGTTTGGATATGGGTGCAGAATTTCGGTGTTTATAATTTTCATTCTTGGCTCATTTGATAAAGACAGTTTGTCACATAAGTGTGTAGACCAAAAGATTCCCTTGTTGGATTCCTGATTGAGGTAACTTTGCTGATCTCAGCAAAACTGGCACTTGTGTTCCTCTGAATTAGGGAAGGAGAAAAAACAAATCAACCAGGTCTCCTGCCCATGATCCTGCTCAAAAGTTAATGTCAGATCTGCAGGACACCATTGAGCTTGACTTTGATGGCCTTCATGGAGATGTAGGCTATTCACATTTAAGTTTAGATTTTCCTCTACCAGTCACCCATTGTAAGGGCATAATTCAAGTGCCCAAATCGCAGAATATGGAACTTTGACCACTTGTTACATGGATGTATTTTCAATAGAGTGGCATAGGCATCTCATTTGGCAAAGAGGACATTTTGTACATCAATTTCCAGCTTTCAGATATACAGGACATCATTTCTGAAGGGCATCCTTGTGAATTGGGTGCCCAGTGTTGCTAATGAAGCAGTTGTGTAATGGCTTATTTAAAGAGCACAGGAAAGTACATTGAATCTTAAATATTTAATTTTTTTTGATGACACTCGGGGTCTTGTGAGGCTTTGGGTCAACTGATACTGACAGTTGATACTGATCTCTCCTCCCAACATCATCACTGCACCTATGAATTTCTAATGGGAATGCCCTATCTGAGGAGCTTGGAAGAAGGAGAGGATTCAGGCTGGTCAGGCTGCATGGTGCTTTGTGCCCACCTACCAGGACCCTAGCATCCACATCTACAGACAAATGTAGCCTAAACTCAAGATGGTAGATAGTCCATCTGGAGACCTCTTTTCCCAAAGGAAACTGGTGTAGCACAACTGATGGGAGCAATTGAAATTGTGAATGCCTGACTAAGCATAATATTGGTTGCGTCTTCAGAAACATCAGTCACAGTATGCCATGCATTTTATGGCACTGGATGATATGATGCATGCCAAAATGAGCAACGGGCAGAATAACCTGATTGACAACAGCTGCCAAAGCAACGACATAGATCACATCTTCAGTCCTCATCACACTCACCTGGCAATGACTGTGGAGGACGGTCTTCACAAGGTCTGGGTCAGCAAGCAACCAGACGTAAAGCTGTGCCATCTACTGTGAGGGCACCCTCATGATTGTGCAGCATAGGGTTGGCACACCCTTAGCTGTAGCCTGAAACTAAACACCATCTCTTTGACATGCTGCAATGTAGTCCTATGGGAGTAGGACCATGGAGTAGCTCAGAGAGCCACCCTCCTTACAAGGAGCTAATTGAGCACCAACCAGCTCTACTTCAGCACCTATTAAGCAGGGTGTTGGATACTCTGTTCTTTGTCTACATATTGAAGTCTGTATTTTGGGTTTCCTTTCGGTTCACTTCGCCAAGCCGATCCCGTTGCTGGCAAGTGTGGGCTCAGGACCCGTTTTTCGTCCTGATGCAGGGTCCCAAAGCCCATGGTAAAATTAGCCCCTAATTTCAGGAAGCCAGAGATAAATAGATTATAAACAAACTTAAATTTTAGAATAGGGAAAATAAAACCAAAATTGTTAAAAATTAGAAGTGTGAGATAATAAGGAGGAGAGTAAGAGAAGGATAAAAACAGTAAAGACAGAATATGAGAGGAGAAGCTCCAAAAATATTAAGAATGGGAAAGTATTCTACAAGTATGTCTAAAGTAAAATTGTTAAATATGTGGTGGGAGCCCTGACTGGAAAGGAGAAGATGGGGACTGAGTGAAGGATTAATAGAAATTGGCAGGAATGCTTGCTAAGTAATTCACGTCAATGTTTATGAAAGCGAAGAATATTGCAAAGAAGGTAAATGCTGAATTGGTTAAAAATAAGTTGAAAGGTATCATAATAAAATAAAAGGAAAGTACTAGAGAAGTTAGTTAAACTAAAGGCAAACAAAGTGTCAGGACCTAATGGGACACATCCAAAGATCCTGAGGTTAATGGAACAGCAGAAGCCTGAGAAATGATACTTCAGGATTTGATTGAGAGTGAATGTGTGCTGGAAGACTGGAGAGTGGCCAGTGTAGTCCCTATTTAAAGAAAAAACAGAGACAGTGTTAACTCAGGCAATCACAAACTAATTATTCTCACACCAGTGTTAGGAGAAATTTTGAAAATCTTTAATTAAATAAGAAATTACCTGATATTTCTAAATAAAGAGAACATATTTAAAAATAACCAACATATAAATTTCAGAGAGGAAGATACAGGGGCAAACCAGATACAGTGCTATGAGGTGATGGCAGAAAAACATTTGTGAAGGAACTACACATAATACTGTCAGGGAAGATTAAAGGGTATAGAGTTAGGGAAAGGATAACAGACTGGTTCAAAAGCTAGTTAGAAAGAAACAGAGATTAGGAATTAAGGGCATGTGGTTAGGAATGAGTAATGATGGTCCTCATGGTTCTGTTCTGGGGCCACTCCTGTTCTCTGTGTATATCAATGATTTGGTTATAGGGTTAGAGGAAGTGATGCCCAAATTTGTACTTGATACAAAATAGGAAGTATTATAAATATTTCTGAGGACCAAAGGATATTAATAAGATGTGAAATGTACAAAAAATGGCAAATTAATTTATCAACACTAAGTATGAGGTGAAATATTTTGTTAACATTGTTTTTACTTTGAACAACAACTTATATTTATTCAGTGACTTTAACATAAAAAACTCCCCAAGGTGCATTACAGGAGCATATTAAAACTAAGTATGACACCGAGCCATGAAAGGAGATATTGACTGGGATTTTATTGTGGCAACGGGGTATCGAAGTCTGGAAAAAGTGACGCCACGATTCTCCGTATCCCCTCTTCTCTGGAAGGCCCTCCGAATCTAGTGCTAATCAGGCACGTAAGTGGACAGCAGCGGGCATTTCACAGGATCAAGAACCCCATCGCCAGAAGTCTCATCCTTGGAGACCTCCTGGCCAATCAGAGGCCAGCAGCTCTTCCGCTGAGCAGTGCCAACGTGGAGGTGGTGGTTTCTGCTGGAGGAGCACCTATTGGAGGCCCAGGAGTGTCTTTGGGCCCTGGCCACAGGTAGGTCAGGGTACGAAGGGTCTCGAGGAGTGGGGAATGTGAGGGAGGGGAGTGTAGGGCGGTCAGTAGCAAAGGCAAACAGGTTGGTTCTCAGCGGACCCCCGCCTTCCTGATTCCAGGTCCCTCGTTCCCACACGGTTCCTCTGCTGTGCTTCTCGTGCGGCGACAGGGTCGCCTGCCTCACGGCTAATTGCAGTGGTGGTACGAGGCCCTTAATTAGATTAATTGCCCAGTTAAGAGCCTTAATTAGCGGTGAGGCAGGAAGGCTGTTCACAAGCCTTCCCACCCCGGACTAAATTTTTGCGGATATGAGACGGTAGCTGAAACCCACCCACTCATCCCCCGCCACCATCCCATCCAATTTTATGCTCTTCTGCCTCCAACCTGCCACAGGGGAGAGCATAATATTCTCCCCATTTGGTCAGATGATCAAAAGCTTTGTCAAAGAGGTAGGTTTTAAGGAGTGTATTAACAGAGGAAAACGAGGTGGGGAGGCAGAAAGGTATAGGGAGGGAATTCCAGAGTTTCAGACCTAGGCAACTGAAGGTGCGACCACCAATGGATTAAAATTAGGGATGCACAAGAGGCTGGACTTAGAGGAGAACAGATATCTTGGAGGGTTGTGGGGCTAGAGGAGATTTCGGAGATAGGGAGGGGTGAGATGATGGAAGGATTTAAAAACATGGTTGAGAATTTTAAGATCAATATGTTGCTTGACCAGGAGCCAATGTAGGTCAGCAAGTACAGGGATGATATCGGGAACCTGACGGTATGAGTTAAGACATGGGCAGCATAGCAGAACAAGGGAAGGTTGAGTGATTTGGAAAAGCAAAATGATTTTGGAGTTTGTGTGAAGAAGGCATTAAAAGTAGCACCTCAGTTGGATAATAACATAAAATTGAAAATAGGATGCTGGGTTTCATGGCAAGAGATACAGAATATAAAAATCACGATATGTTGGAGAATCTATATAAATCATTAATTAGACCACCTTTTCAGTGCTGTTACATTTTGGGTTCAACAGTATTGAAAAAGATATTGAGGCAATAGAGAGGGTCCAACGCAGATTCACAAGGAATCTGCCCGCTATAAGGGACAGAAAGATAAAAAAAAAGAATTGGGTCTGTTTTCATTGAACAGAGAAGATTATGCAATGATTTAATCAAGCTGTTAAGGATGGGAAGAAATGGGACTGAGCTGATAGAAACACTACTGTTCCTGATTTAATAGCAAGACAGGATTGTTTTATGGGAGAGGCCTGGGTGAACAAGAGGATTGCAGGTTGAGCCCCAGACAGATTTTAACACCCACACCTGACTTCTACCTTCAGGACCCTATTCCTGCCCAAAGCTATCACTGCTCCTGCTCTCAAGCTTCCAATTGAAATAGCTGATTGGGCCTCAGTGACATCAGAGACTGATCTGAAACTATAAAGCAGACCATTTTAGAGTTTAGATGTTTAGAGATACAGCACTGAAACAGGCCCTTCGGCCCACCAAGTCTGTGCCAACCACCCATTTATACTAATCCTACACTAATTCCATATTCCTACCACATCCCCACCTGTCCCTATATTTCCCTACCACCTACCTATACTAGGGACAATTGCTAATGGCCAATTTACCTATCAACCTGCAAGTCTTTGGTTTGTGGGAGGAAACCGGAGCACCTGGAGGAAACCCACGCAGACACAGGGAGAACTTGCAAAGTCCACACAGGCAGTACCCAGAATTGAACCCGGGTCGCTGGAGCTGTGAGGCTGCGGTGCTAACCACTGTGCCACTGTGCCGCCCTTTTGGCTTGGAGTAGTTGTCAAAATATGGTGGGAAGGAGTGGGTTCCCCAGCTCCACTTCAACAGTGTCGTGTGTGGCTCAATTGACAGCACGGTCACGTCCATGTTAGAAGGTTGTGGTTTGCAGTCTCACTCCAGTACCTTGAGCACAAAATCTATGCTGGCAGTTCAGAGCAGTACTAAGCTAGATCATTGAAGGTACCGGTGAGAATTTTATGCTCTCCTCCGCAGTGGTTTTGGAGGTGGGGAGATCCCCCCCGCCTCCATCCTGCCTCCATTGAATTTAAGTCAAGGTGGGAAGGTATGTGAACTGCCTTCCCGCCCTGCTGCCAATTAAAGCCCTTACCTGGGCAATTAATGCCCAATTAAGGGCCTCATCCCACCACTGCCGCAGCAATTAGCTGAGCGACGGGTGGCCCTATCTCTGCACGCGAATTACGGCTTGTAAAATCGTGTTAGCAGCTTGCCAGCTCCGGTGATGCGGGGGGCGCGGGGGGGGGGGTTCTATTGTTGATAGGAACTTAGTGCCTGAGCAATGGACCTGGCATCGGGAAGGAGGGTGGTGTCTGCTGAGAGCCACAGCCCTGCCCCTGCTGCTGACCTCCCCACACCCTCTCCCAACCTGACCTACTGTGGCCTGGGTCCAACGCCGCTCCTGGGCCTTGGGGAGGTGCTCCACTGGTGGCAGCCACCGTCTTTGTGGTGGCGTTGCTCAGTTGGAGAGCTGCCAGCCTCCAATTGGCAGAAAGCTTTTCGAGGGTGTGACTTCCATCACCGTGGCCCTTGATCCCCTGGAAGGCCCGCTGCTGTCCAGTAAACTGCCTATTAGGCACTTGATTCAGTGGGCCTCCCACTGAAGAGGCAATGCGGGGTTCTTGGTGTCACTTTTGCCACATGTCGAGACCCCTGTTGTGCAGATAAAGTCCCAGCCCCCGTCTTTAGGGTGGGACTTTAAACCGAGACCCATCTTCCCTCTCTGTTGGATGTGAAAGGTCTCTTAACATTACTTTGAAAAAAAGCTGGGGAGTTTTTCCTGGTATCCTAGCCAATATTTATCCCTCAATAAGCATCACTAAAATAGATTAACTGGCCTTTATCAGATCACTGTTTGTGGGGCCTTGCTGTACGCATATTGGCTGCCATGTTTCCGACATTACACCACTGACTAGTCTTCAGAAGAACTTCATTGGTGTTTTGGCTTGTAGTGAAGTCATGAAAGGTGCTGTATGAATGCAAGAGTTTTTCTAAGTCTTCCGTTCCCCAAACTGACAGGTGGAGTTGACTTAAAGGGGGACCACTGTTTTCCAAAGTTTGGGTCTTGGGCAAGTCAATACAAGATTAAATGCAAGAATGTTCGAACCAGAGTTAGCAACAGAAGCAGAGACCATGGCCCTAATATTTATGGGGAGGCTGGTTGGGTGCAGGGGAAGCTGAAGAACCTGCAACAACCGAAGATAGATCCTGCTGAGCTTAACGGCAGTGCTTCATTCATATACTTATATTGCTCTGTTTGCCACTCAGCAGACAGCTAAATGGACAGCCTGGCCAGTTGACAGAAGAGAATGATAGCAGCTGGAGCCTGCAGCCAATGAACATTTATGGATTGTTCCCAGCATAAGGAAGTGGAGAGAGAGAGAGAGACTGCTATCTGGAGGGATGACAGAGGTCTGCAATCGAGAAGCAGGCGGTTGGGGTGAAGCAGACTGGCAAGGGTCAGGGGGAGGCTAAAGGTTCTTTTGAGGGACCTCTTGGTTCTGCTGCTCCTGGCACACAAAGAGTGCTAGAAGAGGCACTTAACTTGCTGGTCAGCAGTTCCCACATCCCTTTCAGTGTCGGGTTTACCAACCCCTGAGGAACACAAATAGCAATGGTCAGTTTTACATGGGTGTCCCAATTGCACTGCAGGAGCTCAATTTAAATATATTAATGAAGCGTTTCACCTTTTCACAGCCCATCGTGTGCAGGTTAATATCGAGGCCAATGTCATCATTTAAGAATAGGTCAGATAGATAGATAGAAACTGGGTGGCCATGTGGGAATAAGGCAACAATTTTTTTAGAGGATAAACACTAATGCAAATTGTATGAGTCAAAGAACCTATTCTCATATCACGCTCATGGAGGGAACAGTGATGAAATATGAAATAAACTGGAAGAATTATGAAATAAAAGTAAATTGTCAAATCAAGCTACAAGATAATGGACATTTTGCTACCCAGCAACATGGAAGGAGGGGTCAGATGATCCCCTCCTGTACTGCCAATCAACATGTTTGTCTGTTGAAGACAGAACCATTATTAATGTTTGGAATTGCCTTGAGGAGGCACATGGAAAAGTAAAACAGCCCATTCCATGCTAATAACTCCTATCATCAGAAATTGGGTTAGCAAAGACTTTTGCAGATAGACTGACTCTGAAGCCAAGATCAAAATAATAGGTGTGAAAGAGCAACTTTTTATCAAAATGGACCACACTCAGAGACCATGTGTAGCAATGGTCCCCACATCCTGCAACGTAATATAAACACCCAGGGGAGAGTGTCTTGAGTTACCCGAATAAAAGCAAAACCTGATAAGTTTTTACCTTAAAAGATGTAACTGCTCTGAGGGTGAGAGACAGAAAGCCATTCCAGGCAGAGAAGCTGTGATATCAATACAGATAAGCAAGGAGCCCTGCCAGCACCATCTTTAAACTATTGAAGCAGAGAGATTGCAATGTGACCTTGAAAACTCCTCATCTGAGAAATTGAACCAGGACTTCCACCACCAATTTCAGACTGAATTTTAACCAAAGGAGTCTGCGACACTTTATCAATTCCAGGACAAGGAACATTCAGGCCTGCAACACTGTTAAAAATTCCTCCCAGAAACCTCATAAGGTTTCAAAGCGAACTCTCTTTACAACAATTGAACTCTAATTGCATGGTGCCCTCTACTCTCTATCTGTTCTTTTGTGTAGGAATGAGTAAGTGGGTGAGGTTGTAAACATTTTTGGGTATTGTTTTAATAAATAGCTATCTTTCTTTTTAAACCTAGGAGATAACCTGTAGTTTGTCTGTTTATTTGACCTTTAAACACTCAGGGACTAAAACACTATTTTTAAATCATTATCTATGGTCAATTGAGAGGTGAAAATTAGAAGCCACCCACCACCATTTCGTACCTATCCACAACACTCATGTTGTACTTTCTATGTCGTATCAGAGGACAATTATCACGCACGAACTGCGCAGACACGAGCTGGCAGGCAGTCAATGTCTTTCAGAACATAAGAACAGCAGTCGTCCATTCAGCCTCTCAAGCCTGTTCCACAATTCAGTGAGATCATGCTGATTTGCATCTTAACTCCAACTACATGGTTTGATTCCTTATCCTTTTATAAACTTGGCTAGCAGAAAATCTATCAACTCAGATTTAAAATTTTAATTGAGCTACCATCTAAGACTTTTTTGTGGAAGAGTGTTCCACACTCCTACCACCCTTTGTGTGAAGAAGTATTTCTTAACTTCTCTTCCGGATGGCCCGGCTCTGATTTAAAGATTATGTCCCTTGTCCGAGACTCCCCCAGCAGCGGAAAAGGTTTTTTATCCATCCTACTAATTCCTTTCAAAATCCTAAACACCTTAATCAAATCACTCCTTAACCTTCTATATTCCAGGAAACAGAAGGCTGGTTTATGTAATTTCTCCTCATAATCTAACTCTTGGCACCATGGGCTGGGATTTTCCATGAATTGGCGAGAAGGAGCAGACAAGACTGGAAGCAGGGGCTCCTGCTCCAATCCCCAATCTGGTTGGAATCTCACGCTGGCTGGCCAATTGACCTTTATTGCAAGGGGTGTGGTGTATAAAAGTAGGGAAGTCTTGCTACATCTGTGAGACATTAGTGAGACCGCATCTAGAGTACTGTACATAGCTTTGGTCTCCTTACTTAAGGAGGGTGTTACGATTTATTTTTGTATTAATACTTAGGATTCTGTGTTTTCAAAAACTGAAGAATGATTTCAGTGGACACTGAGACACCTGCATATAGTTGAACTTTAAGGATGTTTTGAAAGGAAATTCAACAGAAGCTGAACTGTTAAACAAGAACTGGAATGCAATTAATTTCAAGGAAACCAGCAGGGATTTGACCTCAGAGCACCCTCTGTTCTGGCAAGACAGAATGTATTACTGGTGTCACGGTCCTGTAGTTTGTTTGAGAATATGTGGTTTGCCTTTAAGGCTTGCCAAGGATCAGTATTGCTTTAAGAGCCGGCAAGCCTCAGGAGTTATAGAAAGGTGTATTTTTGGTTGCCGTTAGAAACAGCCATTTGGATGATGTGATTCAAAGGGTGCATTCTCGTTACCATAGATATAGCCACTGGGAGTGAGTCGGATGTGATACATTTGTTACAATTGAATTTTGAACTGGCTTTTAGTGGAGAGAGTTTGTCCTAACAGACGGACAGAGACACAGACAGCTGTGGCGAGCACAGCTCTTTCCAAAGAGCTCTCAATCATTTAAACTGAAGGAATAAGATTTTAGTCTGTTTAATTATTATCTCTCAAAATTCTAAGAAAAAGTCAAGCCAAACCAGAGATCTCTCGTAATTTAAATTGAAGAAAGGGAAGTTAGACTGTGACAATCTTTTATCCCTCAAAAACTCTAAAGTCAGATCGATTTTGTTGAAAGTTTTTGCAAGTCGTTAATTGTTGAAATTTGCTGGCGAAGGAAAGCAACATCCTGTGGGGACTTCAAGCAACATCCTGTGAGGACTTCGAGCAACATCCTGTGAGGACTTCAAGCAACATTGAACTGTAAATTTGCAAGGACTCTATTTTTTTTTCTATTTTAAATGCTGATTATATTTTCATGGTGTTTAAGAATTTAATTCTTCTAATTAAAGAGTTAATTTGTTGATTTAAAGACACCTGGTTTGGTTAGCCTCATTCGGGGGTTAATAGATGGTACAATTTGGCTGGGTCTTTCTTTAATTTGGAAAGTTTTAAATGATATGTTAGTCGATCTGTGGAACAACAGGATTGAATTAACAGTGCATTGGTCCCACCAGGATCAGAATCGTATATTTTGATTGGGGGCTTTGACAGAAGCGGTCGGTTGTAACACTGGGCATATGACCTGTTTCAGGAAGGTTTTTTTTTTCCAGTTTGCAACTTTAAAAAGGCAGTGGGTTTGTACAAAAAGCAGGAATGTGAAATTTGATTCTGACTTGCCTGGAGACCAGAAGAAGACGCCGACAAAATATTACCTCTCTGTAAAGGAATCCTGCATCTCTTGAGAAGAAACCCTATATTTCAAATGTGGCAGATTCCTATTGCCTCCTGTCTCTGAAGAATCCCTGCATCAAGCTGTACTGTTTCCTCCTGGATTTAAGAAATCCAGAATATTGGAAGAAATCTTTTACTGCTATACTGCTGCTGGAAGACCTAAGAAGATCCATGTTGCTGCAGACCTGATGGAAGACCTTATGTGATGCCTTCATCAAAGATCAAGTTCTTTGAATGCCTACCCATCACAGACTGGTCATCAAACTCACCTCGAAAGACTTCGAGTGGCATCCAACTATTTGACTTTGGGACATCTCACCAAACCAAAAACCTTCCTTCTAGATCATGACAGACTAAGTTTTTATTATTCCTTTCATTCCTATGAAACAGCTGTAAACAAAAATCCTTTTATTTTCCAGGTTAACCTGTTTTTGGATGTATGTGCATGTGCATGAGGGCTAGGGAAAATAAGGAGCTTTAAAATCTCTATAGATTTACATCATTATTGGTTAAGACTTTGTTTTATGATAAACAGTTAATTTTGTTATTGATTAACAACACCTGGTTGGTGTGCTTTATTCTGGGACTAATAGAGTATTTAATTGGCTGCTTCGGTAAATGGGAACATTTATTGATATGCTGTGATCTGTGGAGAAGTGGGACTGAATTAACAGTGCACTTCTCCTGCTTCAGTCGTGATAAGGTATATACTTGCATTGGAAGCAGGTCTTAAAAGGTTCATTAGGTTTATTACTGGGTTGAAGGGGTTGCCTTGTGAGGAATGGTTGAGCAGGTTGGGCCAATACTCATTGGAGTTTAGAAGAATGAGAGGTGATCTTATTGAAACATATAAAACTCTGAGGGGGTTTGACAGGTGTTGCGAATAGGTAGTTGATTTTTGAAAACAATTTTTTCTTTTTTCAGCAACATGTCGGTAAGCAGATTCTGATTTAAATTTTTCCCTTTTACAAAAAAAAACCCTGATAGCGTATTTCTCCACTCCCTCAGTTTGTGAACTACAACAACACTGCTGTTAAAGTTAAAACGAAGTAGGATTTATTAACACACACTCTTAAACTCGGGAGGGGGTTACCTTCGCAACGCATACTCAGAAACATACAAGAACAGGGAAAGGCATCCAAAGGGCAAGGACATTTGCCAAGTGGAAAATAGCTTAATTACAAACTGACGGGGGTCCCAGTTGAAACCAGAGTCTATTATTTTAACTAACATCAAGTGCAAAGCTGGAATTAACCAACTGGAAATGCTGAGTGGTGTAGGAGTCATCGGAAATCTCTTCTCATAAACTTTCTTCTTATGCACTTTCGGAGATAAACTGAGGCAGCTTAGTTTCTGATTTCACCCTTTTCGACAAGGGAGAAACTGGCAGAGAGCAGAGACAGGTTTTCTTGTAGCTTTTCAGACTGAGGCTTCTTCTTCTTGCAAGTAAACACCAGGGATAGTGAGGTGCAGTTTCCAGGCAGCTGTTTTTTTTTGTACGAGCTGTTCTCTTTAACTGAAACTGTTTCAAAATTAGACAGGCTTGAAAGGGTGGCTTCTAGGTCATGTGACTGGACCCCTTCATGTAGCTGTCCTACCTCCTGTTGGTGAAATGATCTCCACCCTCCATTTTAAACAAGTTGAACACAGAACTAAATCAACTTAACATGCTGTGTATAATGGCAGCCAATAATAACACACAAGTGCACAAAAATAATATAATTTGCAGTTGGTTTTTATCCATTCATGACACAGGGTCAATGCTGGGAGGATGTTTCCCCTCATGGGAGAATCTAAAACAAGGGCGTACAGTATAAAAATAAAGGGTCTCTAATTTAAGATAGAGATGAGGAGGAATTTCTTCTCTCAGAGGGTCATTAATCTATGGAGTTCTCTTCTCCAGAGAACAGTGAAGGCTGGGTCATTGGATATATCCAAGGTTTATTGGAGTCAAGAGTTATGGTGGGCAGGCAGGAAAGTGGAGTTAAGGCCACAATCAGATCAGTGATGATATACTGAATGGCGGAGCAGGCTGAAGGGGCTAAATGGCCTAGTCCTGCTCCTATTTCTTATCTTCTTATGTTCTTATAATTAACGGTGGCAGGTGGGGGCTGCGCTGACCATTCGCCGTCAATAGGTGGGAAATGAAGCACAGGCAGCTGTTTTGATAGCTGAAGTGGTCAGAGGTGTTGGTGTCATCTTTAAAGGGTCACCAGCACTAGCACTGGCATGCTGCTTCAGGCTTCTTAATTCACCTGCCTCAGTCCTGCTGAAGTGATACTCTGCTAGTTGCTTCCTCAACACACTCCACCGCATCCTCCTGTCAGCCCTTTCTCCATGGACCCATGTGCCAGCAGCTAGTTGGCGTGATGGAGTTTCAAATCCAAATCCCTGGCACATGAACTCCCCCTCCCAGCCACAAATCGCTGTGGCCACACTGCACATTGCAAACTGCCTGCCGAATGCAGCAATGACCTCAGCTGCCGCCCCATTGTCACCTTTCAATACCTGCTGAGGTTCTAATGCTCCGTGGCCCTTGGCACTCTCTGCAAAATTTGAACAGGCACATAAAATACCATTGAATTGGATGTTTGATTACTTTAACTCACTCTCAACTGCTGTTTTTTTTCAGAGGTCCTCACCATTCACGCTTCACTTGCTATCTGCCACTGGTAAAATTCAGACCCGGTATCATGACATAGGAGTTCTGGGGCAACACCATCCCATGCAGTTTCACCCCACCCCACCCTACCCCCAAGGCTGGCTGCAATGGGGCTAGAAAATCCTGGTTCTGGCAACATTCAGGTGAATCTGTTGCAACACTCATTCCAAAGCCTATATATCCTTTCTTAAATGCAGTGCTCAGAGTTGTACACAACACTCCACATATGGGCGGCACAGTGGCGCAGTGGTTAGCACCACAGCCTCACAGCTCCAGGGACCCGGGTTCGATTCTGGGTACTGCCTGTGCAGAGTTTGCAAGCTCTCCCTGTGACCGTGTGAGTTTTCGCCGCGTGCTCCGGTTTCCTCCCACTGCCAAAAGCTTGCAGGTGATAAGTAAATTGGCCATTGTAAATTGCCCCTAGTGTAGGTAGGTGGTAGGGAATATAGGATTACTGTAGGGTTAGTATAAATGGTGGTTCTTGGTCGGCACAGACTCGGTGGGCCGAAGGGCCTGTTTCAGTGCTGTATCTCTAAATGAATAAAATAAATATGGTCTAAGCAGGGATTTATAAAGCTGCAGCAAAATTTCCTCCTTTTTATATTCCCTTTATTGTTATAGAGGCTAACTTTCCATTAGGCTTTTTAATTTTTTTTGTGTAGCTGATTATGACATTTTAGTGATCTGTGAACATGAATCGTTGAATCTCTTTAGACCTTCACTGTTTCCAGCTTTTCACCATTTAAATAATGTTGAGATCTACCCTTTTTTTGACCCAAAATGGATAACTTCACATTTACTTGCATTGAAATCCATCTGCCACAATTTTGCCCGCTCACTTAATCTGTCAATGTCTCTTTGTATTTTATGCTCCTTTCTACACTACTTACTGTATCACCAATATTTGCGTCATTGGCAAATTTGGATATATGATTCTCCAGTGCATGGGGCGGCACAGTGGCGCAGTGGTTAGCACCACAGCTCCAGCGACCCGGGTTCAATTCTGGGTACTGCACTGTGTGGAGCTTGCAAGTTCCCCCTGTGTCTGCGTGGGTTTCCTCCGGGTGCTCCGGTTTCCTCCCACAGCCAAAAGACTTGCAGGTTGATAGGTAAATTGGCCGTTATAAATTGCCCCTAGTATAGGTAGGTGGTAGGGGAATAGAGGGACAGGTGAGGATGTGGTAGGAATATGGGATTAGTGTAGGATTAGTATAAATGGGTGGTTAATGGTCGGCACAGACTCGGTGGGCCGAAGGGCCTGTTTCAGTGCTGTATCTCTAAATCAAATCAAATCAAATTATCTACTGACCGAGCTGGCCGAGTCCTAAAGGATATATCCGCGAGACTGGGTATGCGGCAGGTGGTGAGGGAACGAACAAGAGGGGAAAACATACTTGACCTCGTCCTCTCCAATCTGCCTGCCGCAGATGCATCTGTCCATGACAGTGTTGGTAGGAGTAACCACCGCACAGTTGTTGTGGAGACGAAGTCCCACCTTCACATTGAGGTTACCCTCCTTCATGTTGTGTGGCACTACCACCGTGCTAAATGGGATAGATTTCGAACAAATCTAGCGATGCAAAACTGGGCACCCATGAGGCGCTATGGGCCATCAGCAGCAGCAGAATTGTACTCAACCACAATCTGTAACCTCATGGCTCAGCATATCCCGCACTGTACCATTACCATCAAGCCAGGAGACCAACCCTGGTTCAATGAATTGTGCAGGAGGGCATGCAAGGAGCAGCACCAGGCATACCTCAAAATGAGGTGTCAACCTGGTGAAGCTACAACACAGGACTATCTGCCAGCAAAACTGTGTAAGCAGCATGCGATAAACAGAGCTAAGCGATCCCATAACCAACGGATCAGATCTAAGCTCTGCAGTCCTGCCACATCCAGCCGGGAATGGTGTGGAAAATTAAACTAACTGGAGGAGGTGGCTCCGCAAATATCCCCATCTTCAATGATGGGGGAGTCCAGCACATCAGTGCAAAAGATAAGGCTGAAGCATTTGCAACAATCTTCAGCCAGAAGTGACGAGTTGATGATCCATCTCGGCCTCCTCCTGCAGTCCCCAGCATCACAGATGCCAGACTTCAGCCAATTCGATTCACTACGCGCGATATCAAGAAACGACTGAAGGCACTGGATACTGCAAAAGCTATGGGCCCTGACAATATGCTGGCAATAGTGCTGAAGACCTGTGCTCCAGAACTTACCGCGCCCCGAGCCAAGCTGTTCCAGCACAGCTACAAAAGTGACATCTACCCTGCAATGTGGAAAATTGCCCAGGTATGTCCTGTACATAAAAAGCAGGACAAGTCCAACCCGGCCAATTACCACCCCATCAGCTTACTCTCAATCATCGGTAAAGTGATGGAAGGTGTCATCAACAGTGCCATCAAGTGGCACTTGCTTAGCAATAACCAGCTCAGTGACGCTCAGTTTGGGTTCCGCCAGGGCCACTCAGCTCCTGACCTCATTACAGCCTTGGTTCAAACATGGACTAAAGAGCTGAACTCAAGAGGTGAGATGAGAGTGACTGCCCTCGACATCAAGGCAGCATTTGACCGAGTATGTCATCAAGGAGCCCTAGCAAAACTGAGATCAATGGGAATCAGGAGGAAAACACTTCGCTGGCTGGAGTCATACCTAGCGCAAAGGAACATGGTTGTGGTTCTTGGAGGTCAATCATCTCAGCTCCAGGGCATCACTGCAGGAGTTCCTCAGGGTAGTGTCCTAGGCCCAACCATCTTCAGCTGCTTCATCAATGACCTTCCTTCAATCATAAGGTCAGAAGTGGGGATGTTTGCTGATGATTGCACAATGTTCAGCACTATTCACGACTCCTCAGATACTGAAGCAGTCCATGTCGAAATGCAGCAAGACCTGGACAATATCCAGGCTTGGGCTGATAAGTGACAAGTAACATTCGCGCCACACAAGTGCCAGGCAATGACCATCTCCAACAAGAGAGAATCTAACCATCTCCCCTTGACATTCAACAGCATTACCATCGCTGAATCCCCACTATCAACATCCTAGGGGCTACCATTGACCAGAAACTCAACTGGAGTAGCCATATAAATACCATGGCTACAAGAGCAGGTCAGAGGCTAGGAATCCTGCATCTTTAATCAATTCAAATTGCTCTAATTGCTCAACCAAGCTGTGCTAAAAATTTGAGAGCCCCTGAAAATGGCACGAGGATCGGGATGTGCAATTAATCTGCGCCCATTAAATGTAATGCCGATAGCACGCAAGCTTTGTGCCGCAACAGAGGACCCAGGTCTGTGCAAGTCCGGCACCACTTAAAGCCAGCCTGCACTTTTTAAAGACAAGATGCATTCTGGCTGTAGCAGGTGCTGGAAGTCACTGTGTACGAGTTTATGAGCAGAAGGAGGACTGGAAATGGAACACTGTGCATGACCCAAGGTTCCCCAATGCAGCCCTGGAGACCTTGTTGCAGGAGGTTAACAGGAGGGGTCAGGAAGCCCTCCAGATAGACATTACTGTCTATTGGAAGCTGATAACCATCATGGTCAATGCCAGTAGTCTATCTCCAAGGACCTCATTGCAGAGCTGCAAAAAGGTCAATGACCTCACATGATATGTCAAGGTCAATGGTTGCATATGAACCACTATCCTCAACCACTGCTGAATTCACCACTCTCCACATTCATTGCCTCAACTCACGATCACAAACTTCGCACTGCTGCAAGGCTCTCACTCATATCTCACAGCTTGCAAATATTGCCAGCTATTCAACTGTGGCAGGCATATCACCCAAACACATTGCACCACACTCACTGACACAATTTCCTCTCTCATGCAAGATAAAATGGCCCATAATTGGAGGCAACAGCTCCTAATTAGTGGGATACAGGTATGACTGCATGCCTTTACCCCATGTATGGCCTATTGCTGCTCCTATTTCTTACATTCTGATGTTCTTATATAGAACACAGCGCTAGCAATCATTGGTGTGGCCACGACTGAGGCTATGCACCAGTGGTGGGACTAAAACCATAGATGATGATGGTATGTCCATTCCTAATCCAACTTCTCACATGCCATTTCCCCCTCATCCTACAATCTCTTCTGATTTACAAGCTGCAGATGGTGCAAATATGTACTCTTGCTTTCTCCCCCCAGTTCCTTAACCCCAGCCCTACCCTTGTGCCTCTATCCATTCAGATAGCCACCTGGTCAAACATGTATGTGGGAGTCTGAAGTGCAGGAGGAATAAGAGACTGATGAAGAGGAAACACCATCGCTCAATCTCGCACATGCAGCCACCATCTCAGATACTGTCACTGCACAAACTTTAGAGGGTAGTATAGAAATGGGATCTGCAGTGGGTCTGTGAGTCACCGGGTACGAGTGGCCTGCAGCCAATGCAGGGGAAAGGATAGTTCCCCTGAGAGTGAAGTCGCTCCTGAGTTCTACTGCAGGGGACTCAGATAAGGACTTCAGTGGGGCGGCCTATAGGTAAAGGCTGATGCTATACACAATGAAATGCTTGGTGCAATGGCAGGCCTGCCAGAATGTCTGCTGTCACCATCAAGGAGCGTGAAGGAATCTGGCTACAACTTGGAACAGGACTTTTTGTAGAGCATGGAACCCATCACTTCCAGTGTGAATGTGGTGACCAACTCTATGAGGGCACTTCCAGACCCTACTATGATGCAGCGCCTGATGGCCAATGTCTCAGCTTCCATTGCAGCATGAGTAGAAGCTACCCAACATCTGGTGCTGCTCTCAAAATCCAGACTGAGGCCATGAAATCTCAGCTTGGTGCTACACAGGTTTTGACTACTGCCACCATGGCTGTGGATACCAGTGCTCAAAGAGACTTGCAAGATCTCACAGCAGTTCAATAATCTATGCTGCAGCAGATTGCTAGGATTGCAGAGGTCCCACAACAGGGAGTGGCAGTGGAGCATGAACCTACTGCCCCACCGCTGCCACTCCACCAGTGCCCCTGCTGCTGCATGTCAGCCAGCCAGCCCAGAATGCTGCCACCCATGCTAAAATGATGCAGTGCGAAGCCAGGCCTTCTAGGCCCAGAGCTGCTCAAGGGCATCCTGCATGACCATCTGCAGTCTCCCCCACAGAAAGTCAGCAGCCACTGGGGTAACACAGCGTAGGAGCATTACAACAGGCAAAGGCGCATGGATAACAGGCACTAAGGGAATGAACAAGGGTGATTAGTTGACTTATATATGCAATATGGCAGGATTTCATTTATAAATTTGGTTTGGGATGTATATTTTGTTGTGCCAGTTAATTTTGCAATGTGGCCAATTGGATGCAGTGATGGCCAGTGACAGAGGGAAAGTAAGGTGTGACACAGTTTGTGAATAGGGATTAAGGGTTTCATTTCCTGGTAACACACTTGGATGAGTTCTTCATGGAGGAGGGAGAGAGCAGGAGGATGAGGATGAATGGAAGAGGCAGCCAGTATATCTCAGTTTCAGCTGGAGTGTCTGTGATTGCCTCATTCGATTACAGCCTCATGAACACAACCCCAAATCCCCACTGTATATCACTTCCACATCTTACCATCCCTCTGTTATGGATCATCATAACATCCACTTGCTACAATGCTGAAATAAAAGTGTCCATAAATCAACCATTCCAAACCAACTTTATACAACAAAACATCCAATATTCCATACAATACTCAACTAATCACTCTTGTCCATTCCCTCAGTGCCTGTCTTGTGGGTGCCTTTGTCTGTCCTATGCAGTGCTACCGCACTGGCTGCAGCCTGGCTAGTGGAAGGCTGCTGACTTTCAGTTGGGAGACTGCAGATGGCCGTGCAGGACACCCTTGAGCAGCTTTGGGCCTAGAAGGCCCGGCTTCAGACTGCATCACCTTGGCATGGATGGCAACAGTCTGGGCGGGCAGCAGTCTGGGCTGGCTGGGTGTTGAACAACAGGGGGAATGTGGAGTGGCAGTGGTGGCAGCATGAATGCTGTCATGCTAAGGGTGGACCTCACCCTCGGGCAAGCTGGCACCTGTGCTATCCTTGCCCCTGCCCTGGCTGCAGGCCACTTGTGTCTATTGTCTCACCATGTACACAGTCCATCTATAATCTATCCTGTAAGATATGCGCAGTGTCAGTATCTGAGTTGGTGGCTGTAAATGTGAAATCAAGCGACAGCCTTCATCATCACTGTTTTCCTGGTGTTGCTTCACTGCTTGGCCAGGGTGCAGTTGTTGGGTATCTAGAAAAAAAATTGTAAAAGGTTAAGGTTATTGTGCGGGGAGTGAGGGGAAAATAAGAGGTGAATGCTTCCACCATCTGCAGTAAATCTGAAGAGAGTGTGGGATGACAGGGAATTGGGATGTGAGAAGGAGGTTTAGGTGTGTTTTAACCCTGCCGCTTGTCACAGCCGCAGCAATGAATGTCCCAATAATGGCCAGCACCAATTCCTCCACAGCATTTAGAATGTGCAGCCATGACTGTCCCCCTCCGTTCAGCTGCAGTTGCTCGCTGTTGTGCTCCACCTTGTCCTGCAAGCAAGAGAGAAGTGTGTCTGTCAGTGAGTGTGGTGCAGTATGCTTTGGTAATGTGGCTGTCATGGTTGAATAGTTGGCAATGTGTGGAAGCTATGAGATGTGGGTGTGAAGCTTGCAACAGTGCGAAGCGGGTGAGGGTAAGGTGAAGCATTTGAAAGTTAGGTATGAGTCCTGATTGATAGAGATTATTTGTAGGTGAGTGATGGGGGTATGGTCATTTGAGCAGAGTCTGAGATTAGTGGTGCAGCTGGTAAGATATGGCATTTTGAAGATGCATTTGCTGAACTTGACCGCTCACGTGAGGTCATTAAACTTCTTGTGGGCACTGCATTCAAGTCCTTGAGGCTTAAGTCTTGCATTTACCTCCATGGCTATCTGCTCCAACTGCCTTTTTAGTGTGTGTCTGGAGGACCTCCTGGCCCCCTGTGGATACAGGACATCTCTACCCCTTTCCACCTCCTCTGCCAAGGCTTCCAGAACAGCATCTGCTAATTAAAACAAGAAATGCTGGAACCACTCAGCAGGTCTGGCAGCATCTGTGGAAAGAGAAGCAGAGTTAACGTTTCGGGTCAGTGACCCTTCTTCGGAACTGACAAATATTAGAAATGTCACAGGTTATAAGCAAGTGAGGTGGGGGTGGGGCAAGAGATAACAAAGGAGAAGGTGTAGATTGGACAAGGCCACATAGCTGACCAAAAGGTCATGGAGCAAAGGCAAACAATATCTTAATAGTGTGTTGAAAGACAAAGCATTAGTACAGAAAGGGTGTTAACTGACTGAATATTGAACAGCAGCAAGTGCAAACATGAAAAAAAACAGTGGGTAGGCAAACTGAACAAACTAAGATGAACTGTAATAAATGCAAAAAAGGTTGTAAAAAATATAAAAAAGAAAAAAAGAAAAAAGAAAAAACAACTAAAAATGAAAGTAAAATGGGGGGCTGTCATGCTCTGAAATTATTGAACTCAATGTTCAGTCCGGCAGGTTGTAGTGTGCCTAATCGGTAGATGAGATTCTGTCCCTCGAGCTTGCGTTGATGTTCACTGCAGCAATCCCAGGGCAGAGATGTGAGCATGAGAGCAGGGGGGAGTGTGTTGAAATGGTATCTGCTAACCTTGGAGCCACTCTCTCCCATGTTGTGCCATTCTTCTCTGTGTGCATGACTGCCAGTACCTGCTTCATCAACAATGCACCTCCCCTTTAAGTGGTGCAAGCTAGCTTTAAACAGTGCAAGCTAGCTTTAAGTGATGCTGGCAAGTAATGATTTTGGGATCCCCTGCTGCTGCATGCAGCTAATGAAGAGCATGGTTAACATTGGTTACACAGCAATCATTCCAATGAGCAGGTAGCACAAAGTTGGCATGCTGCCTGCATTGCAATCAACAGGCGTGGGTTAATCGCACATTGTAATTTCTGTGTCTGTTTTCAGGGGCTATCCAGTTTTGTCCCCCATGTTATCTGGATATCTCCCACAAGTTTCTTTTCATGTTTCCTGAATAATACAAAATTGGCAAAAGATAAATAAATAATGAAGAGCTAAATAAATAATTTGGAAGTTTATTAAGGCATTTTTTGTCCCTTGATGTCAAGATTTCCATTCTAACAGCCTTCCAAATCTAGCTTGTGTTAGAAAGGCAAAAACACCCATCTCCAACCTGACCCATAAATTGGTGCAGCTTGCCAATGAGCGACACAAAGTACATGTGGATTGGATATGTAAAAGTATCCTGACTTGTTACACTCTGGACTGCTATCAACACTGTCCTTCCATTCAATCAGCTGCTATTTGTATGTTCCAGTTTCCTAACAGAGTACTAAATTCAGGAATCCTGAAACCCTTCCTTTTTAAAAATCATCCCTGAGTCTGCATTTCTATGCCAGTCATTTAAAGGAGAAAATCCATTGATTCTTTCCAATCTTTACAAAGCCACTCTAAGGGGGATTGTCTTAAATAAATTCTATTATCCATGTTTATTCCACATTCCCCACTGAGATCAGAGCTCTGATTTGAGAGGGCTTTTTCTTGCTCCAGCGGGCACTTATGCTCATTGTGCCTGCAGTGCGATGCGTTGCAATGCATCTTTTATTATTTATTATTTTTCTTCTTCCCACCCCTTCTACCTGTGTCAAATGGTCTTGTTCACTTCATCATGTTTGGGGAGTTCATCTGATTTATTTATGAACTCTTCCTTTCTTTAAAGGTGATTGTGGGCTGGTGGGGACAATTTTACATGCCAGGTCAGATTGATACTGTGTACGTGGTGCAAGGATATTACTAGCATATTGCACACTGCTGAGTTTCGAAAAGAGAACACATTGACAATTGAAAATAGCAGTGACATTCTCCTTGATGTTGTTCAGTTGAAGCAGTACTTGGATAGGTATTATTAAGCAATTTCAGTTATAACTTCATGTTTTCTTCTTACATATGAATGTCAGCCAAAATGACTGTCATCAGCAGGCTCTTTTTTGGTGTTTCTGTTCCACCAGCCATATTCATCAGCATTAAAACAAAATCATTCCTCGGGGAGCTGCTCACTTTAACAAAAAAAGTCTTTCTTGTGTAATCTGAGATACCATAGGCTGTTTACAATTGATCCAGAGATTGCACTGGCAAGGGTACTTGGCATCAAGAGATCAAGGGAGGTGAGCACATACCACCATGGTCTATCAGCAGAGAATGAATAGTTAGGGAAGGAACACCTCACTGGTGATTCCAAAACTTGAAACAGTTGAGGAAAGAGAGGGAAATGACTTAAATCAAAAAACATTGGGGACACGTGCTCCCACCACCACCACCTCTCCATCTGTATCAAATCTCCTCTTAATCTTCTCTTCCACCCAGCCCCAACTTCTCCAATCTATCCACATAACTAAAGTTCCTCATCCCTGGAACTATTCGTGTGAATCTTCTCTATAGCCTTCACATCCATCCTGAAGCATGGTGCCCAGAACTGGACACAATATTCCAGTTGAGGCCGAACCAGTGGTTTAGACAGGTTTATCATAACTTCTTGCTTTTGTACTCTATGACTCTATTTATAAAGCCCAGGAAACCAAATGCTTTATTAACCACTTTCTCAGCCTCTTCTGTCACCTTCAATGATTTGTACACATATACCCCCAGGTCCCTCTGCTCCTGAATCCCTTTTAGAATTGTACCCTTTATTTTATATTGCCTCTCCTCATTCTTCCTTCCAAAATGAATCACTTCACACTTCTCTGCATTAAATTTTGTGTGCCACTTTTCCACCTTCTCCACTAGCTTGACTATCTTCTCTTGAAGTTTAACACTGTCCTCCTCACAGTGCACAAGACTTCCAAGTTTGCTGTCTTTGCAAATTTTGAAATTGTGCTCTGTACTCTCAAGTCTAGTTCATTTAAATATATCAAGAAAAGGGGTCCTAACACCAAAGCCTGGGGAACCCCACTATATACCTTCATCCAGTTCAAGAAACAACCATTCACCACTAAACTGTTTCCTGTCACTAAACCAATTTCATATCCATGCTATCATTGTCACTTTTATTCCAGAGGTTCTAACCTTGAAGCCTGTTATGTAGCACTTTATTAAATGCCGTTTGGAAGTCCACATGGACCCTCTGTGTTACTTCATCAAAAATCTCAAGCAGATTTGTTAACAAAGAACAGAAATAACAAAGAACAAAGAAAATTACAGCACAAGAACAGGCCCTTCGGCCCTCCAAGCCTGCGCCGATTCAGATCCTCTATCTAAACATGTCGCCTATTTTCTAAGGGTCTGTATCTCTTTGCTTCCTGCCCATTCATGTATCTGTCTAGATACATCTTAAAAGACGCTATCGTGCCCGCGTCTACCACCTCCGCTGGCAACGCGTTCCAGGCACCCACCACTCTCTGCGTAAAGAACTTTCCACGCATATCCCCCTAAACCTTTCCCCTCTCACTTTGAACTCGTGACCCCTAGTAATTGAATCCCCCACTCTGGGAAAAAGCTTCTTGCTATCCACCCTGTCTATACCTCTCATGATTTTATACACCTCAATCAGGTCCCCCCTCAACCTCCGTCTTTCTAATGAAAATAATCCTAATCTGCTCAACCTCTCTTCATAGCTAGCGCCCTCCATACCAGCCAACATCCTGGTGAACCTCCTCTGCACCCTCTCCAAAGCATCTACATCCTTTTGGTAATGTGGCGACCAGAACTGCACGCAGTATTCCAAATGTGGCCGAACCAAAGTCTTATACAACTGTAACATGACCTGCCAACCCTTGTACTCAATACCCCGTCCGATGAAGGAAAGCATGCCGCATGCCTTCTTGACCACTCTATTGACCTGCGTTGCCACCTTCAGGGAACAATGGACCTGAACACCCAAATCTCTCTGTACATCAATTTTCCCCAGGACTTTTCCATTTACTGTATAGTTCACTCTTGAATTGGATCTTCCAAAATGCATCACCTCGCATTTGCCCTGATTGAACTCCATCTGCCATTTCTCTGCCCAACTCTCCAATCTATCTATATTCTGCTGTATTCTCTGACAGTCCCCTTCACTATCTGCTACTCCACCAATCTTAGTGTCATCTGCAAACTTGCTAATCAGACCACCTATACTTTCCTCCAAATCATTTATGTATATCACAAACAACAGTGGTCCCAGCACGGATCCCTGTGGAACACCACTGGTCACACATCTCCATTTTGAGAAACTCCCTTCCACTGCTACTCTCTGTCTCCTGTTGCCCCGCCAGTTCTTTATCCATCTAGCTAGTACACCCTGGACCCCATGCGACTTCACTTTCTCCATCAGCCGACCATGGGGAACCTTATCAAACGCCTTACTGAAGTCCATGTATATGACATCTACAGCCCTTCCCTCATCAATCAACTTTGTCACTTCCTCAAAGAATTCTATTAAGTTGGTAAGACATGACCTTCCCTGCACAAAACCATGTTGCCTATCACTGATAAGCCCATTTTCTTCCAAATGGGAATAGATCCTATCCCTCAGTATCTTCTCCAGCAGCTTCCCTACCACTGACGTCAGGCTCACCGGTCTATAATTACCTGGATTTTCCCTGCTACCCTTCTTAAACAAGGGGACAACATTAGCAATTCTCCAGTCCTCCGGGACCTCACCCGTGTTTAAGGATGCTGCAAAGATTTCTGTTAAGGCCCCAGCTATTTCCTCTCTCGCTTCCCTCAGCAACCTGGGATAGATCCCATCCGGACCTGGGGACTTGTCCACCTTAATGCCTTTTAGAATACCCAACACTTCCTCCCTCCTTATGCCGACTTGACCTAGAGTAATCAAACATCTGTCCCTAACCTCAACATCCGTCATGTTTAGTTTAGTTTAGTTTAGAGATACAGCACTGAAACAGGCCCTTCGGCCCAACGAGTCTGTGCCGACCATCAACCACCCATTTATACTAATCCTACACCAATCCCATATTCCTACCACATCCCCACCTGTCCCTATATTTCCCTACCACCTACCTATACTAGGGACAATTTATAATGGCCAATTTACCTACCAACCTGCAAGTCTTTTGGCTTGTGGGAGGAAACCGGAGCACCCGGAGAAAACCCACGCAGACACAGGGAGAACTTGCAAACCCCACACTGGCAGCACCCAGAATTGAACCCGGGTCGCTGGAGCTGTGAGGCTGCGGTGCTAACCACTGCGCCACTGTGCCGTCATGTCCCTCTCCTCGGTGAATACCGATGCAAAGTACTCGTTAAACATGATTTGCGCTTAACAAATCCATGCTGTCTCTCCTTAATTAATCTACAATTGTTCAAATGACTGTTAACTTTGTCCCAAATGATCGTTTCTAAAAGCTTTTCCACCAACGAGATTAAGCTGACTGACCTGTAGTTGCTGGGCTTATCCTTACACCCTTTTTTGAACAAGGGTGTAACATTTGCAATTCTCTAGTCTTCTGGCACCTGTATCTAAGAATATTTGGAAGATTAAGGCCAATACCTCCACAATTTCCACCCTTACTTCCTTCGTTATGCTTGGATGCATTTCCAAGTTCCCCTCCAAGCCACATGCCATCCTGACTTGGAACTATATTGCCATTCCTTCAATGTCGCTGGGTCAAAATCTGGCATTCCCTTCCTAACAGCACTGTGAGTGTACCTATCCCACATGGACTGCAGCAGTTCAAGAAGGCTGCTCACCACCACCTTCTCAAGGACAATTAGAGATGGGCAATAAATGCTGGCCTAGCCAGTGACACCCACATCCCCTGTATGAATAAAAAACATCCAGTCCTGGTGACTTATCAACTATAAGTACAGCCAGCCTATCTAATACCTGTTCTTTATCAATTTTTAGCCCATCCAGTGTCTCAACTACCTCCTCTTTCACTATAACTTGGGCAGCATCTTCTTCCTTGGTAAAGATATATGAAATATATACATACTCATTTCGTACCTCAGGCACGCCCCTTGCTTCCCTGCGTAAATCTCCTTTTAGGTCCCCCGTCTGCCTCATTTCTCCTTTTACCACCTTTTTACTATTTATATGTTTCTAGAAGAGTTATGGATTCCCTTGTATGTTAGCTGCCAGTCTCTTCTTATACTTTCTCTTTGTAGTACAGAACTTGAGTATTGCTGAAAAAAGAGACATACCGTCAAAGCTTTTTGTTTTGCAATCATGAGGACAGATGCAAAATTATCAAAATTTAAAGGGAGCAACACTTTATATTGAATGAGAAAAGGGTGCTGATTGGTTGCCATGTCGACTCTGATTGATCAAGGCGTTGCCATGGAGAATGCACCAGGGAACTATTGACCCCAAACTTTTGTTTAATTCAAAAAAGGTACGACGCTTGGACATGTTCCTTTTGCCTGTAGAGGACAGGTCCCTGCATATGAATATCTGTAGCTTCTAGCAAGCATTAAATGAGCCACATTGTAAGCCTGACTGATAATATTAAATTAGTTGTTAGTGTAATTCTTATCAAACTTGGGATTGTTCAGTTAGTGCTATCCAATCACGGAATCACATCTAACATTAGACATTGTGTTTTGAGATTTTTTGATTCAACAAAAGCATGGGGGAAATAGTTCCCTTGTGCATTCTCCATGGAAATGCCTTGACCAATCAAAATTGACTTGCTAACCAATAAGCAACTTTTTCTCATGCAGTATAAATTGTTGCTCCCTTTGAAATTTGGCATTCTTAAGCCTGTCCAGATGAGTGCAAGACAAAAAGCTTCGACAGCATGTCTCTTTCATCAGCAACACCCTCTCTTTGCTTCTCTTACTTACTTTTTTCACTTCTCCTCTGAACCTTCTTTATTCAGCCTGGTTCTTAATTGTACTATCCACCTGATACCTATGATTTGCACCTTTATCTGCTTCATCTTTCTCTTTATCTCTTTCATCATCCAGGGAGCTCTGGATTTGTTTACCCTATCTTTCTTCTTCGTAGGAACATACCTTAATTGTATGCAAACTATCTCCTCTTTAAAGGCAGCCCATTGCTCCATTGTCATTTTGCCTGACAATCTTTGATTCCAATTTATCTGGGTCAGGTCCGTTCTCACTGCACTGAAGTTGGCCCTCCCCCAATTAATTATCTTTTGTTTGCTGCTCATTGATGTTTTCCTCCATATCTGAGACTCGGACATGAAATAGGAGCAAGCTCTCCAATAACACCAAAGGAATAGGGAGTAGAATTGCATTCTAATAGGAAATAGATGCATGCCTCTTCCAGTTCAGTGATTTCCTTGCACCTTAAGCACTCATGGGGTTAGATTTTGGCTGAGGGTCAAATGGCAGGGAGCAAATTTGTCAGGTCATTTTACTTCTCTTCCTCTTTATTTATTTCCACTGATAATTGAAATCAGCCAGGATGTAAAATGTGCCCAATTCACTATCAGCCTTTTTACATTGTCCCACAAAGTTAGAAACTAACCCCATGCTCTCTTGATGCATATCCCTGAAATGGGTGAATTTGATTCAGGTGAGAGGTTAAAATCCAAACCACCTTGAATCCACCCCCTTATGGTTTTAACAGAGGCAGGGCAAGGAATAGGCGACCAAACTGCTCTCATGAGGTGTATAATGAGTTCTTTATGTTGTCTGATACAACATCAATGAGATGCATGGAGTCCAGTTTGCAGAAGATCTCAACTGGGTTTATTACAGCTAAACTAAAGCTTGGCTCGGGTATAAAATTAAAACCCGACCCGGGCCCAACTCAACCACAGCCAACTTGAACCCGACCCAAGCTCAAGCCCTTTAATTTTATTTTTGCACCCGACCTGACACGAATCTCCTTCATCTGTTCCGGCAGCAGGCTATTCCTGCAGCTGGAGTTGTGGGCAATCATGGGTAAGCCTGATCCCGTGACTTCACGGAAGCAATGTCCAGCCCGACCCGACCTAAGCCCGAATGCTGGACTCAGAATTTCGATCTGGCCTGACCCGAACCCGACACATGTAGCTGGGTCTAGTTGGGGTTCGGGTCGGGTAGCCAGGCTTTAAAGCTGAACTATGATATACAGTACAGAGCAAAATATTTACTGAACCTTCGGCTGGGTGTTACAGTTGCAGTGTAACTCTGGCATCGAGTTACATGAGTACATCCTGGTACTTAGCTCATTAGCATACTAAGATCTTAAAGGGGCATCACTCTTTAAGGCAATAATACACCATCCCCTTTCTTTCCAAAAATAAGTCTCATATGCTATAAGTAAAAAACACATAATATTGGGTAACATCAAAATTAGTTATGCAGGATATAGATCATAACATTTACAACTACAGAAGCTTATGAGTCCAAATATCATTTCAGTGTTGTGTCAGAGAATTTGCATCTAAGCTGTTGTTGTTTTTTCTGAAGTTTCTCCCTCTCTGCATAAAGTTTCTGGTGTTCTGCCTTCAGATTCTAAGATACTCTATTGCTTTTCTCAAGCTGAACACTTTTGAGGCCTTGTCATTCTTGGTTATTTCTGACACCTCATCTCAAAGAACCAGCAGGAAATGCTTCAACTCATTCCTCCGCTGCCTCCTCAAGACATTGCATGTCTATTGCCTCTCCTCATCCTCTGTGTCTGAAGGTCCTGGGCTCAAGGTTGATGGCTTGTTGGGGAAGGAGTACTTGGCATCATGGAGGTACCTGTCCGTTCTGGCTTGTTGTGGTGCTGGTGGTTCTCTAGAGACCAGAAGTGAAGGTGCCGCATAGTTGTGTTGTTGCTCAGTTTCCAGATTGCACTGTTTGATGCTTGATCACTTGAGTCAATAAGGAATGAAACTGGACTGACTACCTGGCATTGACCTATGCATCAGAAACGACAACGGCAAACCCAGCGCTGTCGACCCTGCAAAGTCTTCCTTACTGACATCTTGGGGCTTGTGCCAAAGTTGGGAGAGCTGTCCCACAGACTAGTCAAGCAGCAGCCCGACATAGTCATACTCACCAAATCATACCTTACAGACAATGTCCCGAACACTACCATCACCATTCCCGGGTATGTCCTGTCCCACCTGCAGGACAGACCCAGCAAAGGTGGTGGCACAGTGGTATACAGTCGGGAGGGAGTTGCGCTGTGAGTGCTCAACATCGACTCTGGATCCCATGAAGTCTCCTGGCATCAGGTCAAACATGGGTAAGGAAACCTCCTGCTGATTACCACTTACCGCCCCCCGCCCCCCCCGGCTGATCAGTCAGTGCTCCTCCATGTTGAACACCACTTGAAGAAAGCACTGAGGGCAGCAAGGGCACAAAATGTACTCTGGGTGGGGGACTTCATTGTCCATCACCAAGAGTGGCTCCGTAGCACAACTGCTGACCGAGCTGGCTGAGTCCTAAAGGACATAACTGCTTGACTGGCTCTGCGGCAGGTGGTGAGGGAACCAACAAGAGGGAAAAACATACTTAACCTCGCCCTCACCAATCTGCCTGTTGCAGATGCATCTGTCTGTGACAGTATTGGTAGGAGTGACCACCGTACAGTCCTTGTGGAGACTAAATCCTGTCTTCACATCAAGGATACCCTCCATCGCTTTGTGTGGCACTACCACCATGCTAAATGGGATAGATTTCGAACTGGCCATTCATGAGACGCTGTGGGCCATCAGCAGCAGCAGAATTGTACTTAATTACAATCTGTAACCTCATGGCATGGCATATCATCCAGCCCACCATTACTATCAAGCCGGGGGACCAACCCTGGTTCAATGAGAGTGCAGGAGGGAATGCCAGAAGCGGCACCAGGCATACCTCAAAATGAGGTGCCAATCTGGTGAAGCTACAACCCAGGACTACTTGCATGCCAAGCAGCGTAAGCAGCATGCGATAGACAAAGCGAAGTGATCCATAACCAATGGATCAGATCTAAGCTCTGCAGTCCTGCCACATCCAGTCGTGAATGGTGGTGGACAATTAAACAACGAACAGGAGGAGGTGGCTCCACAAATATCCCCATCCACAATGATGGGGGAGCCCAGCACATCAGTGTGAAAGATAAGGCTGAAGCATTTGCAACAATCTTCAGCCAGAAGTGCCGAGTGGAAGTCCCCAGCATGACAGTTTCCAGTCTTCAGCCAATTCGATTCACTCTGCGCGATATCAAGAAACGACTGAAGGCACTGGATACTGCAAAGGCTATGGGCCCTGACAATATTCCGGCAATAGTACTGTAGACCTGTGCTCCAGAACTTGCCACGCCCTTAGCCAAGCTGCTCCAGTACAGCTACAACATTGGCATCTACCCAGCAATGTGGAAAATTGCCGAGTTATGTCCTGTACACAAAAAGCAGAACAAGTCCAACCCGGCAATCAGTCTACTCTCAATCATCAGTAAAGTGATGGAAGGTGTCATCAACAGTGCCATCAAGCGGCACTTGCTTAGCAATAAACTGCTCAGTGATGCTCAGTTTGGGTTCCACCAGGGCCTCTCAGCTCCTGACCTCATTACAGCTTCATTTCAAATATGGATGAAAGAGCTGAACTCAAGAGGTGAGATGAGAGTGACTGCCCGTTACATCAAGGCAGCATTTGACCGAGTATGGCATCAAGGAGCCCTAGCAAAACTGAAATCAATGGGAATCAGTGGGAAAACTCTCCGCTGGTTGGAGTTATACCTAGCGCAAAGGAAGATGGTTGAGGTTGTTGGAGGTCAAACGTCTCAGCTCCAGGACATCACGGCAGGAGTTCCTCAGGGTAGTGTCCTAGGCCCAACCATCTTCAGCTGCTTCATCAATGACCTTCCTTCAATCATAAGGTCAGAAATGGGGATGTTCACTGATGATTGCACAACGTTCAACACCATTCATGACTTCTCAGATACTGAAGCAGTCTGTTTAGAAATGCAGCAAGACCTGGACAATATCCAGGCTTGGTCTGATAAGTGACAAGTAACATTGGTGCCACACAAGTGCCAGGCAATGACCATCTCCAACAAGAGAGAATCGAACCATCTCCCCTTGTCATTCAATGGCATTCCCATTGCTGAATCCCCCACTATCAACATCCTGGGAGTTCCCATTGACCAGACACTGAACTGGAGTAGCCATATAATACCGTGGCTACAAGAGCAGGCCAGAGGCTAGGAATCCTGCAGCGAGTAACTCACGTTCTGATTCCCCTATGCCTGTCCACCATCTACAAGGCACAAGTCAGGAGACTGATGGAATAATTTCCATTTGCCTGGATGAGTGCAGCTCCAACAACACTCAAGAAGCTCGACACCATCCAGGACAAAGCAGCCCGCTTGGTTGACACCCCATCCACAAACATTCACTCCCTCCACCACCGACGCACAGTGGCAGCAGTGTGTACCACCTACAAGATGCACTGCAGCAACGCACCAAGGCTCCTTATACAGCACCTTCCAAACCCGCAACATCAACCACCTAGAAGGATAAGGGCAGCAGAGGCATGACAACACCAACAGCTGCAACTTCCCCTCCAAGCCACACACCATTCTGTCTTGGAATTAATCACCGTTCCTTCACTGTCGCTAGATCAAAATCCTGGAACTCCCTTCCTAACAGCACTGTTGGTGTACCTACCCCACATGGACTGCAGTGGCTCAAGAAGGCAGCTCACCACCACCTTCTCAAGGACAATTAGATGGGAAATTAATGCTGTCCTAGCCAGCGATGCCCACATCCCAGGAACTAATAAAAAAAATTCTCACCTGAGTGTGAGAGCATTTCTGGTCCTTGGAGATTTCCCCTTGACATTACTCCCCACTGCAAGCCTTTGCTTCTCAGTAGTGACGACGTCAATCTCTTCTTCTAAGTCGCTGGAGCACGAAGAGACACTGACTGTTCAGAGAGAACTTTCACCATCTGAGTTTGGATCCTCTTGGTGTGGCTTCTCTGAGAAGGGGCTGATAGTCTCCAAACCAGAACCACTGAGATCCTGAAAGGACTGTGACTCAATGCAGATATGCTTGGTCTCTTGCTTTAATGGTTATCTTAGTGAACTCGTGGATGTTATGATGTTACGATCCTGCCACTGCACATCTGCTTGTGTCTACCAGGTAGAATACTTGTGGTGTCCATGCCAAATTTCCTAAGCTACATTGCATTGTTAATGTGCCACTGCAAGGGATGGGTGACATTTTGTGTGCAGATGACTTTTCATCTGTCATTTGTATCATTGATTTCCAATGACTCTGGTACAGATCCTACAGGATTCGGACTGATAGGATATTTGTACTAGCCCCAGTGTCAATCTTAACCCTGAATGTATGTTTGCCAGCTTTCTTTGGGAACATGATGTTAATGGTAGCAAAAGCTTCCAGTTATTTGATTTCATCAACATGATGTGTCAGGTTCACAATGTGGAATACCTGATCGTCTTCTGGCTGAGAATTGCTCTTCTCTGAGTCTTTTCTCAGGTTTGTTTCACTGTGGACTTCATATAACAGCTTGCGTTTAACCAGGTTTCTGGAGCTTTCCTTGCTACTGTTGCCTTGTTGTTGCACCTGTCGTCGGTTTGTTTGTGTCCTACTGTGACTTCTGGCTGCGTCTTTCGCGTCAAATTTCTTGCCTAGACAGGCCCAGTGTTCTTTTGTACTGCACGCTTTGCATAGGTTTTGAAATGCAGGACAACCTCGTGGTGAGTGGGACCAACCACACTTACTATACAGCTTGCTTGTTCTTTTTGACCTGGTTATCGTGCCAATACTGTTGGTGGCACCTCGTGCTTGCAGATGTTGTTGTCCAGTTACAATGGCTTTGTATTTCCTGCCATCTTCTAGTAGTGCATCAATGCTGTGACCTTTCTTTTGCCCCAAGAGGTCTTCCTGAAACACTTCAATGGGTGTTAATACAATCACTAGCTCCATTATTTGGTCTGACAGCTCAGTTTCTGAAAAATCTCATTCATTGCCCTGACTATGACATCTAATGATGAACTGATCTATTGAATCCTATGGCTGTTGCCTTAGGACATCAATTCCGGGCGATGAATTCTAAAATTCACTTTTAATCAGAGTTGATCTTCTAGCACTTTCAATATCTTTGTGGGATCTTTCTGGTTATCTTCAGATAAGCCAGAGGTGTTGATTCTGTATAATCTCTCATTTCCAACTGTTATTAGTATTTTCGCAGCCTGTTTTTCTGGTTCTACAATTACTTGGTCTGTGAAGAATAACTGCATTCTTTGTTTAAAAATGTTGAACTTGGATAAGATAGCCTTGGCCTTCCACTGCTTTAAGACTTGTTCTATAACTCTGAATTGTTTACCCTTTAATGATATATGGCAATGAATAACCATGCCAGCCATATGCCAGATACACTTAAGCCTGTAGCTCCCAGATTTGAAGTCACAAAGGTGGACTGCAGCAATTCCAGGAAATCTATACTTCTGTGTTAAGGGACTGTATGCTTTTGATTTTGTCTTACTTAACATTCTGGAACCAGCAATCTTGTCTGATAATGCTTCTATGAAGTGGCTTATGACTTTACAGCACTGCTGTCGGCCAGTAGCAGTAAGAGTGCTTCCTCCTGGCACACAAAGCTTGCCAGTAAATCACTGCCCCCTCCCCCCAATGTCCACCATTTGTTCCCCAACCCTGCTGCAATCGGAAACCCCCCGCCACGATCAGACTACGTTAAAGGCGCATATGAATGTAAGTTGTTGTTGTTATCTGAACACAAGCTTTAAATTTTTTTCTGATATGTAATCTCATCCTCTTTCGCTGGTGGGTGTTCTGTTTACTGCACCGGGACTATATTTGTGTGTCACTGCCTTAGTTAACATTGTAGAACTGGCAATCGTCAATGGCCGCAGGATGTGAGCGCGTTGCTTCCTTGCCGCTTTCAAAGCGTTGACAACACGACAGCAATCAGGAGAAAACCTGGACTTGATGCATCTCAATTGGCTTTTGCCTGACAGTCTGATGAGGGTGAGCCACATGTCACTGAAGAGTCTCTGATATGTCTACAGCAGAAATGAAAGTACGAGTGTCAATAAATTTAATATTGCATTGTACATGACACAATGGGAGCTAAGTGCTTATATACAGTGGAGAGAGGCACATGTATTTAGATTGATGAGTAAATGGGTAATATAATATTGATAGGCAGGTGTGCGGAGATATATCTATCAGTAAAGCAATCAGGGAGTTACAGTGCAGCAGTATTAGCGTTATTCAAACTTTATCTACTCTTCAGTAATGCATCTGCTGGAACTTGTTGTCTTTCTGTGTTTCCTGTACTATGGAAGTCAATTAAGCAGAAAATGACCCTTAAGACATATGGCAATGGAAAGAGATCGAGCAAGTGCTTTTTAATTCATCATGCTTATGACATTAATTGATGCTGATGGCAAGGACCATGCTGAAAGCTATGACATTAATAGGAATTGCTCTGTTCAAGTATTCAAAGCTTTTTTAAAGCTCAAATCTATCATTTGCCTCACAATCATTCGTTCACTTCATACCTTAGTTCATGCTCTCTAATCAGAGATTCCTCTAAAGGGTTGATTGACAATTAAATGATTTATTTCTTGTTTTCCTGGAGTTTTTATCACTTGTCAAAGACCAGGTCTGCAAAAGGAAAGTATAATGTAATTTCTAAAATGGTATTGTTAAAATCTATCTGATTACTTTCAATACACTTGCAGTACAATAGGGCCATGACATTTGTATAAATTCAAGTCAGAATGGAAAGGGAAAAAAGTTCAGATTTAATTGAGGTAATGTAAGAATGATACCCAAACTGAGAGGTTATAACTATCAGGAAAGATTAAATAGGTTGGAGTTCTTTTCTCTGGAAAAACAATTGAGGGGTGACCTAATCTTTAAGATTATGAAGGGGTTTGATAGGCTAGATCTACTGGACTAGTAATACGGAGGCCCTGATTAACGCTGTGGGAACACGAGTTCAAATCCCACCATGGTAGCTGGTGGAATTTAAATTCAATTAATTAATAAATCTGGAAGTAAAAGCTAGTCTCAGTAATGGTGACCATGAAACCAACAGATTGTTGTAAAAACCCATCTGGTTCACTAACGTCCTTCAGGGAAGGAAATCTGCTGTTCTTACCCAGTCTGGCCTATATGTGACATAAGTGGCCTAGCAAGCCACTCAGTTGCACCAAACAGCTACGGAAAAGTCAAAAAAGAATAAAACCGGATGGACCACCCGATCATCGGCCTAGGCACCGGAAATTACAACAGCACATCCTGAACGCCATTCCTTCTCTGTTGTTTGGTCAAAAACCTGGAACTCCCTTCCTTAGAGCACTGTTGGTGTTCCCACAACAGATGGACCGCATCAATTCAAGAAGGCAGCTCACCACCACCTCTCAAGGGTAATTAAGGAGGGGCAACAAATGCTGGCCTTGTCAGCAATGCTGACATCCCATGAAAGAATGACAAAAAGACAATTCTATTTTCAGCCGAGACAACAGCTCGGGGCCAGAAATATCAGATAGTCATTAATAAATTCCATAGGGAATTTAGGAGAAACCTCTTTACCCAGAGAGCAGTTAGAATGTGGAATTTACTACCCTAAGAGGTAGTTGAGGCAGCCAGAAAAGATGAATTTAAGGGGAAGCTAGATAAGCATAAGAGGAAGAAAGGAATAGAAGACAATGCTGACAGTGAGAAGGAGGGGTGAGAGGAGGATTATGTGCAGCGCAAACACTGACATGGACCTATTGGGCCGAATGGCCTGTTTCTGTGCTGTAAATACTTTCTAATATTTTGTAACTATAGATGACCAACAAGAATCCAGAATAGATTTGTCCTGCCTTAGGTACATTTGTATTTGCCTCAATAGATGGATTTGAAATTCCTGGTGACTTCCCAGCCTCAAAAATAAGATCAAAATTAAATTTAGGAGCCAATGTAAGCCAAAATAGAAAAGCTGCGGATTAGCCTTGTGGCTGCTCCTGTTCCCTTTTTGTGAATTGGCGTGAAGCGATGGGTTCTGACAGATTTCTGCCAAATTTCTGTTGAACTGTCACCAAAGTTACGACGGCAGAGTGGGTGGGCCCGTGAGGAAATTCCTATCGGAAGTGTTTGAGCAGCACATTGCGTGACTAGAACTTTGTTGGGATCAACCCGAGATCTGATGCAAGGTGTTGGGCCTGAAATGTTAACACTGCCTCTCTCTCCACAGATGCTGTATAGCATGATAAGCATTTTCCAGTGTTTTCTGTTTAATTCCAGCTTTTTAAAGTTATTGTGCATGACTAGTAGATCTCCCGTGACCTTGCTCACAAGGCAGTTTGGAATAACATAGGTCAGGGAAGGGAACGGTTACCAGTGCAGGAATTTTACAATGATAGCTGCTCCCTTCTGGAAAGAGGCAACAGACAATTTTCTAAAGGTGATTCTTCTTCGTAAAACTACTGACTTAATGGTTGCTGTGAAATAATCTATTCTTATGTACATGATGAGGTTTAGAATTTGGTTTAATCTCATATAATTGAAGTTTACATTCTATTTTTACTTTGAGGTAGATCATAGATTTGTACTGTAACTAAAAATAATGAACCAGTTAAATTGTTCATTTCTGAGATGCTTTAGGGTTTAATGTGTCAAATTATGGCATGGTTAGCTGCTGGTTAAGTTCTGCTGAAAGTGCAGGATGTCTGCTTTGTGCCCGTGGACTTCTTTTTGTTGTTACATTGTGAAGTGAAATAACTAAGGTAATCTTGAGGAAAGGAAATGGGCAATGGGGCTAAGATGATCAGTTACACACGTAATGGTAAACAAATTGAAATATAGAAGTTTTCTAGGAACTGCTTCATTTCTGAGTGTCTTATTTACAACAAATTCTTATCAGGACATAATGAGTTATCTAGAACAGCATGCATGCCTAGAGGTCTATAAAGATCTTGAGCTTTCCTTCACAATTTATAGAGAGAGACAGGAATGAAAGGGTTGACAGAGGTTGCAAGGGGAATTTTATGCTCTCCCTTGTGGCATGTTTGTGCAAGATGTGAGGTGTGGAGATGTGAGGATTGCAATTGTGGTGAGTGAGTGCGTGGGAGGAGAAGGAGGTGGAATGAAGTGTGATGCAGTGATTATAGGAGTGTAAAGCGAAGCAGAAAAGGGGAATATTGTAAGTAGTGAGGCTGGAGAAGGTGCAAGTGTGAGTAGACAGTAATAGAGAAGTATTTTTGCCTTGCCTATCTTTATAAAGCCATTGAACATCTTTTGGCATTGCAGCCATATCGTGGAAGCTAAGCTCCTGGTATTGACCTCCTCAGTGACCTCTTCCCAGTGATGTGGAGGTGTTGACTGCAAAGCTTTTCTGCCCCATGCGAGAGGGAATAGGATCTCCCTCCTCCTGTCCACCACCTGGACCAAGGCCTCCAATAAAGCATCAGAGAAACTGGGTGCTTTGTCTTGATCACCTTTTATCTGCAGCCAGATGCACCTCCACTTTAGGATGACTATAAGTGGCACTCGTGAAGCCCAATTTCTGTCCTTCCCTCTCCCCAGACATGCCTCCAATGAATGTCATAGATAGTGCTCCCTACATGCCTGAATCATTACAATGAGGTCCCAGCACTGATTTCACATGACCCCTGGGACCACGTGAACGCTCATTCAGTACATGTCTGCCTGTATTCAAGCGCAATCGAATTTCTAGGGCCAATTCATTCTCTTGACCTCAAAATCCTTACCTCTTTTAGTCTTCCACTCCCGTTACAATCTCCAGCCTTTTAAAACTACTAATTGGCATCTTCCTTAACCTCCTTGATTTCCTTTATTCTCTCATTTTTCTCAATCTTGTAGTGCTTTGTATTATTGTCTGTGCACATATGAAGGCCAGGTGAAAGATGTCGAACACGGACGTCCTATGGAATCTACAGACTCTCAAAATGGATGTGTCCAATGGACTTACAAATTTATCCAGTGGCTGAATGGCTTTCCCAGTGAAATACTGACCGAGAAGATCTCAGATTCAATCGCTGGTCTGTGCTGAGATAACTGATCTGAGCCAGGGCAGTGGTAAGGTCACTGTAATTGTCCTAGTACTCTTGCCTCTGGTCAGAAATTTGTGGATTCAAGTCTCACTCCAGAGCAGAAATTCTTGCGTGACATTCCCGATGCAGCACTGATGGAGTTTTTTCTGGTGTCTTTATCTCTCAAGCAACGTCATCAAACACAATATCTGCCCATTCTCAAGTTGCTATTTGTGGGAGCTTGCTGTGTGCAAATTGCCTCCTGTGTTTATTACATTACAGCAGTGACTACACTTCAAAGGTCTTTGAGACATCCTGAAGTGGTGAAAGGAGCTATATAAATGCAAATCTTTCTATCAAATTCGTAGTGGGAAAATGAGTCAAGATTGCCACTCCAGATTGCATGAGGGAGTTCAAAGGGAGAAAACTGATTTTAAAAAAATCACTGATGTGCTATCAGACATTTTACACCATAGGAATGATCTGGATATTTTGCTACATCCTGCACAGTAATCTTTACTTCTGTCACAGAGCTTGGTATTTCCTTTATAAATGTAACTCTTGTCTTATGCCAAAACAGATAAAATATTTAGGCGTGCCAAGCACTTTTTACAAATTTTACATCAGAAAATCAAACCACCATATTTTTAACAGTTGATGAATAACACTGTTAAATTGATATTTCTTTGCATATTTAGTATCAATATGAAGTTTCTATCACTTATTGGAATCCACATTGTGTTTAATCTGCTACAGTGTACTGTCATACCGTGGATTAGAAACGACTGCAGTTTAAAATAGTATAGCCCCAGGGATGCAATTCATTAAAAAAAAACTTCCAGACAAGCAAATGGTTTTAGGAGTGCAGAAAGTAATTTTCTAAACCTGGAGAAATTTTGTCTGTCTTCAAGTTATCTCATCAATATGTTGATTGATAAAAACATAGGTTAGCATTAAGTACAACATATTTGACGTTTCAGTTTTTGACTAAACCATTGCCCTGGTTGTATATTATCAAATTCTTCACTACAGTTACTCTGATTTTGAACTAAAGATTTATCCATTGCACTGAGGCTGCTTTCATTTTCAGTGTGTTCTGAATAGTATTTTGTAGAATTCATTTATAAATATCTGCTTTCTAGTCTCATATTGTCTATAAATGGCAACCTTATCGTTCTTGGGTGTTGAGTAACTATCAGGTCCTGTGATCAATTTCCAGCATCATAGCCCTGCTAGTGGATAGTGATTCAATTACTCTGCTGCCCATTTCCTAACTTGCACTAAATCCCATTTAAGGCGTCACCCTATGTTTGCTGACCTACATTGGCACCTGGTTCAGCAATACCTCGATTTTAAAATTCACATCCTTATTTTCCAATCATTTCATGGCCTCACCCCTCCCTATCTCTGAAACCTCCTCTAGTCTTACAACCATTTGAGATCTCTGTGCTCATCCAGTTCTGGCCTCTTGCTCATCCCTGATTTTAATCGGTCCAACCACTGGTGGCTGTGTCTTCAGCTGCCTATGTCCTAAGCTCTGGAATTCCTTCCCTAAATGTCTCTACATCTCCTATAAGATGCTTCTTTAAACCTACTTCCATGATTACCTCCTCATGTGGATCGGTGTTAACAATTTATTTGATAATGCTCCAGTGAAGCACCTTAGAACTTTACTATGATAAAGACGCAACATAAATGCAAGTTGTTGTTGATGATTGTCCTCAGGTCTGGTTGAAGGTCAAGGAGGCAACAAAGCATTAAGTTGAATGACCAACAATAAAGCAATTGGGTGTTCCTGCTACAAACTAATGAGGCAGTTATTGATGGTGCCCAATTAGGATAATTCTTTGAGAGGCTCAATGCTTTCTGAATTTCGATCTATTTTTAATGTGATTAAGATGCTGGTTCACCTTCTCAAAAAAGCACAGATCAAACAGAAAGGAATGACATAATTCAGCGAGTAGCACATTCCATCTGGCACAATTGCATATTAAGTCGCCTAGATGATGCTGCATATGGAAACATTTGATATGATTTCCATTTCATAAGTGAGAGGTGCCTCTCCATCTTCATTATTGGAATAAAAAATTGTTCCAGCTGCTCAAAGTTGCAGTGTTGTGTTGTTTTTACATTTGAATCATCTTTTGTGTGAATCTTTCTTCTAAAACAGTAATAGCAGCTTAGAACAGGGATGACATTTCTCTCTCTCTGCTGGTCTCCTCTCAACTCAAAGAGCCCTCATGACTTGATGGCGAGCTTTCCTTTTGACCAACATCTGGTCTCCACACACTCCAGACTCAGCACAAATCTTCTTTGTGGTTTTAACCTACTTTTGGAATATAGGATTTGACTGCCCCCATAACCACTCTGCTTCATGTTACAACACCTCTTAGCCCAGGCTTGTAAGAATTCCTTTCCTCTGATCCACTGGGTGACTTTTTGTGCAGATGCTTGTGACTATAACTATTGCTTGCAGTAGGTCCTTCGGGTCTCTGATCCGTTGAGTAAATTCCTGATTCCATACAAATTTTATCAGAAATAAAAACTGTAATTCTTAAGAAAGGATCCTTCTACATTTTTATTATTGCTTTCAGTTTCATATTTGCAGATTGCAGAGATTAGATTGAGTTTTTAATTAAGTGTTACCTGCATTGAGTAAAATAGAAATGGATATCACACTGGTTGGACAAATTACATTTGGTGATTTTACAAACATATGAAAATGATGAGCAGGAAAGGACCAACTTGTCCATCAAGCCTGCCCCACACACATGGTGGCAGGAGCAGCTTGATTGACATTTCCAACCTCTGAACCCATGTAACCTCATGGGAAAGGCAAGAAGACCAAAGAATAACCAAGGACCAATACATTTATAAAAGTTTGGAAAATTCCTCTCTGATCCCCTCAGGTGAACAAAACCAGTCCAGGAGATCACATGAACAAAGTGTCATCTGTAAAATCATTTTAAAAACAACCATGCAAGAATAAAAAATGTCTACTAGAAAGAAGATGGCCAGGATTTAACATGGAGGCTGTGGCCCCAACCACTGGCTGAAAAGTCTGGGGCTCATCTGCCTCCACCAGCCCTGGAAGCCATGACTGGATTTTACGGTAATTAGGCAATAAGTTTCCTGAGGTCCTAGCTTCTGCCCCTCTTGGGCAGGATGTTCCGCCTCCAAGAGATGCTGGCCAATCAGAGGGCCAGCAGCTTTTCAGTAGGCTAGGGACCAGGAGCAGCGCTGCAGGGCTGGAGTAAAGATAAATGGGGCAGGCAGGAATCAGGGGGCAACGAAGAGGCCAGATGTTGGGGAGTTATGCGAGCAGGGTGGCCCTTGTCAATGGAGGGGGAGCCCTCCACAGGGCACAAGGTGCCTGAACAGGAGGGACTGCCCCTCACTCTCGGGCCTGCAGTCAGGCCTCACCACATGGCGAGGCGTCCCCACCCCCGCCATTGGTTAAATACCAACGGCGGCAGAAAGAGACCCTTAAGTTGCCATTAGTTAGCCACTTAAGGGCCTCAATTGACCCAAGGGTGGGCGGAGCCACCCACCACCTCCCCAGCCACAGGTAAAATACCAGAGGAGGTGGATAGGCAATGGGCATGCCACTGCCCGCCACCTCACACAATTTTATGCACCCCACCCCCACCCCGCACCCCCCCACCCCCACCCCGCAACCCCACTCACCTTCCAGCCTGCTCCTGAGGTTGGGGATGGGGGGGAGCATAAAATTCTGGCCAATGTCTACCAAACAACATCTCGTTTAGTGAATGGCTTTTTGCCATAGTTTGCCCAGGTACTTTTCACCGTGTTTCCTCTATAGAAAACAGGTTACAAATCTCCCAAAACTATCCTTTAAGATCGACATTCAAATTGCCTTATAGAAAAAAATATTATCAGTAGAACTCTCTGGATACAAAAATAATATACAGGGCTTCCCCCAATTCTGCTGATGAAAGTTATAGTTAACTAGAATACAACTGCTCGGGAGAGTTGCTTTAATAATTTCAGATGTGTTTATTCATTAAAAAAAAGGATTAATCTAATTCAAAACCAGTTTAAGGTCTTAGGGAGGTATCAGAGGCAAAGATGCAGATGTAATCCTACACAGAAAGGAATTGAAACAATGGGAAAACACCGGCTCAAGTTATTGCAGTGGAATTAACACATTGAAGACCTATGAAAATGTGCGATGAATCTTTGCAGCATTTAAGGCTTTAATCAAAAGCTTTGTTTATATTCAACCAGTTGGTAAATTCTGTAATTACAAGGTAATGAAGTGTAAGAAACAATTCTAATTGTTGCACGCAAAGCTGCAAATATGGTGGCTGATAATAAATCCTAAATGAGGATGAAGTGAGGTTGCAAAAACAGTTGTTGTAATACGCAATGGGAGAAAGCTTTCTCTTTTCAATATCTGCAGATGATAAGCACAAGATGTATTGACTGTATTTATAATTGTTTTCCAAACAGTGAACAAAGGAAATCTTCCACACTGCCAGCTACAGAACAACTGGACATGGCTGCAGGATAACTATGACATAGGCACCAACTCTGCCAGCAGTTCAAGAGTCAATATTCTGACATCTTCCCTTTCCATCTTCAAAACAAAATTACTAATTTCCTTATTTGTCTGACATGCGGTGGAACCCATAATTATTATGTGATTGCCTCAGCTTTTTAAGTTTTAATTAGGATTTTGACATTATAATGATAGTATGCTCATTGAACTAAGAGTTAGTTGGCATCTTCAATCTGAATCTCTGAGGAATACTTGACAAGATCTGAATGGGCCTCGACAGTTGTCTGTGATTTTGGAGGTAGCTATCTTAGTCATGAGTTCAAAGATATTACACTCTTCAGAGTTCTTTACAGCTTTAGTGCAGGTAAGATTCAACCATTAAGAACATAACAAACAGGAGCAGGAATAGGCTCTCAAGCTTGTTCTGCCATTCAGAAAGATCATGGCTGATCTGATTCAGCCTGCCCCCATAAGCCTTTACTCCCCTCTGGTTCAAAAATCTGTTTAGCTCAGCATTGAATATATTCAATGACTCAGCCTCCACTATTGTCTGGGGTAGAGAATTCCAAAGATTAATGACCCTCAGAAAATAATTATCACATAAAAATTCTGGATTTTGTTAGTAGTGGGAAAGTACCATGGCGGCATTGCTGCTCCAATGCAGGGGGAAACTTTTTAAATTGTTGAAATTCCGATTTAAATGCATTTGGATGTAGTTAATTCCTATTTAATGATTGGTCCTTGATTTTGTCAATAGTGGGCGGCAGTCACATGCCTTCTGATTAACGACTGTTGAAACCAGGCGGCACTGAGGAAAAAGGCCATTTTGTCATAATGGGGACGCAGTCTTGAGCATTGTTGCTCAAGAGGGGAGTTCGCAGGTATTGTGGGATCATGTTGCTGCGTGTTCTGCAAGGGGAACCAGGGTCTTGGAGGCCCTGCAAGGGGGTTCAGTATACGTTTGGTGGGGGCCATTATAGGGTTGACAAACTGCTGTGTGATGTGTTTAATTGCTCATACTGCTGGAACTGAGGGTGGGCCATCATTGAGGTTGGGTTCTGAGGTCCATCAGCGACTCTGCTGAGAGAATTGTTGGAACTTCAGTTGCCAAGGCAGGGTTGCCTCTGTATATACAGTGCCCTGCAGGCCCACAGGTCACCTGACATGGGTCTCATACACCCTGTATTTTTGGACTTACAAGGCATGATGGAGGGAGGGAAAGAGGGAGGGATAACAAGCTGCTGGGCCTGTCCATGAAGCTCGACAAGGAAAGCAACAGCAGCCAGCAATGCCAAAAAGGGACCACCAGTGCCACAGAGTGTACAGGAACTGGATCAGCTACCTCCAAATGTACAAACATCACTGTCAGCCAAGACTATGGCTCTCCAGGGAGGCTGTCACTGACTTATGCGCCCTACTGCAGGACTAGTTGAGAGCTCTGGGATTTGGGGGTCACTCTTTGCCAGTGGCCCTGAAGATCACCAGTACACTAAATTTCTACGTATCTGGATCTTTTAAGGGATCCACTGGGGACATGTGGGATCCAACAGGGACACAAGCGTCAGCCCACTCCTGCATCAAAAAGGTGAACAATGCCCTGCTCAAGAGGGCCAGTGACTATGTGCACTACTGGACCGATACTGACAGTCAGGCCGAGAGGACCGTTGGATTTGGCGCCATCGCTGGATTTGCCCGGTTGCAATGTGTGATCAACTGCATGCATATGGCCATCAAGGCTCCCATAGACCAGCGAGCTGCTTTCTTCAACAGGAAGGGCTTCCATTCAAGCAATGTTTAACTTGTCTGCGACCACTGAAAACGTTTCCTGCAGGTGTGCACCCACTTCTCAGGAAGCAGCCACGACGCCTACATACTTCGACAGTCCCAGGTGCCACAGCTTTTCAGCCACCCCACCTCGCCTTCAAGGATGGATTATTGGGGACAAGGAATACCCATTGAAGACATGGCTTCCTACATACGTGAGGAATCTTTGCAAGGCAGCGGAGGAGAGGTACAACAATTGTCATGGCTCCACCTGAGTGACCATCGAACAGGCCATTGGGCTACTGAAGATGACATTTCATTGCCTCGATCGATCTATAGTATGCCCAGTAAGGGTCTCACTCATCCACCGACAAGAAGGACACTGATGAGGGAGGGGGGCAAGCAGCAATGGATGGTGAAGACCCTGTAAAGGAGGTCAAGCAGGTTGAGGGATGTGCAAAGGAGGCAAGAGACAACATCATAAAGAGCCATTTCCAGCCACCCTCATGTCCATTCTGAGAGAGTCAAATATAGGCTCACCGTAATGCATGAGCTCTGCCACCTCCTTTCCATTTGATATTCCTGTCTAGCAACTGGCTGCACTGCAATACATGTTTGTGCCCATGAGAGACCATATATTAATGAAGGTTCTCAAAATATTGGCATATTAATGGGGGCTGTGGTCACATTGGCATTACCCTAATGGGGAAGGAGAAGTCAAAGTTCACCATTATGGCATAATGGCACATGGCTTTCAGATAATGATGGCTAATGATTTGGACAAAACAAATTTTCATTAATTACCACAGAATGTAGTAGAAAACCCGTGAGTTTGACTAGGTGGTCTTTTTAATCTATTTGTGGGGACTCCTTCTGTGGTGTGATCCCTGCACCAGCAGCTGGGCTGGAGGCAGGCTCATGATCAGGCTGCCCCTTGGCCTGTGATGATTTTGGTGGCCTTCCTGTGGCTACCTGAGGCCTGGAAGAACCCGGCTGTTTTAGGGTGCCCTGAATTGGTGCAGAAGTCTCCTCAAAGGTCATGGCTACTGGAGCTGGGCTCACTGGCGGAGAGGCTGAGGAGCTGGTTCCGATGAAGGGTCATTGACCCGAAACGTTAACTCTGCTTCTCTTTTCACAGATGCTGCCAGACCTGCTGAGTGGTTCCAGCATTTCTTGTTTTTATTATAGCTAGTATCCACACTTGGAGTGCCCCTAGGGGAGAACCCCCCCCCCCTCCCCCGCCACCCCCGAAGTGGATGACAACATCTCCTTCCCCCTTTGAAGGTTCTCGTGAACCTCCATGCTCACCAGAGAAGGACCAGAAGCAGAAGTAGTCTCTAGGTTCCTGTTCCTTCCTTCACCTTGCCACTGCTGTGTTGAGCTCATGGCCAAGGCAATGCTGTGCAGGTCTGCTGCATCTGTGGGATCTGGCTGCCCATGAGGGCCACCAACCTCTTGATAGGGGAAGCCGTGTGCTCACATACCTGAGACATGCAGCAATCATGACATTGATGAACTCTTCCATCTCCTGCTCATGGCTGCCATGTCTTCTGGCATCTCTGCCACATGTTGTGTTACCTCTCTGTGCAACTGCAGCATGCCCTGTGCTGTCGACAACAGAGGCTCATCATCAGCCAGGGGCTTAGCATGGGCCTGACCACCCACAGCCCTCCGACTGTCAGAGGTCTCGACTGTCTCAGCCTCAGAAAACTGCTCGGGCATGTGTGCAGTGCTCTCATCAGCTTATAACCCTGATACTAATGATAAGTGGGTAGCCTCCGAGATGAATGTTGATGGAAGGTGCAGGAGAATCATGGGACGATGCATCTCCCTCCTATTATGGGTTCTCCTGGCCTGCAGGAGAAAGGATGGCAAAAGTAGAGCATGGCAATGAGATCAACATGACAGTTCTGTTAGTGTCAGCCCCTCGTCCCCTACTCAGGGATCTGATATCTCTCATGCTGACACACGCTCTCAGGGGAGTTAATGGGGGTGAGCTATGAAAGAAGGTGGCCTGTGGCCGAGATACAGCCATGTATATGTCAGGATGAGATAATACCCTAGCCCCTCATCCAACGCCGCATCAGTGCTACCATCCCTGTGTCGCACACCTTCCCAATTAGTCACATGCACTCCCCAGAAAAGAGAGAGTTATGCAGCAGTCAATAAAAACAAGAAATGCTGGAAATACTCAGCAGGTCTGGCAGCATCTGTGGAGAGAGAAGCAGAGTTAACGTTTCAGGTCAGTGACCCTTCTTCAGAACTCTGAACAAGGGTCACTGATCTGAAACGTTAACTCTGTTTCTCTCTCCACAGATGCTGCCAGACCTGCTGAGTATTTCCAGCATTTCTTGTTTTTATTTCAGGTTTCCAGCATCGGCAGTATTTTGCTTTTTTATTATGCAGCACTCACCTTGGCCAAATGCAATAGGTCATTGGCCCTCTTCCTGCATTGGACCCAGTTCTGGTGGGAGACCCCATGGCTGCTGACTTCCTCTGCGATTTTCACCCAGGCTTGCTTGGTCAGGCGGGAAGACTTCTTCTTGCAATCGCTGGAGAAGAGAACCTCTCACCTTTCCCTTGCAGCCTGGAGGAGAATCTGCAGGGAGGCATCACTGAACTGCGGAGTCACCCAGTGTCTGGCCTCAGACATTATCTTCTGCCCTCTTTGGGGGAGTTGGGGGTTCCATAGATGAATGCAGCACCATTTTCAGCAGTACAATGAAAGCTGTCAGTGACTCTAAGGCAGGAGTGAATGCAGGGCTGGCAGGCCTTTAAATATGGCACCAGCATCTGTTCCGGAGTCATTTGGCACCGTAATCACTGACTCGCCTCCTTTGCCTGCCATGCGATTGGAGGGAGCCTTGCATCCATTAAATAAAATGGCCATTTGCCATGTGATCGTGGTGGGCTGACCATCCACATCACATTCAGGGATGGTGCCCATTTCCGGGAACACTGCTGGTCCAGTCGTCAGGCTCACAAAATTCAGCTATTTGTATCTTCCTCACAACTTGCTTTTTTACCTATCTTTATATTGTATTGTCAGCAAATTTGGCTACAATACACTTGGTCACTTCATCCATATTGTCACGGACTTGTATTTATTTTCTCCTCGGATTAAAAACAGTGTGTGCCTTTAAGAGTCTGTTTGAAAACAGTGTGCCTTTAAGACTGAGCACAGGGTGCCAGCTGCACCTGTTCCTAGACCACAGCAGGAGAGAGAGGTCACATGGTATAATGTTTTTATTTGACTGTGTGTAAAATTGGCAAAAACCAGTCTGAACCAATTAGTTTTGAGAGACTCTCCAGCGAAGCATACTGAAGGAAAAAGCTCTCTATTCTCACCCAGCAGAAATTTTACAAGGAACTACAGGCCGAATTAATTGCCTAAGGAGAAAAAGAGCCTTTTTTTTTCAAGAGACCATTTTGTATTGCTGAAGGTAGCAAAACTTCTTTTCTTTACTTCCAAACCAGGAAGTATTTGCTTCAAGATTGACTCTCTCTTGACTAGTTGTGTCTTCTGGAATTCATAGTAAAGTTTTGACTGATATCTACAATTTTAAAATCCAAATAATAGACCTGTCGTTATATTCCATGTTTAGAGTTCTGAGTGATGCCTGCTGCAGCTGAAGAGTTTGAATGCCCATCATAAACAGACTGTTTCATCAAATCTGTGTGGAGACTTCAAGTCGCATTTCATTATTTCCACATTAGAATACCTCATCCATCAGAAACATAACCCACAAAGACTTACTTATTTACTTTTTCTGAAGAAACAACTAATTTTTAAAGCTTCCTTTTTTAAAAGAAACTGGTTAACCGCGATTTTTGAATGTATGTGTGTGAATGGGGATGTTAGATTAAAATAAGGCGTTATAAAGTCTTTAGACAAAGGTTTATCGTCATAGTGTTTAAGATTTAGTTTTAATAAAAAGTTAATTAGTTGTCATCTAAAGATACCTGGTTTGGTCTGTTTTATTCTGTGGGTGACTAGAGTGTTTAATTTGGCTGTTTTTCTGGTTGGGTGGGAAAACTTTAATAATATGCTGCGACCTGTGGAGTGACAGGACTGAATTGACAGTACATTGCTCCCGCCTTGGTCGTAACAATATATTGACTCGAATTTTTTTTTAATTCTTTCATGGGATGTGGGCCAAAATTTGTTCCCCATCCCTAATTGCCCTTGAACTACGTGGCCATTTCAGTGAGCAGTTAATAGTCAACCACATTGTTGTTGGTCTGCAGTTACATGCAGGCCAGACCAGGTAAGGACAACAGATTTTCTTCCTTAAAAGACATTACTGAACCAGATGAGTTTATTGCAACAATTGGTGGTAGCTTTAAGGCACCATTAATGAGATTTTATTAAATAATTGAATTTAAATTCCACCAGCTGCCATGGTGGAATTTGAACTTCTGTCTCCAGGGCGTTAGCCTGGGCGTTTAGATTACTACAGCAGTGACATTACCATTATGCCACTGTCTCCCCCAGTTGAGGCCCCAGCATTGATGCCTGTAGCACCTCGATAGTCACAATTTTCCAACCTGAAAATGACCTGAAAATTGCTGCACTACTGGAGATTGAACAGTAAAGAAAAATTGGAAGACTTTTTTTTTTCTAATTTTAAGGGCACGAGCCGAGGGAATTGACAGAAATTCACATGGTTCAGATGACACTCACCAAGACCAGGTAGGTGGCCTGTAGTTGCTGGGGTTGTCTTGTAAAGGTTTTGTTATTGAGATGGAGGAGTAGGATGCTGGATGCCGAGTCTGGGGAAAGGAAGGTGTAAGGCACTCTTACAAAAAAACGAATTAGGAGCAGGAGTACGCCATTCAGCACCTCGAGCCTGCTAAACCATTCAATAAGTTCATGGCTCAACTGATTACTCCACATTCCCGCCTACCCCAATAACCTTTCACCCCCTTGCTTATCAAGAATCTATTTACCTCTGCCTTAAAAATATTCAAAGACTCTGCTTCCACTGCCTTTTCAGGAAGAGAGTTCCAAAGACTTACGATTCTCTGAGAGAAAAAAAATTCTCCTCATCTCTGTCTTCAATAGGCAACCCCTTATTTTTAAACAGAACCCTAGTTCTAGATTCTCCCAGAAGGAGAAGCATCCTTTCCACATCCACCCTGTCAAGACTCCTCAGGATCTTATATGTTTCAATCAAGTTGCCTCTTATTCTTCAAATTCTAGCAGATACAAGCCTAGCCTGTACAATATTTCCTTAGAAGACAGCCTGCCCATTTCAGGTATTAGTCTAGTAAACTTTCTCTGAATTGTTTCCGACGCATTTACATTCTTCCTCAAATAAGGAGGCTAATATTGTACACAGTACTCCAGATGTGGTGTCACCAGTGCCCTGTTTAACTGAAGCATAACCTTCCTACTTTTGTATTCAATTCCCCTCACTATAAACGATAATATTCTATTAGCTTTCCTAATTACATGCTGTACCTGCATACTAACCTTTTGCAATTCATGCACTAGGACACCCAGATCCCTCTACATCTCAGAGCTCTGCAATCTCTCACCATTCAGATCATATGCTTCTTTTTATTCTTCCTGTCAAAATGGACAATTCCACATTTTCCCACATTATACTCCATTTGCCAGATCTTTGCCCACTTACTTAAGCTATCTATATCCCTTTGTAGCCTCCTTATGTCCTCTTCAAAACGTACTTTCCTACCTATATTTGTGTCATCAGCAAATTTAGCAACCATACCGTCAGTCATTTCATCTAAGACATTTATATAAATTGTCAAAAGTTGAGGCCCCAGCACTGATCCTTGCAGCACACCACTCGTTACATCTTGCCAAACAGAAATTGACCCATTTATGTCTATTCTGTTTCCGGTTAGCTAGCCAATCCTCTATCCATGCCAATATGTTACCCTCTACACCATGCACTTTTATTTTTCACAATAAACTTTGATGTTTAGAATTTAGAACATTACAGCGCAGTACAGGCCCTTCGGCCCTCGATGTTGCGCCGACCTGTGAAACCATCTGACCTACACTATTCCATTTTCATCCATATGTCTATCCAATGACCACTTAAACGCCCTTAAAGTTGGCGAGTCTACTACTGTTGCAGGCAGGGCGTTCCATGCCCCTACTACTCTCTGAGTAAAGAAACTACCTCTAACATCTGTCCTATATCTATCACCCCTCAACTTAAAGCTATGTCCCCTCGTGTTTGCCATCACCATCCGAGGAAAAAGACTCTCACTATCCACCCTATCTAACCCTCTGATTATCTTATATGTCTCTATTAAGTCACCTCTCCTCCTCCTTCTCTCCAACGAAAACAACCTCAAGTCCCTCAGCCTTTCCTCGTAAGACCTTCCCTCCATACCAGGCAACATCCTAGTAAATCTCCTCTGCACCCTTTCCAAAGCTTCCACATCCTTCCTATAATGCGGTGACCAGAACTGCACGCAATACTCCAGGTGTGGCCGCACCAGAGTTTCGTACAGCTACAGCATCAGCTCGTGGCTCCGAAACTCGATCCCCCTACTAATAAAAGCTAACACACCATATGCCTTCTTAACAGCCCTATTAACCTGGGTGGCAACTTTCAGGGATTTATGTACCTGGACACCAAGATCTCTCTGCTCATCTACACTACCAAGAATCTTCCCATTAGCCCAGTACTCTGCATTCCTGTTACTCCTTCCAAAGTGAATCACCTCACACTTTTCCGCATTAAACTCCATTTGCCATCTCTCAGCCCAGCTCTGCAGCCTGTCTATGTCCCTCTGTACCCTACAACATCCTTCGGCACTATCCACAACTCCACCGACCTTAGTGTCATCCGCAAATTTACTAACCCACCCTTCTACACACTCTTCCAGGTCATTTATAAAAATGACAAACAGCAGTGGCCCCAAAACAGATCCTTGCAGTACACCACTAGTAACTAAACTCCAGGATGAACATTTGCCATCAACCACCACCCTCTGTCTTCTTTCAGCTAGCCAATTTCTGATCCAAAGCTCTAAATCACCTTCAACCCCATACTTCCGTATTTTCTGCAATATCCTACCATGGGGAACCTTATCAAACGCCTTAGTGAAATCCATATACACCACATCCACTGCTTTACCCTCATCCACCTGTTTGGTCACCTTCTCGAAAAACTCAATAAGGTTTGTGAGGCACGACCTACCCTTTATAAAACCGTGCTGACTATCGCTAATGAACTTATTCTTTTCAAGATGATTATAAATCCTGTCTCTTATAACCTTTTCCAACATTTTACCCACAACCGAAGTAAGGCTCACAGGTCTATAATTACCAGGGCTGTCTCTACTCCCCTTCTTGAACAAGGGGACAACATTTGCTATCCTCCAGTCTTCCGGCACTATTCCTGTTGACAATGACGACATAAAGATCAAGGACAAAGGCTCTGCAATCTCCTCCCTAGCTTCCCAGAGAATCCTAGGATAAATCCCATCTGGCCCAGGGGACTTATCTATTTTCACACTTTCCAAAATTGCTAACACCTCCTCCTTGTGAACCTTAATCCCATCTAGCCTAGTAGTCTGAATTTCAGTATTCTCCTCGACAACATTTTCTTTCTCTACTCTAAATACTGACGAAAAATATTCATTTAACGCTTCCCCTTACTCCTCTGATTCCACACACAACTTCCCACTACTATTCTTGATTGGCCCTAATCTAACTCTAGTCATTCTTTTATTCCTGATATACCTATAGAAAGCCTTAGGGTTTTCCCTGATCCTATCCGCCAATGACTTCTCGTGTCCTCTCCTTGCTCTTCTTAGCTCTCCCTTTAGATCCTTCCTGGCTAGCTTGTAACTCTCAAGCGCCCTAACTGAGCCTTCACGTCTCATCCTAACATAAGCCTTCTTCTTCCTCTTGACAAGCGCTTCAACTTCTTTAGTAAACCACGGCTCCCTCGCTCGACAACTTCCTCCCTGCCTGACAGGTACATACTTATCAAGGACACGCAGTAGCTGCTCCTTGAATAAGCTCCACATTTCGATTGTTACCATCCCCTGCAGTTTCCTTCCCCATCCTATGCATCCTAAATCTTGCCTAATCGCATCATAATTTCCTTTCCCCCAGCTATAATTCTTGTCCTGCGGTATATACCTGTCCCTGCCCATCGCTAAAGTAAACCTAACTGAATTGTGATCACTATCACCAAAGTGCTCACCTACATCTAAATCTAACACCTGGCCGAGTTCATTACCCAGTACCAAATCCAATGTGGCATCGCCCCTGGTTGGCCTGTCTACATACTGTGTCAGAAAACCCTGCTGCACACACTGGACAAAAACTGACCCATCTAAAGTACTCGAACTATAGTATTTCCAGTCAATATTTGGAAAGTTAAAGTCCCCCATAACAACTACCCTGTTACTCTCGCCCCTGTCGAGAATCATCTTCGCTATTCTTTCCTCTACATCTCTGGAACTATTCGGAGGTCTATAGAAGACTCCCAACACGGTGACCTCTCCTCTCCTGTTTCTAACCTCGGCCCATACTACCTCAGTAGATGAGTCCTCAAACGTCCTTTCTGCCGCTGTAATACTCTCCTTGATTAACAATGCCACCCCCCCCCCTCTTTTACCATCTTCTCTGTTCTTACTGAAACATCTAAATCCCGGAACATGCAACATCCATTCCTGCCCCTGCTCTACCCATGTCTCCAAAATGGTCACTACATCGAGATCCCAGGTACCAACCCATGCTGCAAGCTCACCCACCTTATTCCGGATGCTCCTGGCATTGAAGTAGACACACTTTAAACCAAGTTCTTGCTTGCCAGTGCCCTCTTGCGTCCTTGTAACCTTATCCCTGACCTCACTACTCTCAACATCCTGTACACTGGAACTACAATTTAGGTTCCCATTCCCCTGCTGAATTTTTTCAGCACCTTATGTGATGTGGCACCTTATCAAATGCCTTCTGGAAATCTAAGTACAATACATCCACTGGTTCCCCTTTATGCACATGTAACTCCCTCAAAGAACTCCAATGAATTGGTTAAATGATTTCCCTTTCACAAAACCATGTTGACTCTGCCTAATTACCTCGAATTTTTCGAAGTGCCCTGCCACAACGCCTTTAATAATAGCTTCTAACATTTTCCATATGACAGATATTAAGCTAACTGGCTTGTAGTTTCCTGCTTTCTGACTCCCTCCTTTTTTGAATAAAGGAGCAACATTCGCTATTTTCCAATCTAATAGAACCTTCCCCGAATGTAGCGCATTTTGGAAAATTAAAACCAAGACATCAACTATCTCACTAGCCACTTCTTTTAACACCTTCGGATGATGTTCATCAGGACCTGGGGACTTGTCAGCCCGCAGCTTCAGCAATTTGTTCAATATCACTTCCCTGGTGATTGTAATTTTCTTGGGTTCCTCCCTCCTTTCCATTTCCTGACTTGCAACTAATCTGGGATGTTACTTGTATCCTCTATAGTGAAGACCAATGCAAAATACCTGTTAAATTTATCTGCCATCTCCTTATTATCCATTATTAATTCCCCAGACTCACTTTCTCTAGGACCAATGCTCACTTTGTTAACTCTTTTCTTTTTCAAATATCTATAGAAACTCTTATCATCTGTTTTTATATTTCTAGCTAGCGTTCTCTCATACTCTAAATTTTCCTTCCTTATCAATCTTTTGCTGTTTTTTTATATTCTGTCCAAACTTTTGATCTGTCATCTATCTTTGCATAAATACATGCTTTTTCTTTAAGTTTGATACTATCTTTAACTTTTTTTAGTTAACCAGGGATGGCGGGTCCTCCCCTTGCAATTTTTCTTTCTCGTTAGAATGTATCTATTCTATGTATTCTCAAATATCCCCTTAAATGTCTGCCACTGCATCTCTATTTACCTATTCCTTAACCTAATTTGCCAGTTCACTTTAGCTAGCTCTGCTTTCATGCCCACATAATTACCCTTATTTAAGTTTAAAATATTACTCTTGGACCCACTCTTCTCTCCCTTGAATGTAAAATTCAATCATATTATGATTGCTGCTACCTAGGGGTGTTTTAACTATGAGGTCATTAATTAATCCTATCTCATTGCACAATACCAGGTCTTGTATAGCCTGCTGTCTGGTTGGCTCCAGAATGTATTGTTCCAAGAAATTATCCCAAAAATAGTCTATGTACTCCACCTCCACACCCCACCCCCCACATCTAGGCTACCCCTACCCATCTGATTTTTCCACTCTATATGTAGGTTAAAATCCTCCATGATTATCACCATACCTTTCTGATAAGCTCCCATTATTTCTTCCTTTGTACCCTGTCCTATAGTGTGGTTAATGTTAGGTGGTCTGTACACCACTCCAAGTAACTTTTTGCCTTTATGATTTCTCATCTCTACCCAAACTGCTTCTAAATCCTGGTTTCCTGAACTTAAGTCTTCCCTCTCTATTGCGCTAATACCATCATTAATTTAAGAGCCAACCCACCACCTTTTCCTAACTTCCTGTCCTTCTTAAATGTCATGTACCCTTCAATATATGTCATCCTGCAGCCATGTCTCTGTAATAGCTATCAGATTGTACTTATTTATTTCTATTTGTGCTCTCAGTTCATCTATTTTTTTTTGAATGCTACGTGCATTTGATACAGAGCCTTTAGTTTTGTCCTTTTATTATTTTTGTAACCTCTAGACTTATCTCGATTTACTCTTAGATTTGTACTCCCTTCCTGTCACAGTCTGTTTATCATTTCCCATATCAATACGTTTCTCTCTACTCTTTGATTTACCATATCTTCCCAAATTTGATCCCTTGCCCCCACTATTCAGTTTAAAACCTTCTCTATTTCCCTAGTTAAGTGGCTCGCTAGAACACCAGCCCCAGCACGGTTCAGGTGCAGACCGTCCCAACAGTACAGCCAGCACTTTCCCTAGTACTGCTGCCAGTGTCCCATGAACCAACACACTTCTACCACACTAGTCTTTGAGCCACACATTCATTTCTCGAATCTTATTTGCCCTATGCCAATTTGCACATGGCTCAAGTAATAATCCAGAGATTATTACCTTTGAGGTTCTGCTCTTACTCATCCTGATCCTACAAGTAAAGTTTTTACAAATGTTTTCCTTAGGTTATTTTCTGGCCCATCTTTCCTGCTGTCTTCACCTTTTATTTTTAATTTGTTCATTCATGGAATGTGGGTGTTGCTGGTAAAATCAGCATTTATTGCACATCCCTAATTGCCCGTGAGAAGGTGATGGTGGGCCACCTGCAGTCTGCATGGTGAAGGGATCCAACAGTGCTGTTAGGTAGGGAGTCTAAGTATTTTGACCCAGTGATGATGAAAGAACAGCGACATATTACCAAGTCAGGATGGTGTGTGGCTTGAAGGGGTGCTTGGAGGTGAAGGTATTCCCTCATCTGCTGCTCTTGTCCTTCTGGGTGGTAGTGGTTGCGGGATTGGGAAACTCCTTCTGTGCTATGGACTTACACACAAGAACACAAAAACACAAGAATTAGGAGCAGGAGTAGGCCATTTGGCCCCTCGAGCCTGCTCTGCCATTCGGTAACATCATGGCTGATCTGATCTTCTAAACTCCAATGGGCCTGAAATCCACTTTCTTGTCTGCCTCCAGAATCCTTGATTCCCTTGTCGATCAAAAATCTATCTAATTCAGCCTTGAATATATCAATTGATTCAGCCTCCACTGCTCTCTGGGGGAAAGAATTCCATAGGGAGACTCCCAGTTTTTAAACTGTTTTCCCTAGTTCTTGAATCCCCCACAAGGGGAAACATCCTCTCAGCACCCATTCTGTAAAGCCCCCTCAGGATCTTATATGTTTCAATAACATCACCTCTTATTTTTCTAAACTCAAATGAATACAGGCCCAAACTGCTCGACCTTTCCTCATAAGATTATCCTATCATCCCAGGATTCAGTCAAGTGAACCTTCTCTGAACTGCTTCTAATGCAATTATATCCTTTCTTAAGTAAGGAGACCAGAACAGTACACAATAATCTAGATGTGGTTGAACTAAGGCCCTGTACAACTGCAGCAACACTTTTCTACTTTTATACTCGCTTCCCCTTGCAATAAACACCAACATTTAATTTGCCTTCCTAATCACTTGCTGCACCTGCATACAGACTTTTTTGTAATTCATGTACCAGGACACCCAGATCCCTCTGTGCCATAGAATTCTACAGTCTCCATTCAAATAATATACTACTTTTCTATTCTTTCTGGAAGTAGACAAGTTCACATTTTCCCACAATATACTCCAGCTGTCATATGTTTACCCGTTCACTTAACCTATTTAAATCCCTTTGTAAAGTCTTTATGTCCTCTTTCCCAGTTCCGAAGAAGGGTCACTGACCCGAAACGTTAACTCTGCTTCTCTCTCCACAGATGCTGCCAGACCTGCTGAGTGTTTTCAGCATTTCTTGTTTTTATTTCAGATTTCCAGCATCCGCAGTATTTTGCTTTTACTTTCCTATTTATCTTTGTGTCATCAGCAAATTTAGTGACTATTCATTTAGTCCCTTCATCCAAGTCATTGATATGGATTGTAAATAGTTGAGACCCAGCACTAATCCCTGTGGCACTCCACTAGTTATGGCTTACCAACCCGAAAATGACTCATTTATCCCTGCATTCTGCTTCTTGTGAGCTGACCAATCCTCTATCCATGCTATTATGTTATCCCTTATACCATGAGTTCTTATTTTGTGTAGTGACCTTTGATATGGCACCTCGCCTTATGTGGCAAACCCTCCCCCCGCCCCAATCAGGTGGAGAGGGCGGGCTGTCCGAAGCTGGCAATGGTGTCAGCTGCCTGTGCACAAGTGCTCTTTTTAAAGGGCAGCCAGCCCTGCTGGTCAATTTGAATTTTTAAAGTGGTATCTCCCCCAAAATCTACCAAATAAAATTGTAACGCCCCTTTTCCACCCCCCAATAACAATTACATTAACTATTTGCCCTTCCCCCCCTCAAAACACTTAACTTTGAAATCTGACCTCTGCCCCCACCCCACCCAGACTGTACAAAGTTTAAAGTTCCCCCCTTCCACCATTCCCTACACTCATTATGTTCATTTGACCTTGTCCCTCCACCCAACAAAAATTCTTGACTCCGCCCCACCCCCCTCCAGTGTCACCTTGGCTTTCCCAGACAGGGAGTGCCACATCAAAGATCGTGGCGGGCGCAGAAGATTTGAGGTAAGTGCATTTAAATTTATTCATTTTATTGGTTTACAAATTGAAATTCAGGTCCTGTTGCCTAGAGGCAGGGGGCGGGCTGCCACAGAGCCTTGGCACCGCTCGGAGGATCGGGCCAGGCCACTGTGGGCGGCACAGTGGCGCAGTGGTTAGCACCGCAGCCTCACAGCTCCAGGGACCCGGGTTCGATTCCGGGTACTGCCTGTGTGGAGTTTGCAAGTTCTCCCTGTGTCTGCGTGGGTTTTCTCCGGGTGTTCCGGTTTCCTCCCACAAGCCAAAAGACTTGCAGGTTGATAGGTAAATTGGCCATTATAAATTGTCACTAGTATAGGTAGGTGGTAGGGAAATATAGGGACAGGTGGGGATGTTTGGTAGGAATATGGGATTAGTGTAGGATTAGAATAAATGGGTGGTTGATGTTCGGCACAGACTCGGTGGGCCGAAGGGCCTGTTTCAGTGCTGTATCTCTAATCTAATCTAATCTAATCTAATCCCAGTGTTGGGCTCTGTGGTGGGCTTCTGCCGGAACCATCGTCCGGCACCCTCCGCCACGGAGCCCGATGTTAGGGACCTGGCAAAATCGAGCCCAATGGCTGTGAGGAGCTTTGATGGGAAACTGACTGAAGCTTTCGGCGGAGGCCATCGAATTAAAATTGTAGTAAGCGCTTACCATTGTCTTTTTAAAATTCATCCGTGAGATGTGGGCATCACTGGCAAGGCCAACTTTTATTGCCCATCTTTAATTGCCCTTTCTTGGGTGACTTGCTAAACCATTTCAGAGGGCAGTTAAGAGTGAACAACATTGACATATGCCATAAAATAAAAGCAAAGTACTGCAGATGCTGGAAATCTGAAATAAAAACGAGAAATGCTGGAAATACTCAGCAGGTCAGGAGGCATCTGTGGAGAGAGAAGCAGAGTTAACGTTTCAGGTCAGTGACCCTTCTGCAGAACTGACAAATACTAGAAATGTAAAAGGTTTTAAGCAAGTCAAGACGGGGGTGGGGCAAGAGATAACAAAAGAGGTGTTGATAGGACAAGGTCGCAGAGAATAACTGACCAGAAAGTCATGGAACAAAGGCAAACGGTATATTAATGGCTTTGTTCCATGACCTTCTGGTCAGTTATTCTCTGCGACCTTGTCCTATCAACACCTCTTTTGGTATCTCTTGCCCCACCCCTGACTTTACTTGCTTAAAACCTTTTACATTTCTAATATTTGTCAATTCTGAAGAAGAGTCACTGACCTGAAATGTTAACTCTGCTTCTCTCTCCACAGATGCTGCCAGACCTGCTGAGTATTTCCAGCATTTCTTGTTTTTATTTATTATTGCTATATGCCATACTGGGAAAGAAAGTGGTGTGCACTAAGTACACAGACGGTAGTGGAAAACATGACAAGGGAGAATACAAAGAGATTAGTAGAGAAGTCAAAAAAAAATAGGAAGGCAAGCAGGAACTTGTTTAAAAATTTGTTTCATGGGTTGTGGGCATTGCTGACAAGGCCAGCATTTGTTGCCCATCCCTAAATGCCCCTGAGAGAGTGGTGGTCAGCTGCCTTCTTAAACCACTACAATGTATTTGGTGCAGGCACACCCAAATGCTGTTCGGAAGGGAGTACCAGGATTTTGATCCAGCGACAGTGAAGGAACGGCGATATAGTTGCAAGTCAGGATGGTGTGTGGCTTGGAAGGGAACTTGCAGATGGTCGTGTTCCTATGCATCTACTGTCCTTGTCCTTCTAGGTGGAAGAGGTCGCAGATTTGGAAGGTTCTGTTGAAGGAGACATAGTGAGTTGCTGCAATGCATCTTGTATATGGTATACACTGCTGCCGCTGTTGGTCGGTGGTGGAGGGTGTGAATGTTTAAGATGCTGGATGGGTTGCTGATCAAATGGGCTGCTTTGCCTTGGATGGTGTCAAGCTTTCTGAGTGTTGTTGGAGCCACACTCATCCAGGCAAGTGGAGAGTATTCCATCACCCTCCTGACTTGTGCCTTGTAGTCAGGAGGTGAGTTACTCACAACAGAATTCCCAGCCTCTGACCTGCTTTTCTCGCCACGTGTGGCTGTCCAGTTCAGTTTCTGGTCAATGGTAACTCCCAGGTTGTTCATATTAGGGGATTCAGCGATGGTGATACTATTGAATGTCAAGGGGAGATGGTTAGATTCTCTGTATTTGGGGATGGTTGTTGCCTGACATTTATGTGACACGAATGTTAATCGCCACTTATCAGCCCAAGCCTGAATGTTGTCCAGATCTTGCTGCATATGGACATGGGCTGCTTCAGTATCTGAGGAGTCGTGAATGGTACCAAACATTGTGCAATCATCAGCGAACATCCCCACTTCTGACCTTATGATAGAGGGAAAGTCATAAATGAAACAGCTGAAGATGGTTGGGCCTAGAACACTGCCCTGAGGAACTCCTGCAGCAATGTCCTGGGGCTGAGGTGACTGGCCTCCAACAACCACAACCATCTTCCTTTGTGCTAGGTATGACTGCAACCAGTGGAAAGTTTTCCCTTTGATGCCCATTGACTCCAGTTTTGCTATGGCTCCTTGATGCCATACTCAGTCAAATGATGCCTTGATGTCAAGAGCAGTCACTCTCACCTCACCTCTGGAGTTCAGCTCTTTTGTCCATATTTGGACCAAGGCTTTAATGAGGAGCTGAGTGGCCCAGGTGGAACCCAAACTGAACGTCACTGAGCAGGTTATTGCTGTTTAAGTGGCACTTGATAGCACTATCGACAACCCCTTCCATCACTTCGCTGATGATCGAGAGTAGACTGATAGACCGGTAATTGGCCGGATTGAATTTGTCCTGCTTTTTGTGAATAGGACATACCTGGGCAATTTTCCACATTGTTGGGTAGATTCCAGAGTTGTAGCTGTACTGAAACAGCTTGGCTAGGGGTGGAGCTAGTTCTGCAGTGCAGGTCCTCAGTATTACAGCTGCGATGTTGTCAGGACCCACAGCCTTTGCAGTATCCAGTGCCTTCAGCTGTTTCTTGATATCACGTGGAGCGAATCGAATTGGCCTAAGACTGGCATCTCAGGAAGAGGCCAAGTTGGGTCATTCGCTTGGCACTTCTGGCTGAAGATGAAGCTGAATACTTCAGCCTTTTCTTTTGTACTGATGTGCTGGGCTCCCCCATTATTGAGGATGGGGATATTTGTGGAACCTCCTTCTCCTGTTAGTTGTTTAATTGTCCACCACTATTCACGACCGGATGTGGCAGGACTGCAGAGCTTAGATCTGATCCATTGGTCGTGGGATCACTTAACTTTGTCTATTGCATGCTGCTTCTGCTGTTTGGCATGCAAGTAGACCTGTTTTGCAGCTTCACCAGGTTGACACCTCATTTTTAGGTATGCTCGGTGCAGCTCCTGACTGCTCTCCTGTTCTCCTCATTGAACCAGTGTTGATTGCCTGGCGTGATTGTAATGGTAGAGTCGGGGCTGGGCCGTGAGGTTACAGGCTGTGTTTGAATACAATTCTGCTGCTGCTGATGGTCCATGGCACCTTATGGATGCCCAGTTTTGAGCTGCCAGATCTTTTCTGAATCTATCCCCTTTAGCACAGTGGTAGTGCCACACAACATGATGAAAGGTATCCTCAGTATCAAGATGGGACTTTATTTTCACAAGGATTGTGCAGTGTTCACTCCTAACAATATTGTCATGGACAGATGCATCTGTCACAGGTAGATTGGTGAGGACAAGGTTTATTAGGTTTTTCTCTCTTGTTGCTTACCTTACATAGAATCATAGAATATAGGAGCAGGAGTAGGCCATTCGGCCCTTCGGGCCTGCTCCTCCATTCAAAGAAGATCATGGCTGATCGTCTAATTCAGTACCCTGTTCCTACTTTCTCACCATATCCCTTGATCCCATTGGCATTACCACCTGCTACAGGCCCAATGTGGCAGAAATGTCCTTTAGGACTTGGTCATCTTGGTCAGTAGTGGTGCTTCCAAGCCACTCTTGGTGATGGACATTGAAGTCCCCCACCCAGTGTGCATTCTGTGTCCTTGCCACCCTCAGTTCTTCTTCCAAGTGGTGTTCAAGATAGAGGAGTACTAATTCATCAGCTGAGGGAGGGCAATAGGTGGTAATCAGCAGGAGGTTTCCTTACCCATGTTTGACCTGATGCCATAAGACTTCATGGGGTCCGGAGTCAATGTTGAGGGCTTCCAGAGCAACTCCCTCTTGATTGTATGCCACTGTGCCAGTGGGACAAGACATACCCAGGAATGGTGATGGTGATGTCTGAGAGATTGGATGTAAGGTATGTTTCCAGGAGTATGACCATGTCAGGCTGTTGTTTGACTAGTTTGTGGGACAGATCTCCCAATTTTGACACAAGCCCCCACATGTTCGTAAGGAGGAATTTGCAGGGTCAACAGGGCTGGGTTTGCCGCTGTTGTTTCCGGTGCCTAAGTTGATGCCGGTTGTTCCGTCCGGTTTTATTCCTTTTCAACTTTTGTGAAGCAGTTTTGTACAACAGAGGGCAGTTAAGAGTCATCCACAATGGAGTCACATGTAGGCCAGACCAGGTAAGGACAGCAGATTTTCTTCCCTAAAGAACATTAGTGAACCAGATGGGTTTTTACGACAATCAATGTTAGTTGCGTGGTCACCATTACAGAGACAAAGACTAGCTTCGAATTCCAGATTTTCATTAATTAATTGTTTTTATGAATTAATTGTATTTAAATTCCACCAACTGCTATGGTGCGATTTGAATCACTGTCCCAAGCGTATTATCCTGGGTCTCTGGATTATTACTCCAGTGACATGACACAACTCCGATGAAATTAAATTATCAACGACCCAAAAACAATATATTATACAGGCAAATGAATAAAAGAAGAAAAGTTAGGATGGGAATGTGGCCACTATGTGATGGACAGGATAAAATTACAGACAACACTAGTGAAATCACAGAAATATTAAATAATTATTTTACTTAAGTATTTTCCAGGAAGACAGATAAGGTGGACATGGCATCAGAAGATGAGATTAGAAATAATATAACAGCATGTAAAATTGAGAGGAGAAATATTAAATGAATTAATCAAGCTCAAAGAAGCTAAAACCGGTGGGATGGATGGCTTGCATCAGCAAATTTTAAAAGAACCTAGAGATGAGATAGCAGAGGCACAATTATGCATTTTTAATAATTTGTTGGAGAAAGATGTTGTGCTGGAGTGCTGGTGGATAGCTAATATTATACCTATATTTAATAAAGGAGATAGGACCTGTCCAGGGAACTATAGACCAGTCAGCTTAATAGTGCTGGTAGGAAAAATAATGAAATCACTACCAAAGGAGAAAATAGGAGAAAATCTTGAAACCAAAGATATAATAATGAATAGTCAACATTGATTTCAAAAGTGAAAGTCATGCTTGACCAACTTCAATGAATTCTTTGAAGCAGTAACTGAGTAGACAAAGGTAATGCAATAGATGCAATTTATCTAGATGGCCTTTGTTAAAGTGCCACATAATAGACCAATGAATAAGGTCAGAGCATGTGAACATACGAACATATAAATTAGGAGCAGGAGTAATAAAAGCAAAATACTGCGGATGCTGGAAATCTGAAATAAAAACAAGAAATGCTGGAACCACTCAGCAGGTCTGGCAGCATCAGTGGAAAGAGAAGCAAAGTTAACGTTTCGAGTCAGTGACCCTTCCTCGGAACATTATTATAGGAGCAGGAGTAGGCCACTTGGCCCCTCGAGCCTGCACTGCCATTCAATAAGATCATAGCTGATCTGATTGTAACCTCGACTCCACATTTGTACCTACCCCTTATAAACTTTCACCCCCTTGCTTATCACGAATCTATCTACCTCTGCCTTAAAAATATTCAAAGACTCTGCTTCCACCGCCTTTTGAGGAAGAGAGTTCCAAAGACTCATGGCCCTCTGAGAGAAAAGATTTCTCCTTATCTCTGTCTTAAATGGATGACCCCTTACTTTTAAACAGTGAACCCTAGTTCTAGATTGTCCCACAAGAGGAAACATCCTTTCCACATCCACCCTGCCAAGACTCCTCAGAATCTTATATGTTGCAATCAAGTCGCCTCTTACTCTTCTAAATTCCAAAGGATACAAGCCTCGCCTGTCCAACATTTCCTCATAAGACAACCCACCCATTCTAGGTATTAGTCTGGTAAACTTCCTCTGAACTGCTTCCAACACATTTACATCGTTCCAGATGTGGTCTCACCAATACCTTGTATAGCTGAAGCATAACCTCCCTACTTTTGTATTCAATTCCCCTCACTATAAATGATAAACATTTTATTAGCTTTCCGAATTACTTGCTGAACTGCATACTAACCTTTTGCGATTCATGCACGAGGACACTCAGATCCCTCAGCATCTCAGAGCTCTGCAATCTCTTGCCATTTAGATCATATCCTTCTTTTTTATTCTTCCTGCCAAAATGGACAATTTCACATTATCCCACATTATACTCCATTTGCCAGATCTTTGCCCACTCACTTAAGCTATCTACATCCCTTTGTAGTCTCCTTATGTCCTCTTCACAACTTACTTTCCTACCTATCTTTGTGTCATTGGCAAATTTAGCAACCATACCTTTGGTCCCTTCATCCAAATCATTTATATAAATTGTAAAAAATTGAGGCCCTAGCACTGATCCCTGTGGCACACCACTTGTTACATCTTGCCAACCAGAAAATGACACATTTATGCCTACTCTGTTTCCTGTTAATTAGCCAATCTTCTATCCATGCCAAAATGTTACCCCCTACATCATGAACTTTCATTTTCTGCAAAAAACTTAGATGTGGCACCTTATCAGATACCTTCTGGAATTCTAAGTAGAACACATCCACCGGTTCCCCTTTATCCATAGAACATGTTACTTCTTGAAAGAACCTCGATACATTGGTTAAACATGATTTACCTTTCACAAAACCATGTTGACTCTGCCTAATTACCTTGATTTTTTCTAAATGCCCTGCTATTAATGTCTTTAATAATAGCTTCTAATATTTTTCAAATGACAGATATAAGCTAACTGGCCTGTAGTTTCCTGCTTTCTGCCTCCCTCCCGTTTTGAATAAAGGAGTTACATTGGTTATTTTCCAATCTAATGGAATCTTTCCTGAATCTAGGGAACTTTAGAAAATCCAAACCAACGCATCAACTATCTCACTAGCCACTTCTTTTAAGACTCTAGGATGATATCCATCAAGACGTGGGGACTTGACAGCTTGCAGTTCCAAGAATTTTCTCAGTACCACTTCCGTGGTGATTGTAATTTTCTTGAGTTCCTCCCTCCATTCCATTTCCTAATTTACAGCTATTTCTGGGATGTTTCTTGTATCCTCTATGGTGAAACCGATGCAAAATACCTGTTCAATTCCTCTGTCATCTCCTTATTTTCCCTTATTACTTTCCCAGACTCACTTTCTATAGGACCAATGCTCACTTTGTTAATTCTGTTCTTTTTAAAATATCTTTAGAAACTCTTACTATCTGTTTTTATATTTCTAGCTAGCTTTCTCTGGTACTCTAATTTTTTCCTTTTTATTAATCTTTTAGTAATTCTTTGCTGCTTTATATATTCTTCCAATCTTCTGACCTGCCACCCACCTTTGCACAATTATTTGCTTTTTCTTTAAGTTTGATACTATCTTTAACTTTTTTAGTTAATCACAGATGGTGGGTTCCCCCCTTGGAATTTTTCTTTGTTGAAATGTATCTATTCTGTGTATTCTGAAATATTCCCTTAAATGTATGCCACTGCATCTAGCCCTTAAGCTACTTTGCCTGTTCACTTTTTCTAGCTCTGCTTTCATGCCCTCATAACTTTCCTTATTTAATATTAAAATACTAGTCTTCGACCCATTCTTCTCTCCCTCAAACTGGATGTAAAGTTCAATCATATTATGATTGCTGCTGCCTACGTGTGCCTTCACTATGATGTCATTAATTAATCCTATCTCATTGCACATTACCAGGTCTAGTACAGCCTGCTCTCTGATTAGCTCCAGAACGTGCTGTTCTAAGAAACTATCCTGAAAACATTCTATGAACTCTTCATTTAGGCTAGCTTTTTCCATCTTATTTTTCCAGTCTAAATGTAGACTAAAATCTCCCATGATTATCACCGTACCTTTCTGACAAGCTCCCATTATTTCTACCTTTATATCCCATCATACCATGTGGTTACTGTTAGGCGGCCTGTACACACTCCTACAAGTGACTTCTTGCCTTTATCATTTCTCATCTCGACCCAAACTGCTTCTACATCCTGGTTTCCTGAACTTAGGTCATCCCTCTCAGTTGTGCTAATACCATCATTAATTAACAGAGCCAACCCTCCACCTTTTCCTAGATTCCTGACTCTGAGCATGTGGAGTCAGGGAACAAGTCGCAGAATGGATAAATAGTTGACTACAGACGGAAAGCAGGCAGTAGGAATAAAGAGTCGCTATTTAGAGTGGAAGAAGTTAGAAAGTGGGGTCCCACAGGATTATTGCTGGGATCACCATTGTTCACAATTTATGTTCATGATCTAGACTTTGGAATTAAAAATACAATTTCTAAATTCGCGGTTGATACTAATTTGAGATGATAGTCAATACTGAGAATGACTGCAATGAGTTTGAAGAAAACATTAAAAAACTTGCAGAATAGGCATTTAATTGTCAAATGAATTTCAACATAGTTAAGTGTGAGGTATTGCATGTCGGAAGGAAAAATGAGGAGGTCACATATTACTTGGAAAATAAGAATTTAAACAGGGGAGAAGCAAAGTGATCTGGGAGTACAATACACAAGTCACGAAAAGTAGTGACAAAGGTTATTAAGACGATAAAAAAGCAAAGTAAGCACTATGGTTTATTTCCAGAGAGAAAGAACTGAAAAGTAGGGAGATTATGCTGAACTTGTATCGAACTATAGTTAGACCACACTTGGAGTATTGTGTACAGTTCCAGTCATATACAGATCATACTATTAAAGGATATAGAGGCACTGGAGAAGGTGCAAAAAGGATTTATAAAGTGGTACCAGGAACACGAGATTATACATATCAGGAAAAGATGAACAGGCGAAGTTTCCTTTCTCTTGAAAAGAGAAGACTGACTAGTGACTTAATAGAGGTCGTTAAAATTATGAAAGGCTTTGATAGAGTGAACAGACAGAGAGTATTTCCTTTTGTGAAGAAAAACAAAACAAAAGGCTATCAATATAATATCGTCACCAAAGAATCAAATGGAGAATTCTGAAGAAACCTCTTTACTAGGGAGTGGTGAGAATGTGGAACTTGATGCCACAAGAATAGAATAGATGCATTTAAGGGAAGGCTAGATAAGCACATGATGGATAAAGGGATAGGGATTATGTTGATAGGTAAGTAGGATGGAAAGAGGCTTGAGTGAGGCATGGGCCAAATGCTGTTTTTATGTTATATATTCGATGTAGTTCTATGCAATTGAAGATACTTTTTCTCAGTTTTCACAGAAAGAGCTCCCAAAGAGAAAATGACAATAGTAAAGAAAGTCAAGAGAGATATTACAACAGCTAAGACAGAAAGGTGTAGGTCTTGGCTTTGTGCGATAGTGTAAAATGGGCGATAGCAAGTTGGCAGCCTGTTTTACATCTCTCTTTATTTTTATTTCCATTTGAAGTTGTTAAGGAGGGATGTAAAATGGAGGTGACAATTTGCCATTACCCAAATTACAAAGAACAAAGAACAAAGAACAAAGAAAATTACAGCACAGGAACAGGCCCTTCGGCCCGCCAAGCCTGCGCCGATCCAGATCCTCTATCTAAACATGTCGCCTATTTTCTAAGGGTCTGTATCTCTTTGCTTCCTGCCCATTCATGTATCTGTCCAGATACATCTTAAAAGACGCTATCGTGCCCGCGTCTACCACCTCCGCTGGCAATGCGTTCCAGGCACCCACCACCCTCTGCGTAAAGAACTTTCCACGCATATCCCCCATAAACTTTTCCCCTCTCACTTTGAACTCGTGACCCCTAGTAATTGAATCCCCCACTCTGGGAAAAAGCTTCTTGCTATCCACCCTGTCTATACCTCGCATGATTTTGTACACCTCAATCAGGTCCCCCCTCAACCTCCGTCTTTCTAATGAAAATAATCCTAATCTACTCAACCTCTCTTCATAGCTAGCACCCTCCATACCAGGCAACATCCTGGTGAACCTCCTCTGCACCCTCTCCAAAGCATCTACATCCTTTTGGTAATGTGGCGACCAGAACTGCACGCAGTATTCCAAATGTGGCCGAACCAAAGTCTTATACAACTGTAACATGACCTGCCAACCCTTGTACTCAATACCCCATCCGATGAAGGAAAGCATGCCGCATGCCTTCTTGACCACTCTATTGACCTGCGTTGCCACCTTCAGGGAACAATGGACCTGAACACCCAAATCTCTCTGTACATCAATTTTCCCCAGGACTTTTCCATTTACTGTATAGTTCACTCTTGAATTGGATCTTCCAAAATGCATCACCTCGCATTTGCCCTGATTGAACTCCATCTGCCATTTCTCTGCCCAACTCTCCAATCTATCTATATTCTGCTGTATTCTCTGACAGTCCCCTTCACTATCTGCTACTCCACCAATCTTAGTGTCATCTGCAAACTTGCTAATCAGACCACCTATACTTTCCTCCAAATCATTTATGTATATCACAAACAACAGTGGTCCCAGCACGGATCCCTGTGGAACACCACTGGTCACACATCTCCATTTTGAGAAACTCCCTTCCACTGCTACTCTCTGTCTCCTGTTGCCCAGCCAGTTCTTTATCCATCTAGCTAGTACACCCTGGACCCCATGGGACTTCACTTTCTCCATCAGCCTACCATGGAGAACCTTATGAAACGCCTTACTGAAGTCCATGTATATGACATCTACAGCCCTTCCCTCATCAATCAACTTTGTCACTCCCTCAAAGAATTCTATTAAGCTGGTAAGACATGACCTTCCCTGCACAAAACCATGTTGCCTATCACTGATAAGCCCATTTTCTTCCAAATGGGAATAGATCCTATCCCTCAGTATCTTTTCCAGCAGCTTCCCTACCACTGACGTCAGGCTCACCGGTCTATAATTACCTGGATTATCCCTGCTACCCTTCTTAAACAAGGGGACAACATTAGCAATTCTCTAGTCCTCCGGGTCCTCACCCGTGTTTAAGGATGCTGCAAAGATATATGTTAAGGCCCCAGCTGTTTCCTCTCTCGCTTCCCACAGTAACCTGGGATAGATCCCATCCGGACCTGGGGACTTGTCCACCTTAATGCCTTTTAGAATACCCAACACTTCCTCCCTCCTTATGCCGACTTGACCTAGAGTAATCAAACATCTGTCCCTAACCTCAACATCCGTCATGTCCCTCTCCTCGGTGAATACCGATGCAAAGTACTCGTTTAGAATCTCACCCATTTTCTCTGACTCCACGCATAACTTTCCTCCTTTGTCCTTGAGTGGGCCAATCCTTTCTCTAGTTACTCTCTTGCTCCTTATATATGAATAAAAGGCTTTGGGATTTTCCTTAACCCTGTTTGCTAAAGATATTTCATGACCCCTTTTAGCCCTCTTAATTCCTCGTTTCAGATTGGTCCTACATTCCCGATATTCTTTCAAAGCTTCGTCTTTCTTCAGCCTCCTAGACCTTATGTATGCTTCCTTTTTCCTCTTAGCTAGTCTCACAATTTCACCTGTCATCCATGCTTCCCTAATCTTGCCATTTCTATCCCTCATTTTCACAGGAACATGTCTCTCCTGCACGCTAATCAACCTCTCTTTAAAAGCCTCCCACATATCAAATGTGGATTTACCTTCAAACAGCTGCTCCCAATCTACATTCCCCAGCTCCTGCCGAATTTTGGTATAGTTGGCCTTCCCCCAATTTAGCACTCTTCCTTTAGGACCACTCTCGTCTTTGTCCATGAGTATTCTAAAACTTACGGAATTGTGATCACTATTCCCAAAGTAGTCCCCTACTGAAACTTCAACCACCTGGCCGGGCTCATTCCCCAACACCAGGTCCAGTATGGCCCCTTCCCGAGTTGGACTATTTACATACTGCTCTAGAAAACCCTCCTGGATGCTCCTTACAAATTCTACTCCATCTAGACCTCTAACACTAAGTGAATCCCAGTCAATGTTGGGAAAATTAAAATCTCCTATCAGCACCACCCTGTTGCTCCTACATCTTTCCATAATCTGTTTACATATTTGTACCTCTATCTCACGCTCGCTGTTGGGAGGCCTGTAGTACAGCCCCAACATTGTTACCGCACCCTTCCTATTTCTGAGTTCTGCCCATATTGCCTCACTGCTCGAGTCCTCCATAGTGCCCTCCTTCAGCACAGCTGTGATATCCTCTTTGACCAATAATGCAACTCCTCCACCCCTTTTACCTCCCTCTCTATCCCACCTGAAGCATCGATATCCTGGGATATTTAGTTGCCAATCATGCCCTTCCCTCAACCAAGTCTCAGTAATAGCAATAACATCATACTCCCAGGTACTAATCCAAGCCCTAAGTTCATCTACCTTACCTACTACACTTCTTGCATTAAAACAAATGCACTTCAGACCACCAGTCCCTTTGCGTTCATCATCTGCTCCCTGTCTACTCTTTCCCTTAGTCACGCTGACTTCATTATCTAGTTCCTTACAGGCTTTAGTTACTACCTCCTTACTGTCCACTGACCTCCTCATTTGGTTCCAACCCCCCTGCCACATTAGTTTAAACTCTCCCCAACAGCGTTAGCAAAAGCACCCCCAAGGACATTGGTTCCAGTCCGGCCCAGGTGTAGACCGTCCAATTTGTAATAGTCCCACCTCCCCCAGAACCGGTCCCAATGTCCCAAAAATCTGAACCGCTCCCTCCTGCACCATCTCTCAAGCCACGCATTCATCCTGACTATTCTTTCATTTCTACTCTGACTATCATGTGGCACTGGTAGCAATCCTGAGATTACTACCTCTGAGGTCCTACTTTTTAACTTGGCTCCTAACTCCCTAAATTCTGCTTGTAGGACCTCATCCCATTTTCTACCTATATCATTGGTGCCTATGTGCACAACGACAACTGGCTGTTCACCCTCCCCTTTCAGAATGTTCTGCAGCCGATCTGAGACATCCCTGACCCGTGCACCTGGGAGGCAACATACCATTCGGGAGTCTCGTTTTCGACCACAGAACCGCCTACCTACTCCCCTTACAATCGAATCCCCTATGACTATAGCCCTTCCACTCTTTTTCTCGCCCTTCTGAACAGCAGAGCCAGCCACGGTGCCATGAACCTGGCTACTGCTGCCTTCCCCTGGTGAGCCATCTCCCTCAACAGTATCCAAAACGGTATACCTGTTTTGGAGGGAGATGACCGCAGGGGACACCTGCGCTGCCTTCCTGCTCTTTCTCTGCCTTTTGGTCACCCATTCCCTTTCTCCCTCAGCAATCCTAATCTGCGGTGCAACCAATTCGCTAAACGTGCTATCCACGACCTCCTCAGCATCGCGGATGCTCCAAAGTGAGTCCATCCACAGCTCTAGAGCCATCATGCGGTCTAACAAGAGCTGCAGCTGGACACACTTCCAGCACATGAAGGAGTCAGGGACATCAGCCGTGTCCTTGAGCTCCCACATTGAGCAAGAAGAGCATAACACGGGTCTGAGATCTCCTGCCATTTTTAATCTTAAGCTTAAATTAGCCTTAACTTAGATAAATGAAAAAGGAACGAAAAGTTTTTAACCAATCACACGAATAAAAAATAAATAGAAAAAGCCTTACCTTATCTGCACACCACCGAGTCCTTTTTTTTTGGTTAGAGGAGGAGGGCGGGTGGGAGACACTACAGGTGTCGTGTCTCGGGTTCAGCCGCTGCCCAAATATATAGGACTTACTTACCCAGCTGCCACCTCGCTCTCCCTGTCGCCGCTGCAAAAATCGCACAATCAAGATCTACCACAAAGACCTACTAGACAAATTAGCTAACTTAAAGAAGGACAAGATCCCGGGCCCAGATATATTGGAGGGATTTTTAACCCTCAAGAATGGGTGGATTGGGGGTGGGTGTGCGACCTCATTCTAATGTGCCCACTTCCGGCTTCAATTGAAGCACATTTAGATGCCACTGAGAATCCTACTTGCCGATTTCGAGGATTTCATAATTGGACACAAGTGCATCTGTCAGTACCTTGCTAAGTTGCTGTTGCACCTCTAGCATTCTTCTTCTCAACGATAACCCCCGAGGTTCAGCATCTTTTTCCAGCTGAGTGAAGCTTGGAGAGGATTAGTCCCCTACCCAACTACCACTGCTGCAACAGACTCTCCACAGCTGTCCCTGCCACAACTGTCTGCTCTTGCTCACTTATGAGGTGTGAATCACAAGAAGAAAACCCAACTGTCTAACTGGACCCACTGAAGTGTATCTGTGTTCGTGCATGACTGTAGGTCCTGTGATGGTGCACCATCAGAAGGAATGAGGTCCTCTGAGGAATCTGCCTCCTGGATGTGCTGCGACACTTGCTATACATGTGAAGGCCTTGGAAGACAAAAGAAAAGGATACGATTTAGCCATGGCAAAGTCACATGCTTGAAAAATATTCAACATATTCAGTTTTCTCATTGTTAAGTCATTGATAAAATGAAGGCAGCATATGTGTGTCAGAGAGATTTGTAATTCTGTCACGAGGTATCTGTGAGCTCCCTGTCCCTCCAACTCCGATTGAGAGTGACGCAGATGAGCCACATATCTCCAGGGTATCTCTGTATTTGTGAACTGTACTATTTTTGTCAGACCACCTCCAGTCCTGTCCCTCTCCCTTGCATTTTGTTCTCCCTTCTCCTACTGGGGTGAAAAAAAAAATGCCCATGAGTGAGTGAAGGTGATGTATTCACCTGAGCAATGCAGTGCATTTGGTAAGGGTGCTGATGAGACACATGCATCACATTGCATAAGGTTTGGGGTAAGTGTCAATAGTGGTCGGATAAATGGGAGGAGATGCAGTACATAGAAAGTGCAGGCTAAATGCTACTGAAATTTGAGTGAGTGTGAAGAGTGACATGATGGAGAACACTTGGCAAGACAGAGAGAAAGGCTTTATAGTTGTAGGATGTATGGTCATTTTACATGGGCATGTTTAGTGCACCACAGGTGTGATGCATGAAGACAACAATTTTGTAGGTTCCCCTGCCCCACTTATCAAGTATTAATTGCTAAATTTGTACACTGATCAAGCTGAACATACAGTCCATGTGTTATATTGCACCACCAGCCGGAAAGGCCTACAGCCATTCAATGACAGATATTCAAAAGGCAGGAATCATGCAAACTCATGGAGCCCTGACATTGCTGCCTTATATAACACAGTTTTAGCCAATGAATAGATTGACACCACCATAGATTTCTAGGCTGTGCTGTTAAATGGTCACTTATCATGATCATGTGCTTTCCCCCTCTGGGGAAGTCACATACCAAATATAACTGAGTTCTATCTATAATGTCTCAATAAAGTAGGTTAGAGCCCAGTATCTAAGAAGCACCTCCTTACCGCTGGTACTACATTTCCATTTCTCCCACCAGATATCTTCTAAATAAAACTCTCAATTTAGTATCAATTAACACACAGATAGTTTTGTGGTAGAAACTGTGCTAAGCACTTGGTCAAGATTGATTAAGACCATGCCAGTTAGGAGCCTTCCAACTGGAAAAGATTTCAATTAGGTGACCCAATTTTTAAAGAGCGGAGGTGAGGTGATGAGGAGGGTGGTTCCAGGAGGCTGCAGCCCAGGGGGCATGGGAGTGGTTCCTGGCCATCAATGGGGGGGATTTGGAGGCATTCTAGAGGATATGGGGGTGTGGCATTGTACTGTGTTCTTAAGTCTTCTTTAAATGACAATCACAGGCTTTATAATCAGTTTCAACACAAACACTATTTATTGTCTTACTTATTTTACGTGTGCATGACTTCAGATCCAGGTCTTTTCCTCGCTGTTATGTGTCTTCTCTCTGTAAAGTCATGTGCTGAGTGAGTTTGTTAAAATGGTGTCTCCTCCTTATATATGTCTGATGATGTCATCAGTGGCCTGATCTCTTAAAGATATGGTTTCTTAAAAGTGAAATCACCACTGCACTACATTACTCTGGCCATGACAGGTGGAGGTGCGACGGTAGCTAGGAGCAAGAGAGGCTCAATGCTTCCTGTGAGGCCTGGAGAAGCACTCCTGCTCCTTCTGGCCCACAAGAAAACTTAAAATTAAATTCATCAAACTTACCATTTGGCCCATCATCCAGCTCCTGCAATGTCTGGCTTGAGGTGAGTATTGATTCACCCATCTCCCGCTCAGGCCTCCAACTAAAATTGCAAATCAGGTTCGGATGACATCATCAGACCTGATCTGCGTAGTTAAATCTGGACCATGCTTCCTTCCTGCGGCTGTCCTGCTCGGCTACTCACTAGAGCAGGTTGAGATCGGGTCATGGCGGGAAGGTAGTGGGATCAAAAGGGTTAAGTGACTGTCCTCATTTTAACTAGCACCCAACCCTCCCTCTGCACCCCCACCCCAATGCCTAGTTTCCACCAGACAGGAGGAGTTAAAATTAGTCTTGATTTGAGCCTGAATCCTAAAGGTGCTGGTCAAATTCATGCTGGATCAGGTGCTGTTCAGAAGTTGGAGCTGAGGCCGCATGGTAAAGTTGTTTTACACACACTGTCATTCACTAGTACTTGCTGCTCACACTGGATGGGGGAAAGACTCTCCAACAGTGCAATTCCTAACCTTGAGAAGCACCACATTTGTGAGCATATTCTAAAGGCTTTGATTTCACAAACTCCTTTTTTCTACCTTAAGACTTTGCGCATTTCTCTCCACACTCAGTAAAATGATCGTAATAATAATTTGCGAAAATTATGGGCTGGATTTCACTGCGCGAGCGCGAAAAACAAATCAAGATCATTTCCGGGCCTCAAACCCACTCCCGGTGGGAAACAATAATCAGCCCCGAGTTTCATAAGGGTTTCCCCTTAGTTGCCATGGAGACAGGTTTGGTGATCAATTAGTGGCCACTGAGGCAGGAACTGCGATGGGGCTACTCAAGTGTGAACCTGACTGTGGCTGCTGTTTGAGAGCTGTTACTGCAGACTGGAAGAGCACAGAAGAGCTGAATTCCACAGTTTGACAGGAGAGCCACAGGCCTGCAGCCTGGTGCAGGGCAGCCCCTTGATTCTCAGTTGCAGACCTGGAGGGCCTGCTGGAGCCCATGAGGGACAGGAGGGAGGTCCTCTTCCTGGAGGTTGGCAGGAGGAAGCCACCCACCCAGACGCAGCAGGCATGGATGGATATTGCTGGCACAGTCAGCAGAAGAAGTGTGATTCCCAGAAGTTGGATCCAGTGTCGGAAGAAGTTTAATGACCTGATACGCTATGGCAAGGTGAGTGCTACCCCCAACCCTCAGGCAGGCCTTTGGTTATTCACCCTCCAGCATATACACCAGCTGAGGAACCTTAGGGCACATGCTGCTCCTGAACATGGGAGGGGTCTGAGCCCAGGGTCACAGACCTGGACCCCTCAGAATGACTTAGAGCTGTCTTACTGCTGAGGACCTGCCAGAATTTTGTCCCCAAGGATCCATCCATGGACTTTGGGAGTTGAAATGAAGAACTGCAGTAGCCTGGACTGCTGGAGGATGAAGGAGTCAAAGCAGCTGCCAGGAAATCAAACAGACACATATGGAAGAAGCTTTTGTTGTGGTCACAGAGCAGCTGAATGTTGAAGGAATGGAAGCCCTTCCTGTTGATGGATCTGAGTGGGCATTCGCTGAGTGCCTTGATGGCCACTTGGTCCAGTTGATGATGCCCTGCACCAGGGGAATGCAGTTATGGAGGCGATACCCAATACCTTCTGTGATTGCAAGGCTGTGTTTGTTATTAAATGAATGTGCTGTCCAGCTCTGGCAAATAGGGCATCAGTAACCTGCGAGATGTAATGTTGTACTGTCACTGACCAACTGCCACCAAGGTCCACATCTGATCCTTAGAAGGAGCCAGAAGTGAACAACTTCAAGGCCACAGAGACTTGGACAGCTATTGGAAGGGCATGGTGACCTGTGCTGCAAGGTGTGAGTCTTCACCGACGAGGGTACAGATGTCTGTGACCTTTTTCCCGAGAGACCCAGTCTCCTGCAGCACTGGTTCTCAGTCATCTCTTAATGGGTGGCACAGTGGCGCAGTGGTTAGCACCGCAGCCTCACAGCTCCAGCGACCCGGGTTCAATTCTGGGTACTGCCTGTGTGGAGTTTGCAAGTTCTCCCTGTGTCTGCGTGGGTTTCCTCCGGGTGCTCCGGTTTCCTCCCACATGCCAAAGACTTGCAGGTTGATAGGTAAATTGGCCATTAGAAATTGCCCCTGGTATAGGTAGGCGGTAGGGAAATATAGGGACAGGTGGGGATGTGGTAGGAATATGGAATTAGTGTAGGATTAGTATAAATGGGTGGTTGACGGTCGGCACAGACTCGGTGGGCCGAAGGGCCTGTTTCAGTGCTGTATCTATACAAAAAAAAAGCTCCATCTTTGGCAGTGGATTCTATGCTGAGGGTATGGCCTCCATGACGTGCTGCCCTTCATCTCTCTCCCCTACCCTCCTGATGCCTGGGACTCTGCCTTCCTGCAGAGGGTACTGCACCTCATCGCCACTGGACTCAAAATCTAAGAGTTGTGCCCCCATTGCCAGCTGCAGCCTTCCTTGTGCTCAGGTGGACCCCAGTTGTGCCTGGCAGCCTTGCCCCTACTCTTATGCCCGCATGATGCTAAGAAGGGTAACTACTCCAGCACTGACTGAATGTTGACTGTCCACTCTCCCCACCACCAATGCTGAGCCAATGGCTAATGTCTCCCAATGGGCGAGGGGCACCCTCTGCACAGAGCACACTTTTATGGGGCCCAGCTAATTCCCTGGGGTGACCATGACTCGCTCCCCACTGTATGTCTGTGTCCATTCAGCTGGTCTGCCCCAGAATGTGTGCAGTCTATGTAGCCCCTCGAAAATCACAACATTCCCCTTAACAAGGTCTTAATGGACTGTTTAATTGTCTGGTGATACTGGCTGGTGCTGGAAACGGCTTCAGGAATCTGGCATGCCAGCTGGCACTCGTGTTTTCGACAGCCACCTACCTCTGTTCCTACCCCTGGTGGGACCCAAAAATTCAGCCCTATGTCTCTGCAAGTCATTCCTAAACATGTTCACCTCCTGGAAATCTGCTCCAATGAGCTTTATGTAAGGAAAATCGTTGGCTGTTAGGAATGCAGGATCTAACCGAGTTAGTTCAATAAAAAGACTTACAGGACTTGCCTATTTCACACTACAATATCACAATCTATCTTGTTGAAGTGGAGAAACAGCATTTTTAATTCTCATCAAGTTATCTATCGGCAGTTCGGCATTGAACACGTCGCCTTACCATCCAGGAGAGCAGCGAGGAGGAGCAGACCTGCGGGAGGAACAAAGAGCGGGGAGCAGCTAAATAAAGGCCCAAGGATCGCGGCCTACAGCACTTACCTTCCAGGAGAGCAATGGACAGGAGTCCAGGAGCACCTGAGTTTGTAAAAAAAGTGAACAGTAACATGGGTGGCACAGTGGCGCAGTGGTTCGCACCTTCACAGCTCCAGTGACTCCGGTTCGATTCTGGGAACTGCCTGTGCGGAGTTTGCAAGTTCTCCCTGTGACTGTATGGGTTTCTGCTGGGTGCTCCGGTTTCCTCCCACAGCCAAAGACTTGCAGGTTAATAGGTAAATGGGCCATTGTAAATTGCCCGTAGTGTAGGTAGGTGGTAGGAGAATTTTGGGGATGTGCTAGGGAATATGGAATTAATGCAGGATTAGTATAAACGGGTAGTTGTTGGTTGGCACAGACTCGGTGGGCCGAAGGGCCTGTTTCAATGCTCTATGACTATCACAGAAAAGCTGTAAGCTGATTGGTTGATGAGTAACTGTTGTTAGGGAGTATCTGTAAATAGTTGGGTTAGTATACTACTGTTAGGGTGCATGTGTAAATACCTACAAATTAGAAAAAAGCTTAAAATTAAAGTTTATGTAACTATTTTATAATTAATTAAGGCACATAAGCAGAGGGAAAAGCTGGTGAGTTGACTGTTCTGTTTAATTTAAAGCAGTAAGGATTATTACTGAGGTTATTGCGACTATTGGTAACATTTTAGTATTGGTAGGTTATATTAATAGTGCTAAGGTAGATTAGTTTGGACATCACAGGGAAGCAGGTAGCTGATTGTCTGGGTGAGACGTCGAAGCTACAAACAGCGCAAGGGGGGTGGTGGGGAGAGAGCGACGAGGCACAGAGAGCTAGTCAGGGAGTATCTGATGGGTATTTTCTTACTTTCTATTCTCTGCTGATATCTATTTTTGCTCTAACATTTAAGTCTATCTAGTAAGTAGAAGCTGATACACCAGTAGTCGGTAGGTGGTTACCTGTTTGTTCATTTTATTTATAACCATTTTATTGTGTTTATTTAACTGCCAATTTTAGTGCAGTAAATAAATAATTCGAGGCATGGCAGGATTGCTCATACCTGTCAAGTGCACATCCTACAGGGGATTCTATAGTTAGGGGAACAGATAGGCGTTTCTGTGGTCGTGTTGCCTCCCTGGTGCAAGGGTCATGGATATTGCCGAGCAGCTACAGAGCATTCTGGAGGGCAAGGGTGCACAGCCGGCGGTCGTGGTCCACATTGGTATCAACGATATAGGTAGAAAAAGGAATGAGGTCCTGTAGGCTGAGTTTAGGGAGTTAGGAAAGAAATTAGCAAGCAGGACCTCAAAGGAAGTATAAAGAAAACCCTATATGCCAAACGAGAAACATTAATTTCATCAGTTGGAAACTTACATTAGACTTTTAATGAAAAAGTCCGAAAGTAACTTTAAAAAAAAAACTAGCTGCTAAGATGGCCACTGCAATTTACATCTGAAATACCAGGAGACTGAACTGGAGACAAAAGTCTAACAAAAAGCCCAGCCAAGGCAATGGCCTTCTCGAAGCGATTGAATTACTTAAAATGGCTTCATTTGCACCCCATTCACAGCAATCCTCATATATTGACTTTGAAAGAGCAAACCCCCCTCTAAGTGTAATTTGACATCCAAAAAACCTGAAGCAACCATGTGACCATCTGTCCATCTCAGGGGAGTTGTTACACAGAAAAAGAGAGAAGCAGTAACTGAGTGTGCAACAGCAGAGAAGGATGCAGGCTTCCTTTTCTCTCTCCCCAGAAAACATCAAGTTTGAAAACCATCTGTGAGTGGGGGACTCTCCAAGCCTACAGACTGCTACAGCCAGCAACCAGGGGAACAGAGCCAAATACAATTCTGCCTGCAAGAAAACCCTGAGCAAAGCAGGACAACCAAAGTGCACTTTGACCAGCGAGGACTTCAAGAATACAGTTCAGCCAAGGACTACCGGATCATCCACTTCACAGACTGTGTACAAAGAACAAAGAACAGTACAGCACAGGAACAGGCCATTCAGCCCTCCAAGCCTGCGCCGATCTTGATGCCTGCCGAAACTAACACCTTCTGCACTTCCGGGGCCCATATCCCTCTATTCCCTTCCTATTCATATATTTGTCAAGATGTCTCTTGAACATCGCTATCGTATCTGCTTCCACCACCTCCCCTGGCAGCAAGTTCCAGGCACTCACCACCCTCTGTGTAAAAAACTTGCCTCGCACATCCCCTCTAAACTTTGCCCCTCGCACCTTAAACCTATGTCCCCTAGTAACTGACTCTTCCACCTTGGGAAAAAGCTTCTGACTATCCACTCTGTCCATGCCGCTCATAACTTTGTAAACCTCCATCATGTCGCCCCTCCACCTCCGTCGTTCCAGTGAAAACAATCCGAGTTTTTCCAACCTCTCCTCATAGCTAATGCCCTCCAGACCAGGCAACATCCTGGTAAACCTCCTCTGTACCCTCTCCAAAGCCTCCACGTCCTTCTGGTAGTGTGGCGACCAGAATTGCACGCAATATTCTAAGTGTGGCCTAACTAAGGTTCTGTACAGCTGCAACATGACTTGCCAATTTTTATACTCTATGCCCCGACCGATGAAGGCAAGCATGCCGTATGCCTTCTTGACTACCTTATCTACCTGCGTTGCCACTTTCAGTGACCTGTGGACCTGTACGCCCAGATCTCTCTGCCTGTCAATACTCCTAAGGGTTCTGCCATTTATTGTATACCTCCCACCTGCATTAGACCTTCCAAAATGCATTACCTCACATTTGTCCGGATTAAACTCCATCTGCCATTTCTCCGCCCAAGTCTCCAACCGATCTATATCCTGCTGTATCCTCTGACAATCCTCATCATTATCCGCAACTCCACCAACCTTTGTGTCGTCCGCAAACTTACTAATCAGACCAGCTACATTTTCCTCCAAATCATTTATATATACTACAAACAGCAAAGGACCCAGCACTGATCCCTGCGGAACACCACTAGTCACATCCCTCCATTCAGAAAAACACCCATCCACTGTTACCCTCTGTCTTCTGTGACTGAGCCAGTTCTGTATCCATCTTGCCAGCTCACCTCTGATCCCGTGTGACTTCACCTTTTGCACCAGTCTGCCATGAGGGACCTTGTATTTAAGTTCCATTTATTCTGGACTTTAATCCAATCAACAAATCTATTCGTGTGTGTGTGTGTGTGTGTGTGTGTGTGTGTGTGTGTGTGTGTGTGTGTGTGTGTGTGTGTGTGTGTGTGTGTGTGTGTGTGTGTGTGTGTGTGTGTGTGTTTCTCCTGTGAACGTGTAGCTTTTTTTAGCATTTTTAAATCGGGGTTAGAGTTTCAAGTATAATAAACTTACCTCTTCCTTGTTTAAATGCAAGAAAAATGTCGGATTGTAAAGGTAAAGGTAAACGGTAAAACACTCACAGAGGTGGTAAGCACAACTACGGTTTAAAAAGGAATAAACCCTGTTGTGGTCAAATAAGAGGAAGGACACGAGGGGGCAAATGTGACTCCCCTCTTCATTTGGCCGTAACAGTAGCAATCTCCAGATTATTCCCAAGGCCACATGCTACTGAGTATAGAAATAGGAGAAAACACCAAATGGATGCACAGCTAGAGAGATGGCGCAGGAAGGAGGGCTTCAGATTACTGGGGCATTGGGACCAGTTCTGGGGAAAGTGGGACCTTTACAAGCTGGATTGTCTGTGCCTTAACAGGACTGGGACAAATATCCTTGCAGGAAGGTTTGCGAGTACTGTTGGGGAGGGTTTAAACTAGATTGGCAGGGAGTTGGGAACTTGAGGGCAGTTTCAGATAGGACAGATTCAGGGCAGGGAACAGGAGGCAGAAAATTACTGAGTGACTCTGAAAGACAGAAGAAGCAAAGGTTAAAAAGTGTGCAGCACAGGAATTTGGCAGTGTTAAAGGCATTTATTTAAATGCAAGAAGAGCAAATAAACCCGATGAGCTGAGGGCACAGATAGACACATGGCAGCATGATATCATTGGCATAACGGAAATTTGGCTTAAAGAGGGGCAAGAATGGCAGCTCAACATCCCTGGATATAGAGTTTTCAGGCAGGATAGAGAGGGGGATAAAAAAATGAGGGGGATGTAGCATTATTAGTTAAGGAATCAATAACAGCTTTGAGGAGGGATGATATGCGAAATGAATCATCAAATGAGGCCATATGGGTCGAGCTCAGAAATAAAAAAGGGACAGCCACACTACTTTCTGTGCTTTGGCCTCCTTGTCTCGAGAGACAATGGATAAGCACCTCGAGGTGGTCAGTGGTTTGTGAAGCAGCGCCTGGAGTGGCTATAAAGTCCAATTCTAGAGTGACAGACTCTTCCACAGGCGCTGCAGATAAAATTGGTTGTCGGGGCTGTTACACAGTTGGCTCTCCCCTTGCACTTCTGTCTTTTTACCTGCCAACTGCTAAGTCTCTTCGACTCGCCACACTTTAGCCCTGCCTTTATGGTTGTCCGTCAGCTCTGGCGATCACTGGCAACTGACTCCCATGACTTGTGATCAATGTTTTAGGACTTCGTGTCGCGTTTGCAGACGTCTTTAAAGTGGAGACATGGACGGCTGGTGGGTCTGATACCAGTGGTGAGCTCGCTGTACAATGTGTCCTTGGGGATCCTGCCATCTTCCATGCGGCTCACATGGCCAAGCCATCTCAAGCGTCATTGGCTCAGTAGGGTGTATATGCTGGGGATGTTGGCCACCTCGAGGACTTCTGTGTTGGAGTTATGGTCCTGCCACCTGATGCCAAGGATTCTCCGGAGGCAGCGAAGATGGAATGATTGAATGGCTGACAGACATTGTCCAGGCCTCCCTGCAGTAGAGCAAGGTACTGAGGACACAGGCTTGATACACTCGGACTTTTGTGTTCCCTGTCAGTGCGCCATTTTCCCACACTCTCTTGGCCAGTCTGGACATAGCAGTGGAAGTCTTTCCCATGTGCTTTTTGATTTCTGCATCGAGAGACAGGTTACTGGTGACAGTTGAGCATAGGTAGGTGAACTCTTGAACCACTTGCAGAGCATGGCCACCGATATTGATGGAGGGAGCATTTCTGACGTCCTGCCCCATGATGTTCGTTTTCTTGAGGCTGATGGTTCGGCGTTGCAGGCAGCCGCAATCCTGTCGATGAGTCTCTGCAGACACTCTTCAGTGTGGGATGTTAATGCAGCATCGTCAGCAAAGAGGAGTTCCCTGATGAGGACTTTCCTCCCACAGCCAAAGACTTACAGGTTGATAGGTAACTTGGCCATTGTAAATTGCCCCTAGTGTCGGTCGGTGGTCGGGAATATGGGATTAATGTAGGATTAGTATAAAATGGGTGGTTGATGGTCAGCACAGACTCGGTGGGCCAAAGGGCCTGTTTCAGTGCTGTATCTCGAATAACTTTGAATAAATAAATAAGTGAGAGACCTTGGAGTGCATGTCCACAGGTCCCTGAAGGTGGCAGGAGAGGTAGATAAAGTGGTGAAGAAGGCATATAGAATGCTTTCCTTTATTGGCCAAGGTATAGAATACAAAAGCAGGGATTTGATGCTGGAACTGTATAAGATGCTGTTAGGCCACAGCTGGAGTGTTGCATACAGTTCTGATCACCACCTTACAGGAAGGACATGATTGCTCTGGAGAGAGTACAGAGGAGATTTACAAGAATGCTGCCAGGGCTTGAAATTTGCAACTTTGGGGAAAGATTGGAGAAGCTAGGGTTGTTTTCCTTAGAGCAGAGGAGGCTGAGGGGACTTAATTTAGGTGTACAAAATTATGAGGGGCCGAGATAGAGTAAACAGGAAGGATCTGTTTCCCCTAGCGGAGAGGTCAATAACCAGGGGGCATAGATTTAAGGTGATTGGTAGAAGGATTAGAGGGGACATGAGGAAACACTTTTCTACCCAGAGGGCAGTGGGTGTCTAGAATTCATTGCCTGGATCGGTGGTGGAGGCAGAAACTCTCAACTCATTTAAAAGGTACCTGGACCTGCACCTGAAGTGCTGTAACCTGCAAGCCAAGGGCCTGCTGGAAGGTGGGATTAGATTGGGCGGCTAGTTTTTTTTTCCAGCTGGCGCAGGCACAATGGGCTGAATGGCCTCCTTCTGTGCCGTAACTTTTCTATGGTTCTTATGGTTCTATGGACTTTTCCTGAGCAAGCTCCCTGTAATTTACAAGAATAACAATGACACACAGAAGCCTGATGCTGCCTCCCCATATATGAAAAAACTTCAACTGATAAGTCAGCGAAAAGCTTTCTGGTTTTGAACTGAGGGGGAATTGTCTTATGCTATCTGTCACAGTTATAATAATGAAGGTGCATTGTGCAGTCAAGTGCTGAAATGATCTGCTCAGTTGTTGCAGGTCTCAAACACAGTGTATGACCCAGCTAATAAGCATCAGTACCTATCTGAGTCAGATGACTTTTTCATCTCAACCGGCCTCATCTTGCTTCTGATTACACATTCTGTACTCCACCTTTAATCAGGCAGCAGCCAATAATTAGCTCAGAATCACAAGATCAAAGTATTTAAATAATATAAATAAATAGTTGCTTTTACTATCAGACCCACCGGCCATCCATGTCTCCGCTTTAAAGACGTCTGCAAACGCGACATGAAATCCTGTGACATTGATCACAAGTCGTGGGAGTCAGTTGCCAGCGTTCGCCAGAGCTGGCAGGCAGCCATAAAGACGGGGCTAAAATGTGGCGAGTCGAAGAGACTTAGTAGTTGGCAGGAAAAAAGACAGAGGCGCAAGGGGAGAGCCAACTGTGCAACAGCCCCGACAAACAAATTTCTCTGCAGCACCTGTGGAAGTGCCTGTCACTCTAGAATTGGCCTTTATAGCCACTCCAGGCGCTGCTTCACAAACCACTGACCACCTCCAGGCAAATATCCATTGTCTCTCGAGATAAGGAGGCCCAAAAGAAAAAGAAAAAAAACAGAAACCATACTGTAGGTTACTTTCATGAGTCAGACCTCTGTGGCTTTACTGCATTAGACAATTTTATTTTTGTGGCTTCAGCATTTTTCAAAAGAATAAATATTACCACCCCCCGATTTCCATTTGTTTAACCTCTGCAACATGCCACTAAGATGGCCAATTACTTTTAAATCAAGCACAATATCAGTTATAAGAAATCAGAAATAGGAGCTGGAGTAGGCCATTGGGCCTTTTGAGTCTGCCATGCCATTCAATATGACCATAGCTGATCTACCTCAACTCCACCTTCCCATGTTATCCCCATAGCCCTTGATTCCTTTCGTGTCCAAAATAACAATCAATCTCTGTCAACAACTGAGCATTCACAGCCGTCTGGAGCAGAGAATTTCAAAGATTCACAATCCTTTGAGTGAAGAAGTTCCTCCTCATCTCAGTCCTAAATGTTCGACCCCTTATTCTCAAACCGTGACCCTATAATTCTGGACTCTGCAGCCAGGAGAAATAGGCTTACAGCATCCACTCTATCAACCCCTGAAGAATTCCATAGGGAACATAGGCCCAGTTTACTCAACTTCTCCTCATAGGACAATCCCTGCATCCCAGAAACCAGTCAAATGAACCTTCGTTTCACTCTCTCCAAGGAAGGTATATCCTTCCTTATTTATAACTCAGTTCAGTTTTTTTCGATACCTGATATAATAAGATGCAGCTGCCTTGTGTACTGAATTTATCCCCTGTCAGCCGACTTGGAAACCGGAAACATTAGAACAACTGTACAGGATCAGGAATTGCTCATTTGGTGATTTTAAAGCAATGATCCAGATACAATCTTCAGCAAGAATTCCAAGGCCATTTTTGCAACTCCACCATCCTGATCAAAAAGATCTAGTCCATCAGCAGGTGCAGCATCAACAGCAAGAGGAACCAGTGCTGGTCATTTATACACAATACATTCGAAAAATGACAAGCAGCAGAAGGCTAGTGGATCCATCACGCCTGCCACCCACCATGATATCTGGAGCATCAGGACTGGGCATGTATTACCCTCCCAGTAAACTATGTAATCTCCTCAGAGAGAGAGAGAGAAAAAAAAACAAGGCCAATAAGGGAAAAGTATCTGGAAAATTCCTCTCCCACCTCCTCAGGTGATCAAACCAGTCCAGGAGATCTTGTATATGTTAACTGTTAATCTACTTACCTTTTATAGGATGCAATATTTACCCCAGCTAAGAGCCGGTCCAGCTCCCTTTTGAAGGCTTAGAGAGTCAGTACACACTGCCCAAGTTGGCAATGATTAATTCCAAAGGCTCACTACTGCCTGGGAAAAGGAGAACTGACTAACATCCAGCTTCCTCCTAACCTTTGTGTGTGAAATCAATCCCAGTCATTTCCAGCAATGTGATCTCCAGGCATGATTGGCGAGGCAATTACTCAATCATCTCCATTCTGACCGTGATTTGTCACTTGACGCAGCTTAAAAAATGCTTGGTGAGGTGCTGCATCCCTGACTCCACATGCTTTTGTGTGCTCTTACATATTGAACTACTCCCTCTGAAGGCAGAGCTACCTTGGATACAACATCCTAATATAGCTGAGGTGTTTGACTCCCAATATTGTTGTCTAACTACACTGCAATCTATCTACCTGTTGCTATGCAATTGTGAATGTCATGTGGCTTGGCCGCCAACTTAACATATGAGGATATATAAAATGCAAGCCTCTGTGAGTGTCACAATACCTTATGTGCATCAAAACCCTTTGGGTAAAGCTGGCAGTATTACATTGACCACCTTGTTTCCACTACACTTGATATTCAGACCCATTGCAGTTCATGAAATTGGATTTTAATTGGGGCGTGTAACAGGTGGAAGCTAGGAAGCTTCTGCCCAACATAATTTTTTGTCCCCTCAAGTTTTGGATAACACATGAGATCTTTATGTCTCGAAATGCACACAGGGATAAAATCCAACTTCGACGGCAGGTGTCGCAAAATGGGCAACACAGATCAGCTGCCTGCTGCACAGTGCCAGTCTGCCCGCTGTCTGATACTCACTTCTTGAAGTTGGCAGCATGCTTAAATTATTTAAATGAGCACCGTGGCCCAATTTGCAGCCGGCTCCCTTGGTTGGGTTGAGTGCTATCTGTGCAGGGCCGATTCCAGGCACATAAGTCAGTGCAGACAAATTTCCACCCCTAGCAGTCCAAATAAACAAACTGACACTTTAGCTCAGAGGAACTGATGATCCCTTTAAATATAAATGGTGTCCTCCCAAAGCTGTGATTGACCACAATTTCCGCGACTGATGCTGGATTAGCAACTCGGATGTCAGAGCGGTTGAGAAGGGCTTTTGGGTCCCAAAATAAGCATGGGATCCTAATTAGCATGGTTACTTAAATAACTATTGGAAACACTATTGGATTACTATCTTATGCTGGCTTTGTCTGTTAAATCAAACAACACTTTATGGGAATAAAGTATTATTTGAAGCTCTGCTCTAAATTAAAATGTTAAAATAAACTTATTAGGCAGCCTGTCTTAAAGGCCTCCAGACATCAAAGTGGGGGTGGGGGGGGGAGAATGGATTGGTTGGGGCAAGGGTTGAGGGTTGCCTTAGACTTCTGTCAAAAATGAGCACTAATTTGTCAAATCTGTTTTTGAATGCCCCTGGTGAGCTGCTGTCACCAAACGCGAAGCTCACTACAGCACAGGAGGGCAGGAGATTGGACAATTATCTCACTGAGCCATTTGGCAGGTCAGGCTTGAGTTGTTGAGGGGGGGGGGCACGGGAGTAGGAAATCCCAGGGGTAGGTCTTAGTTGGGCCTACAGCATGATAAAGGCTATCCATGGGCCTGGAGGAAGCACTCCTGCTTCTCCTCCTTGCCCCATAAATATAAAAATTAAAAGTTCCTTTGGCTGTTTTTTGAGTGGCTTGAAGGACCACTGGTTAGACCCATTCAGATCCTACTACAAATGGCCAGATTCTGCACCTGAGTTTGTAATCTGTGCCTGTAAATTGTAATTAGGGTCCTACAATCAGCATAGGACACCTGTTTGCATATCTGGCACCTGCCAGAGACAGGGAAGCTTTGGGCCATTACAGTACTCCCCAACCCTTGATTTTCAGGTAAGAAATAGGCGGCCAGCCAACAACCAGCATCTTATGAAAGAATTTTTTTTTAATACATTGGGCATTTTAAACCTGGTATGAGTAGGATAAAACTGTCTAACCTTATAGCACTTACAGAGGAAGCTTTCACAGCAACAGTCTCGGCTTAATTTGAATACAGTTGAGACACAGAGATTATAGTGCCATATTTTAATCCACTGCACACCTCCCTCTATTTCTTAATTTTGTTTAATAAAGAAGAAAGAAAGACTTGCATTTATGTAGCGCCTTTACAGCCAATGAAGTGTAGTTACTGGTGTAATGTAAGAATACAACATAAGACAAATCACAGAAGACTGCAGCGTGGGACATCTAATCAGCGACCTCTGATAAAACTTCAGAAGCAGAGTATTCTCATTAGCAGCATGAAAAGGTTAATGTTATTGCTTCAAGAAACTCTTAATAAATTAACACACCACTATGCAGTGCTACCAACAATTTGTACCCATTTTCTAAAAACTGTTATTTGTCACTGGTTCCCATTTTAAATAATGAATCCAGGCTTTGCTGGATGTTGTAAAATCCTCACAGAACCCTGATTATCAATGACCACCTGCGTAACACTTCCACAGATCAAAATGATGTAGCTTATAGCTAATAAAACCTCAAGGCTAAGTGGATCAACCCAGATGAGAAGCTGGTGAATCATTCACTAGTGGGGGTGCCATATGTCTCAGACATAAAGAACATCTGGCATCAACCTTCCTAACTCAAAGAGATGGAGACCTCATCAGTGGGATTCCCACTAGTGCTTTAATGACACGAATCCCAAGTTTTAAGAGGAATCCGAAACATACTTTCCCAATGGAAAACAAAAATCAATAAAATTACATCGGACAAACTGTTTATGCACATTTCAAGAAAAATATTTCATGTCCATAGCAGATCGTCTTTTGTGGAATACACTTAAACAATTAACCATTGAATGTCTGAATACTTTCATTTGATTTGTGTCCTTTACAAACAATTTCTTTAAAAAAAAAACTTGCTTTTATATGGTACCTTTCCCATCCTCTGAACATCCCAAAGTCAATGAAATTCTTTTGACATCTAATGTCTGTTGTTATGTTGGCAAAATCAGCAGCCAAAGCCTCACAAACGACAGTGAGATATATAATCAGAGAACTTGCTCCAGTGGTGTGACTACGGCAGGAATGTTGACCAGGGCTTCTTGTGCATTGTCACTGTAAATTCAGTGGAAACAACATTTAAGTTGGGTTTCTTTCAGAGTTATGGTGACGGAGCAGGACAAGCCCAAAGGAAATTAACCACTTCTGCAGTTTTTCTTGAGTTAGTATTAGATATCTCCTGATCTATCTCTGTAATCTCCTGCATCCCTATAACTTTCCGAGATCTCTGCGCTCCTCCCACTTGGGCCACTTGAACACCCTGATTTTAATTGCTCCACCATTGGTGGCTTTGCCTTCAGTTAATTGAGCCATGAGGTTTGGCATTCTCTCCTTCAATCTCTCCACCTGTCTACCTCTCTCTCCTTCTTGAAGATGCTCCATAAAACCTACCTCTTTGACCATTTTTTGGACGCCTCTCCTGGTATCTCTTTATGTAGCTCAGTATTAAAATTTGTTTGATAATGCTCCAGTGAAGTGCCTTAGGATCTTTTATTACATTACATGTGCTATATAAATGCAAATTGTTGTTGTTGATATAGGTTGCTCTCTACCTACCTGTCTGGATTTTCACATGTGCACCTCACTTCAACAATTAGTACACGCAAACCATCCTCTTCTCAAGGACAGCAGGTGTAAGGGCATCACTAACAGATGTGCATACCTGTCTACTGGAAATACCCCCATCACATTGCACTGTGCTCTCTATAGCACAGCATGAAATAAGATATCCCAAGGTGATCAACAGCCAGTGTGCCTCACTTGGCCTGTATCTGCAAGGATACCGCCTAGCAAATCAGGAAGCCGCCATCACACCTACCCATCATTGACCGGGGCACTGTCCTCACGGGGTCTGGGTCGAAAGACAACCAGAAGCAGAGCTGTGGTATCTGCTGCAATGACATCTGCAGTGACTGGGCATCGTAGGGCTGGCACACCCAGTGAGAGTAGCAGTCAATGGTAGCTTGGAACTTGATGCCACCTCCTTGCAGTCATGGTACAGGACTGACCTAGGAGGATGAAACTGTGAGATAGCTCAAACGGCCATCCTCTTTGCAACAAATTCATGCAGCAGAAGCTCCATCAAGAAGGGGCTTGAATATTGGGTTGCTGTGCCATTTACATGGAAATTCATACCTTTATTAGATTTCCTTTCCCTTCATTTTAGTCTGTTGCTTTTTGGACCACTGCCTCTTTAGCAAAGACAAAGGCTGCTAATTGGTTGAAAAGCCTTCGAAGCACTTTAGCAGCTCTCTGGAATTGTTGTCCCCTTATGTTGACGTTCCACTTGAAATGTCCCCTACCCTTCATGTAATGCCCTCCTGCCACCACTAGTCTGCTCTCTGCCCCATTCAGATCTGCATCTGAAGCTAAACAAATGAGTCAACCTCAAAAAACTGGTCGGAATAAGTGCACATACCCCTGGAACTCCCTGAAACCCACTAAGAGACATTTGGGTCCAAATTACTTCAATAGTGAAAAGTTGTTATTTCATCTGTAGTCAATTGTTGCAAATTCAGAGCTTGATAAATGACTTTAGATTCCAATTTGTTCCTTTGCTGGTACAAAAGATGTAATTCCTATAACCTACCCAGTGGTCTCATTAAAATCTCATTTTACAATATGAGCACAGTGTATTCCGTGGTTCAGTGGTAGCATTTTTGTTTTTTGAGTCAGAAGGTTGTGCGTTTGAGTCACAGTCTAGAAATTTAAGCACAAAATTAGGCTGACGCTCCAGTACAGTATTGAGTGAGTGTTGCACTGTTGGAGGTGCCCTCTTTCAGATGAGATGTCAAACCAAATCCCTGTCTTTCCTCTCAGGTGGGCACAAAGAATCCCACAATACCATTTTGAAAAAGAACAAAGGAGCCCTGGCTAATATTTATCCATCAATCAACATCACATAAAACAGATTATCTGGTCATTATCCCACTGCTGTTTGTGGGCACTGGCTGTGTACAAATTGGCGGCTGTATTTCCTACATTACAATGGTTTTTATATTTCATTGGCCTTAAGATGCTTTGGATGTCCCGAGGTTTTAAAAGGTGTTATACAAATGCAAGTCCTTTTTTTTTCTTTTACCTTACAGGAAGACCTTTTTTACCTAGAGGGTGATTGGAATGTGGAACTCTCTACCACAGGGAATAGTCGAGATAAATAGCACTGATGCATTCAGGGGGAGTTAGATAAGCACATGAGGGAGAAAGGAATAGAAGGATATGTTGACGGGGTTAGATGAAGAGAGGTGGGAAGAGGCTTGTGTGAAACAATAGCATGGACCTGTTGGGCTGAATGGCCTGGTTCTGTGCTGTAGTACTTTGTATTGTCTTCTAAAACAAAGCCCAGGAAAGTAAAAAAAAAATGACTGCCATTATATTTCATTGATCTATGTATTGGAATTGGAACGGTCAGCAATGACTTCTTTGAGGAACACCATTAGTTAATTGGGATGAATTGGTTTCCATTCAGGGGTTTCAACTGGATGGTCTTTACCTGCTTTAGGATCAGGTCATGGAAGATGGGGAGGATAGTGAGGGCTAAGTAGATGCTTGTACACAGGGACACCCAATCTCGACGTTCCCTAAGGATGTTGTTGGGTTGGGCCAGGACAGTTCATTATACTTGTGATCCTTAAAGCAGGTGGTGATGTACTTCTCCCTACGAATCTGCTCAGTTGCCCTGTCAGGAATTTGGTGCCTACCTCTTGCATAGCCTGCAGAAACAGGATCCTGTCTACTTGTACTTTCGCAGCCCTAAGAAAAAGCTGTATTTTAGTCCCACCAACTAGTATATAGCCGACAAGTGCATAATCCATATGTTTCTGTTGGGGGAGGGGTGTTGCTGTAGCAAAAGGAGGCATTTTCTCATCTTTATCAATTAGGGTTGTCTTGATCTATGCCAGATAAGGGTCCTAAGTGCCGTCTCAGTTGGCAGCGAGTTGTTTGAGGAAATCTCAGTGCTAATCATGGCATGCTGTAACACTGGGCATAATAGACTTGAGGGCAGGACCAAAAGATGCACCTGTTTGGCTGAAGCCTCTTCAGCACTTATCAGACACACAGGGCAAACGATTTATATGTTCAGGGAATAAATTTGAGTTGCCTCTTTCAGATGTTACTGCCCGCAATAATTGTGAGGGCGTTTGCCTGAATTCCTACTGCTAAAAAAAAACTGATTTTTAAAATATAAGTCCATTTCTTCCCATTTACTTCTGTTTCATATGCTACAGAGACATAATGAAGGTTTTCAATGCAGTGCATTATCAGAAATGTAAGATGTGCATTTATAGACACCTTCCAGAAATGTCTAAAAAGGCACTTCACATGGAAGAGCAAATAAGGTGCAGCTGTTCTCCTGGAGTGGAATCACAGTAGGTGAGAGCACGGATTGGAGAATGAAGACAATATGTTACGAATTTGCCCTGCAATTAATCACTTTGTAGTGTAGGGACAATTCTTATGTCAGGAATCGCAGACAGCAAAACACAAGTGCAGTAATTGTAACTTCAGGTAATAATGTAAAATTATCTGCCTGTTATGTACTTCCCTGGTTATCAGTTCCACTGATGGGAAAGTCGGGCATGGAATGAAATGAAAGAAATGACGGGAAAAGGAAATCTAATAATTAATGGACACAATACGCCTGAAACAGAGATGTCAATGCACATTACACTTTATTTGAGTCCTGTAACATGCATGTGAGATAAGCATTTCCCTCACATGCTTGATTTGCTTAAGTACATTGTCGCCTCTGATTGCCAGTTCACTGTTGCTTGCCCATCAGTCGATAAAAGCCACAGCAGCACCAGAATTGTTTATAAGGACAGTGGCAGAGATTAATAATATCACCCAGGTGCAAAATTGTGATGGAGGAATATGATTGGAGTTGGGACATATGTATTAATCTCTTTTGAAAACAGTTATTTTCCATCATATTGATGACAATTATTGAGCTAATGAATTGTTTGGAGCACTTTACACTGTTACTGATGGAGGTAATGATTTATACAAAGAGGAGCCTGACAAATCATTATAATGTGCCTGATTATCTGCACTGGTTGTAAATGCAGGATTCTTTGTCAGTGTGCTTGTCGCTATGGAAACCGGAGCACAGACAGTGATTGCTGCTTTAGCCGGTGTTTCTGGAGTCACTGTAGAACAAACCATGAACTAAAATTTTTCAAAGAGGTATTGTGGTGAGGTAGAGGTCTATCTTTTCCTCTTTCTCTACTTTTAATGCAATCTCTACATCCCCTGCATTACAAATCACTCACTGGACCAGAGGAATACATTCAAGTGTTACTTCTTATCTGATCTCTAGGAGGTGTGCAAGAGCTAGCTAGAAAGAATCATCCCTCCCGTTACCACTCGCTGTGGGGAAATTGCCTAGGTGTTGAAAATCAGCAGACCTTCAACCCCTGCATAACTGGTGGGATTGGCCTACCACAAAACTGTGCCATTGATCCCACAGAAGTATCTGGGTTCGGGGGAAGGTTCCCTCATCTGAATGAAGCTGGGTGGTACCATTGTGCCAGAGGGGTGGATCAAGACTTTGTCTTAGTGGTGGCACGCCTGACACTGTGTTAGAAGGAATAGTGTTTGATACCTTCTCCAGACAGCCCTGGTTAGTGGAGGCTGTAACTCCAGGAATTCAGTGTTAACACCTTGCGTGGTACTTGTGTCTGGTGCTGTGCATGACCCCAACTTCCATAAAACCTATCTTTTTGTCCATGCTTTTCATCGTCTGTCCTCATATATCTTTATGTGGGTCAGTGTCAAAATTTGTTTGATAACATTCCTGCAAAGCATCTTGTGACATTTAACTACATTAATATGCTATATAAATGCAAGTTGCTCTTGTTGTTGAAGTTTTTTGTAGTTGACTGGAGAAAGTTTCCAAGATGAATAGCCCAGCACCAGTGGGCAGATAAGGCAGAGTAGATCAATGCAAGGAGTGCAGCTCCCAGAACCCAACTACAGCACCACAAAAAAATTCAATGATCTGACCTGAGTTAGTAAGGTAAGACTCATACTCACATTACGCCACTTAGTCCTGCACCACATGTAACCCCAGAACTCAGAAGCTTTCCCTCCCACACTTTCTCTCATTGTCTTCCAATCACAGCAGCAGACTTCACTGTACCACCTTCTGCTCCTGCTTGCACACTCTGCACCTGTTGCTGTCTTCACAAGTACTCCCGCACACCCCCACATTTGTGGCATCTTTCACTGTACCATCTACATTATTCTTCCCTGAAAAAACACATTTGGACAACCCTGCAGCAATCTAGACATTCGCACAGTCCTTTTCTTCAAGCAGAATGAGTTGGTACACAATACCAGGGATCAGATATGGACAGATGGAGGGCCAACATCCGTACAACTTTGGACCCCAATGGAAGAGTTGCCATGATTGAAGTACTGAGAAGAGGGCAGTGTTACGATCAGGTGAGGAGGGGGTGCAAGGTTCCCTTCTTGTGCCTCTCCTTGTTTGACTGCAACAGGGTTTATTCCTTTTTAAACGGTGGATGTGCTTACCACTTCAGTGAGTGTTTAACCTTTTACGTGCTGCGATCATAAAAGAACCAATCGGACAGGTTTTCTTGACTTTAAACAAGAAAGAGGTTAGTTTATTGTATTTAAAATTTAAACCCAATCTAAGTAAAATAATAAAACTACGCTACAACTTTCACACACACACACATACAAACACCCACACACAAACACACAAGAATCACACACACACAAATAGGTTACAGAGTGATGAAGAATAGTTTGGGTTGGATTATAGACCAGAACAAGTAAAAATAATATTCCTCTGTGGGGTCTGGTATTGCAGTTGTCTTCTGGCTGAATTCGAGGTTCTTGGTAGAAGTCCCTGGCTGGTAGAAGTGCACTTGCAGCTTGTCCAGCTGGTTTAGGATTTTCTTGGAGACAGTGATGTTGGTGGCTTCCTCCCCCGGGGTCTCTATCTGTAGCAACAGTAGACTTGGTTGTTCCACAGTCGCAGACAGGTTTGGAAACATGTGATGTCTCCTGGGGAGAGAGAGAGCGAGAGATAGAGACAGTCCCACTCGGTCTTGCATGAGTTGGCTCTCAAAAGCTTGTCTGCTGTGTGTAACAAAAGCTGGTGTCAAGATGCAGCAAGACCTGGACAACATCCAGGCTTGGGCTGACAAGTGACAAGTGACATTCGTGCCACACAAGTGCCGGGCAATGACCATCTCAAACAAAAGAAAATCTAACCATCTCCCCTTGACATTCAATGGCATTACCATCGCTGAATTCCCCCACCATCAACACCCTGGGGGTCACCATTGACCAGAAACTGAACTGGAGCAGCCACATAAATACTGTGGTTACAACAGCAGGTCAGAGACTGGGAATTCTGTGGCGAGTAACTCACCTCCTGACTCCCTGTCCACCATCTGCAAGGCACAAGTCAGGAGTGTGAGGCACTTGCCTGGATGGGTGCATCTCCAACAACGCTTAAGAAGCTCGACACTGTCCAGAACAAAACAGCCTGCTTGATTGGTACCCCATCCACCACCTTCAACATTCACCCCCTTCAGCACCGACACACAGTGGCAGCAGATGTACTGCAGCAACTCTTCAAGGCTCCTTAGAGAGCACCTTCCAAACCCGCAACCTCTACCACCTAGACGGACAAGGGCAGCAGATGCATGGAACACCACCACCTCCTGAAAGCTGTTATTGATTCCTTATCTAATAAAGTCTGTAATTCGTTCATTCAGTAAGTTGAAACCAGTAAGTGTACGCTTTCTATCAAAAAATGATCCATTTCCCAGTTTCACAAAAGGCTTAAAGCTCAAATAATATTAGTATATAGTTAATTATTACTGGTCAGATTGAAAAGCTCTGATTAAATATGTTCTTGTTTCGACATCCTGATCTTAAGGATAAGGATGCTTGTCTTGATAAGCGGATGTGCCAAACCACTTCCTGTCTTACGGTGAGCTAGCACAAATAATTAAAAATTAAATAGTATGTTTTATTGCTACAGATGCACAGGAAATGAATTTCTCAGCCAAACACGAGTTGTACGCTGGTGGAATGCTGCCAATGTTGTATTGCTCAAATCTAGACCACTCTCAAAGCAATCATGTCGCCATTAGTGATGTTAATAATCTAGGATCCAATCAATACTGTCTTACGTTATTTTAAAGACCCCAATTTCACTAAGGCTAAAGGAAGGGCAGCTAAGTGATATTCTACACCACTCAATTGTGCAACATGCACAAATCTCACATTGTTGAGAGGTCCTATCAAATTGGGCCTTTATGCTTTGTTCAGCTCCAATATTGGTGGTAATTCCCAAAGGTTTATTGTGCTCATCTGCCTGTGCTCCATTAATTTTTCATCATCTTTTATTTACTTTCTTCTGTCTATTCGTCACTGCTGTTGAATCTGAACAAGCCTGAGGTGTGAAATTTTTAGTTGACAGCAATGCTACAGATCTATTTTTTCCCCAACATTTCATTCTTTTACATAACCCCTTATGATCTGAAATACTTTTCTTCACTCTTTGCCACAATGAGTTAGTGCAACCTCGGGGTTAACTATTAGCTCAGATCACTGTAACTTGTTTACTGGAGGATGTGGGGACATATACATTTTAAAGTCAGCCCAAAATGAGCATAAAGTCAGTTGGGGTCGGGGGGGGGGGATGTGTTTCTGCAGGCCCACACAAGCCATCTTCAGCTTCGCCCTCATCTAAAGTTAATCAGTGCGTTGAGGGAAACAAAATCAGCTGGCTTCTAACCGCAGACAATCATAGAGATAGGGCAAGATGGGTGGGAGGGAGGGTGGTGTGCAAGCTATCTGGAGGTGGGGGGAGTTAAGCATGGTAATGGGCTGGCTGTAATTTTGAATTAAATCTGGGTGCTATAGGAACCAAATGGAAGGCTGAAAACCATATGGGTCCTGCAATCACCTAAAGCTGATTCTTGGGGGTGGGGGGGGGGTGGTGGATGGAGGGATTGCAGCAGAATGCTGTAATTTTGTGGGGTTCAGAGGAGCACTGATGACTCTCTAAGGCCCACAGATATTTCCCCTTGCTCCCCCCACACAGAAATTGCCCAGTCAATTTGGAGTGGTCCCTTTAAGGATCATCAGTTAGGCTGCTCAGCAGCTGGTGCAACTGCACTGAGTGTGCACGCTGCACACTCTGCTCATTTGCATATGAAAATGGCAATCAGAGACCTACAATTAACATCAGACTCAAATTTGCATATTTAAACAGCCTCCTGCCTAGTTTTAGGTGGGAGTGCTGGGCTCCCAATTAGAAAACTTCCAAAAAATGGAATCAAGCAGGTCTTGGAGGTCAAAGGATGACCAAAGTACTGACTGGATTTTTGTCTGCCCATTTTTTGAGCGATAAATGGGTGGATGGTGGTTGAAAATCATACCCGGTAGATGCACGCTTCAGCTCCTCTCAATCTGGAAGGGTAAACTACTAAATGCTAGACCCATTTCATATGTGCTATTGATCACATTTATTAACAACTAGCAGGCTTGCAGAAACAAAATCATAGACAAAGTACAATGCAACACAGTTATTGTTTAGAAGTCCACAAGATATTAATTTAGCTTTTACTAAGTGTCCAATTTGCTATACATAGGCCGGGATTTTATAAGTCCCACAGCGTTCCCAATGACAGGACCGGACGTTGGCGTAACTTCAGCTTCCAACATTTTTCCCGTTTCACACGTGATTTTATATATAAAGGAACTGGATGGCGATGGGCACAGTGGACTCGTGAGATTGTACAGCGGGGACGGCCTTTCATTGGTGGAATCTGCCGTCACTGGGCTAAGCACCACGATCGCCTCAGCTATAAAGCATTCTGTGCTTGCAACCTCAATGATCAAGAGCCTTCCTGCCGTGTCAGTCTGTGCATAGGAACCTGAATTGAAGCTTGAACTTAATTCAAAATGCTTTTGTCTCCCTTAATTTTTGTAATTCAGCACCAACTTCACATCATTTATATTTCTCTGCAGCAGCAGCAAAGAAAATGTCGAGGCTGAAGGCAGTGTCCTGCCCCACAGTTCAGTGACACCTCCCTGCAGGTTCTCCTCCAGGCCATCCGTGAAAGGCAGGAACTCCTCTTCCCTGCAGATGGACTCAAAAGCATCCTGGATGGAGATAGCAGAGGAGGTGTCGAACCATGGGGTGATGCGGTGAACCTGGGTGCGGTGCACAAGCGCATCAATGACTTGCTCAGATCGGCGAGGGTAAGTTGTCTTGGCGAAGCTGCTCCATTGTTTTTCTCCCTGGCTTCATCTCTTTTAGACAGAGGGCAGACAAGGCGTGCAGTGGACTGGGTGAAGAGCCTTGGTGCCATACACTAAACAATTGTGATGAAAGTTGAAAATTGGCATTATTGATGTGCTTGGATGTGTTGTACAAAAGCCAGTCCTGAATGAGTGATTGAGTGATGTTGATGCATGTTCACAATGGTTTGACATATCATTAAATCTGCACTGTCTCCTGCAGGACAAACACACCCACAATCAGTGCAAGCGTACCAAGACAGGTGGAGGTGTCCCAGGCATCAGAGATCTGACAGTGGATGAAGAGGAGGTTGCAGAGATAATGAGATAGGAGAGAGGCAGGGCAATCACAGAAGGCAAGGCAGGATTCACAAGGCGGATGGATGAAATGCCATCTTTGGTCTTGCAGCTATATGTGCACACTGTCACATTTTTCGATGAAAAAATACACACTCAAACTGAAGAGTTATAAAAATTGACTTTACCTTCTTCAAAAATGAACAATGCTACAAAAGTTGGCCGCATGTCTATTTGAACAATGCCACACTGTCTGTTTAGAACAAAGGATGCCTAACTAGGTTGAGAGGTGTCAATTACACCCTTTCTGAAGCATTTCTGAATTGAATGGGCTCCACTGAACAAAGAGGGTATGAAATGGAAATAGCATAACTGAATTATTGTCACCCTGGGTCATTGTGTGATTACCATGGGGGAGAGACAAAATTGTCTCCTACCAGAATCTGATGTGGCAAACACTTTACCTTAGGGGCGACACAGTGGAGCAGTGGTTAGCACCGCAGCCTCATAGTTCCAGGGACCTGGGTTCAATTCTGGGTACTGCCTGTGCGGAGTCTGCAAGTTCTCCCTGTGACCGTGTGGGTTTTCGCCGGGTGCTCCGGTTTCCTCCCACCGCCAAAGACTTGCAGGTGATAGGTAAATTGGCCATTGTAAATTGCCCCTAGTGTAGGTAGGTGGTAGTGAATATGGGATTACTGTAGGGTTAGTATAAATGGGTGGTCCTTGGTCAGCACAGACTCGGTGGGCCGAAGGGCCTGTTTCAGTGCTGTATCTCTAAATAAAAATAAATAAAAAGGCAACCCTCGAGGCACAGGGAGAGAGAGAGAGACCCAGAAAGATGCATCAGCAAAAAGTTTGTCCAGCTATGAGCTGGGAGAAAATCCAGAAAGCCAGAAGAGAAGGCGCCCTACTGTAAATTCTACATTTTCAACTTCTGCAGCAGTGAAGGTCGAAGTGATCTTCTGTCTTCAAACTGAAGTTTCAACCAAGAGAAAAACCTACAAACACCTCAGGCCCGCAACCAACGAGAACTTGATTTCCGAGAGAATTCAACAGGTTTACCGTGAATCCCAAAACCCTACCTTACTTGAAAACCAATTACCCTTTTCCTCTCTATCTGTCTCTTGTGTGTGTGCGTGTGTACGCGCGTGCGTGAGTGAATGTGTGAGTGGATGCTGATGCAACAATTTTGGGAAAAGGCATATTGCTCAATAAATAATGAATCTTCTACTTAAACCTTCAAGAAAACCTGTCACTGTCTGTTTATTTGATAAACCTAATAAAAAAAAACACTTGCTGCGGTCAACTGGAAGTTGAACGGTGGGAACCACCCACATCCTTCACCATGTGGCCATAACAACACCAAAGGAAAGTGTGCAAACTCATGTTCAACTGATGCTTAACGTGCCTCTGTTGGTGCCTCCATTGTAGGTGCCCACTCTCCCGAGCATCTGAATGCCACGAGGCCTAAGAATCCTCCTTTGGGGAGGAATATGAAGCCAATGCCCCAGAGGGTGCATTGTCACTTGCCACTTCTTCCACCTCCACCGCAGCCCCATAGAAAAATTACGGCACAGAAGGCGGCCAATCAGCCCATCATGTCTCTGCCGGTCGGAAAAAAAACTAGCCGCCCAATCTAATCCCACCTTCCAGCAGCTGGTCCATAGCTTTGCAGGTTACAGCACTTCAGGTGCAGGTCCAGGTATCTTTTAAAAGAATTGAGGGTTTCTGCCTCCACCACTGTTCCTGGCAGTGAATTCCAGACACCCACCACCCTCTGGGTGAAAAAGTTTTTCCTCATGTCCCATCTAATCCTTCTACCAATCACCTTAAATTTGTGCATCCTGGTAATTGACTCTCCGCTAGGGGAAACAAGTCCTTCCTGTCTACTCTATCTAGGCCCCTCATAATTTTGTACACCTCAATTAAGTCATCCCTCAGCTTCCTCTGTTCTAAGGAAAACAACCCCAGCCGATCCAATCTTTCCGCAGAGCAGCAACTTTCAAGCCCTGGCAACATTCTTGTAAATCTCCTCTGTACTCTCTCCAGAGCAATTATGTTCTTCCTGCAATGTGGTGACCAGAACTGTTTGCAATACTCCAGCTATGGCCCAACCAGCATTCTATACAATTCCAGCATTACATCCCAGCTTTTGTACTTTATACATTGGCCAATAAAGGAAAACATTCCATCGGCCTTCTTCATCACTCTATCTACCTGTCCTGCCACCTTCAGGTCTATCACTTCCTTTATCCCACTCAATATCCTCCCGTTTATTGTGTATTTCCTCGTTTGTTTGCCCTCCTCAAATGCATTACTTCAGACTTCTCTGGACTGAATTCCATTTGTCCCTTTTCTGCCCACTCAACCAAACCATTGATATCATTCTGCAGTCTACAGCTATCCTCTTCACTATCAATTACACAGCCAATTTTTGTGTCATCAGCAAATTTCCCCATCATGCCTCCCATATTTAAGTCCAAATCATTAATATATACCACAAACAGCAAGGGACACAACACTGAGCCCTGTGGAACACCACTGGAAACCACTTTCCATTCACAAAATCATCCGTCGACTACTACCCTTTGTTTCCTGTCACTGAACCAATTTTAGATCCAACCTGCCACATTCCCCTGTATCCCATAGGCTTTCATTTTACTGACCAGTCTGCCATGCGGGACCCTGTCAAATGCCTTACTAAAATCCATGTAGACCACATCCACTGCAGTACCCTCATCTATCCTCCATTTTACTTCCTTGAAAAACTCAATTAAGTTAGTAAAACATGACCTTGCCTTAACAAATCCATGCTGACTATCCCTGATTAATCCATGCCTTTCTCAGTGGCAGTTTACCCTGTCCCTCAGAATTGATTCTAATAATTTACCCACCACCGAGGTCAGACTGACAGGTCGATAATTATTCAAAGTAATTCATGACAACGCTACTTCATCGGAGAACGTCATCAGGATGCGCCGCGGTGCGCACATGCGCAGACGGTCTCATGCCCCCTGCGCATGCGCTGCGGTCGGACTTACCAGGACCGCTTTGCGCATGCGTAGACGACGCGGTACGCGCATGCGCACACATTCTCTTCATCTCTGCGCATGCGCTGCGGTCCGACCTGCCTGTAAGGTTGTGCGCATGCGCAGATGACGTCATCGCGTTATTTCGTCTTCCTCGCCGACGCGCCAGTTTGGCCTCTGCGCATGCGTGAAAGCTTCGGCGCGACTTTTTGAAAGTGGAAGGAGGGGAGGTTTCGTCGGGCATCTTATCTGAATTATTTATTCGTTTTGGAGACTTGCTTCATTTTTATTTGACACAGGAGATTGTTCCAAGGTAAGTTGCTCTGCCTTTGTAAGTTGCTCTGAAAACATTTCCATTGTCTGGGCCACCGCATGTTCTCCAGTCCCTGTTGTGAGTTGCTCTGAAAACATTTCCATTGTCTGGGCCACCGCATGTAGCAGGATGAAGGCACAGTGACTGTGATTTCTGGTGCCAAACAGTACACACTGCAGATACATGATGGCCAGGCTACCTGCAGCTGCATCTTCTCCATTCAGACTTTGTTGCCCTGCAAACATGCTGTTGTTGTGCAGAGGCATCTGGGTCTGCCTTTGGACAGGCTCGCCCCCAATTGTCGCTGGCGTGCATCTCAGACACCAACGACAACAGGCATGGCTGCTGCCATTGTGATTACAGAGGAACAGCCAAGGCCTCTCAGCCACAATGAAAAATACCGCTTGCTTTCAGATCAATTGTACCAGCTACAACAGGCCGTTCTGCAGAGTGGAACGGCAGCATTCATGAGAAGACTGGACTGGCTGCGGCAACAGACTCTCTGCTGGCAGCAAGGACTGGCTGATGAGATGGAGCCATTTACTATGCCCAACAATTGCCCGGAAGCACCTTCGGATGGAGGTGGCCGCGCGCTGGACATCAGTCACGTGTCACAAACCCTGGATCCTGAGCGTCTCACCCCCTGGCCTAATGATCTGATGGACCATACATATGCCTACCTGTTCAAATCTCCACTTCCCCTACCTGCGGTACCCTCTCCTTGCTGCTCAGTTACACAGTCACCTGCTCCTACACCCATCAGGGCAGTGCACATGGACACACAGTTACCTGCTCCTACACCAATCAGGGCAGTGCACATGGATACACAGGTACCTGCTCCTACACCCATCAGGGCAGTGCTCATGGGCACACAGTTGCCTGCTCCTACACCCATCAGGGCAGTGCTCATGGACACACAGCCACCTGTTACCCCATCCGACGTTGAAACAACCATGCAGAGCCTTGTGAGACTCCGCAATTGCCAGTTGCTGCCTGTCAAGCAGAGAGGGCGTCCAAAGGGGTCAAGCACTTGGGGAACATTCAGCAAGGAGAGACTGAGCACTAAAAGAAACAAGCATGCCGTGTCCAGTGGTAGCAGAAATGTGAATGCTCTTGCTGTGAACACAACTGGTGATAGTAGTAGGCAGGATTAAATGGGAATGGATGGAAAGACGCACGAGTAACATAACCACTGGCAGGGAACTGCTGGGCTAAATGGCCAGCTTTATGTTCATAGCCCAAAAGAAATGTGCTTCTTTTCCAGCACCCTCACATCATTCATGTTTTCCCTGAGAGCAGCATTGAACCATCACGAGATAGGGGCAGTAACATCATCCTGCCTCCTACAGCTGAGGTGGGTACTAAGTGATTCATTGGCGGTGTTATCAGTACATGCCTTTACCGCAGAACACAAAGCATTCTCAACAGTAATTTCATTGGAGGGAGGGAAGCTCTGATACTGATGTTCTTTCCTTATTTTCTTTCATGTAAAACGTGCCCTTGAGAAAACAATCCTTGACACTTAAGGACGACATTCCAGCAAAGGAGGCAGTGCAGGAGAGGACGCAAGGATGTGATGATTCCTGCATCTGAGGTGGGTAATAAGTGCTTCATTGGCGACGTTATCAATTGGTGCCTTCACTGCAGAATTTAAAAAGGTGTGCGCAATAGTAATTTCAGTGGATGGAGGGAGGCAAGCTCTGACTCTGATTTGCTTTATTTCTTTTCATGTAAAACATGCCGTCGAGAAAACAATCCTTGAGACTTAAGGTTAGCATTCAAGCAACGAAGGCAACTAGATCATGCTGCGGAGCTCATCACGATGTGGAAAGGAACATTGCATTTATGGATGAATTGGGAATGCACATTGGGATGCGCTTGGGGAACATTCACCAAGAATAGACTGAGCTCAGACTCTTGTGACTTTGCCTTCTTCACATGGACAATACAGTAGTGGAATAGAGAGCCAAGCGTTCATTCACCACAAGGCTCTCCAGGAACAATCTCTTTAGCTGTGCATAGCAGAGACTCGGCCTGTCTGTCTAACGGGAATGCTGGACACAACACTCATGTATCCATGCACAGCAGTTCCTCGGATACTTAATGAACTTAATAAAACTTTTCAATAATTAAACCCAGAATTGTTGAGGTTTTGTTTTGCATGCTATTTCCCCGACTTTGCAACTGCACTTCAGATATTCAACTATGGTGGGGTGGGGGGGGTAGAGGGAGGGGTGTTTGAAGAGGGGGAGGGGTGGGGAGTGCAGGGAGGGGTGGGGAGAGGGAGCATGCAAAATGCAGGGACCAAACAGTTGCAATGACTGAAGTACTGAGGAGAAGTAGAGAAAGCAACTGGGTAGGGGAGAAAGCAACTGGATTGGGCATCCGCAGCTGGAGGGAACGGCTGAATGGAGAGGGCCGGAAGCGAGAGGCCGTAGAGAGCCGCGGGGAGTGAGCGTGCGAAGACCTTGGTGTCACCGGGTCCAGGGACTGGCCAGTAAGTCTTTTGCTATTGTGTTTATGGCGCATGCACAGAAAAAGGCACTCCTCTTCCGTTCCGCTGCTCCCCCCCCCACTCTCTCCCCTTCCTCCCTCTCCCCCCCAGCTCTCCCCCTCCCCCCTTCCTGACCCCTCCCTCTCCCTCTTTCACCCCCCTCCCCCTTTCTCTCCCTCTTTCTCCCCCTCTCCCTCTTTCTCCCCTCTCCCTCTTTCTCCCCCCTCCCTCTCTCTCCCCCCTCCCTCTTTCTCCCCCCTTCCCTCTCTCTCCCCTCTCCCTCTTTCTCCCCCCTCCCTCTTTCTCCCCCCTCCCTCTCCCTCTTTCTCCCCCCTCCCTCTCCCTCTTTCTCCCCCTCCCCCCTTCCTGACCTCTCCCTCTTTCTCCCCCTCTCCCCTCCCTCTTTCTCCCCCTCTCCCCTCCCTCTTTCTCCCCCTCTCCCCACCCTCTTTCTCCCCCTCTCCCCTCCCTCTTTCACCCCCTCTCCCCTCCCTCTTTCTCCCCCTCCCTCTTTCTCCTCCCCTCCCTCTCCCTCTTTCTCACCCTCTCCCTCTTTCTCCCCCCCTCCCTCTCCCTCTTTCTCCCCCTCCCTCTCCCTCTTTCTCCCCCCCTCCCTCTCCCTCCCCCCCTCCCTCTCCCTCTTTCTCCCCCCTCCCTCTCCCTCTTTCTCCCCCCCTCCCTCTCCCTCTTTCTCCCCCCCCTCCCCGGCACCGCTACCGCTGGTCTCCCCGCGCTGATCTCCCCGGCACCCGCGCTGCTGTCCCCGGCCCCCGCGCTGATATCCCGGGCCCCCGCGCTGATCTCCCCGGCCCCCGCGCTGATCTCCCCGGCCCCCGGGCTGATCTCCCCGGCCCCCGCGCTGCTCTCCCCGCCCTCCGCGCTGCTCTCCCCGGCCATTGATTTCTGCCACGTGTTTGTTAGGTTTCATCTCTGTGATTTTTTGAGCAGCGCCATCTTTAGTCCTGGCAGCTGCAACAGTCGCAGGCTGTGACGTTTTCGTGGCACATGCTGTATCTGCGCATGTGCCAAAACAGCGCCACCTACCGATCGCGTTGTCAACAATTGCGGTCATAATTATTTGGCTTATCCCTTACAGTCTTTTTAAACAATGTTTAATGTTCACAGACCTCCTGTCGTCTGATACCTCGCCCGTATCGAATGCGGATTTGAAGACGATTCTCAGCACATCCATTATTTCTTCCCCCACTTCCTTTAACAACCTGGGATGCATTCCATCTGGCTCTGGTGATTTATCCACTTTCAAGGATGTCAGACCCTCCAGTACTTCCTCTCTCATTATGCTTATCTTATCTAATATTTCACATTCCTCTTTAACTACAATGTCTGCATCAACCCTCTCCTTTGTGAAGACAGAGACAAAAAAACTAATTCAGAACCCTGCCCACATCTTCTGTATCCATGCATAAGTTCCCTTGTACATCTCTGATAGGCCTTACCCTTTCCTTAGTTAGCCTCTTGCTCTTAATGTACTGATAAAGCATCTTTGGGTTTTCCATGATTTTACCTGCCAATAATTTTTCCTGTCCTCTCTTTGCTTTTCAAGTTTCCTTTTTTACTTCATCCCTGCACTTTCCATACTCTTCTAGGCTTTCTAAGTATTACATTTTATTGTGATCATCATAAGCTTTCTTTTTCTGCTTTAACTTACTCTGTAAGATTCTAGATAAACAGGGAGCTCTAGATTTGGCAGTACCACCCTTTATCTTTGTGGGGACATGCTTACACTGTGCCTGTAGATCTCACTTTTGAATACTTCTCACTGGTTTGCCACTGATTTTCCTTCAAGTAGCTGTATCCAGTCAACATTCAACAGGTCACCTCTCAGTTTCATAAATTTTGCCGTTCCCCAATTTAGAAATTTTACCCCTGTTTTATCTTTGTCCTTTTCCATGATTTGCTAAAACTAACTGTATTATCTCCAAACACTATCTCCAAAACGGTCACCCACTGTTACTTCATCCACTTGCCCAGCTTCATTACCGAAGACTAAATCTAGAACTGCGCCCCCTCTCATTGGGCTTGTTACATGCTGGCTAAAAAAAGTTCTCCTGAATGCAGTTCAAGAATTTTGTACCCTCTGTGCCCTTTACACTGTTTGTATCCCAGTTGATATTGGGGTAGTTGAAATCCCCAAGTATTATTGCCCTATTGTTTTTGCACTCAGAACTTTGTCCAGATATTTGTTCTTCTATCTCCCTCTCACTATTTGTGGGTCTATAGTACACTCCGAGTAGTGTGGCTGCCCCTTTTTTATTTCTGAGCTCCACCCATATGGCCTCGTTTGATGATTCATTTAGTATATCATCCCTCCTCAAAGCTGTTATTGATTCATTAAATAATAATGCTACACCCCCTCCTTTTTTATCCCCCTCTCTATCTTGCCTGAAACTCTAGATCCAGGGATGTTGAGCAGCCATTATTGCTCCTCTTTATGTCAAGTTTCCAGAATAGCAATGATATCGTGTTGCCCTGTGTCTATCTGTGCCCTCAGCTCATCAGCTTTATTTGCTGTACTCCTTGCATTTAAACAAATACCTTTTAACACTGCCAAATTCCTGTGCTGCACACTTTTTAACTTTTGCTTCTTCTGTCTTTCAGAGTCACTCACTAATTTTCTGCTTCCTGTTCCCTGCCTTGAAATTGTCCTATCTGAAACTGCCCTCAAGTTCCCATCCCCCTGCCAAACTTGTTTAAACCATCCCCAACAGTACTCGCAAACCTTCCTGCAAGGATATTCATCCCAGTCCTGTTCAGGTGTAGACCATCCAGCTTGTACAGGTCCCACCTTCCCCAGAACCAGTACCAATGCCCCAGAAATCTGAAGTCCTCCCTCCTGCACCATCTCTCCAGCTGCACATTCATCTGGTGTATTTTCCTGTTTCTATACTCACTAACACGTGGCCTTGGGAATAATCCGGAGATTACTACCTTTGAGGTCCTGTTTGATAATCTCTTCCCTAACTCCCTAAACTCAGCCTGTAGGACCTCATCCCTCTTTCTTCCTATATCGTTGGTAGCAATGTGGACCACGACCTCTGATTGTGCACCCTTGCCTTCCAGAATGCTCTGTAGCCACTCGGTGATATCCATGACCCTTGCACCAGGGAGGCAACATACCATCCTGAAATCACGTCTGTGACCACAGAAACGCCTATCTGTTCTCCTAACTATAGAATCCTCTACCACTATTGCTCTCTTGTCTTTTCTCCTCCCTCCCTGCAAAGCTGAGCCTCCCATAGTGCTCTGGTCATGACTCTCGCTGCACTCTCCAGAGGAACCCTCTCTCCCATCAGTACTCAGAACTGAATACCGATCAGAAAGTGGGATGTTCTCCGGAGACTCCTGCACTACCTGGCTTGACCTTTTTGTCTGTCTGGCAGCCACCCAGTCCCTCTCTGCCTGTGCTCTCTTAAGCTCCAGGGTAACTCCCCCCTGAAATGTGCTATCCACGTAGTTCTCTGCCTCGTGGCTGCGCCACAGTGACTCCAGCTCCCACTCGAGTTCCGAAACCCGGAGCTCAAGCTTCTGCAGCTGGTGACACTTGCTGCAGATGTGTTTATCAAGGACACACGGTGCAGCCATGACTTCCCACATACCACAGGAGGCACATTCCACTTGGCCAAGCTGCCCTGCCATTACTTAGCTTTACAAAAAAATTATTGTCAATATAATAAGTAGAATAATTACCAGTTATTTGCCAATCAGCTTCTTCCCCTTTACCGTGGAGGCTGAAACATCAGAAAAGAAAAGAAAGACTGCAAAGAGCACCTCCTTCCCCTGGTCAGTAAAATCCCTCACACACAACTCACAGCCTTAGTCCCTGTCCAAACAGCACTTTCCAATTAGTAATTACTAATAAATTACACTATCTAAAACCTTAGCAGTACCAACCTTACCACTTACAAGGTAACTACTTGAGGGTTTTAAAAAAAGAAGCTGTTACTTACCAACCAATCAGCTTACAGCTTTCTCATGATGTCACTCTAAGTTTGCTTTTCAACCCAACCCGCGCCGTCACAACCAGAGAGAAACCGCTGACTGCTGCTCCGCTCCCAGGTAAGTGAGGGCCTTGAGCCCCGCTCTTGATTTTTATTGCTCCACCAGCGCAGATACATCCACATGGTCTGTGGAGGAGAGGGGGGTGGGGTTGCAAGGTTTAAGATTAGAATCTGGGTCACAAGCTAGTGTGCATGACACAGATACATCCCAGCAGCTGAGCATTTGCCAGTTGGGTCTCCTGACAATCGGAGAACTGCTGAGGACCAGGTCCTTGCTCAGCTCTACGATCATGATGATCCTTTGTTTGTTGCTATGAGAAGTCTGCTGGATGTGCAGCAAAGCCATGTGGAAAATATGTCAGAGATGCCTGAGCACTTTGCGTGTGCCATGGAGGAGTCTATACAATCCATGGCATCTGCCATGTCCCAGCCATATGGGCATATGACTTCCTCAGTCGAGGGTTTAGCAAGCTCTGTGGCAAGTCTGGTTGAGCACTCGAGCTCTATGCAATCTGACCTGCACTCCATCACTGTAGCCATGGGCTTAACGTAGCAGAGTCTAAACGAGAGGGGACGAGGAACCTGGACCTCCCTATGGGTGCTGCTTCCCCTCATGGAGACAGGCAGGTGCCATCGTTCACCCAGATAGAGGAGGAATGCGGGCCAGCTGCCCTGGGGCCATTCTCTCAGGACATCCTCAGGGTTTGTGGCATCTCATCCTCCCGTGCGGATCTAATGAGCATGGGGGAGCCTTTGAAAACAATCAATCAGTCTGAGATAGGGATTGGGTTTTCCCTGTTTTTTTTTTACTGAGCTTTTAAAAAAGAATCAACTTTGCAAGCACTTTAAAGCACTTTTTTTTCAACGGGAATTCTGTTCTGTGATTGATTTGCAGCCTGTTGTTCAGTGCTCTCCCTTCTACAGATTGAGGTAAGTGTTTTCTTCACTGTTTCAGCCAGTATCTTTTGAAACTTCAGATCTCAAACAGGTTTATTAACAGATAACTATGATATACAGCACAGCCTACCTATTGACAGAAGCTGCCATAAAAACAAGAAATGCTGGAATCACTCAGCAGGTCTGGCAGCATCTGTGGAAAGAGAAGCAGAGTTAACGTTTTGGGTCAGTGACCCTTCTTCAGAAGCTGCCCCTTGGTGTTACAGTTACAGAGTGAAACTGACACATAATCACATGACCCTGGTACATTATCCTATTAAGATCTTAAAGGTACATTATCTTAAAGCCCTTCCCTGCTCCTCCATGCACCCGATCACCCCACCCTTTGTCCTCCACCTCTGCCCCCCCCCACCACTCCTATGCCTTCGCTGCCATCCCCTGAGAAGAATCACCCTTGTTGGTGCCAAGCCTGGAGGCAAACATCCATTCCAATGCTAGCATTTATTTTGCGGATGAGTTCAAGAGAGAAAAACATTGACCACATACTCAACTGCACAAAGCCAACTGTTGCATGCCACGTTGAAACAAACATGAATCGGGTGGTACAGGAATACCGTTCGCCGTTCATTTAATCTGGAAGGTAAGACTTAATTGTAACTAAATTATAGGGTAATGAGTATTCATGGCATGTAAATGAATGCAAAGCTGCAATCCGTAACCATGCAGGGGGAACCCCGGAATGCCGCAAACACACCACCGACTTACTTTCAGAAAAAAAAATCCCGCTGTCGAAATCCATAAAAATACCTCCCGGATAATTAAATTACTCCGCATGCCACAAAATCCACTCTTGCAGGGCTTATAAAATTCCACCCATAGAATTAATCTGTGTCAGCTGTAGTTAAGTGGTAATACATTCGCCTTTGTCTCAAAAAGTTGGGGATTAATCTCGCACTCCAAGGCCTTGAGCACATGATGCTAGGCTGACACTTCAGTGCAGTACTGAGGGAGTGCGGCAGTGCTGGAGGCGATGCTCTTCAGAGGAGTCATTATAGCAAGACCCCATCTGTCTCCTCAGGTCATTGTAAAATGTCCCATAACACTATTCGAAGAAGAGTCCTGGACAACATTTATCTCTCAACCAATACCTTAAAAAATAAAAATAAAAACAATTCAAAATGTCCCAAGTGCTTTACAGCCAATTAAATACTACTGAAGTTTAGTTGCTGTTGTAATGTAGATAACACAGCAGACAAATATGTATATAGCAAGCTCCCACAAACAGCAATGTAATAATGACCAGATAATCTGTTTTAATGAAGTTAGTTGAAGGATAAATATTGGCCGGGATACCAGGGCTAACTCCACTGCTCTTTACGTTCCCTTGAGAGTGTTGTTGGAACCTCAGTTTAACATTTCATCTGAAAGACTGCCTGTTTTATTAAATTATTCTGTCATTGGATGTGGCCATCGTCGACAAGGCCAGTATTTGTTTTCCATCCCTAATTGCCCTTGAACTGAATGGCTTGCTCGGCCATTTCGGGGGCAGCTAAGAGTCAACCACATTGCTGTGGGTCTGGAGTCACATGTAGGCCAGAGCAGGTAAGGACAGCAGATTTCCTCCCCTAAAGGACATTAGTGACCCAGATGGGTTTTTACAACAAAAAGTGATAGTTTCACGACACCATTGCTAAGACCACTTTTTTTTTTAATTAAATGAATTCATTCATTAATTGAATTTAAATTCCACCAGATCCCATGATAGGACTCAAACCCATGTCCCCAGGGTATTAGCCTGGGTTTCTGAATTACTAGCCCAGTGACATTACTATTATGCCATCATCTCCCCCTCTCCAACAGTGCAGCATTCTGCCAGCAATGCATTGCAATCTCAATTATGTGCTCAAGTCTTTGGTTTGGCGACTTGCACGCAAAAACCTTCTGCCCCAGGGACATGAATGTTACCACTGAACCAATGCTGATGCAAGCTGACAGCAGAAGCATGAGAGATACAGAGGGTTATCACATACAAATGGGAGGCCATGATCCTCTGGCCAGATATTGATAGATTATGTTTTCCTGTGCGAGGCAACATGCATTAGAAAAGTTAATTCTTCAGACATGCCCATCCCTGCTATTAATCACTCTGCTATTGGCAGCCGTGTCTTCAGCTACTTAGGCCTTAAGCTCTGGAAGCCTCTCTCGAAACCGCTGCCCTCTAACACTCTCTCCTCCTTGAATACATTCCTTCAAACTTCCTCGACAAAGCTTTAGATCATCTGCCCTAAGATCTCCTTTTGTGGATCGAGGTCAAATTTAGTTTGAATGTGTGCCTGTGAAGCACTCTGGGATATTTTACGATATTAAAGGCATTATGTAGATGCAAGTTGTAGCTGTTATTCAATTCTGGTACTTCCTTTTGTTCCCAATAGTAAAAACAATTTGATTTTAGTTTTTGAAGTATTTGTGATAAGAATGTTGCAGTAACACAGGCATTTTTTAGAAGTACACTGATTACAGTCCAAGCATTGACAGCAATATTGTAATTGATCTTTGCCAGTGAAGAAATGAATGGACAATAAAGTCCACAGCCCGCATTACGCCCCGCCTGATAATTTATTTCTGTTGCAGTTAATAGAAAGCAAATCGGGCAAGGTGATCAATAGGCTTGTTTTTCACACCCATTGAAGACTGATTTCAGTCCCCCTTGTATCCTTCCCACAGAAGGATCAACACAAACAAGCAAAACAGGGTTAGTAAAAGATAATTAAGATAACTGATCCACGGAGCATTGCTTCAATAGATAGTGATCAAATTTCTGAGCTTGTTGTCAGGGCAGAAAGCCTTGCTTTCCCGACCACACATCTTGGGAAAGCATGGGCACTGGTCCATGGGCGGACTACCCACCGTTTTCTGTATCTTAATGTTAACGAATGGCAAGTTGAGGCAGAACCCTTGTAATATCTAACACATCGAGGGAGGCGGTGGTGTTGTGGTAAAGTCACTGAACTAGTAATCCAGAGGGCCAGGCTAATATGGAATTGAAAGCTAGTGTCAGTAATGGTGTCATGAAACTATCACTGATTGTCTAAAGATCCATCTGGTTCACTAATGTCCTTTATGGAAGGAAATCTGATGTCCTTACCTGCTCTGGCCGACATGTGACTCCAGACCCACAGCAATGTGGGTGACTCTTAACTGCCTTCTGAAATGGCCTAGCAAGCCATTCAGTTGTCAAGGTCAATTAGGGATGGGCAACAAATGCTGGCCTAGCCAGTGATGCCCACATCCCATGAAAGAATAAAACAAAAGGAATACCAAACTAGTGTCAGCAATAGCTCAGTTCGTAGCACTTTTGTCCCAGCATTCTGATGTTTGTGGATTCAAGTCTCATTCCATAAGACTTGAACAGAAAAATCTAGGTTGACGCCCCTGTGCAATACTGTTGGAGTGCTGCACTGCCTTTTGGATGCAAGGTTAAACTGAAACCCTATCTGTTCTCTGAGATGGCTGTAATAATTTTCCATGGTATTATTTACAGGGGAGTTCTCCCTGGTGTCCTGAATATTAATACCTCAGTCAACATCACAAAAACAGGTTACCTGGTCATTGTTACATTGCTGTTTGTGGGAGCTGACTGTGCACAAATTGGCTGCCTCATTTCCTACATTACAACAGTAACTACACATCAGTGGTATGACTGTAAAGAACTTTACGGTGTCCTGAGGTTATGAAAGGCACTATATAAATGTAATTCTTTTTTTTAGGCTTTCCTGCCAGCGAGGTGAAGTCAGAAACTCAGCTCTGTTGTTTACTCATTTACATTCAGCCTTAGGCTGCTGAGTTTTCAGATCATATGCCAAGACTTAGAATACTACTACAAGTAGTACAATAATACTGAAATAAACTTGTCATGCAGGCCCCCACCTGCCAAGAATGAGGCACATTAATTTCGCCACATAAACATTGATTTTTAAACTGTTATTGGAGTAAAGAAAGAATTTTCTTTAAAAAAAACACACCAGGCCCTTGACTGGAGGAACATTTGTATAGTAACAGACAATACTTGGAAAGGATGAGGGGGCCACTCTCTGCTCCAATTTAATACACAATGGACTTTTGATTAACGTTAAAGGTGGAGAAGTTGGCATTCTAGGTTGACTGCTAAGATGCTCCCAGTACACAGAAGAGACCTGGTCAAATCAGTCAGTCACATGACCACCTGCTGGCCAATTAGGGGAATTTTAAATTGGAGAAACAGTGTTTGAAGACAGAAAGCTATTTGCTCCTGGGCTTGAAAAGACCTCTCCCCTGTCTGCTCTCATCTCTCTCACCAGCTTTGGAATCCATTGAAGACATATGAACCCTGAGAGAGAAAAGTCTCCGACAGTGACAGGTTTAAGAAGAATACGAGGCCCCAACGAAAAGTAAGATCTATCTACAAGCAAGGACTACAGCAAGCTCGAAGCACAGTAACAAAAACCCCTCTTCAGAGATAGCGGGAAATCTCTCCACTTTATTTTTCTTCTGCTCTTTTCTGTCTCTATTTGCATGTGCGTATCACGAATGCATGCTAGCATGGGGCGCGGCATGTATCCATAGGCGTTAACCGAATTAGAGTTTAAGTTTAAGTTTTAATAAATTTTACTTTTCTTCTTTAAACCTAAGAAAGCTTGTTTGTGCTCATTTCTTTGCCTTATAATTAGAAAGCGGTGAACCAGGATTCACTAAGGGGGAGCTCAAACATAGGGTGTTTAAAAAACAAACCCTGTTACAGTAAGACCAGGTGAAGACTGAAAGGAACCCCTAGAAACCTTTCTGACCTGGTCGTAACAAACTCAAAAACACAATTTTAACTAAAATTTTAATAAACCTCAATGTTCATCACCCTGTGATCCATATTTTCTGTTGAATGTCTTTTTCACTATTCTTTATATATCATTGTTTAATTTTAATTTACCTAACTAAGCTGATTAGTATAAGAATTCCAAATATGCTCCCAACGTCTCCTGACAATCAATTTAAAACTTCCTTTTTCTTCCTCCTGGCATCCATTTTGGACATGGGATCAACTGAGGGTCCATTGCTACAAAAATGTGAGTATTACTTGAATCTTCTTCTCTGATTGGAGTCTGCAGCTTGTTGGCAATATGCTGATGAAGCCCCAGGCCCAATTTTGGGTGACCCTCAGGCCTCTGATTTCTGGCACTCTTGGCGCACCACCTATTCCAGGCCTAAAAATGGGCCGAAATGAATCTCTACCCCACTATGTTTTTACAGGACAGGATTAGGATTGGCACTATTTCCTCCTTCTTGAAATCAAAACATAGATACAGATGAGGCAAGTCATTCATCATAAGACAGTTCATCAATCTGACAACAGCCCACCATTTCAGGTCGATGATCTATGGTCAGAACTGAAGACAGGTCATCGAAATGAAACATTAAGTCTGTTTCTCTCTCCACAGGTACTGTCAGATTGGCTGAGTATCGCCAGCGTTTTCTGTTTTATTTTAAATTTTCAGCATCCGCAGGTATTCCACTTTTTTTTAACAACTTATTGTTTCTCATTACAAGACCCAATGGTTTCTTAAAGGATTCCAGAATTTGTACTTCCAACACCCTTCTAGAGAATATATGAGGAACATAGGAAATAGGAATAGGAATAGGCCATTCAGCCTGTCGAGCCTGCTACGCCATTCAAACAGATCATGGTTGATAATCTACCTCTGCCCCACTTTTCCCCACTATCACCATATCATTTGATGTCATTAGTAACGAGAAAGCAATCGATTTCTGTCTTGAACATGCTCAATGGTTGAGCATCCACAGCGCTCTAGGGTAGAGAATGCCAAAGATTCACCACCCTCTGAGTAAAGAAATTCCTCCTCATCTCAGTCTTAAATGACCTGCCCTTTATTCTGAGACTGTGTCCCCTGGTTCTAGACTCACCAGCCAGGGGAAACATCCTAAATACATCCAGCCAGTCACGCCCTGTAAGAATGTTGTAAGTTTCGATGAGATCACCTGTCATTCTCCGAAACTCTAAAGAATGCAGGCCCAGTTGCAGAGGGAGTTGCCCTGGGAGTCCTCAGCATCGACTCCGGACCCCATGAAGTCTCATGGCATCAGGTCAAACATGGGCAAGGTAACCTCCTACGGATTACCACCTGCTGCCCTCCCTCAGTTGGTGAGTCAGTACTCCCCCATGTTGAACACCACTTGAAGGAAGCACTGAGGGTGGCAAGGGCACAAAATGTATTCTGGGTGGGGGACTTCAATGTCCATCACCAAGAGTGGCTCGGTAGCACCACTACTGACCAAGATGGCCAAGTCCTAAAGGACATAACTGTTAAACTGGGTCTGCGGCAGGTGGTGGGGGAACCAACACGAGGGAAAAACATACTTGACCTCGTCCTCACCAATCTGCCTGCCACAGATGCTTCTGTCCATGACTGTATTGGTAGGAGTGACCACTGCACAGTCCTTATGGAGACGAAGTCCGGCCTTCACATTGAGGATACCGTCCATCGTGTTGTGTGGCACTATCACCGTGTTAAATGGGATAGATTTCGAACAGATCTAGCAATGCAAAACTGGGCATCCATGAGGCGCTGTGAGCCATCAGCAGCAGCAGAATTGTACTCAACCACAATCTGTAACCTCATGGCCTGGCATATCCCCCACGCTACCATTACTATCAAGCCAGGAGACCAACCCTGGTTCAATGAAGAGTGCAGGAGGGCATGCCAGGAGCAGCACCAGGCATACCTCAAAATGAGGTGTCAACCTGGTGAAGCTACAACCCAGGACTACTTGCATGCCAAACTGCATAAGCAGCATGTGATAGACAGAGCTAAGTGATCCCATAACCAACGGATCAGATCTAAGCTCTGCGGTCCTGCCACATCCAGTCGTGAATGGTGGTGGACAATTAAACAACTAACTGGAGGAGGTGGCTCCACAAATATCCCCATCTTCAATGATGGGGGAGTCCAGCACATCAGTGCAAAAGATAAGGCTGAAGCATTTGCAACAATCTTCAGCCAGAAGTGCCGAATTGATGATCCATCTCAGCCCCCTCCTGAAGTCCCCAGCATTACAGATGCCAAACTTCAGCCAATTTGATTTACACTGCGTGATATCAAGAAATGACTAAAGGCACTGGATACTGCAAAGGCTATGGATCCTGATAATATTCGGGCAATAGTACTGAAGACCTGTGCTCCAGAACTTGCCGTACCCCTAGCCAAGCTGTTCCAGTATAGCTACAACATTGGCATCTACCCGGCAATGTGGAAAATTGCCTAGGTATGTCCTGTACACAAAAAGCAGGACAAGTCCAACCCGGCCAATTACCGCCCCATCAGTCTACTCTCAATCATCAGTAAAGTGATGGAAGGTGTGATCAACAGTACCATCAAGCAGCACTTGCTTAGCAATAATCTGCTCAGTGATGCTCAGTTTGGGTTCTGCCAGGGCCATTCAGCTCCTGACCTCATTACAGCCTTGGTCCAAACATGGACAAATGAGCTGAACTCAAGAGGTGAGGTGAGAGTGACTGCCCTTGACATCAAGGCAACATTTGACCGAGTATGGCATCAAGGAGCCCTAGCAAAACTGGAGTCAATTGGATTCAGGGGGAAAACCCTCCGCTGGCTGGAGTCATACCTAGCGCAAAGGAAGATGGCTGTGGTTGTTGGACGTCAATCATCTGAGCTCCAGGACATCACTGCAGGAGTTCCTCAGGGTAGTGTCCTAGGCCCAACCATCTTCAGCTGCTTCATCAATGACCTTCCTTCAATCATAAGGTCAGAAGTGGGGATGTTCGCTGATGATTGCACTATGTTCAACACCTTTCGCTACTCCTTAAATACTGAAGCAGTCCGTGTAGAAATGCAGCAAGACCTGGACAATATCCAGGCTTGGGCTGATAAGTGGCAAGTAATATTTGCACCACACAAGTGCCAGGCAATGACCATCTCCAACAAGAGAGAATCTAACCATCTCCCCTTGACATTCAATGGCATTACCATTGTTGCATCCCTCACTATCAACATCATAGGGGCTACTATTGACCAGAAACTGAACTGGAGTAGCCATATAAATACCGTGGCTACAAGAGCAGGTCAGAGGCTAGGAATCCTGCGGCGAGCAACTCACCTCCTGACTCCCCAAAGCCTACAAGGCACAAGTCAGGAGTGTGATGGAATACTCTCCACTTGCATGGATGGGTGCAGCTCCAACAACACTCAAGAAGCTCGACACCATCCAGGACAAAGCAGCCCGCTTGATTGGCACCCCATCTACAAACATTCACTCCCTCCACCACCGACGCACAGTGGCAGCAGTGTGCACAATCTACAAGATGCACTGCAGCAACGCACCAAGGCTCCTTAGACAGCACCTTCCAAACCCATGACCTCTACCACCTCGAAGGACAAGAGCAGCAGATGCATGGGAACATCACCACCTGCAAGTTCTCCTCCTAGTCACACACCATCCTGACTTGGAACTATATCGCCGTTCCTTCACTGTCGCTGGGTCAAAATCCTGGAATTCCCTTCCTAACAGCACTGTGGGTGTACCTACCTCACATGGAGTGCAGTGGTTCAAGAAGGCAGCTCACGACCACCTTCTCAAAGGCAATTAGGGATGGGCAAAAAATGCTGGTATAGCCAGTGACACCCACATCCCCATGAATGAATTTTTAAAAAAGTCTCCTCAATTTCTCCTCATAAGACAATCCCACCATCCCACGGATTAGTCTGGTGAATCTCCGTTGCACACCCTTTGTGGCAAGTATATCCTTCCTTCGATAAGGAGACCAAAACTGTACACAATACTTGACGTGCAGTCATTCTTTGTGTATAACAAAATTTCCTGAAACTAAATTTAATGTTGCTTTTCACTAATTTGAACCTGTGCCTCCTTATTAAACATTTATGGTTCAGATTGAAATAATGTTCTGGATTTCACTATACGACAAAGTTCACCATGTTACATACTTGTAAGAAAAGGAAAGACTTGCATTTATATAGTGACTTTCACCACCTCAGGATGCTCCAAAATACTTTAGACCAAATGAAGTACTTTTGAAGTGTAGTAATATTGTAACGCAGGAAACGAGGTAGCCAATATGCGTACAGCAAGCTCCCACAGCTATGTAATTATGACCATATCATCTATTTTGGTTCTCTGTGCCACAGAGTTCATGAGGTCCCTTCATCATTGCCTCCATTCAACTGTTTCTAATTATCACTAAATCCTCTGACTCTTGGATCAGTCTCATGACTATTTTCGGCAGCTTATACCTCTCTGTTGAGGAGCCATTGGACACACTGGTTCAGCCTAGGTTAACATTAGGACAGTTTCTTGTCCATATAACTAACTCTATTCTCCATTGAGAGTTAAACCTGTGCGTGCTGACTTCAGCGGCAAGATATTTAGTGCTTTAACAAAACAATAAAGGTTATCTTGAATTTTTTTTTTAATGTAAACATCTTAACCATAACTCTAGCTCTGGTTTATAAACGACCAGTGAAGCATGTTGGAATTCTAAATCAGCAAAACCCATATAATATATATTAGTAATCACTGCTGAAGGAGGGATTCGAAAGTCTGATGGAGGCAGAGGCAATTTCCAAGCGCTGTAAGATGAAATGAACTGTCACGCTGCAGTAGTGAAAGCAACAAGATTGTATTAAATGCAGTTTAATAAACTGAATCATTCTTCTAAATTCCTTATTATGTTTTACAATAACTTTAGTCATAGAATGATTACAGGGATCAGAGAACCACACAGCATTGAAGGAGGCCATTCAGGCCATCATACCAGCACTGGTTCTCAAAAAAGCTTCCGATTAGTCACACTCTCCTGCTCTTTCAGCATCGCCTTGCAAAGTTTTCCTTTTGAAGTCGCGATCCAAGTCCATTTTGAATCTGCTTCCACCAGCCTTTCAAGCAGTGCATTCCAGATCATAACACCTCATTGATTAAAAAAAAAATTCTCATCTCTCTATGGCTTTTTTGCAAGTTATCTTATGACCTCTAGTTACTTACCCTCCTGCCAGTGGAAACACTTTCTCCCAATCTACTCTATCAAAACCCCTTATAATTTTCAAAACCATTATTAAATCTTCTATTAACCTCTCCTGCTCTGAGGAGAGACAATCACAGTTTCTACACGCAACTGAATTCCCTCAACTCCAGTGCCATTCCAGTCAATTTATTTTGTACCCTCTCCAAGGCTTTAACGTCCTTTCTAAAATGTGGTGCCCAGGATTGGACACAATTCTCCAACTGAAGTCTAACCAGTGATTTATAAAGTCTTACCAGCACTTCCTAGCTTTTGTACTCTATTCATAAAGCCCAGGATCCTGTATGCTTTTTTAATAGTTTTATCAACTTGTCTTGCCACCTTTAAAGATTTATGTATGTGAACCCCTGGTCTCTGATCCTGCACCCTCCTTAAAATTGTCCAATTTACTTTATATTGCCTCTTATCATTTTTCTTTGACATGGCAAGAAAGAAAAACTTCATTCATGATTCTGGATTAAGAAGCCCCCAGATTCTCTGTCCTTCCCTCCCTTTCTCTGGAAGAGTACAGAGGAGATTTACAAGATTGTTGCCAGGGCTTGAAAATTACAGCTATGAGGAAAGATTGGATAGGCTAGGGTTGTTTTCCTTAGAACAGAGCAGGCTGAGGGGTAACTTAATTGAGGTGTACAAAATTATGAAGGGTCTAGATAGAATAGACAGGAAGGATCTGTTTCCCCGAGTGGATAGATCAATTACCAAGGGGTACAGATTTAAGTAGAAGGATTAGAGGGGACATGAGGAAACACTTTTTCACTCAGAGGGCAGTGGGTGTCTGGACTTCACTGCCCGGATTGGTGGTGGAAGAAGAAATCCTCAACCCCTTTAAAATGTACCTGGACCTGCACCTGAAGTGCTGTAACCTGCAAGGCTACAGACCAGGTGCTGGAAAGTGGAATTAGATTGGGCGGCTAGTTTTCTCAGCCAGCACAGACACAATGGGCTGAATGGCCTCCTTCTGTGCCGTAACTTTTCTACTGTTCTATGGTTCTACATGTATAAGCACTGAAATATAAATGATGTTTTTGATCTTCTCATTGCCTATTTTGTGTAACTGGTACTTTTATTTGTTAAAAATGACTTGGACCACTGTCCATTGGATATTTTTTCATGCTCCTTGTTTTATATTCATTCCACTGGAATACCATATTTTTGAAGCCAATGGTAGTAACAGGCAGAATTATGAAATATTTTTATATACATGCGTGGTGTAGTGACAAAAAATCAATACAATGAACAGAGGTAAATTTCTCAGACTGCTACACAACTAGTAGAATTGATGTGAAATGATGTGAACTGATTTCTTCTTATCTCAATTCTTTTTCTCCCCTTGTCCGGTTTCTTCCAACTCCTGCCAGGACTGCTTGAATTCCTTCTGCTTCTTCATTGAACGGAGGCCCAACCAGTCTATAGCCACCATAACCATCCTTCGCCTGGCTGAACTTGTTCTCCCATTGATCAACTTCTCCTTTGACTCCACTCACTTCCTCCAAATGAAAGGTGTTGCTATGAGTATCTGCATAGTCCAAGCTATGCCTGCTTGTTCATGGCATATGTGGAACATTTTTTGTTACACTCCTACTCAGGTCCCCTCCCTCACTTCTTTTGCTGGTACATTGATGACTGTATCAGTGCTGTTTCCTGCTATTGCCCCAAATTGAAAAATCTCATGAACTTTGCTTCCAATTTCCATCCTGACCTCACTGTCACATTGTCCATCTATGACTCTACCCTTCCCTTTCTTGACTTCTCTATCTCCATTTCAGAAGATAGGCTATCAAACAATATCCACTATAAGCCCACTGATTACAGCTACCTTGATTACACTTCCTCCCACCTTAATCCCAGTAAGAACTCTATTCCATTCTCCCATTTTCTCTATCTCCTTCACATCTGTTCTGACGATGCCACCTTCCACACTAGTGCTTCCAATATGTCTTCCTTTTCCCTCAACTGAGGATTGCCCTTCACTATGGTTGACAGGGCCCTCAACAGTGTCCATTCCATTTCCCGCATTTCTGCTCTCATCCCTTTCCCTCCTTCCCAGAATCACGATACGGATCCCCCTGTCCTCATCTTCCATCCCACCAGCCTTCATATTGACAGCTCATCCTCCGCTATTTCTGCTACCTCCAGCGTGATGCCACCACCAAACACATCTTTCAGCATTCCAAAGGGACTGGTCCCTCTGCGACACGCTCATTCACTCCTCAATCACACCCCAATACTCCTCCCTTTCCCTCAACACCTTTCCTTGCAAGCACAGCATCTGCAACACCTCCCTTCTCACACCCAGGACCCCAAACACTCCTTTCAGGTGAAACTGATTTACTTGTACTCCTTTCAATTTAATATACTGTATTCGCTGCTCACAATGTGGACTTCCTACACTGGAGAGACGCAGATTTGGTAATCGCTTTGCAACTACCTGCTTTCAGTCTGCAAATGTGACTTCAAATTTCCGGTTGCCTGTCATTTTAATTGTCTGCCTCACCCCCACTTTGACCTGTCTGTCCCACTGTTCCAACAAAGCTCATGGTGAGCTCAAGGAACAGCACTTTACAGTCTTCCGGACTCCACATTCAGTTCAGCGATTTCAGATCAAAACCATAGCCCCTATTTTTTTGGACAGCAGCTGTTGGTAATAATTCTGCTATTACTATTTACAGCTCCTCTAGACCCATCTTTTGTTTATTTGCTTGTCCCATTACCATCTCCTTTTGCTTTGCACCATCATCCTTTTGTCTCTTAATCTCTCCTGTATTCCACCCAAACACAAACCTTCCCTTTTGTTCTTTCCTCCTCTCCTTTCCCTGCCTCTGTACCTCCTTAAAACCTGTTACATCTCTAATTTATTCCAGTTCTGATGAAAGGCCATCAATCTGAAACATTGGGCTGAATTTTATTAGAGCTTGAAAAAGTGCGCGGTGCGGCGGCTCATTAGCAAAGAGGAGACGGAGCGCCCGCCCCCGATGATGTAGAGGGGGCTGGTGCTCTGTCCCCAGCAACGGCGTCCGGTGCGACCGTGCAGGCGCCGGTGCCATTTTTAAAGGGCTTCAGGCCCTTCAGTTCAATTTAAATGTTTAGAGAGTCAGACTTGCAAAAAAATAAAAATAAAAATGTTATTAATTCAAATCCCCTGCCCCACCCACCCAAATAAATAATCCATTAATTTTTTTTTTTGTCCTATCCCCAAAAAAGTCAGTTTTCACTCATGACCTTCCCCCGACCTTTTTCCCTTTGACCCTAAATCCCTTCTCAGCATCCCCGCAACAAATTGTGTTGGCTTTTTGCATCTCCCCTCCCACACTGCAAAATTCACTCCTGCCCCCTCACCATCAGTGTCACGCCTTGGATCTCCGAATGGAGTTCCGAAGGCACGGGACTTCTGGCAACCGGCCAGAACATTGGTGTGGACGGCCGTCGCTATCAGGTAAGTGTTTATTCATTAATTTTAATTTCATTAGCATATTTAGATTAAGGCTCCGTCACCGAGTGGCGGGGGGCCGCCCTGAGGCCTCACCACTGCCGGTAAAATGCGGAGAAGTCTTCCTGGCGTTGAGGCTGATGGAGGGCTTCTCCTGGAAGGAATTTCCGGGCCTCCCCACCACGACCACCGACGTCAGAGGTCTGGTAAAATTTCGCCCATTAACTATGTTTCTCTCTCCACAAATGTTATCTGACTTGCTGAGTATTTCCAGCATTTTCTGTTTTTATTTCAGATTCCCAGCATCTTCAGTACTTCGTTTTTTGTAGAATTGATGTGAGTGTCCAACAAGGGAAAGATTTTGAGAATTATTCCTCTTTCTCTCTCCATTTCATAACTACACTCTTGCTCACTTTTGCTGTTCTTCGATGGTCTTAATAGGAAATTGTTCAATGATTATAAAATAAACCAGCATGGACTGTAGCATGACAATCATGGGAGGATTTCAATATCCTGAACAAGAACTGAACGACAGGAGGGAAAGTTCACTAAATTTGATCTGCAGCAATTGTGAACACCTCCTCTGGAGCTGAAGAACAGGCATTATATTACATTTAGTATTTAATAGCCCACCAAAGCTAATCAACAATTTGGAAGTGGGCAAAAGAAAGAACATGCATTTATGCATGACCAGGGTGTCCCAAAGCATCTGACAGCCAATGAAGTGCTTCTGAAATGTCATTGCTTTTGTAGCGTAGGAAACATGGCAGCCAATCTATAGACAGCAAGCTCCCACAAACAGCAATGTGGGAATGGCCAGATAATCTGTCCCAGTGCAGTTGGCTGAGGGATAAATATTGGTCAGCACACCAGGGAGAACTCTGCTTTGCTTCAAAAACAATGTGATGGGATCTTTTTTATCCACCTGAGAGGACAGACGGGGCCTCAAATTAACATCGCATCTGAAAGAATGCAACTCCAGCAGTGCAACACCCATTCAGTACTGCACTACAGTATGAGCACAGAATTTAATCTCAAGTGTCTGGAGTGGAGCTTGAACCTACAATGTACCAAAATCAGAGGCAAAATTGCTATCTACTGAGCTACAGCAACCTTCACAAGACTGCCTAGAATTGGGGGGTAAAAAAACATCCAATTTGTGTACTTGTCAAGTGAACAAAAGCACTCTTTCTAAAACAGCTGTGGCTGACAGTAAATGGATCATGCCTGAATCTACCTGGATCAGACTGCCGTATTATCTGACAAACAGCATGACACGTCTAATGGATCAGAAGGAATGCTGTGAAGGCGAATCATGAACATTTATTTTCCTCTGCCTTCGTTTCACCATGACCAGAAACATGGCTAGGGAGAACTTCCAGCAATAGCAAGCAAATGGGAAGATAATGAAGAAGTACAGGGGAGGAGATTGAAAATGGACTAAAGAGATTTGTGAAACAATCAACTGACTGTTGAAATCAGTTTGTGTCAGCTCCTATACAATGGCTCCACTGACCAAATAAAATCTAGGCTGCTGCAACTGCAATCTTACCAATATAACCCTACAAATACAGTCCTGTACATAATAGCCATGAAACTCGGGCCAGAATTTTACGTTGGGTGGGAGGCCCAGCCCACCAGCTAAAAGGTCGGCGGTGAACTTGCCTCCGCCAGGCCTGGGGATCCATGCCAGGATTTTTCACTCCCCAGTCCTTAATTGGCCTTGGACGGGACTTCCACCTCCTTGAGGCAGGAAGTCCTGCCTAATGGAGCTGCCGGCCAATCAACGGGCCTGCAGCTCTTAGTCCCAGCAGTGCCACCAGGAATGGTGGCCACTGCTGGGACTGCACCCATCCATCGGAGGAAGGATGGCCCCAGCACAACGATACGTTTTTGGAGCCTCGCCGGAGACAATCGGCTGGGCCCTGGGGAGGGAAAAGGGATCGGTTGTGGTGATGGTGGGGGGAGGGGGGTTGCTGTGTGGTGCGGGTGGTTTGGGCTTCAAGAGCCGCCCTCCGTGAGGCACAGGGTGCCAAATCAGGAGGGCCCCCCAACCCGCAGGAAGACCGCCAGGTAAAACCTGGCAGTGTTCTTGGCGCCTTTGCTGTCCGTCCATCATGGGTAAAGTACCAGCAGCGGCAGGGGGAGGCCCTCAAGTGGCAGGTAATTGGCCACTTAAGGGGCTTAATTAGCCTGGGGCGGGTGGGCGGACCATTTCTTGCTGCCGTCGCCCCGTGTAAAATTGCAGCAGGCAGTGAGGGGTTGGAAATGCTACCCCCCTCCCCACCGCCTCCCACTCAATTTTATGCACCCCCACCCCGCCCCCCGCCACCAGCCCACTCAGTGCTCAGTGTCCGTTTTTTCAGCATTATGAATGTCTTTTAGTCTCCAGAGGCTGCTGATTGTCAGTGAGTGAGGCTGCAGATGCCCTTGCAGCATGACCTTGAGCAGCTCTGATCCTAGACTGCCTGGCTTCAGACTGCACAATCTCGGCATGGACGGCAGCAGTCTGGGCCGCCTGACTGACAGGCAACAGCGAGGGCATTGGCAGAGTGGGAGTGGTGGGAGGATGAATGCTGTCATCCTGAGACAGGACAGTAGGTTTGTGCTCCACGGTGCCAATGCCATCCCTTCGGGGTAGCACTTGTGCAATCCTAGCAATCTGTTGGAGGGAAGATTGCCGGACTGTGGTGACACGCTACAAACCCCCTTGACGCTAGTATTGGTATCCATGATGACAGCACTCTGAGTTTGCGTGGCAACAAGCTGAGCTTGAATGACTTCAGTTTGTGCTTGCACCACAGCACCCACAGCTTCTGCTTGTGCTGCAATGCAAGTTGAGAGACCAGCCATCAGGTACTGCATCATGGTTGGATTGCAAGTGTTCTGATGGCGTTGGCAGCCACTTCCCTGCTGGAACGGATGGGCTCCAAGCACTGCATAATGCTCTGTGCTGAGTTGGCACTGGACTCCTCCATGCACCTTGGCATTGACCGCAGGCTTTCAGGCAGATCTGCAAATGCACCAAGCATTTCATCCAATGGTCTTTTTCTGTAGGCCACCCCATCAAAGCCATCAACTGAGTCATCTCCAGAAGAACTCACATTCAACCTAACAATCTGTCCTATGCTCTGGCTCCAGGCCACTCATGCCCGATGTCTCACCATGTGCATATCTCATCACTAAACTATCCTCTCAAATGCAATCAATGTCAGTAGCTGAGTGTGAGAACGAGTGACCGCTTCTTCTTCATTACTGTCATCCACCTCTTGCTGTTCTACCATTCCCTAGCTAGGTTGCTGTTCTTGGGTATCTGGAAGGAGAAAGTCACAAGGATAAGGCAGGGGTGAAGGGAGGGCAGGAAATGAAGAGGTGCATGCTTACACCATCTGCAGCTTGTAAATCGGAAAAGAAAGAGGATTACGTATAAGCATACAATCATCTTCAGTGGTTTCAGCCCTGCTGCTGGCTACAACCTGAGTCAAAGCTGCTCCAATGATATTGAACACCATCTCCGTCATTGGGGGTGAGGACATGCAGCCGCGCCTGTTCCCTGCCCGTTAGCTGCTACTGCCTCTGGTTATGCGCCATCTTGTCTTGTAAGAGAAGGAAGTGTGTCAATGAGTGTGGGGCAATGTGCTTAGGTGATATGGCTGTTATAATTAAATTGCTGGCAGTGTCTTCAACCTGTGAGATGTGGGTCTGAGGTTTGCAGCAGTGCTGAGTGTGTGAGGTGAAGCTATAAATGTTAGGTGTGAGTCACGATGGATTGGGATTGCTGGTAGGTGAGTAATGGGGGTGTGGTGAATTAAGCAGTGTGTGAGGCTAATGGTGTAGTTTGTGGGATATGGCATTTGAAGATAGATTTGTTGACCTAGATGGCTCCTGTAAGATCATTGAACTTCTTGCGGCACTTCATTCTGGTCCTTGGGGCTCCATTGCTGCCATTGAGCAGCAAGGCTATCCGGTCCCACTGCCTTTGCAAAGTTTGTTTGGAGGGTCTTCTGGCCCCCTGTATATTGAATTGTTACAATCACAGAATTGTTACAGCACAGAAGGAGGCCATTTGGCCCATCTTGTCTGCACTGGCTCTCCGAGTGAGCAATTCACTTAGTGCCATTCCTCTGCCTTCTCCCCATAACCCTGTACATTCTTTCTTTTCAGGTGACTATCTAATTCCCTTTTGAATGCCTCAATTGAATCTGCCTCCACTGCACTCTCTGATAGTGCATCCTAGATCCTAGTCACTCGCTGCGTGAAAATTCTTTTCCTCATATCGCCATTGCATCTTTTGCCAATCATCTTAAATCTGTGCCCTCTCATTCTTGATCCTGTTATGAGTGGGAACAGTTTCTCCCTATCTACTCTGTCCAGGCCCCTTATGATTTTGAATACCTCTATCGAATCTCCTCTCAGCCTCCTCTTCTCCAAGGAAAACAGTCCCCCAACTTCTCAAATCTATCATTGTAAATGAAGTTCCTGATCCCTAGAACCATTCTCATGAATCATTTTTGCATTCCCTCCAATGCCTTTACATCTTTCTTTAAATGTAATACCCAGAATTGGACTCAATACTCCGGCTGAGGCCGAACTGGTGTCGTATACAAGTTAAACATAACCTCCTTGCTCTTGTATTCTATGCCCCTATTAATAAAGCCCAGGAAACCCTGTGCTATATTAACTGCTCTCTTCACCTGCCCTGTCACCTTCAATGACTTTTGCACATATACACTCAAGTCCCTCTGTTCCTGCAGCTGCTTCAGAGTTGTATCCTTTATTTTATGTTGTTTCTCCAAGTTCTTCCTACCAAAATGAATCACTTCACATTTCTCCGCCTTGAACTTTATCTGCCATCTGTCCGCCCATTCCACCAGCTTGTCTATGTCCTTTTACCTCTCTTCCCTTCTCCACCTCCTGCACCATGACCTCCAGCCCAATATCGGAAGATCTTGGAGCCCACTTTCTGCCATGATGTGCCATTCTTGTGTCTGTCAGAATTCAAAATCACTTTTAGAATGACTTCCAGCACCTGTTCCAGCCACAATGCAGCTCCACTTAAAAGGTTCAGTCTCTCTTTAAGTAGGGCAGGTTATCTTGAATGTCTTGCTAATTTCTCAGGACTTGGCAGCCCCTGCTCAGGCCTGCAGCCACTCAAATGTGCACTTAGCACTAGCTGCAAGCTACAATCATTTAAATTAGCAGGCGATACAAAGTTGCATGCAGTCTGCAATGGAAGAAGCACTTGCGGGTTAATACTACATCACAATCCACGCGCCTGTTTTCGGAGTTATCGAATTGGATGGGCACTGGGTCTACACATTAAATATCTTGAAAATGAGAAAAGAAAATGCATACAATGGATTCCTAGCAGTGTAGGAGTAGGAGTGGTTTATAGTGGCAAACAGCGGCTGAATTGCTTGAAAACAAGTAAGGAATTTAGGGGTTCAGCACACTTCCCATTATAACTAACTACTTCAAAACTTGACCTTCACAAGCCCCCAGCCTACAATTTTAACAATCTCAAAATGGTAGTTGGTTGCTTTAAACACTGCTGATTTGGCTAGCTCCATTTTGAAAGGGGGTGACTGGTGGCCGTCCAAGGTGCTTGTCTGGTTCAGGTGGTAGGCCCCTTTAAATATAGAAATTGTGGTCTCATGACATTCCTTGTTCCTTTTTCTCATTAACAGGGTAATTTCATCAATTTCCTGCTCCCATGGAAGATACATTCAAATGAAGTCCAAGTCGAAGAATTCGCACTCATTGGGCTGGATTTTATGCATCTGACGTCAAGAGCGGTGGCCGGCGGAAAAAAATGGCGGCCCGCACATGTGGGCCACATGCCGCCACGATCTTCCTCACGGCAGCCCACAATAGTATATCAGTCAGGCCTCCCCCCTCAATTACGTGGAGAGGGTGGGCTCTCCAATGCCGTCAGCTGCAAGTATGCGGGCGCTGGAACCGCTTTTAAAGCCTTGCTGGTTAATTTAAATTTTTTAAGTTAGCCCCTCCCCCCACTGTATTGATCAAAAATCTGCTGCCCCTTTCCTCCCCCCTCCCCCAATAACAATAAAATTCATTATTTGCTCTGTTTCCCCCCCCTCCCCCACCTCACCAAAACACTTACCTTTCACACTTGACCTTCCCCCTCTCCCAAACTGAACAAAGTGCACAGGTCACCCCTTCCCAATATCCCTTACACTACTGATGTAAATATGACCCCCCTGTACCCCTGCCCAGCACACTAAAAATCTTAAGATTCCCCCCCCTTCCCCACCATTGCGGCGCCTGCTTTCCCCAGATGGGAAAGTGAAGGCGCGTGAGTGCTGGCCACCGCTCAGAAGATCTCAGCCCAACGGTAAGATTGGAGTCAATTTTATTTAAATGTATGCATTCTGTTCATTTGAATATTTTCATTTGGGTTCTGTCATCCAGCGGTGGGGGTGGAGGGGGTGCCATGGAGCGTCACCGGCGGGAAGATTGGGCCCGGCCCTCGCAGCATCAGGCTCCGTGGCAGGCCACTGCTGGAATGATCTTCCGGTCCCCCCCCCCCACCACAGAGTCTGACGTTGAGAGCTCTGTAAAATCCCAGACATAGTATTGACAGCCTGTCTCCAATCTGTGCTCCTTTGAGAGCTGTTCCCAGCTGGTAACTGAGGATTAGTGAATTGTTTGCTACAGTTACAGTTTTTAATGAGAGAAAGAACTGACATTTACATAGACTCTTTTTAAGTCTCTTAGAAGCATTCCAAAGTAATTTATATGCCATTAATTGCACTCAATTGCCGTTATTATGATGATCAGCAAAAGTGGCAGCCATTTTTCACATGGCAAAGCCTTGTCAATAACAATGAAATGAGTGATCAGTATACCTTGTCATGCAGGCCCCCACCTGCCATAATTGAGGCACATTAATTTTGGCACTTGGACATTAAATTTCAAATTGTTGCTGGGAAGAAGAGAAGGTCTGTTACAAGGAATTGTCAGGCCCCTGACCAGAAAGACAATTTTGCATATTATCAGGCAGTGTTGGAACAAAGGAGCTATCCCGTGCTCCCATACAATACACAGAACAGACCCGGTCAAACCAGTCGGTCATGTGACCACCCTGCTGGACAACTTGGGGAGTTTTAAATTGTAGAGACAGTGTTTGAACTGGCAGAAAGCTCTTGGCTCCTGGATTGAAAAGAGCCTTTCCTGTCTGCTCCCATCTCTTTCTCATGGAATTCTAAGACCCATTGAAGACACATAAACTCCAAGAGTGAAAAGTCTCCTACAGTGAACAATGTTTAAGAAGAATACTGGGCCCCAACGAAAAGCAAGACCATATTTTCATCAAGGCCTCTACAGCGAGCTCAAAGCACAGTAACAAAAAATGCTCCTCAGAGATTGCCTCAAACTTTTCCACTTATTTTTTCTTCTGCTCTTTTCTGTCACTATCTGCATGTGTGTATCATGTATGCATGCTAGTGTGGACGCGTCATGTATCTGTAGGCGTTAACTGAATTAGAGTTTAAGTTTAATAAAATTTCACCTTTCTTCTTTCAACCTAAGAAAGCCTGTTTGTGCTCATTTCTTTGCCTTATAATTGGAATGGGGTGAACAAGGATTCACCAAGAAGTAGCTAAAAAAAACAGTGTGTTTAAAAATAAAACCCTGTTACAGTAAGACCAGGTGAAGGTTGAGGGGGACCCCTAGATACCTTTCTCACCTGGTCGTAACAACCTGCTTTGATGGTGTTTGTTGTGAGAATGCAATGGCATGACAGTAGCCTTGGCATGCTTGTGTCTATATCAAAAGGTTATGGATAAAATTTTACACTATGAGTCTTAAACACAAAATCTCAGTTAACACTCCAGTATAGTACTGAGGGAGTGCTGCACTGTTGGAGGTGTCGTCTGAAAGATCCCATGGCACTATTTTGAAGAAGAGAAGGGATTTCTCCCTAGCATCCTTCCTAATATTCATCCCCCAACCAACAGCACCAAAGAAACTTATCATCTGGTCAGTATCACGCTGTTGTTTGTGGGAGCTTGCTGTGTGCAAATTGGCTGCCATGTCTCCCGACATTACAACTGTGATTACACTTCACAAGTACTTCATTGGCTGTAAATGTGTTGCAATGTCCTGAGGTTGTGAAATGTGCTATATAAATGCAATTCTTTCTCTCTTTTTATGTAATCTTTAATGTTTAGTAAAACACTGACACAGGCTGTGCTTGCTCCAACATCTCATCAGAAGGATGGCACCTCCAGGAATTCAGCATCCCCCCAGTAATGCACTGCAGTGCCATCCTAGATGGTGTGCACAAGTACTAGCATGTGGCTTGAGCTCTTAGTCTTCTGCCTGAGAGGCAATAGTATCACCAGCCCTTTCCTCGGCTTCATAGACTGTTCCAAGGAAACTCAACCAAAGCTCCAGGAGCAGCCCCTCATCTATCAATGAGGAAATTTAGGATCAAGACTCAATCCAGACTCAACAGTGAGTTCAACAACATTGGATCATAATCACTGCTCCCATTTTCTTGGGTAGCAGGTGCTGATAATGGTTTTGTTGTAACCATTTACACCTCCTCTAGACCCATCTTCTGTTTCTTTATTAGTCTCAATGCCACCCCCTTTTACCTTGCACCCTCATCCCTTTGTCATTTAATCATGTTAGTCCTCCACCCTATCACAGAGCTTCCCCTTTTCTCTTTCCTCTATAACTCCCACCTGCTTTTTCAAAGCTTCTGCACGTGCTTAGAAACTGTTACCCCTCTAACCTCTTCCAGTGCTGATGGAATGTCAACAACGTGAAACGTTAACATGGTTCCACTCTCCACAGATGCTGCCTGACCTGCTGGTTGTTTTCCAGTTTTTATTTCAGCACTACCAACAAAGCCTGTCTAACTTTTTAAAAATGAGATGCACATTCACTGCATAATGGTTTGTCCTGTAATTGGAGGCTGCGTGGACTGCACTGTGATGCTGTGTCTCCACAGGAAATACTTTAAAGGATGACAGTAACCATTTCAGTCTTATGGTCAAGTTAAATATATTTGAGGTAAGCAAGATACCAAAATACACCTTCCCCTCCCTCCCAGAACCACGACAGGGTTCCCCTTGTCCTCACTTTCCACCGCATCAGCCTCCATATCCAAAGGATCATCCTCCGCCATTTCCGCCACCTCCAGCGTGATGCCACTACCAAACGCATCTTCCCCTCCCTTCCCCTGTCAGCATTCCGAAGGGATTGTTCCCTCCGTGACACCCTGGTCCACTCCTCCATTACCCCCACCACCTCGTCTCCTTCCCATGGCACCTTCCCCTGCAATCGCAGGAGGTGTGATACCTGCCCGTTTACCTCCTCTCTCCTCACTATCTAAGGCCCCAAACACTCCTTTCAGGTGAAGCAGTGATTTACTTGTACTTCTTTCAATGTAGTATACTGTATTCGCTGCTCTTAATGTGGTCTCCTGTACACTGGGGAAACCAAACACAGATTGGGTGATCGCTTTGCGGAACACCTCCGCTCAGTCCGAAAGCAGGACCCTGTGCTTCTGGTTGCTTGCCATTTCAGCACTCCCCCCTGCTCTCATGCTCACATCTCTGTCCTGGGATTGCTGCAGTGTTCCAGTGAACATCAACGCAAGCTCAAGGAACAGCATTTCATTTACCAATTAGGCACGCTATAGCCTGCCAGACTGAACATTGAGTTCAATAATTTCAGAGCATGACGGGCTCCCCATTTTACTTTTATTTTTAGTTATTTTTTCTTTTTTTTTTGTGTTTATTTTATTTTACCTTAGTTTGTTCAGTTTGCCTACCCACTGTTTTTTTCATGTTTGTGCTGTTCAGTTTTCAGTCCACTAACACCCTATTTGTACTAATGCTTTGCCTTTCAGCACACCATTAACATATTGTTTGCCTCTGCTCCATGACCTTCTAGTCGGTTATTCTTTGTGACGTTGTCCTATCTACACCTTCTCCTTTGCTATCTTTTGCCCCACCCCCACGTTACTTGCTTAAAACGTTTCACATTTCTAATATCTGCTAGTTTTGAAGAAGGGTCACTGACCTGAAACGTTAACTCTGCTTCTTTCTCCACAGATGCTGCCAGACCTGCTGAGTATTTCCAGCATTTCTTGTTTTTATACCAAAATATCGTTCTTTTTAAAAAAAAACTTTTCTTTCTGACCAATTTTCTCTCCTCCTCAGCTGAAGTTACTGATGCCTTTCTGGGTTATTGTTTCCACAGGTGCTAGGGAGTTCACCCAAGTGGTTATTATACATGCGTCAGCCATGACAGTGAGGGGCAGTAAGATATTCACTGTGAAGCAGTGGACCATCACAGACGAGACAAAACTGCCCTTATCAGTTGTTCGTACGCACACAGAGCTGTGGTTTAGGTGGTAGTACTCTCACTTCTGAGTTAGAAGGGTTTTGGGTTCAAGTCCCATTCCAGAGACTTGAGCATAATATCTAAGCTACCCCTTCAGTCCTTCACTGTTGGAGGCACTGCCCTTCACATGAGATGTTAAACTGACGCCCCCAATCTGCTCCCTCAGTTGGATGTAAAAGATCCCATGGCACTGTTTCAAAGAAGAACATAAGTGTTACCCTGGCTCTTAAACATCGTCACTAAAACAGATGAGATAGTCGTTATCGTAGTGCCTTGATTTGTGCAAACTCGTTGTCTAGTTCAAAAGCAAAATACTGCAGATGCTGGAAATTTGATGTTAACTGTGTTTCTCTCTCCACAAATGCTGCCAGACCTGCTGAGTATTTCCAGCTTTTTCTGTTATTATAGTTGCTTCGTTTCCTACGACATAACAATCTATACACTTCAAAAGTATAATTGGCTGTAAATTGCTTTGGAATGTCCTGAGGTTCTGAAAGCTGTTCCATGCATGTTTTTCTTTCTTTCGACAATGGGAAACAATCAGCCACATGAATCCTGTTGATGTCCCTCCCATTATCTAGGGACACTGAACACCTCCACTGTCAATCTCAGTATAGCTCCACTACTTTAACAAAGAATGAACCAGGGATCTTCCTATAATTTATGGTTCAGCTATTCACTGGATGAATTCACTTAGCCATCAGCACGGAGCTTGGCAAAGTACTATTTAATCCTTCAGCAATGTCAGATTTTTTTTAATACTGCATGGAAATGGAATGACACATAATTGCTTCATTTTATCACAGAATTGGGAGGAAAGTGGAGAGGCCTGTGCTATTTTGTACAAGAGCCATATCTACATGGATTCTTCTCTTTTGGGCCTCCTTATCTCGAGAGACAATGGATACACGCCTGGAGGTGGTCAGTGGTTTGTGAAGCAGCGCCTGGAGTGGCTATAAAGGCCAATTCTAGAGTGATAGGCTCTTCCACAGGTGCTGCAGAGAAATTTGTTTGTCGGGGCTGTTGCACAGTTGGCTCTCCCCTTGCGCCTCTGTCTTTTTTCCTGCCAACTACTAAGTCTCTTTGACTCGCCACATTTTAGCCCTGTCTTTATGGTTGCCCGCCAGCCCTGGCGAACACTGGCAACTGACTCCCACGACTTGTGATCAATGTCACAGGATTTCATGTCGCGTTTGCAGACATGGATTACAGAGAAATCAAAGAGAAGTAAATTTTCACGAAATCTCAGTTGAAAGGAGACTGTGAAATTTAGAGAAGTATGAGGTCGCAGGACATGTCATCAATTTTCAGGTACAATGCACTTGAACAAGCAAACAGGCCTAAAATCAGAGAAACAATAGACAATTCCTATTCATTTGCTTCTGCTGCATCTTGATCTATCAAGAAATAAGTTCGTTGAAACATTAAGTGTGACTTAACAAGTGAGAAAATTAAATGTGCAGCAGCTTTTTTTAATTTATTTTCTTAACTGGGAATTAGTTAGGTAAATAAATGCTGTTTAAAGACCTGTGAGCCTTTGAGGAAAGAAAGAGCAAACTTTCATTTATCTAGTGCCTTTCACATCCTCAGGACACCCCCAAATCACTTTACAGCCAATGAAGTACTTTGGAAGTGCGATCACTGTTCAATGACCAGATAATCTGCTATAGTGACATTGCTCGAGGGATAATTATCGAGTAAGACACCGGGGAGAACTTTTGTTCTTCATCCACCTGAGACAGCAGACAGCGCCTTGGTACAACGTTATCTGTGAAAGACAGAACCTCTGACAGTGCAGCCCTCCCTCAGCACTACATTGGGAATGTTAGCCTAGAGTTTTGTCTTGAATTGCCTGGCGGGGGACTTAAATCTGCAACCTGGTGGTTCAGAGGGGAGAGTACTTTTTAAAAATGTGTTCACAGGGTGTGGGTATTGCTGGCAAGACCATAATTTCTTGCCTATCCCGAACTGAGTGGCTTGTTCAGCCATTTTAAAGGGCAGTTAAGAGCCAACCACATTTCTGTGGGCTTGGAGTCACACTAGGCCAGATTAGGTAAGGACAGCAGATTTCCTTCCCTAAAGGGCATTGGTGAACCAGATGGGTTTTTAACATCCATCCAGTATTTTCATGGTCACCATTATTAATACTATTTTTACATTCCAGATTGATCAAATAAACTGAATTTAATTCCCTGAAATGCCATGGTGAAATTTGAACTCAGATCTCCAAATCATTAATGCAGGCTCTCTTAACCATTATGCTACTGTTTCAACTGAGCCAGAACAATCAGGAGATACCCATGCAGTATTACTCAAAAGTGAGATAATAACATCTTGTATTTATATTACACCTTTTGTGTGAAGAAACATCCCAATCTGCTTCACAAATCGTCGTAAAATCAAAGTATTAAAATGTAACAATTGTAAAATTTGAGTCTTTCCAGTTTATATGTGATAATTTTCCAGAGAGTCTAATATGGTCCAAAGCCCAATAAAAGATGAGCTTTCGTGAACTTTCTTACAATCTTATCTTATTGTTACTGGGTTACTCAGCAAAAATTTGCATTCAATTGTGAAAAAAAATTCTCTCAATATATAACAGGTGATTTTGTATGTATCTAAAAAAGTAACACCTAAAAGAGGGAAGGGGAAAGGAAAGTTGGTAAGAAAAAGAGAAAGACTGGCCTTCGGAGAGCAATTGCCTAATAGACAACATATGGATCAAGCAATATGTCTGAAAAAAATTGCTTTGTGTGTAGCAATGTCAGTACTTCTGAAGTAAGAAGATTGGCATTAGTTCCCACAGTTATACCTACTTTGTAAATGCAGAGACAGATCCCAAAGTTTCACTAGAACATTGGCAAATGTATAGTGCTGTGCAGAATTCATCCCACAGCAAGAGGGTAGCCATTGCTGGTTATGATACAGTAAAACAGGAGGTCGTGGAGCGGTTAGCCTAGGAGTAGTGAGGATGGCAGCCCCATCATTGGATAGATTGAACTACCTGAAGGTGTGATTGTACTGCCAACAGACACAGATACCGAGGATCTTGTGTTTTAGTTTCTCCATTAAGAGCCAAATAAAGCAGTACCATCTACTTTAATGAAAACAAAATCGCACATCAGGGAAAAGATGATAAGGCACATGACTTTGCTGATAGCATAAACCAGGTGATAGCGAGTCAGCGACCCATTTTATATTTCTCCCTTTTTCTTGACTTTAATGGAAATGAAGATCGGGAGAGATGTAATATGAGCTCCCAATTCGCAATCGCCCATTCCACACTATTGAACAAAGTCAAAATTTAACCCCATAAACTGTATTTGGGCAATCTGATTATCACTGCCTCCACTTTTCTGTTTTTCAAAAAGGAGAAAGGACTGTCTAACTGAACAGGCCCAATTTAAGTATTTACCAAATTGTCCCAAACTTTCTCTGTCTCAATTGTTTTTTGCATTCAGGATTGAGTGTAGTACTTCCCTTTAATAAACTCAGGGTTCGGACACCAGAATGTCATCTTGTTAAAGAATTATAAAATAATCAGTGTTGTCACATCCACATACAACTGGGAATTGTTGTGTCTCTAATAACTTCAGCAAACATTTGCTAATTTGTTCCAGAAATGCTGACAATGCTATGCACAAAGCAATTGTTTTCAGACATATTGCTTGATCCATATTAATCCACTAGGCGATTGCTCGCCAAAGGCCAAGCTTTCTCTTTTTCTTATCAACTTTCCTTTTCCATTCCCTCTTTTATGCATTACTTTTTTGCATACCTAGAAAACCACCTGTTAAATATTGAGAGATATTTTTCACAATTAAATGCAAATTTTTACTCAGTAATCCAGTAACAATAAGATAAGATTGTCAGAAAGTTCATGAAACCTCAGCTGTTATTGGGCTTTGGACCATATTAGACTCTCTGGAAAATCATCACAAAAATACACTGGAAAAACTCAAATTTTAAAATTGTTTCATTTTAATACTTTGCTTTTTTTTTCTGTGTTGTGTTGTTCATTCTTAATAGTGTTAATGAATCAGCATAGCAAACCTCCCATCTTCAGTCATGATCTCTGTCTTGGTCTTCTCATGTTCCCGATCCAGTTGCAGACTGAGATAAAGGTGGAAAGTCTACTGATAGCTCAAACTTTTAAATACATTTGTGCTTTTCGCTTCACACATCAGGAATATGCAGAACACTAGTTGTTGCCGAGGGCACTGACAACCACTTTTACCACAGATATCTAAATAATGTTCTGCTTCCCGCTCCAGAAACCTTAGGGCAAAATCTAGGGTAACACTCCAGTGCTGTACTGAGAGAGCGCTGCACAGTCAGATGTGGTGTCTTTCAGATGAGACAAAGATCCCATGGCACTACTTCGAAGAAGGTGAGGGGAATTCTCCCGGCGTTCTGTGTAATATTTATCCCTCAACCAACATTACAAAAAGAACACGTTATCTGGTCATTATCACATTGCCATTTGTGGGAGCTTGCTGTGTGCAAATTGGCTGCCATGTTTCCTACATAACAACAGTGACTACACTTCAAAAAGTACATCATTGGCTGGAAGGTGCTTTGGAAGGTGCTGAGATTGTGAAAGGCACAATACAAATACAATTTCTTTCTTTTATAATGGAAGATTAACCTCGTTCTGACTCCACTACCGTATTTTCTGGAGACTTCAGCTTGGCTATCCAGTTACCTGCCTGAATCAGACTGGAAACTCATGAATCCATGCAAATCAGGGTTCTGTAATATGCCAAAGACCCCAGTGCAGTTTTAACAGCCCACTGGGCAGGGCATACAGCACGGACAGTAATTAAAATGCACTGGGCAAGAGGACAAGGCATGGAAAAGGAAGTGCAAACATACTTGTTGGACCAGCAGAAGGAAGGAGACTTCCTCTAGTCTCCACAAGAATAATGGCAGCCACTGCCACCCTGGGCTCCCCAGGGACTTTTGGGACTGCAACTCTACTGGCCCTCATTTAAATATATTTAAATCCATTCAGTGGGAGCTTGCTGGGTAGATCGCAGGAGGAGACAAAACCCATAAGGGGACTCAGCGGATGGATTTTGGGGAAGAAATAGTTTTCACATCAATATACACAGTTCCAGTTTTACACAGAGGAAACACTGAAAAATAGCACAAAATTTCAGGGCTTTTTTGTCTTAATCAGTTATGTACCTCTTGTGTACCAGGGGTCCTGTACCATTGGCAACCCATTCTAGCTAGAATAGAGACCTAAATGAACCAATTTCAATTCAGCAAAATGCCTTAACCCCACCCTACCTCCCAAATTTCATGACTCTTCAGTTTAACCACAAATATCTAGTGTAGAACCTTGCCAATGCTTTTGGATACCTAAGTATGTAATATAACTTGTACTTCCCTTATCCACCATGGGACTAATAGAAAGATCACTCCTGTATGTGGTTCCACAAGAGGCGTTACCACATTAATCTAGGTACCTGTGGTCTACACAGTTGATGTTCAGTTTTAAATTCCAAGTCATGGTGAAATCTCACCATATAATTCCATGCAGGCCTGACAACATTGTGCTCTGAATAGCATAAATAAAAAGAGAAGATATCCTTTCATCAATTTTAATTGGCATTTCTGCCAGGGACATTAAAGGCACCATTGATTCATTTGTCCGGGCAATGCTGACTTGATGTGTTGCAGGCTGGCTAGTCTTGCATGCGATAGCTGGGCCCACAGATTGAAAGCTGAGACTGCATTCCACAGTATCTGTTTCATCTCTGCTCTTTCATTATTTTAAAATGCCACATCTTTCTGCTTCTCAAGCAAACTTTGAAACATTCCATGTAAACATTTACACATGAATGTGTTTCTCCTTCATACCCACCACAGTAGCATCTGTGGCATTCAGGTCAATGCATGTTACCACAATGTATCACAGCCAACTGGAACTAATAGGTTGCAACCACTAATATTCTCCATCCACTTCAAGGCCTTTGTGAAGGCCAAGCGCAATCGTACAGTAACTGTAATGATAGCAAAATACTGCAAATGCTGTAAATCGGGGGAAGAGAACAAAAGGAAAGTTGTGTGATAGTCAGAGGGCAGGATAGAATAACTGACAAGGAGGTCATGGGGTCAAGGCAAAGGGTGTGCTAATAGTGTGGTGAAAGACAAAGCATTAGTGTAGAGAGAGTGATAATGACAGAGTGATGAACAGCTCTGTCCAAAAGCACAAACATGAAAAACTATGTTTAAGGCAGGCACATGGTAAACAAAAATGATAAAACAAAATAAAATAAAGTAATAATAAAAAAGGGCCAGTCATGCTCTGGAATGATTGAACTCAATATTCAATCCGGAAGGCTGGAGAGTGTCTAATCGGAAAATGAGGTGCTGTTCCTTGAGCTTGCATTGATGTTCACTGGAAAACTGCAGCTGGCCCAGGACAGAAATGTGGGCATGAGAGCAGTGGGATGTGTTGAAACAGCAAGCAACCGGAAGCCCGGGGTTATGCTTGCGGACTGAGCGGAGGTGTTCCGCAAAGCGGTTACCCAATCTGCGTTTGGTCTCCCCGATGCAGAGGAGACTGCATTGTGAGCAGCAAATACAGTATACTAAACTGAAAGAAGTACAAGTAAATCGCTGCTTCACCTGCAAGGAGTGTTTGGGGCCTTGGATGGTGAGGAGAGAGGAGGTAAAAGACCCGTGTATGATCCATTTCCCTCACTTCTGCCCTCACCCTTTCCTCTCGTCCTTACTTTCCACCCTACAAGCCTACACATCCCAAGGATCATCCTCTGCCATTTCCGCCACCTCCAGCGTGATGCCACCACCAAACACATCATCCACTCCCCTCCTCTATCAGCATTCTGAAGAGATAATTCCCTCCGTGACACCCTAGACCGCTCCTCCATTACCCCAGATACCTCGCACCTTCTCACAGTACCTTCCCATGCAATCGCAGGACGTATAATACCTGCCCTTTTACCTCCTTCGTAACTGTGTTCACTGGACTGAGCCCAGGGCCAGTGAGGAACCGGATTATTACAGCTCTTTAATGATGTGATGGTCAGCAGCCCCAATGAGATCAGTGCCATATTAGCTACTGATGTTGTCACTGTGGGGTTGGGGAATGGGGGGTTGATATCTTTGGGATTGACCTTTATAGCTGGGAGGTTGCAGTTGAGGAGTTGGGAGAATATTTATTGGCTAAGTTAGTTGGGTCTGTAGAAGGTATAACAGCTGAAGATAGATGCTGGTGCTTGGAGAAGCTGAGAGTTGGTAGCCCAACTGATTGATTATCTGTTGCCATGCCCATTAATCTCAGCATCAGGGGTAATGGAGGTGACTGTTGCTGGAAAAGACATTGAGGGAGAACAATCAGTTATGTACAGTAATTTGTAGCCTTCCAAATATCTGCCAATTTAGCTTGTCTGCTGGGGGTCTCTAGAAAGAGATGGAAACGCTCCTAAATGAGCCCCTTGCTTATATTTTTATTCATTCATGGGATGTGGGCATTGCTGGCTAGGCCAGCATTTATTGCCCATCCTGAATTGCCCTTGAGAAGGTGATGGTGGGCTGCCTTCTTGAACTGATACTGTCCTTGGGATGTAGGTACACCCACAGTGCATTTAGGGAGGGATTCCAGGATTTTGACCCAGCGACAGAAGAAACAGCAATGTAGCTCCAAGTCAGGATGTTGTGGGACTTGAAGGGGAACTTGCAGGTGGTGGTGTTCCCTGCGTCTGCTGCCCTTGTCCTTCTAATGTTAGTGAACGTGAGTTTGGAACATGCTGTCAAAGAAGACTTGGCGAGTTGCTGCAGTGCATCTTGTAGATCATGCACATGGCAGCCACAGTGCACCGGGGATGGAGGGGGTGAATGTTTAAGGTAGTATATGGGATGCTTATCAGATGGGCTGCTTTGCCCTGAATGGTGTTGAGCTTCTTGAATGCTGTTGGAGCTGTATTCATGCAGGCAAGTGGTGACTATTCCATTACATCCTGTCTTGTACATGCTGGAAAGGCTTTGGGGAGTCAGGAGTTGAGTTACTCGCCGCAGAATTCCCAGCCTCTAACCTTGTCTATTCAAGTTAATCAATTTGATCAACTCGCATTGGGCCGGATCTGCAATGGTATTTCTGCATTCACGCACTTTTCCCGATGTAGGCTCCCAGCAGCGATGGCTTCCTGCCTGGCAGTGGTGGGTAGCCAACTGGGGCACTTGATAAGGCAATCTGTCTCTACTGTGGAAATGGATTGAAATTTTTCGAACAGCGCATGGGCCGTACGCCTTGTCAGGAGCCCGGAAATGGAGCAGAGACAGCATCACAGCGGGAGGTCCAAACGTGAAGACTGTGAGGCCTTTTCTTAAGTTGCCACCATTAAATCACAGTGCTCAGATCTCCCCAAGCAGAAGGAATGCCATTGCAGCTACTTCATGGAAACTGATGTCTCTGTTAATGTAGCTCTTACTGTATTGGTAGCTGCTGCACTCCTGCTGAAGGTGCCTCTATTGCTCCGCTACCACTACTGCTGCTGGCTCCTCAGCAGTGGCCACATTGCAAGGTCACACTGGTCACACATACTTACAAGTCACACTGAACGGACCTCCTGACTCTGGAACCCGGCCACCGTACCTAATTGAATGAGGCTCCCAGAGATGGCTTCTTAGTTGGCCACTTCCAGGAAGATAACATCCAATGTCCTGTCACGGCTACTTTGGGGTTCCCGCCCCAGAATTGAGGCCGATGCCAGGATCGTGACCCAACCAGGAAAGTTCAGCCTTATAGGACAGAGAAGAGATTATTCAAGATTTGCAACATTGCCTCTGGAAAAGAAGATCGGGTCTCAGCAATCTGGTCGAATCTTTTGCTGAAGTTACTAAGTTAGTGGATGAGGGTAGCCTGGTGGACATCCTATATTTGTACTATCAAAAGGCTTTTGACAGGGTGCCACACAATCGTCTAATTTACAAGATACAGCACTGTGAGATTTAGAAGCCATATCTTTAGGTGCATAAGGATTTGGTTGCATTCTTGTAGGCAGAGGGATGTTACGAACAGTAGTGGTTCTACATGGAGACTGATTACTAGTGGAGTCTCTTCGGAATTGGTGTGAGGACCATCGTTCTTCACAATTTTTATTACAGATTCGGAATGAAGGTATTGATGGAACTGTTTGCAAGTTCTTGCATGCCACAAATATTGTGCTGGTGATAGAACTTTGGATCGAAAAAATGACTATTATCCTAATGTGATGTGGGAATGGGCTGAGACAGATAGATCACATTTAATATAGATAAATGCGGTGTTATGCACATCTATCAGGCTAATATAGAACAGTACAGCACAGTACAGGCCCTTTGGCCCACGATGTTGTGCCACGTATATACCATGCAGAATATGGGCCACGTATATACCATGCAGAACTCTGAACCGAAATCTGTTGATTAAGAAAGGTGCTGAGTGCAGGATACTCCATAAAAGTTCATAATCATTACTGTGAGGCTATTGTGAAGGACAATATAATACCAGGGTACATTGCTAGGGCAATCCAATGTAAATGAAATGCAATATAAGACCGTGGACAGGCCTCATCGAGCATATTGTATCCAAATGTGGTCCTCTCACAAAGTGGGCATTGTAGAGGCCCTGAGAAAGGTTCATATAATGGATACGAGAATGTTACCTAGTTTAAAATCATTATAATGATAGGCTTAAAGAGTTGTGACTTTCTACACTAGAAAAAGATAGACATTGCGGAAACTTCAATGAGGTATTTAAAGTTATCTGTTCATTTTGTGGTATTATGCTTTATTTTAATTCAATTACAACAACAACAAGGGGTTAATAGCAAGACACTCATGAGTTAACTTTTGAGTTATTTGCACTTGAATTGGCATTTTGTGCTTTTTTTAACGTTTGCTTTACAAAGGCATTTTGAACTGGGCATAAAGATGCAAATAGGTCTTGTTCATGTATTTTTCAAAGGCACAAGCAGAAAGTTTGCAAACCAAAGCAAAGTGTGCAGTTACGTTAAGAGCCCATGCAGACGCATGGAAGTCAGTGAATTAATAAAATCTCGTGACCAAAAAAAAAAGTTCAACCTAATAAAAAGAAAAATGTTTTGGCAACACCCACTATCTACAACAAGGAATCACAACATAATACCAGAGAAGGCAAACTGCAGAATGTGCATGAAAAAACAAATCAATTAAACTCTAATAAAATCTTAAATGTAACGACAACACTCTCATGTCACTTGCATTTTGATACTGTACCACGAGTCACCTAATTCATCTGCCATCTCAAGCAGTCAGAGTAATCCTAGGGTCAAATTCTAATCAGTTTTCTGCATTAACATTAGGGTTTGATGAGAAATTAGGAAGGAAGCAACTGGCCTTGCTCAAAGCAAAATAATTTATTCATCCAAAAAATTTTCTCTGAAACGTCGTCAGTATTTATATTGATGTTAAGGTCTTTTTGTTAGTATGGCAGAGATGGCTGCTCGCAATCAAAGGGAATTTTATTCTGTGTTGCCAGAGATATTTCTTTAAATATGTGACTATTGTGTCAGATCAATGGTGGCATTCAAAAAAAGAATATTGCATTGGCTGTTGTTAAAATAGTAGAGTATTTAGCTTTATTTTTAAAAGATTTTGTGACCTCAATCGCCTTTGGCGATGATCTTTGCATCCTCACTGTCCACTGGAGTAGTACCAGATGATTGGAGGGTGGCAAATGTTATTCCCTTGTTCAAGAAAGGGAATAGGGATAACCCTGGGAATTATTGACCAGTCAGTCTTACGTCGGTGGTGGGCAAATTATTGGAGAGGATTCTGAGAGACAGGATTTATGATTATTTGGAAAAGCATAGTTTGATTAGAGATAATTAGCATGGCTTTCTGAGGGGCAGGTCATGCCTCACAAGCCTTATTGAATTCTTTGAGGATGTGACAAAACACATTCATGAAGGAAGAGCAGTGGATGTGGTGTATATGGATTTTAGCAAGGCATTTGATAAGGTTCCCCATGGTAGACTCATTCAGAAATTAAGGAGGCATAGGATACAGGGAAATTTGGCTGTCTGGATACAGAATTGGCTGGCCCATAGAAGACAGAGGGTGGTAGTAGATGGAAAGTATTCAGCCTGGAGCTCGGTGACCAGTGGTGTTCTGCAGGGATCTGTTCTGGGACCTTTGCTCTTTGTGATTTTTATTAATGACTTGGATGTGGAAGTGGAAGGCTGGGTTAGTACATTTGCCGATGACACAAAGTTTGCTGGAGTTGTGGATAGTGTTGTAGGTTGCAACGGGACATTGACAGGATGCAGAGCTGGGCTGAGAAGTGGCAGATGGAGTTCAACCTGGAAAAGTGTGAAGTGATTCATTTTGGAAGGTCGAATTTGAATGCAGAATACAGGCTTAAAGACAGGATTCTTGGCAGTGTGGAGGAACAGAGGGATCTTGGGGTCCACGTCCATAGATCCCTCAAAGTTGCCACCCAAGTTGATAGGGTTGTTAAGAAGGCATATGGTGTATTGGCTTTCATTAACACGGGGATTGAGTTTAAGAGCCGCGAGGTTATGCTGCAGCTCTATAAAGCCCTGGTTAGACCACACTTAGAATATTGTGTTCAGTTCTGGTCGCCTCGTTATAGGAAGGATGTGGAAGCTTAAGAGAGGGTGCAGAGGAGATTTACCAGGATGCTGCCTGGACTGGAGGGCATGTCTTCTGAAGGAAGGTTGAGGAAGCTAGGGCTTTTCTCACTGGAGCGAAGAAGGATGAGAAGTGACTTGATAGAGGTGTACAAGATGATGAGAGGCATAGATAGAGTGGATAGCCAGAGACTTTTTCCCAGGGCGGAAAGGGCTATCACCAGGGGGCATAATTTTAAGGTGATTGGAGGAAGGTTTAGGGGAGATGTCAGAGGTAGGTTCTTTACACAGAGAGTAGTGGGTGCGTGGAATGCACTGCCAGCGGTGGTAGTCGAAGCAGATACATTAGGTACATGGATGATAGTAGAATGAGGGGTAGGTAGGTGGTTTGATCTTAGAGTAGGTTTAAGGTTCGGCACAACATCGTGGGCCGAAGGGCCTGTACTGTGCTGTACTGTTCTATGTTCCTTTCAGTCTCTCTTCATAGCTGAAATGCTCCAGCCCAGGCAACATCCATATCCCATATGCCTTCCTAACCACCTTATCTACCTGTGCTACTGCCTTCAGTAATCTCTGGACAAGTACACCAAGGTCCCTCTGACCCTCTGTACTTCCTAGGGTCCTACCATCCATTGTATATGGTGGGAAAACATTTAGAAGCAATAATCTGGGATAAAACTAACCATCACTTGGCCAAATATGGATTAATTAAGAAAAGACAGCATTGATTTGTTCAAGGCAAATTGTTTGCAAATAATTTGATTTAGATTTTCAATGAAGTAACAGAGAGGATTGATGAGGGTAATGTGGTGTGCATAGACTTTTAAAAAACATTTGATAAAGTGCCATCTAATAGGCTTGTCAGCAAAGCTGAAGCTCATGAAACAAAAGGGACAGTAGCAGCAGGGAATTGACTGAGTGACAGGAAACAGAGTGTAGCAGTAAACAATTGTTTTCGGACTCGAGTAAGATATATAGTGGGGTTCTCCAGAGACAGTATTAGGACCACTGCTTTCCTGATATATATTAATGACCTAGACTTGGGTGTACAGGGCACAATTTCAAAATTTGCAAATGACATAAAACTTGGAGTATCGTGCATTGTGGGGATAGTCATAGACTTCAAGGGGGCATAGACAGGCTGGCGGAATGGTTAAATACGTGGCAGATGAAATTTAATGCAGACAAATGTGAAGTGATACATTTTGGTAGGAAGAACAAAGGGAGGCAATATGAAATAAAGAATACAATTCTAAAGAGGGTGCAGGAGCAGAGGAACCTGGGGGTCTATTCCCACAAATCGTTAAAAGGTGGCAGGACAGGTTTAGAAAGCACTTAATGAGGTATATGGGATCCTGAACTTTATAAATGGAGGCATAGAAGTACAAAAACAAGGAAGTTATGATGAACCTTCACAAAGCACTGGTCTGGTCTCAACTAGAGTATTGAGTCCAATTCCGAACATTACTGTCTAGGAAGGATGTGAAGACATTGGAGAAGGTGCAGAAATGATTTACTAGAATGATTCCAGGGATGAGAAACTGTTCCCATTGGTGGAAGGGCCGAGAGTCAGAGGACACCGATTTAAGATGAGTGGCAAAAGACCAAAGGCAACATGAGGAAAAACTTTTTTTATGCAGTGGAATGCACTGCCTGAGAATGTGGTGGAGACAGATTCAATTGTGGGTTTCTAAAGGGAATTGGATAATTACCTGAAGAGAAAAAAAAAATTGTAGGGCTATGTGGGAAAGGGAAGGACTAGCTGAGTGGCTCTTGCAGAGAGTTGGCATGGACATGATGGGCCAAATGGTCTCCTGTGTTGTAGCCATTCCGTGATTCTATGTTTTTAATAATGCTGTAAAACAATGCATGATTATAAATGTAAGCTAACTGCCGCCTCTGTTTCTCATTAGGGTGGTAACTGAGGCAACGCCCATCAGAGGCACCTGATCAGGTATTTAAGGACACAGCTAATGTATAGGTATAGAAATTTATCGGTGCTGCGTTTGCTTTTCAGCTGCAAGATGTGTGCCCTTTAATCTAATTATTGCAGATGGCATGTGTGCGTTCATTCAGCTCAAAAGTGCACTGCCTGGATTGGGCGACATCCAGAGACTGTAGTACAGTATGATAAATGTTGATTAATATATTTAAGTAAGGGTTCTACCCTTGTTATAGAACTCTTGTGTGATGTTGATCTACCCAATGCCTGTCAGGGGTGATAAATTGCTCATCAGCCCTTGGTGCTGACAAGCAGGAAGGACCTTTCAGCAGTGCTATTTAAAGGCCTCATTCACTATATGCAACATTGGTTGCTGGTTTATCTTTTTTGGTCTATTTTCAGACTTAATTGAGACTGCTGAGAAGAGGTGAACAGCTACTTTCCACATAGACAGAATGCAGCAGAATGGGAGAGCACCAGGGTCCAGGGTGCCATAGACTGTACCCACATTGTCCTGCATGCTCCCATCACCATTCTGCCATTTTTCAGAATAAAAAGGGATCCCACTTCCTTAATGCCAAATTTATTTGTGGCTAACTTCAAAACAGTTTTACTACAGTCATGCATGGACTGGTAGGCCTACCTTTGGGGCTGGAGGACAAGAAGGGATAGTAAAGAAGACAGAAGAGCGTAAGAGAAACTGTAATACGATGGAGGACGTGGACAGCTCTGCACAGGAGGACATACCCACAGTGGGCCTTCATGGAGAAAGCTGCTGTTTAAACTGGATAAGCAAAATTAGACACTGCAAGTAGCTGAACTTGCACTGCCCCTCTTCTACTCTAAACTCTAAAGTCTGACCTGAACCCGTCTGGGTGGGGGAAATAGTCAAGGGACATGACTCAGTACACTCGATATTCTTTTAATAGTTTATTGTACCACCGATAACTTACAAACATCAGCACCCTGCTTCCTTCAAGTTAAATCAATACTCACAAACGCTGTCCCTTTATTTCTGAACTTTCTGAACTGCACTCACCCTGTCAATCACTCAGAGGAGTACGTTCTCATCTTTGCAGATGATCAATCCCGCCCGCAGTTCCCTTACAAGTCCTTCACATCCTCTCTCTGGTGAGGCCACCACCCCACCACATTCAGTCTTTTCCATGTCTTCTCTGCACTGGGGTGCCCTGCCTCTGGTCCCCCATGTACTAATCGGAGAAAAAATTGCCTCTGGACTGTAGCCACCACATTTTTGACATTCTTAAATAACATTATTTCTTTAATTCACATTTCAGGTCTTCCATCGGGTCCCTCAATAGTCTCTCACTTTTCTGGTTTGTTTAACACCTCCATGACTGCTGGATCCGTCTTTTGCACTTCCATAAGATCACCCACTCTCACTGGCTCAATTGCTGCCCTCGTTGCTATTTCTCTCATTCCTTCTATTGGATCCCAAAGCACTCCTCCTGTAGCTGGCATGTCTGCTTTCTCATTTCCTTCCCATCACAGCTCTGTCGTCGAGTGAGCCTTCACTATGTGTATAAAATAGTCATATTTCCCTTTAAGACAAAAGGAGATATTAGGACAGAGGACTAAAAGCTTGGTCAAAGATTTAGCTTTTATGGAACATCTTAAAGGCGGGGGGGGGAGAGGGAGTTAGAGAGGCAAAGAGGTTTAGGGAGGGAATTCCAGAGTTTAGGGCATATGCAGCTGAAAGAATAGCCACCAATGATGGAGTGATGAAAACCGGTGATAATCTCAAGATCTCAAGAACTCTTGTGTGAGATCTCAGGGGAGTGGAGGAAATTATAGAGGTGACGGGGGGGGAGCGGGGGGGTGGTGGTGGGGGGAGGCAATGGAGGGCTTTGAAAACAAGGACTGGAATTTTAAAATCGAGGTGTTTCTGTACCGGGAGCCAATATAGATCAGGAAGCACGGGGTGATGGTTGAATAGTGTGAGGTAAGGTACAGGCAGCAGAGTCTTGAATGAAACATCTGGAAACATCATCGAGCAAACAGTTGATATCTTCAACCAATGCTTCCGCTGCCTGAACCTGTTCGAGTGGAGCTTTGCAGTAAACCTATATCTAGACTTGTGGTCCTGGGTTGCATTCGCCATGACTTTACTATCATGCGCCTCCTGCCCTTAAAACCACCTAGGCAGCAAGAGGAGGAGGAGCTGTATGAAGAGAAGGAAGTCCAGGAGTGGCCTTAACCAGCATTGAACCAAGCTACGAGAGCTTTCAGAGAGCAGCTCATTGAAAAATACTTCACATGAACCAACTTTCCCATCCTCAATACACTAAACGCCCTGCAATCCTAATCACCATTGATACTACTACTGCCTTCTTTCAGTCCAGCCTGATGGGTCTCGCCCTCAGTTCACTATAAATATTAACACCAACAACAAACCCATGAAGCAAATTTTACAAATACACATTTATCTGATTGAATTTTCCATTTATGACCCCACTGATGTTTTCTCTCCTCCTCTCATGATTCCTTGAGTAGCAATTACCTATCGCTGGACATTTTTCATGTGTGAGATAAGATAGTGAGCATTAGACGCCTTTATTTAGATGTAGCAGGCATTATATCCCAATTCAATTCTGCTTTCATACAATGTATGGGCCACACAAGTGACAAAAGAGAGTCTTTCTTTGGCATTCAATTGCATTACTATCAGTGAATCTCCCATCATCAATATTCTGGGGACACCATTGACCAGAAATGCAACTGAACCACCCACATAAATGCTGTGATTACTAGAGCAGGTTAAAGGCTGGATATTCTGAGGTGAGTGGTTCACCTGCTGACTCCCAAAGCCTCTCCATAACACACAAGTCAAGAGCGTGATGGAATACTTTCCACTTGTCTGGATGGGCACAACTGTAACAACACACAAGAAATTCAACACTATTCAGGAAAAAGGAGTTTGCTTGATCAACAAACCATTCAACGTCTTAAACATCCACTGCCTCCATCACCAGCGCACTGTGGTTGCAGTGTGTACTACCTACAACATGCACCACTGTAACTCATCAAAGCTGTTAGTGGGAATATAGAAACATCATTATCTCCAAGTTCCCCTCCAAGTCCTACACCATCCTTACCTGGACATGCCACCATTGCTTCATTGTCGCTGAGTTAAAATTCTGGAACTCCCTCCCTAACGGAAATGTGGGAATACCTAGACCACATGAACCGCAGCAGTTCAAGAAGGAGCTCACCACCACCTCCTCAAGGACAACTAGGGATGGGCTAGCAATGGTGGCTTTTCAAGCAGCCCTCCCATATTCCCAAGAATGAATTTAAAAAATCCACAAGTTTCCAAACAAGAGTTGCTGGATTGATATCAGGAGTGGGAAACATGGCTGATTTTTAATTTCCCTATCCCAGGATGCTGCAATGAGCTGTAGGAACTACAATGGATACCATGATTAGGGTCAGCCCAGGTCAGGGACTGAATCTGGCACTCGCTAGGCTTTGTACCACAATTAACCCAAAGTCATTGTTTTACCCCAGTCTTCTTTGAAAGGAATATTTAAATGAATTTATGTTTTTAAAGACAGCACGGTAAACCTACTGTGCCATAAAATGTTGAATTTCCTGCTAAGCTTGCTCGGGGAAGTGCTGAGCAGACGCCATAGATTCCACTTGAGGTGACTGTGTACATACCTTGTAGCAACCTTACTTCTGATGCCTGGGCGTAAAGCCTGGAAGGAAGGGAGAGAAGAAAGAAAACGATCCTCCAAATGAGGATTGCTTTAAATGATTTATTTTCACGCAATTTTGTACTCTCCCCACTTTCCCTTTGTACAGCCCCTTATGATGTCCATCTTTTCTTGACCACAGAGTACTTTGCCTATGCTACTTCTATTTTGAAATAGGTGCTACGAGGACCATATGGGAGCTGTGGTTTACCTTCCAGCTTTCCCTTCCTCTTAAGGAAAGTAGTTTTGCCTGGAGTCCATGGATAGTTCTGCTAAGCTACTCAATTTCTGATAATGGCTGAACACATGATCTATTGGAACATTGGCGCAAATGTACACGGCTACACAGGGAGACCTCAGCTGTCACCTTCTTGTCCAAATTCTTTGAGCTGCGCTTGCCTTTCCCTTCAATAAAAGAACAGAAGACAATGGAAAACAAAAGATTTCTTTAGAACTTGATTCTGAAGAAGGTGGTGTCAGTTTTACAGACTTCATGATTCAATCTGTTGCTTTGGTTGCCAGTACGGAAAGCAAGGCCAAGTTTGAGGTTGTATCAGGCTCCACTGCAAGCAATGCTGAAGAAAACAACTCTCTGGACAGTGTAGAGTGAAAGCAACATTTCCTTTAATAAAAAATAAAGCAGGCATCTCCGAACCAGGCCAACATGTCATAAATAAGTCCTTGTGTTCTTAAAGTGTATCTATCTGATTTCTGGTATTGTGCACAAAAAGGGAGATACACGACATAACGATCAGTATTTGTCCATCCAATGTTTAGTAGTCTCATCTGGAGGACAGATTTTTCATCAACATATACCTGTGGTATGCAAACAAAACTCTCTGGGGCTGAAACCATTCTTGTGTAAATTTTATCTATGCAAAGTAACATGGTTCGAGCTACCACTATTTTGTCTTGCAGTAAAGTTCAAGTTTCAGAGGATTAAAACATCAGGCTCTGCAGAGACATTGCCTTACAATTTTCTGCACTCTGTTACGACCAGGTGAGAAAGGGGTCTGGGGTTCCCTCTCAGCCTTCAACTGGTCTTACTATAACAGGGTTTAATTTTAAACACATTGTTTTCGTAGCTCCCCCTTAGTGAATCCTTGTTCACTAACTTCCAATAATTAGGCAAACAAACTAGCCAAACAGGTTTTCTCAGGTTCAAAGAAAAAAAGGTTGAACTTTATTAAACTTAAACTCTAATTCGGTTAGTGCCAACGGATACGCAACGCGCCCACACTACCATGCATACACGATACACACATGCAGATAGAGACAGAAAAGAGAAGAAATAAAGTGGAAAAGTTCGAGGCGATATCTGAAGATGGTTTTGGTTACTGTTCTTCAAGCTCGCTGTCGAGTTCTTGATTAGAGGTAGGTCTTGCTTTTCATTGGGGTCCAATATTCTTCATAAATCTTGTTCGATGTAGGAGACTTTTCTCTCTTGTGGTTCATGTATCCTCAGTGGGTCCAGAGGCTTGCGAGAAAGAGATGGGAGCAGACAGGAGAGGTCTTCTCACTTCAGCAGCAGACAGCCTTTTTCAGTTCAAACTCTTTGGTTTTTTTTTTATTAATTCATGGGATGTATGCGTCACTGGCCATTTATTGCCCATCCCTAATTGCCCTTGAGGAGGTGGTGGTGAGCTGCCTTCTTGAACTGCTGCAGTCCATTTGGAGTAGGTATACCCTCAGTGCTGTTAGGAAGGGAGTTCCAGGATTTTGACCCAGCGACAGTAAAGGAACGGCGATATAGTTCCAAGTCAGGATGGTGTGTGACTTGGAGGGGAACTTGCAGGTGGTGGTGTTCCCATGTATTTGCTCCCCTTGTCCTTCTAGTTGGTAGAGGTCGCGGGTTTGGAAGGTGCTGTCAAAGGAGCCTTGGTGCATTGCTGCAGTGCATCTTGTAGATGGTACACACTGCTGCCACTGTGCGTCGGTGGTGGAGGGAGTGAATGTTTGTCGATGGAGTGGCAATCAAGCGGGCTGCTTTGTGCTGGACGGTGACGAGTTTCTTGAGTGTTGTTGGAGCTGCACCCATCCAGGCAATTGGAGAGTATTCCGTCATACTCCTGACTTGTGCCTTGTAGATGGTGGACAGGCTTTGAGGAGTCAGGAGGTGAGTTACGCGCCTCAGGATTCCTAGCCTCTGACCTGTTCTTGTAGCCACGGTATTTATATGGCTACTCCAGTTCAGTTTCTTGTCAAAGGTAGCCCCAAGGATGTTGATAGTGGGGATTCAGCGATGGTAATGCCGTTGAATGTCAAGGGGACATGGTTAGATTCTCTCTTGTTGGAGATGGTCATTGCCTGGCACATGTGTGGCGCGAATGTTACTTGTCACTTCAGCCCAAGCCTGGATTTGCAGGTCTTGCTGTATTTCTACACAGACTGCTTCAGTAACTGAGGAGTCACGAATGGTGCTGAACGTTGTGCAATCATCAGCGAACATCCCCACTTCTGACCTTATGACTGAAGGAAGGTCATTGATGAAGCAGCTGAAGATGGTTGGGCCTAGGACAGTACCTTGAGGAACTCCTGCAGTGATGTCCTGGAGCTCAGATGATTGTCCTCCAACAACCACAACCATCTTCCTTTGCGCTTGGTACGACTCCAGCCAGCGGAGGGTTTTCCCCCTGATTCCCATTGACCTCAGTTTTGCTGGGGCTCCTTGATGCCATACTCGGTCCAATGCTGCCTTGATGTCAAGGGCAGTCACTCTCACCTCCCCTCTTGAGTTCAGCTCTTTTGTCCATGTTTGAACCAAGGCTGTAATGAGGTCAGGTGCTGAGTGGCCCTGGCGGAACCCAAACTGAGCGTCACTGAGCAGGTTATTGCTAAGCAAGTGCCGCTTGATGGCACTGTTGATGACACCTTCCATCACTTTACTGATGATTGAGAGTAGGTTGATGGGGCAGTAATTGGCCGGGTTGGACTTGTCCTGCTTTTTGTGCACAGGATATACCTGGGCAATTTTCCACATTGCAGGATAGATGCCTATGTTGTAGCTGTACTGGAGCAGCTTGGCTAGGGGCGCGGCAAGTGCTGGAGCACACATCTTCAGTACTATTGCCGGAATATTGTCATGGCCCATAGCTTTTGCAAGTCGCCAGTGCCTTCAGTCGTTTCTTGATTTCACGCGGAGTGAATTGAATTGGCTGAAGTCTGGCATCTGTGATGTTGGGGACTTCAGGAGGAGGCCGAGATGGATCATCAATTCAGCACTTCTGGATGAAGATTGTAGCAAATGCTTCAGCCTTATCTTTCGCACTGATGTGCTGGGCTCCCCCATCATTGAGGATGGGGATATTTGTGGAGCCACCTCCCCCAGTTAGTTGTTTAATTATCCACCACCATTCACGACTGGATGTGGCAGGATTGCAGAGCTTAGATCTGATCCGTTGGTTTTGGGATCGCTTAGCTCTGTCTATCGCAGGCTGCTTATGCAGTTTGGCATGCAAGTAGTCCTGGGTTGCAGCTTCACCAGGTTGACACCTCATTTTGAGGTATGCCTGGTGCTGCTCCTGGCATGCCCTCCTGCACTCTTCATTGAACTAGGGTTGGTCTCCTGGCTTGATGGTGATGGTAGAGTGGGGGATATGCCGGGCCATGAGGTTACAGATTGTGGTTGAGTACAATTCTGCTGCTGCTGATGGCCCACAGCTCCTCATGGATGCCCAGTTTTGCATTGCTAGATCTGTTTGAAATCTATCCCATTTAGCACGGTGATGGTGCCACACAACACGATGGACAGTATCCTCAATGTGAAGGCGGGATTTCGTCTCCACAAGGACTATGCGGTGGTCACTCCTACCAATACAGTCATGGACAGAAGCATCTGCAGCAGGCAGATTGGTGAGGACGAGGTCAAGTATATTCTCCCCTTGTGTTGGTTCCCCCACCACCTGCCGCACACCCAGTCCAGCAGCTATGTCCTTTAGGACTTGCCCAGCTCGGTCAGTAGTGGTGCTACCAAGCCGCTCTTGGTGATGGACATTGAAGTCCCCCACCCAGAGTACATTTTGTGCCCTCGCCACCCTCAGTGCTTCCTCCAAGTGGTGTTCAACATGGAGGAGTACTGAGTCATCAGCTGAGGGAGTGCGGTAGGTGGTAATCCTTAGGAGGTTACCTTGTCCATGTTTGACCTGATGCCATGAGACTTCATGGGGTCCGGAGTCGATGTTGAAGACTCCCAGGGCAACTCCCTCCCTACTGTATACCACTGTGCTACCACCTCTGATGGGTCTGTCCTGCCGGTGGGACAGGACATACCCGGGGATGGTGATTGCAGTGTCTGGGACATTGTCTGTACGGTATGATTCCGTGAGTATGACTATGTCAGGCTGTTGCTTGACTAGTCTGAGGGATAGCTCTCCCAACTTTGGCACAAGCCCCCAGATGTTAGTAAGGAAGACTTTGCAGGGTCAACAGGGCTGGGTTTGCCGTTGTCGTTTCCGGTGCCTCGGTCGATGCCGGGTGGTCCGTCCGGTTTAATTCCTTTTTATTGACTTCGTAGCGGTTAGGTACAACTGAGTGGCTTGCTAGGCCATTTCAGAGGGAATGTAAGAGTTAACCACATTGCTGTGGATCTGGAGTCACATGTAGGCCAGACCAGGTAAGGACAGCAGATTTCCTTCACCAAAGGACATTAGTGAACCAAATGGGTTTTTACAACAATCGACAATGGTTTCATGGCCATCAATTGACTAGCTTTTTTAATTCCAGATTTATTAATTAAATTTAAATTCCACCTTCTGCTGTGGTGGGATTCGAACCCATGTCCCCAGAGAAATACCCTGGGCCTCTGGGTTACTAGTCCAGTGATAATACCACTACACCACCGCCTACCCCCGTCTGTTCAAAAACTAAGGATGATCTGTGGCAACTGAGCAATTATGACTGTCCCTGACTTGAATGTTGCAACTGTCCTATTTAACTTAAAAGGGGAACAAAACAGGCCATTTCCTCTAAATTAGAGCACAAAGGTAACTTGCTAATTGTGTTCTGTGCCCAATGAATGATCCACTGATTTGACAAATATACTTTTTCACTGCTTTCATTTGGGACAGACTGACAGCCTCTTCAATGCTACGGAACCATTACAAGTACTGGACCATTCTGAAAGAAACAAAAGAGAGAAAGATTGGCTTTTATTTCATGACTTTCACAACCTCAGGACATCCCAAAGCGCTGTACAGCCAACGTACTACTTTTGAAATGTCGTTGCAGTTGTAATGTTGGAGATGCAGCAGTCAATATTTGTACTGCAAGTTCTCACAAACATCAAATGAGATAATGACCAGATCATCGGTTTCTAGTAATGTTGGTTGGGGAATAAATTTTGGGCCAGGGGCACAGATAAAGCACACAAGTTCAGCATCAGACTTTTACCAGCTCCAGGTACCAGTCAACATCATGACTGTACCTGTGGTGTCAGCTTTGTGGGCAGCTGAGTGGTTGGATGTTTTGCATTTTAAATTCCAATTTTTTCCTCACAGCTCAATTTTATTTTTAAATTCCCCGCCTCCCCAGTCAAGCTTGTACTGCGGAACCCATGATGAAGGCAAAGGTCGAGTAGAATTCAAACCAAATATTTTAATCCAAGAACGCTAGTCAAATTCCAGGCACCAATTCAATGGTGTAGTTCCAGATACAAAGGAGGAATACCATTAAGACTAACTCTGCGAGGAAAGTTAGGTTTCTCTGAACTACTAGCCCAGAGAAAAATTGCCAGTATCAGACACCAATATGTTACACATGTCTCTTTATCAGTTCAGTCAGGCTTCCTTACACGTCCTAGTTGACCGACTAGGAAAGAATCATTCTGTATTTCAAGAGCAAAATCAAGAAATTCGAAAAACAGTTTTCTTAAAAGTAGATAACATTGCCAGCTCATTCCTGGTGCACAAATGTTCACAGCGTTCAAATGCTTTAGCTGGATGTGCAAAGTGGAGAATAGCCGTTTTAATTCTGTCTTATTTCGAAATGCACAAATTAGGGGACCTTAATAAAAAATCCAGGAGTCTCTAATTATAACAGTTCCATTTCCAGCTACACATCTTCAAAAAAATCATTCCAGAGACATTGGTGACAGTTTTATTCAAACAGAAATGCATTTTTAGAGTGTGCAGAGATTTGGAGGCTATGCTGAGAATAGCCGCTGGTGATTATTAGGAACAGACAGCGGGTAAACTATGATGTGGAAAAGATAAAAATCACAAGGTACTTAACAAGCGAAGCATGCCTTTTGGCCATCTTACTTCATCCATCCAGAACTACCCTACACTCTCTCCATTGCTTCATCTAGTTGTTTCTGAAACAATTCCAGTCGATCAAGAAGTGTTGGTTACTCTCTGCATGAAGAGCGGCTATCTGATGAAGTTACCTTTTATTAGATTATGTGCCCTATGTCCCCAAACCCCATTGTTATTTTTTATTCATTCGCTGGCAAAGCCAGCATATATTCCCTGCCCTGTGAATGTGATGCCAGGCAGTTTTCTTGAACTGGTAGTTGCAGTTCGATACAACTGAGTGACTGTCTAGGGTAGGGCTCAGATGGCAGTTCAGAGACAACCACATGGGCTTGGGACTGGAGTCACATGTAAGCTGGACCCGGTGAGGGTCTTAGGTTTCCTTCCCTAACGGACCAGTTGAGTTTTACAACAATCCAACAGCTTCATGACCACTTTTGTTACACCAGCTTTTTTTTGTCATGATTTTTTAAAACTCAATTCAAATTCTTAAACTATTATGGTGGGAATTGAACTCATGCTCTGTCTGGAGTATTAGTTCAGATCTGTGGATTACTAGTTCAGTAGCATAACCACTGCATTAATGTAATGATTAAAGTACCATTGCAGATTAACCTTGTTCCACACTATTTGCATCATATATACATCTATAAGTCACCTTTCAGATGCTTTCGTTCCAGGCCAAATTGTCCAAATATCTTCATACATTCCTCATAAATCAGACTCATAACACTAGGGAGCAGCAGCATGACTTCTCTGTTTTGTATCTGAATTTTTCTCATCTTTGTCTTGCAACTAGAATGGGACACAATACTCAAGTTGTGGTCTGACCAGAGCACTTTACAGTTTGATCACAGTTCATCTGACGTGACCATTTAGGTCAAAAATTAATTGGTCTTGTTGATTATTGCTTTACATTGGTTGGGTGTGTTGACAGTTTGGTCTACTAACACTCCAAGGTCTCTTTCAACTTCATTCTTAGCCATTTCAACACCATTCAATGAGCACGTTTAGTTTCCATGTTTCCTGTGTGTAATTCTTTATACTTTGCTACGTTCAATTTCATTGGCTGTTGTTCAACCCACTCATTAATTCTGTTCAGCCCATTTTGCAGCTTCAGGCCTGTCTCATTTGGTTGCACTGTCCCTCTTAGGTTGGTGTCATCTGCAAATGTGCCCAATTTGCATCGCGTTCTAGAATCCATGGATGGAATTTTATGCTCTCCCTTGCGTCAGGTTTGGAGGCAAGGAGAGCATAAAATCAGGTGGGATAGTGGCGGGGGTTGTGGGGTGGTGGGGGGGTTCCCACCACCATCTTGCCTCCAGCGAAATATAGTCCGTGGCGGGAAGCACTTTGAAGGGCCTTCTCACCCCACCACCAATTGAGGCCCTTAACTGGGTTATTAACCCTCAATTAAAGGCCTCTTCCGACCGCAGCTGCAAGTCCGTGCGGTGGGTAGCCCTGCCGCCGCACAGAAAGCATGGCATGAAAAACTGTGCGGAATGCTTCCCGGCTCCGGGGGGGGGAGGTGGTGTGGGTAGGGGTCTCTTATTCAAAGGCACTTAAGGAACAAGCATCAGGAATGGGGGGCCCACTGAGGGCCACCCCGCTGCCCTTGCCCATGAACCCACTTACCTCCCGTTACCTCCACCCCACATGACCCCTCCCGCCCTGACCTATCTTAAGCCTGGTTCCAGCAGCGCTCCTTGGTGTTTAGTCACAGCAGCTACAGCAGTGGTGCTGCATCTGCTGGCCTCCAATTGGCCGGCAGCTCTGCAAGGCCGGGAATTCCGGCGACGGAGTCCTAAATCCTATGGAAGGCTGTCGCTGTCCAGTTAAGTGCTTGATTGACACTAAATTCGATGGGCCTTCTGGAAAAGAGGCGACACGGAGATCTCGGTGTCGGTTTCCGCCAATGTCGAGACCCCCGCCATTAGTATAAAATCCCCATGTCATTGATGCAAAGTAGATATATTAGTGAGCCCAATGCTGAGCCCTGGGCCACCCTAGTCAGTACAGCTTTCCACCCTGAAATTACCCATCTAACTAATGCCCATTGTTTTCTACCCTTTATCCACACACAAATCTTGCTCCAAATTTTGAGCTTAATCACACTCATAGCTTTTGGAATAGTTAACAGTTATTTTAAAATACAAGTATGTATATTTGAAAGTTTAAACAGATGTTATTATATTACATAACATTAATCCCATTAGATGTTTGAGCTGTGTCACCTTCTGCAATGGATACACATTAAAAAAAGTTACATTTTGGATTTGAACCTTTGTGTATAGAATGATGTGTTTTTTTAATAATAATGAAACTGTGATTGATTGTAATCACATTAAAATATTGCTATATGTTCCTCTATACAGCAACGATCATAAGATGGTCTCAAGTAGTTTTAAACCATTGCTGTTTCCTGCCACTCAACCAGGTTAATTGAAAAGAAAAGAAAGACTTGCATTTCTATAACATCTTTCATGACTTCAAGACATCCCAAAGCACTTTCTAACCAATGAAGTACTTTTTAAAGTGTAGGCCCTGTTGTAATGTAGGAAGCGCAGCAGCCAATTTGCACCATGTGAGCAACAGTGAGTGGAAAAAGACCCAAGATTCAGTTTCTTGTGATGTGTTTCTTGTTCCCTTATTTAAAAAAGCATAAAGAGAAAAAGGTTGTTCAAGGCTGAAGTTTCTGCTAGAGTGATGAAATTGCTCAGCCTTGTGTGGGGAGGGAATAAAAAATCAAATTCAGAATCCTCAGGCAGAATGGGGGTCAGTTGAATAAGAAAAGCTAAGGATTTGAATGTATCAAAACTCAAATCCCCTCCCTCAATTGCTGTAACACATCCACTGCTGCTCATGAAGTGGCAAGGCCATGACACTGTAAACTAGACTCTCCCTCCCTGCCACTATTGGCAGCACTTGGTGTTGAGACTGACCAAGAATCTCATACCTCCATCAGATCTATACTATTTTTAAACCAAAGCCAAAACACGGATACTTCTGATGACAAAAAAAGAAAATTACAGCTCACATCTTTTCCATTACTAGTTACCATTGCAAATTAGTCAGTGGCATATTTTGGAGCTATGTCAAAAATGTAGCTTCATACTCGTATTAACCCAAGTCCTATTGCCAGTGCCAACCTACTTGAGTTGACAGCTGGTGCCCTTATTCCTGACAAGTCAGTCATTCCTAGGTGTGTCTGGGCATCTAGGGATGATCAAGTTATAAGTTAAAAGCAAGATACTGTGAATGCAGCAAAACAGAAATTACTGGAAATATTAGGCAGGTCAGGCAGCATTTGTGGAGAGAGAAACAAAGTTAATGTGTCAGCTCAATGAAATTTCATCGGAGTTATGAGTATTGGTTGTTGAAGAAGATTTGAATGAGTGAAACATTTTGTTCTTACCAGCCAGCTATCGAACACATGTAAAAACCATTCACAATGGTTGGACCAGGAAGGATATATTGCAGAATAGCTGTTGATACATAACATCTGTGCTCACACTTAAAGTAGCACCACTAACATAAGGTGCCAGAGGCCTGCCAAGTCCCATGGAACCATTACCAAATGAGCAATACTAGGCCTTCAGCAAAGGGAAAGAAGGAAAAAATTTAAAATAAATAAAACATGAAGAAATGCAGATTGCTCAGGTAAAAATGAAACATATTGAGGTTGATGTGTCTGTAAAAGGATAATACACAATGAAACTCACAGCATTTAGCTCAGAGAAATAGCTTTAAAAAAGGAGTAACTAGCGAGAATGGCGTGTGCACAAATCATAACACCATCGATATAACATCAATGCATGTGCTGATATGGGTCCAGCGTTTAGTACTACATGTGTTGAGGGATGTGAAAAGCACATTGACTGAAAATTAACGAAATTGTGGGGGAGGGTTAGGGTGGGATGTTCTAAGTAATGTGGGGGGTATTAGCACTGTGTGTCGTGGGGGTTATTAGCCCTGTGTGTCGTGGGAGTGTGGGGAGTATTAGTGCTGTGTGTTGTGGGCATGTGGGGAGTATTAGTGCTGTGTGTTGTGGGGGTGTGGGGAGTATTAACGCACCATGTTATTGGGTTGTTGGGAGTATAATCTCTGTGTTGTGCCAGTGTGGGGATCATTAGCGCTGTGTATTCTTGGGAGGTGGGGACTATTACCACTGTGTTTTATGATGTGTGTGCTCAGTCTGTGATACCATTTAAGTTTTAACTGGCGTTATTCGAATTGTTTGGCTTTCAATCACACAAACTGTCCAATCAGGCAGAACAGCAGTGTAGTCAAATCTAAATCATTCTCCCTATGTGTACAAGCATCTGCAATGAAAGGTAGTGATCAGGCTTTGTCTTGCTGTTCCCCTCCACAACAACAACTTGCATTTATATAGCACCTTTAATGTAACAAAACATCCCAAGGCACTTCACAGGAACGATTGACAAACAAAATTTGAACCTGAGCTCTGTAACAATATATTAAGGCAGATGACTAAAAGCTTGTTCAAAGCTGTAGGTTTGACGGAGCATCCTAAAGGAGGAAAAGATGTAGAGAGTTGGAGAGATTTCAGGACAGAATTTCAGAGCTTGAGATTTTGGCAGCTGAAGGCATGGCTGCTAATGGTGGAGTGATTAAAATGGGGAATGCTAAAGAGACTAGAATTGGAAGACTACATATTTTGGAAGGTTGTCGGGCTGGAGGTGGTTACGGTGATAGGGAGGGGTGAGGCCGTGAAAGAATTTGAAAACAAGGAGGAGAATTTTAAAATTGGGTTGTTACTTAATTGGAAGCCAATGTAGGTCAGCAAACACAGGGGTGATTTATAAACAGGACTTGGTTCAGTTTAGGACATGGGCAGCAGAGCTTTCTTATTAAATCACCAGTTTATAAAATTTACATAATGTGTAAAAAGATATCCTCTGTATTTTTCCATTGCCACTTCACATCATATCACAGAAGCTATCTGGATTGTCAGCCTTGTTTGAGTTTTACTGCTGTTACATACTCTATGCCCCCATGGTGCAGATCCCAAACACGATTGAGTTCTGCTCATATCACATGAACTCACTAAGGAAGCAGATGGAGATAAAAATCAAAACTACTACTGGGAAGAATCTGTCCTGAGTAAATATATTCGATTTGCAAATTAAATATTTAATGACAGGGCTGGGAGAGGAGCAGCAGATTGCACTTTAAGATCTGGGACTATAAATCCAGCCGAGAATGATAGAAGGCTTCTCTGTCCATTTGTTGTTACTGTACTATGTAAGATGAATTTAGGCGGTCTCCACCTTGTTGATCGTGAGCACTGCCCCACAGCGCATATCTGTCCATAATTCATTTCTAGGTTAGCAGAATCATGCAGCACAGAAGGGACCATTGTGCTAGTGCTAGCTATTTGAAAGAGCTATCCAATTAGTCCCACTCTCCCTGCTCTTTCCCCATAGCCCTTAAAATGTTGCCATTTCAAGTCTATATCTCTTTTGAAAGTTGCTCTTGAATTTGTTTCCTCCACCCTTTCAGGCAGTGCATTCCAGATCACAACAACTCACTGCATTAACAAAATATCACCTCATTTCCCCTCTGGTTATTTTCCTCATTCAGAGAAACTCCAAGGGGAGGATAATGTGGAAAGTAGAATAAATCACAGTAGTGGAGTAGGAGAACTTTTCTGAGGCAACGGTTAAGGTAGAATGACGTAGGAGAGTAACAAGAGACCTTCTGTATATCTAACCTGTACTGTACCAAATCTGGGTGCAACAAGGGAAAAGTATTCTATTCTATAAGCACGGATAAGAAAGTAACTACCAAAAATATACAAATTCAAAGTTTATTCCTTCTTTGGATAGAAATCTGATGCAGTTGATGCGAAGGCAACCCACAATTTGGGTGGAACCCGGATTAGTCTCTGCCCCATTCACAAAGCAGCAGAAAATTTCCATTGATGGAGAGGGGTGGGCAGAGGGGGAAGTGCTGGAACTACTTCTACCCACCTGCTCCAGCATTCTGACTGTAGTTTGGGACTGTGTCTCAGAGGTTGTTTCCAACCTATCCTGGGAATCCCTCCAGATTACTCCAGATAGGCCCCGGTGGTACCCAACGAGTAGGCACAGGAGCCCTTTTGAGCTGCAGGTGGACCCCACAGCATCTACAGCAAATGGTAATTGATACCAGAGAGATTGATTGCCATTTGATTCAAAAGCCTACGATAAGGTAAGTCAGCCATCATTGACTTTAGTATGACTTAAATATAACAAAGAGTATTGTTTTCATAAAGCAACTGAAAGAAAATTAGAAAAATGACCAGGGCGAGGCAGTTGTTTGGAGTGTACTCAGTCTAATTTTCACATAGTGATAAACGCAGGAAACTAAAGCTATCCACAACTCTTTATGACACATCATTTGATACTGAACTTAGATTATGATAGTGATTTTGAAAACATACCAATGCTTTTAGGTACTTTTAAAGGTAGAAGTCTCAGGAATTGAAAAATCAGTGAATGATTAGATCAGATGCACATTATGATAAAAGAGAACTAATTCTCCATCTATCTCATACATCTATTCATGACAATCCTCAACTGAGGCATTCTTCCATCACATTAAAAGTGACCAGTGCCAATATCTTATTTCTCTCCCTAGAGCACACAGAGAGAGTTTTCAACGGAGTCTAAGGTTAACTTCTTGACTTTCATTACAATCTGGATTGCCCTTCAATCTGGTAGAACTTGAGAAAATTCATGCCATTGTTTTTATTTTGTTCTTCTTGTTATTTTCCTTTTTGTCTGGTCAATAGCTTTGCCTATATGTGTAATCATCTTCCCTAGCCAGGATATTTGCACAATCGAAAGAGAAAACTTTCCTTTAAGTGACACTCATGATCCGCATTCAATTCTAAGAGATGCAAAATGGACAATGTCAGTTTTTCCTGCTTTCCTCACAAAATTGAACCCTTTGGACTAGAGTGTCAGCCATAGGTAGCACTCTTAGCTCCGAGTCAAAATGTGGTGGTTTCAAGTCACATTCCAGAACTTAAGCCCAAAAACCTAGGTTGTATTGTTAATCAGTATCGAGGGGGGGCTACAACACTTTTGGAGATCCGAGGATGGATTTTGTGGAGGAGGTGGGGCTCCTGGAACCAGGCCAAAAAGGCAGGGGAAGACCATCTTGGCCTTTATGTGACCCCCGACCGTGCCTTCCAGGCACGATCCTCCATTGTTCTGGAGCCAAAGTTTCCAGCGCCGGGATCTCTGTCCCTTTAAAGACGGGGATGACGCCTCCAAGAGCTGCCGGCCAATCGGAAGGCCAACAGCTCAGCAGTATTGGCAGTACCACTGGGAGCGGTGGCCTCTGCCGGTAGTGCAGAGGCCGCCGATCCAGGCCCAGAGCTGGAACCCTGGAGCTCAGGTAAATGAGGCGGAGTCTCCAGGGCCAGTACAGAGACAACCCCCCCACCCCCACTCCAGACGCTGGTTAGATCCCAGTGGTGGCGAAAAGAGGCCCTCAAGTGGCCATTAATAGTTTGGCCTATCCCGCCCCTGGGAAAAATTGCTCAGCCCGCCGCCCTCCCCAGCCACCCGTTGTGATTCTATGGGACCTCCCACCTCTGACTCCATCTCAGGGGGCCCATAAAATCCAGCCCACTGTCTTTTGAATAAGATATTAAACTGAGGTCCTGTCTGCTCTCTCAGGTAGTCATAAAAGATTCTATGATGCTACTTCAAAGAAGAGCAGGGTAATTCGTCCTGGCTGATATTTATCCCTCAATTAAAATGAGGATTATCTCGTGATCTTCCCATTGCTGTTTGTGTGAACTTGCTGTGCACAATTTGGCGGCTGCATGTCCTACAATGACTACACTTCAAACGTACTTAACTGACTATAAAGTACTTTGGGACATTTTGAGATTGTGAAAGGTGCTATATAAATGCACATATTTCTTTTTCTCTTTTTAAATATTATAGATAAGGATTTGTGCCAAGACAGCTCCCAGAACTATCTTTCCATTTATCTTAAAGATAGGAAATATCCATGATAAACAGGATAGAAATTGTAAGGAAAAAGCTGGGAAGGACTGTATAAAAAATGTTTTCAAATCTGGAATATTTCTTGAAAAAGTGCATTTCTAAAATTATATCTTTAAATAGCAAAGCCAACATTTGCCCCATGAAAAAAATTAGTATATTGGTTTCCTGCTGATAGAAAAGGCTAAAGTGCTGTTGAAACAGAATCAAAACTCTGTCTTGAATTAAATATAAAATGACTAGCATTAGAGAAGAAAATACAGTTTTACTGCTGAGCATCAATAAAAGCACTTAGAATGGGTCAGGAGTTTGTTCCAATGCAATGCACCCAAAATCAGCCAAAAGGTCTCAGAATTTCAAGCACAAATGGCATCCAGCCTAACTTAGTTTTGGCGATTTTTTTGTGCTGGTTTAAAAAATATTGTGCTGGAAACAGGTCTCGCCCACAAAACTGGCCACACCCCTACTCAAATTAATCATTGGGGGTTTTCACTAATTGCGCTGGTTTGCAGGCCTTCGAGGAGGCTCCAAAAATTAAGCTTTTTTAAGGCTATTAATAGGCATATTTTAAAAGCTTCAATTTATTTTATAATTTATTAAGAAACTGACTACCATACACCAAGATAACTAGTAACCGGCTAGTATCACTTTTAGAAGTTATTTTCAGTTATATAAAATAGGAATATTCACAGGTGGTGGACTAGACACTGACTAAATGCTTAGTTTTTGGTGATAATCGCATTTTTAGCTGTACTAATCAAACTACACCAGGTTAGCACTTTTAAATATAGCAAGGATTTTTTTTTAATGCAAATTTTTTCTTTAAAGTGCATTCTGAAAAGCTGGCGAGTGTGCTGGTTCAAGGCAGATTTTGCATTTGGTGGAGTGGAAATTTGAGCAAAAAAGGAATTTCTGAAAAAAAACTAGTGCAATTTTGAGCGTAATTTGTGCCTGGACCAACAGTTGTGCCCAAAGACAAAATTCTTGGCCAGTGTGTTTTTTCTACCTCCATTAAGGGGACAATGAAAAGATGCAAAAGATACCAACCAGTAGCAAAAATCCTTCTGTACCACTTGCAACAGAGTTTTCATTATCAGTGACCTTCACTAAAAAACCAAGATAAGCATTAGTCTAGCAATGTAAGATCGCCCTCAGATATCAAGAGAAGTCCTCAACGTTCCTTGTGGAACCAGAGGAACATTCCTGTTCTTCCAAGAAATTTGCAGAAATAGAAAAGTGATGTGGAAACCATCTAGGTTTCTCTGGGCACTCAGCATCTGACCCAACTGTAAGACCTTAGAGCAGACCTAAATTGTGCCTCATTAACATTTTTTGCAGCAGATGCTTTCACTTGTCATGCCTCTGCAGGCAGCTCGCACATTTGAAGGGGATGAAGGCAAGTCCCAGAAAAGTGATTGGAAAAGGCAAGGTGTGAGGTGAAGGGATGAATTTTATGCTTTGTGTCCCAAACATGAAGAAAGTAGATGAAAAATTCCTTTGTGTGTGAAGGTTTTATCCAAGCTCGCTGACTGGAATCTGTCTGGACTTGTCTTAGCTTCACTTTCGGAACCATGTTCCTTCCAGGGTTGATGAACAGCACAGCAAACAGTGTTACGCAGCACAAAACAATCAATCACTGAACAATCAAACACAACCTATTTTCCCTCTTATAAACTAAGGAGCTTATTTTGAATTAAACCTTAATTATGCCTCAAACATGTATATCTTGAGCCATTTCCTGGAGTCCATTTATGTACATACAGGAACAAATAATCTCCTATATTGGTGCCGAGATCGATGAACACAGTGTTGTGGTTCAGCGCAGTCATCTTGATGAGGTAGCTGAATCACATCATGATTCTGCTGGTTAGAGTCATACCTAGCGCAAAGGAAGATGGCTGTGGTTGTTGGAGGTAAATCATCTGAGCTCCAGGACATCGCTGCAGGAGTTCCTCAGGGTAGTGTCCTAGGCCCAACCATCTTCAGCTGCTTCATCAATGACCTTCCTTCAATCATAAGGTCAGAAGTGGGGATGTTCGCTGATGATTGCACAATGTTCAGCACCATTCGCGACTCCTCAAATACTGAAGCAGTCCGTGTAGAAATGCAGCAAGACCTGGACAATATCCAGGCTTGGGCTGATAAGTGGCAAGTAACATTTGCGCCACACAAGTGCCAGGCAATGACCATCTCCAACAAGAGAGAATCGAACCATCTCTCCTTGACATTCAACGGCATTACCATCGCTAAATCCCCTACTATCAACATCCTAGGGGCTACAATTGACCAGAAACTGAACTGGAGTAGCCATATAAATACCGTGGCTACAAGAACAGGTCAGAGGCTAGGAATCCTGAGGCGAGTAACTCACCTCCTGACTCCCCAAAGTCTGTCCACCCATCTACAAGGCACAAGTCAGGAGTGTGATGGAATACTCTCCGCTTGCCTGGATGGGTGCAGCTCCAAAAAAACTCAAGAAGCTTGACACCATCCAGGACAAAGCAGCCCGCTTGATTGGCACCCCATCTACAAACATTCACTCCCTCCACCACCGACGCACAGTGGCAGCAGTGTGTACCATCTACAAGATGCGCTGCAGCAACGGATCAAGGCTCCTTTGACAGCACCTTCCAAACCCGTGACCTCTACCACCTTGAAGAACAAGGGCAGCAAATGCATGGGAACATCACCACCTGCAAGTTCCCGTTCAAGTCACGCATCCTCCTGATTTGGAACTATATCGCCGTTCCTTCACTGTCGCTGGGTCAAAATCCTGGAACTCCATTCCTGACAGCACTGTGGGTACACCTACCTCACATGGACTGCAGTGGTTCAAGTAGGCAGCTCACCACCACCTTCTCAAGGGCAATTAGGGATGGGCAATAAATGCTGGCCTGGCCAGCGTCGCCCACATCCCATGAATGAATAAAAAAAAGATTGCTAATCAGAAAAGGAAATTATCCTTGCAATCACAATTATCGAAATCTGCAGGTTTACTCGCAATCAAGTGTCTCACGTTCCACTTGGTGGTGTCATCCAAGAGATAAGCATTGGTACCGAGCATCCACTTGATCTGTTTAGGCTGTGTCAGAGACGATGCGAGCTTGTGGTTGCAATTTGGACGTTTGATGTGAACCCAATCTCCAACTGTGAGTCGAGGCTTCCTTACACGTATCGGAGCACTTTGCCTTGTCGCTCTACGATTTCTTCTGCTTTTACTCTGCCAATGTGAATGTCAGTAATGGCTGAAGAATGGTCAGCGGTGTGCAAATGCTGCACTCAATCATAAGTTCAGATGATGTCTTTCTGGTCAGAGAAGTGTGGGGTGGATCGATATGGGCAAAGTAGGATATGAATGGACTGTTCAAACGCTTTCCCCTTGGAAATGCTAGTTCTCAAACTGCCCTTGATCACCATGTTGAAACGTTCCACAGCACTATTCGATTCCAGGTTGTATTGCAATATCAGATGATGGTGAATTCCATAGCTTGTTCGGAACTCTGAACTGACTGGAAACAAACTGTCATTGTCCGCAGTGATAGTCTCCGGCAAACCCCATTTTCTAAACAACTTGTTTAGAATGTTGATGACTGAAGTGGTGGTTGTGGAATTTGTTGTAGTGATTTCCAGCCACTTGCTATGTAGATCATGAACAACAAAATATGTTGATTGATGGGGGCTGCATGCACTGTTCTGAAAATATCCACTTGGTTTTCTTGATGATGGGGTCCGTTGTAGAGGTGTGGAACATGGTTTAGCAGATTGTTCAATGAGTGTACATACTTTGCAGTTTCTGATGAACTCTTCTATGTGGTGATCTATTGCTGGCCACTGGACTGCTTCAATGGAGTATTGTTTCATCATAATCACATCCGGATATCCTTCACGGGGCAAGATACAACGCTCGTTGTTGTATTGCTTTTGGGATAACTGCTTGAGTTCCACATGCGACACAGTTGTCAAACGATGCAAACTCATTCTGTACTCTGTACTATAGGATTAGTTCTTCCTCTATTTCATGAGGCCAGTTGGTTTTTATGTACTGGCTTACTTTCCGCTGTACGCTGTCTGCTACCTACTCGGTCTTCAACTCCTCTCGCGTCACAAGATTCACGGGTTGCATGTGAAATCACCTCAACTATGTAGGCTTTAATGTAGCAAGTCGCTTCACTATCGCTAATGTTGTCTGCAATAGTGGTGCAGCTAATCATGTCAGCTACTCGGTTGCGTGAACCCATGAGATACTCAATCTTGAAATTATACTGATGAAGACAATCAGACCATTGGAAGATGTGTAGAGGATGATGACCAGATCCTGACATGGCTAACAATGTAGCTTGGAGATCAGTGCAGAGGGTGAACTTCCTACCACAGAGATACATGTGCCAATATTCACAAGTGTAGATGCAGGCTAGTGCTTCCCGCACTCCAGTGGAGTATTTGCGTTCAGTTTCTGACAACAAGTGTGATGCATACACGATCGGTCATTCACTTCCAGCAATGTACTGAGAGTACAGCTCCTATTGCATTTCCTGACATGTCTGTTGTGACGCACATTTCCTCATGTGGGTCGAAATGTGAGAGGACTGGCAGAGATGCTACCTTCATCCTTAATGTGTCAAATGCTGTTTGCTGTGCAACAGTTCATTCCCGTTGTGTATCTTTGCGCAGGACCTTTCGAAGAAGCTCCATGATCTCCACGTAATAGGGCACAAATTTGTGATGAAAGTTGGTAGGACCGAGGAACAATGCCAACTCTTTCATGTTAGTTGGGGTCGGAAGCATATGATTGGCTTTGACATTGTTGTACGCAGGCTTTACTCAAACCGCTGTCACTTTGTACCCAAGAAAGTCAATCTTGGATGCTGCGAATGTGCATTTATCCTTGTTGAGCATTAAATTGTGAGGATGAGTTTAGTGTTCCCAGTGCAGGTCCGGCAGTGGACCTGCGGGAGCCATTGCTGAATGTGACGAATGCAGCCGGCCAACGGCGATTATGCGGTGAGCAGCCATTTTACATAAATGGATGCGCAGGCCATCGTATTGCACAACTGAGGTGGGCTCCAAGGTGCTAATTGCAGTGCACTAGAGATATCGCCCAAACCCTTACACACAATACAATGCCCACCTGTGCAGAGCAACCCCCATACTATGCCCACTGGACCCTCTCACCCATGACCAAACCCATCCTTGCAGAGTGCACAGCACTACATGCCGACAATGGCCTCCGCTCCTCCCTCCTTCCACATTGTCGGCAGCGACTGTCCCTTGATTCGAGGATGACACTAGTCTCTGCCATGGGGCTTCAGGTGACTGAACAGGCTTATTCTCAACCCACAGATCTTTAGGCACATGGGGCAGGACGTCCCACGTGGTAGCGAGATCCGGAATGCAGAATTTGCTTCCTTTTCTTTCCTTCATTACTGCCGCTCTACCTCATCATTTTGGCATTTGGACTCAAAGCATGATGCAGCTTTTTGGACAAATTGTCACCATTTGTACAATTGATAGCAAGCTCCTCCCAGTCATCAAGGTTAATGCTGCCACCCTTCAAAGAGAGCTTCAGAGTGTCTTTGAAGCATTTTCTTTGTCCTCCCCGGCGATCTGGCGGGGGAAGATGGTTTTCGGCCATTCAGACACAGAGTCCAGTCAATGTTGGTTATGCAGGCGTTGTGCCTGAATGCTTGTGGAGGTGGCTTTAAGAAGGACACTAGCATTTGTTCGACGGTCCTCCTATTGAATCCGGAGGATGTGACAGAAGCATTGCTGATGGAATTTCTCTCGCGCTTTTATATGTCGCTGATACACAGTTCAGGTCTCTTTGCAGTACAGGAATGTGGTGACGACAACTGCTCCGTACACTGGGACATTTGTTGACTTGTGGAGGTCTTTGTTGTCAAACATAGCTGCCGTAGTTTGTAGAAGGTTGAGCTGGCACAGCTGATCCGGTGTTGGAGCTGCTTGCCAATGGTGGCCAGTGCTCAACATATTCCAAAGTTTCTTCTTCAGCATATGGGTTGATATCTACGTTTTGTTTTGGCAACATTCAAGGACAGGGCGTGGCTCTAGTCTGCAGAATTGAAGAGATCGAAAGCAGCTTGCAAATCTGGCACAGAACGGGTAACAACACTACAGTCATCCACAAACCATTATTGTCCACATGATCTTGACGGACTGGTGGTCAGATTTCGATGACATGTTGAACCATGATAACTGGGACCACTTTGTTGCTACAGCCTTCTTCTGCCTTCGCAGCTGGTGAGACGCACAGTCTTCCTTCATCTGTTCTGCCATTGAGGACTTTTTGGACTGCACTTTGTCTGGCACCCCCCCACCCCCCCACGACCTTGTCGCCATGGGTGGCCTTACCAGGAGCAGGGAGCTCCCGATGGCATTGCTCAACAGATCGTTGGAGCGTGCAAGCCTCTCCATCATGTCAAACTGGTGATCCACAGAGGGTCTTCCCCTATAGATTGCTTCCCAAAGCTGCCTTTCCATTATTGCACTGAGGCCTTGCCTCGGTCCTGCCACCTTTCAATGGCTGAGGATCCGAAAGCATGTAAGGATCACCTGGCATCCACTTAATTCCAAGCTCCTCATTGAATTGCTATCAGTTGCATGCAAATGTATCATAACTATCTGTTCTACAATTTAAGTTGCACTCCCGTTGCGTCTGGGCGCAACACTGCCTTGGTGCTTTCCCATTGCTGACTGAATGAATTAAATGGGGGAATCAGTGGCATAGTGGGACTGTCACTGGACTAGTAATCCAGAGCCCAGGCTAATCCTGAGGACATGGGTTTGAGTCCCACCATGGCAGATGGTGAAATTTAAATTCAGTTGATAAATGTGGAATTAAAAGCTAGTCTAATGGTGACCATGAAACCATTGTCAATTGTTGTAAAAACCCATCTGGTTCACTAATGTCCTTTAGGGAAGGGAATCTGATGTCCTTACCTGGTCTGGCCAACATGTGAGTCCAGATCCACATCAATGTGGTTAACTCTTAAATGCCCTCTGAAATGGCCTAGCAAGCCACTCGGTTCAAGAACAATTAGGGACGGACAATAAATGCTGGCCTAGCATTGTGACACATTCCATAAATGAATTTAAAAAATCCAGAACCAACGCCATGACATCGGATTTCTGGGCGGGTGTGTCCAATGCTAGTCTCCAGCCACCCACTCCTCCATTCCTGCTCCAAACAGCCACACTAAATTCAGCCCGTGTTGTGCAAGTATCGTGGATAACTATTGATTGTGTTCTGCTTTGTCCCTTCCACGGACAACAACATTGTCAAGATGTCTGACAGGGCTGAAGAGACAATCTTCTGGAATGCACTAGGTGCTGAACTTAAGACAACTCAAGATTCTGCAGTACTGAAACACACTATCATGTGTAGCAAAGGCTGTAAGATGTCGGCTTCATTCCACTCGTGGTACATGAAGATAGCTCTGTCACATATAATAATGGTGACAAGGGATCACCTTGTTTAACTCCTTTCTTAATTAATATTGGTCCAGTTTTGCCTTTACCACATTCAACTATGGTTGATACATTCATATATAAATTTTCAATAAATTCAACAATTTTGGGACATATGCCCAATCTTTTTAAGCTTTTCAAAATTAATTTATGTCCCACAGAATCAAAAGCTTTCGCTAAGTCAACAAATATGACAGCGAGTTGTTTTTTTTAGCACGTGCAGACTGTGGAGTCATGAAATGATGCCAATAGTTCTTGGATCGTAGGAAGTGGGTACTTCTCTGGAATGATTGCTTTGTTGACCAAATTAAGCTCAAAGCATAGTCTAATTTCCCCATTTTTGCATCACTCAATGACTAAGTTTAATATCCCTGGGGATGAACTAATTCACTCACTGATGCTGTCTGCTTCAAGTTGTGTCAGCTCTTGTGACATTTCGGTGTTGATTATGAACAGCAACTGTCTCTAATTTTGCGAAAGCGGAATTGGTGTGTCGATGTGAAAAGCATGACAGCATCCCTCAATCTCCCCAAATCTGCTGAATAAGGAAGGATACTGTTGTGCATAGTCTGCATCATTGATCATATTAATGTGTGCTGTGGTGGGGTCTGCAAGTTTGAAGCCAAGCTCATCAAACAGGTGTACCCCCATAAGCCTTTGACCACATAGAACGTGAACTTGTCCAGGTTGACATTTTTGTAGCGCACTGGAATCATGATTATTCCCAAGTCCGGAATAATCAAGCCATTGTAAGCTGGAAGCGTGTGTGTTGCTAGAATGAGAGAAAGTTGCAAAAAAACAAGGGTAGAGGTCTTCACTCAATATGGATACTGTCACACCCACATCAATGAACACTGAAATGCCTCTGATTTATACTGTGCAATCCTTGAAGTGACCCCATTCATGGGACTGGGCACTTTACTATCCGCAATAGTATGCGCATACCAGATTTTGCTCTCAGGAATAGATTCCTCCACGTGTTGAACTGACTAAGTCTTTTTTTTTCAACGACCTGCACATCTTTGTGAAGTGATTCATCTTTGAGCATGGGTTGCACTTTTTCCCTCGTGCCGGATATGGTCATTTGAAACTTCCCCAATTTGGGCATGTTTTTGAGGGTGCCTCACCATGATAGAGCAAGTGTTGATGATTTTGCTGAGGTTTCCAAATCCCTTGCACTTGAATTGATGCGGCAAGCTATGTCTCTGACACTGAGCCTGAGGGTGCATTTTTGTGTAATATCTTCAAATCTAACATGGCAGATTCGATTTGGAGAGCCAAGGTTGTGGCCTTTATCTCCTTGAGTAGGAGTTCCCTAATTCATGGGATTGAAGTTTTTTCAATTAGTTGTTCACAACGGAGTTCATTAGTTAGTGTGTCAAATTTGCATGTCGAAGCCAACTGACACAAAGCTGCCACTTTTATGGGCTCACCGTTTCTCTGGCATCTCTGGCAGAATGTACAACATAGAATCATCACACTTCTCTTCAGGCCAAAGTATTTCCCGAGAGAACTTACTGCCTTATCGAATGTAAACATATCATTAGCTGCTTGAATATGCACCCGCCTTCCGCTCCAAAGCAATGCACAAGTATCACCTTCTTGTGGGTTGCTGCTACAGCTGTACTGACCATACCCGGAGCGAGCAAATAGGTTTCAAAACCAGAAATGCATCTGTCCCACGGTATTGGGGAATCCCCTGGTGATATGAAAGGAGCTAGAGCCAGTAAATTTAAATTACTCACCATCTTTGTCAACAGATTTTATGTTTTGAGTCTCAAACATGAAGAAACTAGACTGGACAATTCCTGTGGGTGTGAAGGTTTTATTTAAACTGGCTGGACTTGCCTTAGTTTCACTTTTGGGACTATGCCCCTTCCAGGGTTGACTAACAGCATAGTGAGCAGTAAGTGTTACACAGCACAAAACAATCACTGAACAATCAAACACAATCAAACACAACAGACAAGAAGTGTCTTTAAAACAAACTTACCTTGCGGTCACTGAAGAATTCTATACAGGGTAGGCCCAATGCCTAACCTGCTCATTGTGGGATATAAACCCACAACCTTCTGATTAAGAGACGAGAGTGCTACCCACTAAACCATGGCTGACACAGATATTACCTCTATTAAGCTGTTTCCTCGCATGCCTCATGCACAAAGCACTTATCAGAGGTGAAATTTGGGGGCAGGGGACGTTTGTGGGTATGAAGGTGGGGGTCATGAGGGGGTAGAAGGGGAAGGATTCCAGACAGTTCCTTACCTGCTAAATGTCTTTTATCACTCTGTAACAGCAACACTAACATAAATTGGAGGTGTGATCATTGAGCTTTACCTTCCAAGTGCTCTATCAGATGTTTCACTGGCTCCTAATTGTAGTTCACAACTGATGGAAGTTGTAGGGCTGCTTCCTATTAATTAGCTGGCCCATTGCATGGAAGAGGCTTCACACAGTTTAACTCACAAACTGACAGACTGAACAGGCTGGGGCTCTTTTCTCTAGAACAGGGAAGGTTGAGGGCTAACTTAACAGAGAGGGGCTCAATAGAGTCGGCATAAAGAAAATGTTTCCACTTGTGTGGGATCCAAAACTAGAAGATACAAATATAAGACAGTCACTAATAAATCCAATAGGGAATTCCGGAGAAATTTATTTTATTCAAAGAGTGGTTAGAATGTGGAACTTACTACTACAGTGAAGAGTTGACACAGAACCTTCAATTGTTTCAGTCTTACTCTCTGGAACTCTCCCTTATGCAGGTTATCTTTGCACCTTTGGACATCTCTTCTACTGCTCTCTAGTCGTTTCTTCTCTGTCAACTTCATTGGTACATTTACTACATCAAATAAGCTATATAAATGCAAATTGCTGTTTTTGATTTCGAGGGATTAGGAGCATACTAAGGGAAACAAGAGAGCTAGAGCTTTTAAAGAATGCTTAAGGCATTCTGTGTGAATAAGCTGCCTGTGATTGAGCCGATATTTCTGTGTCTATTTTTTTTGACCAATCTTGCTCAGTGGCTATGATGCATTGTTACATGATGTTTCTGATCTTGGTCAATGACTTTGTGAATTATTGTTAACTAGCTTTAATTATAAATTAACATAAAAGGGAACCCAAAAGTCTTTTATAGGCATATAAATAGTAAGAGGTAGTAAGAGGAGGAGTGGAGGCGATTCTGGACCAAAAAGGGGATTTATGCAAGGAGGTAGAGGGCATTGTTGAGGTACTAAATGAGTACTTTGTATCTGTCTTTATCAAAGAGGAATATGCTGTCAGAGTCACAGTGAAAGAGAAGTTAATTGAGATACTGGATGGGCTAAAAAAATGCTAAAGAGGAGGTATAAGAAAGGCTGGCTGTGATAAGTCACCAGGACTGAATGGGATGCATCCGAGGAGATTAAGGGAAGTAAGGGTGGAAATTGTGGAGGCAGTGGCTATATTCTTCCAATCCTCCTTAGATATGGGGGTGGTGCCAGAGGACTGGAGAATTGAAAATTCAAAAAAGGGTGTAAGGATAAAGCCAGCAACTATAGGCCAGTCAGTTTAACCTAGGTGGTGGGAAAGCTTTTAGAAATGATAATCCTGGACAAAATTAACAGGCTCTTGGACAAGTGTGGGTTAATTAAGAAAAACCAACATGGTTTTGTTAAGGGCAAATCATGGTTAACTAACTTTCTTGAATTTTTTAATGAAGTAACAGAGAGGGATGATGAGGATAATGGGGCTGATATGGTATATATGGATTTCCAAAAGGCATTTGATAAAGTGCCATGACTTGCCAGCAAATTTGAAGCCCATAGAATAACAGGGACAGTGGCAGTGTGGATACGAAGTTAGCTGAGTGACAGGAAACAGACAGTAGTGGTGGCTAGTTGTTTTTTGGACTGGAGGAAGGTATATAGTGGGGTTCCCCAGGGATTGGTACTAGGACCACTGCTTTTCTCAATAAATATTAATGACCTAGACTCGGGTGTACAGGGCACAATTTCAAAATTTCCAGATGACGCAAAACTTGGAAGTATTGTGAACTGTGAGGAGGATAGTGATAGAATTCAAGAGGATATAGACAGGTTGGTGGAATGGGCAAACACGTGGCAGACAAAATTTAATGAAGAGAAGTGTGAAGTGATACATTTTGGTATGACAAATGAGTAACGGCAATACAAAATAAAGGATACAATTCTAATGGGGGTGCAAGAACAGAGGGATCTGGGGATATATGTACACAAAGCTTTGAAGTTCACAGAATCACAGAATAATACAGTGCAGAAGAGGCCCTTCGGCCCATCGAGTCTGCACCGATGCATTAAAGACACCTGACCTGTCTACCTAATCCCATTTGCCAGCACTTGGCCCATAGCCTTGAATGTTATGACGTGCCAAGTGCTCATCCAGGTACTTTTTAAAGGATGTGAGGCAACCCGCCTCTACCACCCTCCCAGGCAGGACATTCCAGACTGTCACCACCCTCTGGGTAAAAAAATTCTTCCTCAAATCCCCCTTAATCCTCCCGCCCCTCACCTTAAACTTGTGACCCCTCGTAACTGACTCTTCAACTAAGGGGAACAGCTGCTCCCTATCCACCCTGTCCATGCCCCTCATAATCTTGTACACCTCGATCAGGTCACCCCTCAGTCTTCTCTGCTCCAGTGAAAACAACCCAAGCCTATCCAACCTCTCTTCATAGCTTAAATGTTCCATCCCAGGCAACATCCTGGTGAATCACCTCTGCACCCCCTCCAGTGCAATCACATCCTTCCTATAATGTGGCGACCAGAATTGCGCACAATACTCCAGCTGTGGCCTTACCAAAGCTCTGTACAACTCCAACATGACCTCCCTGCTTTTATAATCTATGCCTCGATTGATAAAGGCAAGTGTCCCATATGCCTTTTTCACCACCCTATTAACCTGCCCTTCTGCCTTCAGAGATCTATGGACAAACACGCCAAGGTTCCTTTGTTTCTCAGAACTTCCCAGTGTCAGGCCATTCATTGAATACTTCCGTGTCACATTACTCCTTCCAAAGTGTATCACCTCACACTTTTCAGCATTAAATTCCATCTGCCACTTTTCTGCCTATTTGACCATCCCGTCTATATCTTCCTGTAACCTAAGACACTCCACCTCACTGTTAACCATACGGCCAATCTTTGTGTCATCCGCGAACTTACTGATCCTACCCCCCACATAGTCATCTATGCCATTTATATAAATGACAAACAATAGGGGACCCAGCACAGATCCCTGTGGTATGCCACTGGACACTGGCTTCCAGTCACTAAAACAGCCATCTGTCATCACTCTCTGTCTCCTCCAGCTAAGCCAATTTTGAATCCACCTTATCAAGTTACCTTGTATCCCATGTGCATTTGCTTTCTTGATAAGTCTCCCATGAGGGACCTTGTCAAAGGCTTTGCTGAAATCCATGTAAACTACATCAACTGCACTACCCTCATCTACACACCTGGTCACATGCTCAAAAAATTCAATCAAATTTGTTAGGCATGACCTCCCTCTGACAAAGCCATGCTGACTATTCCTAATCAAATTTTGCCTCTCCAAGTGGAGATAGATTCTCTCCTTCAGAATTTTCTCCAATAGTTTCCCTACCATTGACGTGAGACTCACTGGTCTGTAGTTCCCTGGCTTATCTCTAACAACCTTTCTTAAGTAGTGGGACCACATTAGCTGTTCTCCAGTCCGCTGGCACCTCCCCCGTGGCCAGAGAGGAATTAAAAATGAGGGTCAGAGCCCCTGCAATCTCCACCCTCGCCTCCCACAGCATCCTGGGACACAAATCATCCGGATCTGGAAATGTGTCCACTTTTAAGCCTTCCAAAACCTCCAATAGTTTGTCACTCCCTATGATAATTTGCTGTAGAACCTCACAGTCTCTCTCTCTAAGTTCCATATCTACATCCTCATTCTCTTGGGTGAAGACAGATGTAAAGTATTCGTTCAACACCCTACCAATGTCCTCTGGCACCACCCACAAATTTCCCCCTTGGTCCCTAATGGGTCCTACTCTTTCCCTGGTTATCCTCTTCCCATTGATATGTTGGCAGGGCAGGTTGAGTAAATGGTTTAAAAAGGCATCCTGAGCTTTATAAATAGAGCAATAGAGTACAAAAACAAGGAAGTTATAATGAATCTTTACAGAACAGTGGCTCAGCCTCAACTGGAGTACTGTGTCCCATCCTGGTCTTGCCAGCGGGACTTGCTGAATGGGTCTTGCAGAGAGCTGGCATGGACACGATGGGCCAAATGGCCTCCTTCTGTGCTGTAACTGCTCTATGATTCTATGATGTTCTGGCTGTGTTTGATTAATTTGCCAACAAAAAGGTTACTTGTGGCCTAATTACTGCAGGCCAGAGAGAAGGACTGGACTGTGATTGGATGAATATGGTGAGAAGACCAAAGGAACATAAAAGCCAGAGTAAGCCATTCAGCCCTTTGAGTTTGTTCCACCTGTCAATAACCTTTGCAAACTTGATGATGGTGATGTCCAAACAACACTTTGCTACAAGTATGCCAAACAGCTTCAATTGTAACAAAAGCAAAATATTTTGGATGTTGGAAAAAGCGCTCAGCAGATCTGGCAGCATCCGTGGAGAGAGAAACAGATTTAACATTTCTGGTTGATGACCCTTCAGCAGAACTGGATTCATCTCTGACACCTCAACTTGGGTCTCACAACTGATCTATGGCAGCAAAGGGATGGTGAAGAAGGTTGAAAAAGCTGGTAGAAAGATCAGAACTCTCAAAGCTAGCCTCTGCTTGTCAAAGCTGTCAGCTTCAGTTTTCTACAAAACAGAATGCTGCAGCCAAAGTTCAGCAGTCTGGAGAAATAAACTTTCCAATTGAATGTGTCAGTCTCACATATGTGCCACCAAGAGGTTGGTGGCAGTAAGGGATTGAAAACTCCTAGTACTAGACCGAGCAACAACGTTGAAGCAGGCACAAGTGAACACCTCATTATAACATGTGGAAGTTGAGCTGAAGTATGATTTGCCTAAGGTTTGCCTGGTAAATGTGCAAAGCAATGCTCCAGGCTCCTGCAAATGGTAGCAGTGAGAGGTTCTTCCTGGCATTTGAGTTTGTTCTTCTTAAATCTGTGTTCTAGTTCTAGTTGAGAATTGTTACTCAAGCCAATTGCATATTTTACATAACCAGTTTACTTTTTGCATTTTACTTGGCACATTTGTTTCTCCTTTTGCTTTTCACTCTCTCTTTTTCAATTTGATTTACTTTTATTGGCTTTCTTCTATTTTGTGATCATAGCATCTCAGGAACCTTAAAACTCACTTTAAGTGCCCTAAAGTTCTGGTTTACCAGAATAATACCTGGACTCCAAGGGATAAGCTATGAGGAGAGATTACACAAATTAGGTTTGTATTCCCTGGAATTTAGAAGGTTAAGGGGTGATTTGATTGAATTTGTCAAGATATTAAGGGGAACTGATAGAGAGAAACTATTTCGTCTGGTTGGAGAGTCTCAGATAAGGGGGCATAGTCAAAATATTAGAGCCAGAACTTTCAGAAGGGTAATTGGGAATGACCTCTACATACAAAGGATGGTATAAGATTGGAACACTCTTCTGTAAATGGCATTTGATGCTAGATCAATTGTATTAATTTTAAATTTGAGACTGATAGATATTTGTTAACCACAGTCATTATGGAACATGGAGCAAAGGTGGATATATGGAGTTAGGTCACAGATTAATCAGGATCCCAATAAATGCCGGAATAGGCTCAAGGAGCTGAATGGTCCCCTCCTGTTCCTTATTTAAATGATTCCTCTGAAACTCTTCTTTCCCTCCAGGAGCTTTGAGGGTGAAGAATTGTTATAAAGGAATGTTCAGAGAAAAATCCAGCTGCATCTGGAAATGGTGAATCTTTAGGCAGGTATTTTGGTCCAATGGACTCACAAAGGTCAAGAGGTGACTTCACTATCCTTGCTTCACTGCAAAGGCTTTTCTCCTGGTGAGAATTGCGCCCATGAATTATGTGTCAATTGTTGTATAAGAAGAAAAGTATTCAAATAAAGACATTGTACAGTGGAAGGCCACATGCACAGTGACTGATGTGTACCCAACCTGCAGGCCAACCTGGAGACCAGTATGTTTTAATGCATTGTACATTGTACATTGTACAAAACCTGGGTTTTGCTACAATTGCAACAAAGGGATGGTGAAGATGGTTGAAAAAACAGGTAGAAATATCTGAATTCTCAAAGCTAGCCTCTGCTTGTCCCAGTTGTCAGCTTTTGTTTTCTACAAAGCTTGTGAGGGGAATCTTACCAATTGGATGTGTCAGAGATGCAGTGAAAGACTTATAAATTGGTGTGAAGGCTTTGAATTGGTAAACAGTAAATGGAGACAGATTGGCAGACAATACCTTATGGAATGTATTCTTGGGCACACTGCCTGATACGTGGTACCATTGGGGATTCTAACCATGCCATATTCTTTAAAATGCAATATTCTTCTCTGCATCTATTCCAAGTTCTGCAGTTAGAACAGAAGAGTGCTGATCCTGGACATCAGCTCTTGCCAAGCAGGGTGTTCTTTAATCCTGTGGGATGGTTGCCCTGGAGTGCCAAATAGGTCAATAATCCTGATCCTACACTTTGCCAGCCATGGAACAGAGGATTGGTTTTCTGTTTTATGTCACACTACATGTGGTTTCCTTTCATTTCAGTATTTTCCTAGCACCTCCATCTCCTCTCTCCCGTTTAATTCTTGACAAAACCCGCCAAAAGATTAAAATGCATATCCCGTCTCCACCCACTCCTAGCTTTGGCCACTTAACTATAATTATGAGGAGGCACTTAAGATGCATCATCACTGAGGTACAGACAGCCAACTTTTAATAGACTTATGAAGGGATTTGATAAAAAGTGAAAAGGGAAAAACTTGGAGTTGGAGTTTTTGCTCGATTGCACAGATTTCTTTTCAACACAATTCTCCCAAAATCAACCAAGCTAGAACTAAGGATCGAGGAATTTTGAACACCAATTATGTCCGGCGCAAATTGAGTTGGTGCTATTTCTTACGCTGGGTTAAAAGCATTGCTGGAAACCGGCCCCACCTTCCAAACTGACCACGCCCCAGATCGAATTAATTATTATTGCACATTTCTGCTAATTGCACCCATTTGCAGCCCTTGAAGGAGGCTCTTAAAAGTAGGCTTTTTTTTTACGCACAAGGACACTAATAGCCTGATTTTAAAAGCATTTTTTTTTTAAACTAGAAAACTGACTACTGCACACCAATGTAACTAGTAAATGGTTCTGTATAGTTTTTTGAAGTCTGTTTCAATTACTTAAAATTGGATTATTCACAGATGGTGACCTGGACAATGATTAAAATTGCTTATTTTTGTGATGAACCCACTTGCAGCTGTATTATCAACCGTACTAAGTTACCACTCTTAAAATATATCAAGGTATATGTTTTAATCCAAATTTTAAAAATTGCATTCTAAAACACTGCTTGATTGTGCTGGGTCAAGGCAGATTTTACATGCAAATGAAGGAGCGGAAACTTGAGCAAGAAAAATACTTCTTAAAACGAGCGCAATTATCAGCGGAAACTTTTGGCCAATTTCTTCTCATTTGGGAATCCATGATGAGAGCTAATCAATTTAAAATTGTCAATAAATGAGTGAGAAATAAAATTTGGGTGAAATTTCTTTATACAGAGTGTTGTTGGAGAATGGAATGCTACAGGAGTTGGCTGAGTCACACACCATTGTTTCTTGAAGGGAAAATTGGATAAATATTGGAAACAGAATAAAATGCACGGCTGTAAGGAGAGTGCAGGGTGGTTGAATTAGTTTTGGATTGCTGTAGCAAGGAGCCAACATTGTCATGGGAGGCAGAATGTCCCCCTGTTGTGCTGTAACCTTCTGTGGTTGCAATGATAACTGTATTTTATGCTGCGGTCAGTTAAAAGCAGCCTCTTTCATTATTTTTGCATTCAAATTGTCCTACTGATATTGTAGTTTAGTTCTGATAACATAAAAGAAAAAAAAGGTTATCCTCAGAATTCATTATTTCAATTGAAATGTGGTGCAAGCCATTTCTAATATGGGCTAGAAGGTGTTTAGGAGGTCCCGGTTTTGAAAGCTGATCTATGTAGAACTTCCTCAGTACAATCCTAACCTCCCTGTGCCTCACCACTTCAATTCCCCTTGCATTCATTAGCTTCCTACACTGCTCCAGTCAATCTCAACTCAAACTTTAGGAACAGACTGAGGAGTACAACACTTGAGGAAAGATGTAAAAGCCTGCAAAAGGATAGAGAGGATGTTGGCAGGGATAAGGCACTTCAGTTATGAGGTGAGACTGGAAAAGTTAATAGTGTTCTCTTGAATGGAGAAGGTTAAAAAGTGACCTAATAGAGGTTTCCAAGCTGATGAGGGATTTTGGTGAAGTAGATAGAGAAAAAACTATTCCCTCTGATGTGTGGGTCACTAACCAGAGGTCACAGATTTAAAATCATTGGCAAAAGATTTAGAGGGGAAGACGAGGAGAAGTTTTTCCACTCAGAGAGTTGTTGGGATCTGTAGCGCTTGACCGGAAAAGGGGTGGAAGATGATTCCATAAATAATTTGAAAGGGGAGTTGGACAGGTATTTGGGTTGAGGAACTTGCAGTGTTATGGACAAACAAAGGTGTAAGACTAAGCACGACTGCTCTTTTAAAAAGCCAGTCGAGGTACAACAGGCCAAATGGCTGCCTTCAATGCTGTCAACTTCAATGATTCCAGTGGGAATGTAAAATGTACCCGGGTGCCTATTCCTGAACACTATTAAGCAATTCTGGTAAAAGGTCATCGGCCTGAAATGCTGTTTCTTTCTCCACAAATGCTGACCAATCTGCTGAGTATTTCCAGCATTTTCTGTTTTTATTTCAGATTTCCAGCATCTGCAGTATTTTGCTTTTATATCACTGTTGAGCCATCCTGCTGAAAAATGCTAAGATGGATATGGAATGAAGAAAGGAGTGCCTTTGGGCGTCGAATAGACCGCCGATACTCCCTGCATGGGCTAACACTGGATAGGCATACAAAATAACATTTTACAGGTTGTAAAATTATTTTAAAGAGAGAAAAGGATTTGCTTTAGTCAGTGTCCTTCCTCAGGACATCCCAAAGCACTTCATAGCCAATGAATCACTTTTGCAATGTAAACAGTTGTAGATCAGCAAAAAGGCCAAGAGGCATGAAGCAACGTCTCACTAATGGCATTGATGTGAATGGTCAGTTCACCTATTTGGTGGCATTGGTTGAGGAATGCCGTTGGTCAGGACACTGGGAGAACACCATGCTCTTCTTTGAAAAAGTGCCAATGCATCATTTAATTATGTTTAAACAGCCAGACAAAACATTGCTTTGACATATCATCTGAGAAATTACACCTCTGACTGTGCAGTAGCCCCTCAGAAATATTTAACACTGCATAGGGGAAGGTAATGTGATTGTATATGATTGACATTAGCACTTTATAAAAACAAAGATAGTCATGTTCTTTGCTCTTTACTGCCAAAGCCATGATTTATTAAAAAGATATTCTGATAGAGGGCATAAGCTTTGAAACGTGCATATCAATATTCATACATAATACATACAGCTGCAAAAAGCAAATTTTTCAGTGGTATTATTTGCTGAACTTTAAAAAGCCTGCCTAATGGCCTATTTATATTGCAGAATTACATGAAGAAACCAATGTATAACATTTCAGATGCTCCCGCTGCTGTGGAATTCATCCATAGCACCAGATCAACAGAACACAACTGTATAACCATGAGCTTGCAAAGACGCTGATGTTTTAAAGTTTCATGTATGGAATTGCTAAAAGAGTTTTGATAGGAGGTCAGCAAAGATCCGAGAGTGAACCACAAATCAAAGCAGCCATTTAAGATTTAATAAAAGCATTCAAAATTTTGAGGGGTTTGGCTGAAGCGATTAGCGAGAAACTGTTTCCACTCATTTTAAGACAATCAACCAAAAAAAGGGGGAGGATGAGGAAAAAATGTTTTACTCAGCGAGTTGTTGTGACCTGGAATACATAGCCTGAAAAGATGGTGCGTGCAGATTCAATAACTATTTTCAAAAAGGATTGCATTTGGACTTGAAAAGGAAAATAAAATATACAGGGCAATGGGGAAAGAACAGAGGAGTGGGGCTATTTGGAGAGCTTTTTCAAAGAACGGCACTGGCATAATGAGCTGAATCTTCTCCTGTGCTGTATTATTCTACAATTTATGCAGTATCTTCTTGGCTTCCATTGATTTTCCAGAAAAGTTACAAAGGGAAATAAGAAAAATCTTGCAGGAATCTGCTTAATTGATTTGATAATTTGTTCCTGTCTGACATATTGTTTCCAATGGCTAGGGAAAACTATAAGGCCAACAAAGCCAGAATCACATCAATGGCCAGTACTGCGGCTGAGCTGCCAAGCCTGTTGATCAGCAGAAAAATTCCAGTCTCTGCATCTGATGGAAATATTTATATTGCTTCCTGAGCACCACGACTTCCTAAGATGCGAGTACAATACACCTCTTGATGGGATCTTGGAATCTCTCAGAGATATAACTTAGCCCATTCATCACCTTAAACATCGACTCCCTCCACAGCTGCCACATTTTGGCTGAAGTGTGTCCTAAACACAAGAGTCACTGTAGCATTTCGCCAAGGCTTCTCTGACAGCATCTCCAAAATCCATAACCTTCAGCACCTAGTAGGTCAAGGGCACCAGATGGATGGAAACTCCATCACCTCCAATTCTCCTCCAAGTCACACACCATCCTGACTTGGACATATCACTGTTCCTTCATCATTAGGTCAAAATCCTAGAACTCCTTACATAAAAACACTGTGGGAGCACCTTCACCACATACACTGCAGTGGTTCAAGCAGACCGCTCACCATGACCACCTTCTCAAGGGCAATTCAGGAGAGGTAATAAATCCTGGCCTTGCTAATGATGCCTATATCCCAAGAATGAATTTTTAAAAAACCTCATTGGGAGGGGAAGGGAAGAGAGTTGTGAGTTTTATATATATATAAAATTTATTGATAAAGATCACGTTGGTCAGGGAATCTAGAACGCGGGCACAGTCTCAGGATAAGGGGCCTATCATTCAGGACTCAGATGAGGAGAAATTACTACAATAAAAGGGTTGTGAATCTTTGGAATTCTTTACCCCAGAGGGTTGTGGATGCTCCATTTACATTTAAATACATTTAAAGCTGGGATAGATAGATTTTTGGTCTCACAAGGAATCAAGGGATATGGGGAGCAGGTGAGAAAGTAACATTGAAGCCCAGGATCAGCCATGATCGTATTGAATGGTGGAGCAGGCTCAATAAGCCATATCGTCTACTTCTGCTGCTATTTCTTGTGTTCTTGTGTTGCCCTTTGGAACATATAGCATTTAGAGAGAGTCTTCCCTCACATCCACCTTTGGCAGCAGTGCTGTAAATTACATGGAGCATAAGTTAACTAAGTGATGGATTGCATTACCATGTAGTCCTTATGCATCAACAAATTGGACTCAATCCAACATAAATTGAAAGGATGAAAGTCGTCTCTCTGCTGGTAGCAGGAGGTTTTTATGAAATTTGTGCGGGAACCGGAACCTATTTCCTTTTGGACACAGGCCCTTGGCAATAATTTGGCACTTAGTTACCAACCACATTCAAAGAGGCCAAAGAAAATTTGAAGTACGAAATCCCACGCACCACCCGCCCCCTCCCCCCCGCTCCCCCCCGCTCCCCCCCGGAAAAAAATGGCATTGGTGCAGTAGCAGCTGCTTTTCTGAGGGTGGGATTAAGGCACATTATTGAGGTGAATCAAAAGTGGCTATGTTAAACCTCACAGGGAGTGCTTGATCTGAAATTTAAAAAGTAGGCGCATTCCATTTCCCGAGCATGGCAGCTCTCTCTTTGATGAGCACAGAAATATGTCTAAAAATTATCAGTTGCATCTATTCTATTCCACACAAGAAAATAACTCTGATTGAGTCTTAGCTTTAGTGTTGAGTTGCACTTTATGCATACAGGATAATATATGTCTGATAAAAGTTCAATCCTCTTAAGCTTTCCCTATCATAGAATCATTGAATCTTACAGCATAGAAGGAGGCTATTTGGCCCAGCATACCTATCCCACTCTCCTGCTCTTTCCTCAATCTATTTTGAAATCATTGGCCATGATAAACCCTTCTTTCTCATTCATTTGCAACTTGGGCAGATTAGATATCACTCCCGCTCTTTTAAAATGAATAGCATTTGTAACCCAAGCCCAACAATTGCAGCACATAGATTAGCAATTAGGGCAATAACAAGTGAACAGTGAAACGAATGCAAATCTTTCAAAGTCAGCTCAACTGTCATATGAAGTAGATGGTCTGGTCTGTCATCTGCACATGCTGAAATCACAAGCAGCCGAGGAGTAATGGAATGTAAATCAGAGTTGGACATTGTAAAGTAATGTAAAAAGCAATGAATTGCAGCTAACGATAATTCAACTTATCTGCTTTGTCAAGCAGATTGCCATTTCTTGCTGCAGCAGTCAAAAACACTTCTGGTTACTGAAAACTCAGCTCATATCCCTCTTCCCCCCTCATCCTCTCAGAATCAAAAACAAATGAAAACACTTGTTTGCTGGTTTAATATTCCATTATGTGGTTCACACTCATTGTGTGGTCCACAAAATAAGGAGCACTGCACCAGATATCCTGAAATTGAATTAATGAATATTTATTAGTTTGCATCACATCTATAATGGAAGGAATATAAAAAGCCATTCTGGTGTCAGTTGCTTCATCAAGTTGACCTTTAAGAAAGCATGTTCTTAATTGATCAACTCTGAAATTTTTTCTCTCTTTTACAGCTAAAGAACTACAGCAAAAATGAGGGCACTTCCTTATGATCCTATTGACGCTTTACATGGTATTTGTAAAATATTTGTTTTATTGTGTATGCTCATGTCTTTCTACCCGAATAATGCATGAGATCATTCATCACATGGTTACCATTATCAGACAAGCCAATCGGAATGAATCACTGCCCTTTATTTCCCCCTCAAATTCATCTTCCATGGTCTCAGACTTTCCCAATGTCTTCCGGGCCATTGGCTGGAGAAATAATTTTCCAATGTTTAGCATTTTGCTATTTAACTAAACTTTGGATTTAGGTAACCTGAAAATTTAGACTGAGGGTATTCAAATGGCCAACCATGGCCTGCGTTAGGAGCAAGAATCCATTAAATCATGTGCCAGCCTCCCTTACCATCAGTAGAAATGAGCTGGGCCACTGGAAAATCTTGACCTCCCAGGAAATCATTCCCCACACCATTGCCATTTCCAAATTCTACCCAGTACTGCTGCATGGTTGGACATCCAACACTCCTGCACCTTGTGGACAACAATTTGTGATTTTGCTATAGTTTCATAGACTTGGATTAGCTGAGTAGCTGCAAAAAGGAGAGAGAGATGTTGGGATAACTCTCTGCCCTACTCTAAATAATGCCTGACAGATGCGCCATTAGTTTAATGTTTTATCCTAAAGGCAGTGCAGTGCTGATTTGAATTGTGAATCTGGATTATGCAGCAAGTCCTGGGGTGAGCCTTGAAATCCCACCCTTCTGATTTAGTCATAGGAATGCCACCGCTGAGCCAAGCTGATGCTTATCGTTATCACTAGATTTTTCCTTCATCGCTATAATCACCTCCTCTTCTAAACAAACACATAGTAAGTGTGAAGAAAACATGAAAATTTAGCCTATAATTTCCTCAAATCTAACTTACGCTGTAAATACACCGTTATTTATACCACTGTGTGTCAGCTGTGTCTCAGTTGGTAGTACTCTCACCTCTGAGTCAGACGGTTGTGGGCTCAAATCACACTCTAGGACTTGAGCACAAAAATCTAGGCTGACACTATAATGCAGAACTGAGGGGGTGCTACATTGTATGAGGTGCTGTCCTTTGAATGAGATGTTAAAAACTGAAGCCCCATCTGCCCTCTCAGGTGGATGGAAAAGATCCTGTGTTACTAGCTTGAAGAGAAGAGCAGAAGAGTTATCCCTTGTGTCCTAGCCAATATTTAGCTGTCAATCAACTAAACAAGAATTGATTATCTGGTCATTATCACATTGTTATCTGTGAGACATTGTTGCATGCAATTGGCTGTTGCATTTCCCACATTACAACAGTAACTACACTTGAAAAGTACTTCATTGGTTGTAAAATGCTTTGGGATGTTCTGTGGTCTTGAAAGGTGTTAGATAAATGCAAGCCTTTTTTTCTCTTTATTGTGCTCATTGATGACTCAGATAGGAAGTTACATATTAGTTTTCTGCAGAGCCCATTTCCTTACTCTGGAACAGAAATACTGGTGCGGAAAATGTGCAACTACAGCATAACTAATAGGGGCCTTAGGAAACTGGTGTGCAGAACTACAAAAGCACCATTCAGACACTATTCTTCAGCATGAAGAATGCGTTGAGTATCAGACTCTGCTTCTTTCTTTCATTTAAAGAAAAATGCTTTTCTTTACTCAGTAAGTTTCCAGTGTCTCAACAACATTTCAATTTATTCTTTCACAGACAGGTGATCACCCCAGTGCCATCTGTACCCACTTGACTGAAAGCCAAGAAATCTTCTCTGCTGAAGACCTGCAAGCCCCCATGGAGGAGATGGAAGTGAACAGAGACTGACTTCGGGGTAGCAAGTCAGATTATGAGTCATGGTATATGGCTAGAGGTGGCACTGATACTGAGTGCAAATTCTTTCACTCACAAAACCTCAGACCAGTGCAGGAAGAAGCTCAAAGACATGACCAAAGCTGGCAAGGTAAGACACTCTCAGAACCTCAATGTCTTCCTTGCACCACTGCCACCACACTCTAAACTCTCTTACAGCAAAACTCACACAACTGACACAGAGAAGTGGGATCACCTGATGCATAGCTCCACAGGAGCAGCCTTGATATGACCTGAACTACCTTTACACTCTCGAGCAGGGTGTAAAAGTGGGTAGGCTACTGACTTCAGTTTGAAGCCTTACTCTCATAGGCTCTTGCTTCTGCTGCTACTTTTCTCCTTCCATGCCTATTGGGTAGATCATACATGCTATTGAGTCATTATGGATGGGTTGGGGTCTGAAACTCTCTGATTCAATGAGACTGACAATACTGTAGTAATCTATATGGGAGTATCCAGCAATAAAGTTTGAGGATTATTCTGTGCTTATGTTCTTCAGCTACATCAAAGTCAGGTGACGGGGGCATGCTGTGCCTCTTATATTGGGTGTTAATCTACTTCAACACATTGATGGTGTTAAAGCAGGAAACTCAAACCAAGTTTTTATTAACTCAAACCACTGGATGGGGTGGAGCTATGGAAATGCCTGATACATGGTTCCAATTTGGGGGGGGAGAAGGGCGCAAGTGGACAAAGAAAGTGAGGGATCTTAACAGAACGATTTTTTTTCAGTGTATCAATGGCTGAAATCACTTAAACGTGAGTCCCTTTGCTAAAAGTCAGCATTTCGCCACTCATACGACATAGCTATGGCAATAAGCGCGAGGAAATTCCAGGCCTATGTCTTAAAAGCGCTGTAGAAGTTACGTCAAGTCGATTTTGTGCCAAGTCAATCATTACTGAATTAAATTAGAAAGGGTAATAAGAAAATTAATTTAAATACAAAAACCTCAGAGCAGATAAAATGAGCTGAATCCTTCAAAAGTGCAAAATGAATATCAATGAAAAGCCAATTTTCAAGTTAATGATTTGGTATCAGCATTTCATAGACACCTCCAGAGGTGACAATGGGTCATATTATCATTTGATGATTATTAATGGATTGGCTTTTATGGTAGAAGAAACAGTAAGGTTATTAGCACTCACAGTACTAAAGTGTACATCAGACAGCAACTTCCAGCAAACACACATACGCAGTTAAATACAGTAAACAGGAAGCTGTTATCGGAGTTGCCATGCTCCTCTGCTATACCGGTACCTCACCGAGAGACTCAGCATTCAAATGGACCGGTGTGAAGTTACAGTACTTACATGAGAAATAAATACTAAACCTGCCAGAAAAAAGTTAGGGCTTGTCCATTCCAGTGTAAGTAAATTTTTGACCGTGTGATACATCTTATTTACTACCAAATAAACTCTGTGGCACTGAACATTAACGTATACAGGTGTGGAGTCTCATTCCTTTGGATTTTAATTATTGTCGGAGAATTGAAAATCTAAAAACATTTAGATGGTTGTTTTCTTTTTCTTTCTGTCTGGTTAATTTCTCTTTTTTAACTCTCATCTTTCTCTCTCTTTCTTTAAATAAGGAGAGCCGCAGTTGCTTGTCCTGTTCACATAGACCCAGAACCCCTGTTGAAATGGCTCTCTAAGCATGGCAAGCTCCAGTACAAAATCCCAAAGAAAGTCTGTGGGAAAAGTGTGGGCTGTGTCCTTTGTTCGCAGATAAGAGCAAATTCCGACCCAATGCTGCCACTTCCTTAGACTTTAGTGCAGTATCTTTATATGGTAAGAGAACAATGTTGACAGAGTGTAAATGTGGCATTGTAGCTGAACCCATGGAATTCTGGCCCAGCAAGTTAGGTTAAAATTACTCCCAGGAGCTCTTTTGGTTTTGAAGCCCCATCTCCAGGATTCCAGCATTTCTCACACTAATTTATCTCACAGGTTGCCTGTGGCTTTTAACATGGTACAAACAAGAGTTAGAGTTTGAGGAATGCAGGGCAGGTCTTTTATCATCTCAAGGAATTTTCATAAACTTCTATGGATAACGTGGAATATAACTGGACACAAATCTCAATTCACATAGTGGAATCCTCCTCTAGGCAAAAACCCTGGGCACAGCCCCAGTGTCCATTTCCCTGCAGTCATCCTCTGCATACTCCAGGGGTCCAAGTCATTTTCGGTAGCAAGCACATGTTCCAGGTAGCCTCCCCTATTTAAAGGCACAGTCCCTATAAAAGGGAAATTGCAACAATGCATTGCAGGCTGCTGGATATTTGTTTTTGGCCACTCACAGAGAAGCCATCTTGCAACAATATCTCGCGCCCATCACACCACCCACTTCTCACACTGCTCAATGTACCACACCTCCATGACTCATCCAACAGCACACCCTGACACTCAGGACACACCCCTAACATTATACCTCATCCACACACACCTTCGAAGCATACCAGCTACACACTGCCTCCTCATACCTTCAGCTATAACAGGCATCACCCAAACACACTGATGCACAGTCAATTAATGTCTGGCCTCTCTCTTGTGGGAGAAGGTCACCCACAACAGGTGAGAAAGCCACAGGACCAGAGGATGGCCAGGTTGTGTATGTTCCTTCAGCACCCTGGAGAAAGTGGTCCTTTGGATTATTGGCAGCAGTCCCATGGAGCCAGTGGAAGGTGTTGCAGCTGAGGCCATCCTGGATGGTGATAAGTTGCTGCCTTATGCACTTTCTCCACTAACCACTAACCTTCATCCTGAAATGTGTCCTGAAATGGAAATCGCAGGTGGTGTGACAGTGGACCTCCTGCTTTCCTTCCCACCACCCCATTCTTTTACCCCTCCCCTTATGCTTTCAGATATCCAGGAACTGTGGGCTGCTCAGCTCCCCACAAACTGGGTGGTTTTATTTTAATAAAAAAAAGTCAACAGATGAAACTCTCCGCCGAACAAAGGCGGTGGAGGGGTGCCACCACCACCCGGTAAACGGGAACTGGAACAAGCAGAGATCAGCAGCCGCCAGCCTCTCAATCCGGTGAGGGAAGTCAAAGGAGGAAGATCGCCTGGAAGAAGAAATACCATCACTCGATCGAACATTTGCAGCCACCAGATCAGATGCTGTTACAGGGCATACCTTAGAGGCTGGTTTAGATTTGGGGATCGGCACATGGTGTGAGTCACTGGGCACGAGTGGGCTGCAGCCAAGGCATGGGTAGGTCAGCTCATGTACGAACTCCCTGGAGAAAGAGATCACAAACCAGTTCTGCTATAGGAACTCAGGTGAGGACCTCATTGGGGTGGACTATAGGAGAACACTGATGAACATGGACATCAAGATGCTTGGGGCATTGGCAGGCCTGCCAGATTGCCTCCAGTCACTGGCTAGGAGTATGGCTCCAATTTAAGCTCCCCAGTTCCTGCCTAATAGCATTGTAATTCCCCCTCCCCCAATTAAATATTTTCCCATCCCGTCTGCTCCTATCCCTCTCCATGACTATAGTAAAGGTCAGGGAGTTGTGATCACTATCACCGAAATGCTCTCCCACTGAGAGATCTGCCACCTGGCCTGGTTCGTTGCCAAGCACCAAATCCAACATAGCCTCCCCTCTAGTCGGCCTATCTACATATTGAGTCAGGAAACCTTCCTGGACACACCTGACAAAAACTGCTCCATCCAAACTATTTGCACTAAGGAGGTTCCAATCAATATTAGGGAAGTTGAAGTCACCCATGACAACAACCCTGTTACTTCTGCACCTTTCCAAAATCTGCCTCCCAATCTGTTCCTCCATGTCTCTGTTGCTATTGGGGGGTCTATAGAAAACTCCCAATAAAGTGACTGCTCCTTTCCTGTTTCTGACTTCCACCCATAATGACTCAGTGGACAAACCCTCCTCGACGACCTCCCTTTCTGCAGCAGTGATACTATCCCTGATTAGCAAGAGAATTAGCAGATACTATCCCTGATTAGCAGAGAATTAGCAGGAAGCAACTGCATTGCATTGCATAAAATATCATCTGCACTGAAAGGAAACAAAGTGTGATGGAAGCTAATTAAGTCCTTGTATAAAACATATCAGGGGATTTTGCTTCACATTGGTTCCAATACTTAATAAATTACTTTGATTGCTCCATGCAAAGAGTATGGCCATGAAATTTGGCTCCATGGTGCCCAGTTTGTCAGCATTATGGGTGCCATTTTGTTTTGAAAATACTGTCTATGGTGCATGCACACACTTTCAGTGCTACCCGTGAAGTGATTTATGGCTTTAACCCTTTTTAGGGACTAAACCAAATCAAGAGCACACCCCCACGAATTTCCTTTAATCAAGTTCAAACAAGACAAATTCTCAGGCACTTATTTGGGTCCAAAGAATTGCACTAGCTTTCCCTCAGAGAAAGAAAACCAGCAGAGAATATTACCATCTTTCGGATAGCCAACTTTTAATATTTAATGGCTAATTCATAAATATCCCAGATATTATAAGGGTCTGGGAAACTCTCTTCAATACATATCTCTCCACTTAAAGAGACACAGAGAGGAGATTTTTGTAGTTGTATGCAGAAGACTACACGAGACAATTTATTAACTTTTATATATTTATTAAAGAATTTAAATTGCAATAAACTTCTTAAGTGGCTAAGTATATCACAATATCAAACATTACTGAGAGATGGAACACATATTCTTATTTCCAACATAGAATCCAAAAGTTTAACCTTGCTAATGTTGCAGCAAAATGATCTTAGAATATGCAGAATATCCATCAAAATTTAAAGTAAAGTTGTACCTTAAATCCCTGAATAAGGCGTGGCATGAGAAGTGTTGTTTGAGGATCCGACACTCCTAAGTATCTACTGCAGAACTTTATGTTTTTATACTACTTCTAAGGTGTCATATGACTTTTCTATTTGATGTGACCTTCATGTATTCCCTTTTAAAATATATATCTGTAATTTAATGTTTTACTGGAATTTGCAGTTTTTGAGCTTTTATCTGGCCAAAATATTCATAATTGTGTTCATCTGACCTCTCTGGTTCTTGTGAGTACATTCCATTTTTTGTTAATTACCCTTTCCATGGTACCAAAAGCAACCTCCGGAGCCGACCTGTCTGAACAACAACCCCATAAACCAATTAAGTTTTATTGCTACCTCTTACTGAGGTCATACAGGATATTTCAATATTTGTGTTTATCCCCCAAGGCCCTTTAATCAACAATTCTATTCAAACAGAAACTTTAAAGGTGAACTTCAGTGAGCTCTGAAAACTAACCATTTATTAAATCATTAACTCTAAAGGCATAATACACTAACTATTTCCAAATTTTACTTAATCAAGCTGATTATACCTTTTTTCCTTCACAGCCGTGCCAGACACTGTGCTGGACACCATTTTGATGAGCGCCTTAGCATGCACGCAGGGAGTGTCTGCCAGAAGCATGCAGAGTAGGTAGATTGTAATGCTGATTTGATGCCAGTGTTGCCATTTTGGGGCTCAATGCTCCAGCCAGCACCAGCCCTTAAACATGCACAGCTGAACACGTATTCAGCAGCAGGAATGACCCCCCAACCAATGCTAATTAAAGGGATTACCAAATACTTTCAGATTAGTTGCTGATTGATTTCTACTGGCTGTTTCTGTGATTGTAGAAGTGTTTGGTGGTTTCTAGAATTGTTTAAAGTTGTTGAAGTTTACAGAGAGTGGTGTGGCATGCACTGGAGGACTTTGGCCTGACTTTAAGGTTTCTGCACAAACTCGCTATGCCCGGACATGGGTGCAGAGGTTTGCATGCCCCTTGGACTGCAGCATGACAGGGAGAATGAGCAGAGGCAACACAGAGAAGGACAAGCTGCTGGAAGAGGGTTGAGGAGGAAGGGGAGAAGGGCTCTCAGCAGGAGGTTACATCTGCCGGGGTGTTCAGGGAAGAATTCTCTTACCTGAATCTTAGCGAGGAGCAGTGTGTCAGACATCTTCACCACCTGCGACCTGCTGAAGTCACAACTGCAGACTCAGAGCAGGGCAAGAAAAGCATTGCCAGTGGCTGCGCAGGTAGCCATGGCCATGAATTTCTACGCATCTAGCTCCTTCCGGGCTGGAGCAGGTGATATTTATGGCATCTCCCAGTTTGTTGTCCACTATTGCAAAAGGGCAGCCATTAACGCTCTGTATTCCAAGAGAGCTGAATACATTTCATTTTCTCTCACCAGAGAGAAGTAGGTTGAGCGAGCTTGTGATTTTGTGAGGATTTCAGACTTTTACGTGGTACATGGTGCCATTGGAGTTTTTTGAAGAGGTAACAAAGAGGGAAGTGCTGTTGATCTGGTGTACATGGGCTTCTACAAGGCATTTGATACAGTGCTACACAACAGATTTGTGAGCAAAATTATAGCTCAGGGAATAAAAAAGGGACAGTAGCAACATGGATACGTAATTGACTATGTGACAGGAAACAGAGAGTAGTGGTTATGGATGTTCTTCCGGTTGGAAGAAGGTTTGGAGTGGAGTTCCCCGGGGTTCACTGTTGGGACCCTTGCTTTTCCTGATATATATGAATGACCTAGACCTTGGTGTATTGGGCACAATTTCAACAGTTGCAGATGATATGAAACTTGGAACAATTGTGAACTGTGAGGAAGATAGCGTAAAACTTCAAAAGGACATAAAAAGGGTGGTGGAATGGGCAGATAAGTGGCAGATGAAGTTCAATGCAGAGAAATGTTAAGTGATTCATTTTGGGAGGAAGAACAATATAACAGAAAGGGTATAACTCTAAAGCGGGTGCAGGAGCAGAGGAACCTGGCTGTACGTGTGCATAAGTCATTGAAGGTAGCAGGACAGATTGAGAGGGCATTTAATAAAGCATACTGTAACCTAGGCTTTATTAATAGGGGCATAGAGTATTAAAGCAAGGAGATTACGTTAAACTTGTAAAAGACACTAGTTCGGCCTCAGCTGGAGTATTGCATCCAGTTCTGGGCGTCGCACTTTAGGAAAAATTTGAAAGCATTGTAGAGAGTGCAGAAAAGATTCACAAGAATGGATCCAGGGATGAGGAACTTCAGTTATGAAGATAGATTGGAGAAGTTGGGACTGTTTTCCTTGGAAAAGAGAAGTCTGAGAGGTGGTTTGATAGAGGTATTCAAAATCATGAGGGTTCTGGACCGAGTGGATAAGGATTGAGAACGAGAGGGCACGGATTTAAAGTGATTGGCAAAAGAAGCAAAAATGACATGAGGAAAATCTTCTTCACGCAGTGAGTAGTTAGGATCTGGAATGCACCGCCTGACAGTGTGATGAAGGCAGGTTCAATGGAGGCATTCAGAAGGAAATTAGACTGTTAGCTGAAAAGGAAGAATGTGCAGGATTATGGGAGAAGGCGGGGGAATGGCATTAGGTGAACTGCTCATTCGGAGAGGCGCAGTCACGATGGGCTGAATGGCCTCCTTCTGCGCTGTAACAATTCTGTGATTCTGATTCTGAGTGTACACGGGTCACTTTGTGGGTAGCACTATGTCCATTCTAAGGTGTAGCACCACCAACAGGAAATCCACTCCCTCACATCCAACTGTTGTGTGACATACTCAGCACATCATGTAGGTCAATGCCTGGCAAGATAGCAGCAGTCATGATCAACATTCTCCCTAATTTTATTTTTGTTCTGCATGGCCTATTCATTTAAGTCGGGATGGCCTTTTATTTACAGGGGCTGACTTGTGCTTGGCCTATATAGGAACTTCTGGATCGCGGCTGAGCAGCTTAGAGGAAGCGTTGATAATGGTGCCTTCATTCTGCAGCAGTCTGTTATTCCACCTGTATTTGAGCCATCACAACAACTAAAGAGTGATTGCTGAGCAACAAGGGCTATCTTTTGACAACATGGCTCCTGACACCAGTGGGCAAAAGGGCAACACACAGCTGTTTGACATGACGGTCTGGCCAGTTGGGATGGTTCTAGTGCACGCAGGGGAAACCTTTCTCAGCATGGGGCACCAGTCAGGCCCTGCTGTAGACAATCACAGGTGCTGCGTGCCCCAATCAAAGGACCTCCAGCTTCCATAGTGCTGGCTCTAGCGGCATCACGGATACAAATCTCATGCTCCCAATGTGAATTTAGAACCATTTAGATTTTTGATATAGAATCATGCAGCATAGAAGGAGGCCATTTGGTGCATTGTGCTGGCTCTTTGAAGGCAACATCTTCTGCTCCTAGGCCATGAGTATGAGTTGTGACCATTTCCGGGTCCCAACCCCTCTCTGACTGTCAGGGCATCCACCTTTGAGGTCTTGCCGGAGGGGGCCAATTAAGAGACCATCTCTGACCCGCTGTCCAATTAAAGATGGTGGGTGGGTATCACAATCCGAGGGCTTGGAAGGATGGCAGGCCCACTATCGGAGGTGGGTGTTGCCACCATCAGAGGAGGAACACAAGGGCATCTCCATCTCTAGCTGCAGATCCAGTGGGAGGGGTTAAAACAGGAGAGCTCAAGGGCCCCCAGGCCAGCCGCCAGGGAGCCAACTTCAGGCACCTGCCAGGTTTGGCCCTCAGTGGGGGGGCCCATCTGCTGCTGGGAAGATCCCAGCCACATGCCCAATCAGCCAACAAATGGGCACTTAATTATACAGATTGGCTATCTCTGCAGGTGTTGACCCACCTCCGGGAAAATCGCCTGGAGGCGTGAATGTGTTGAGCCAGTGACCCAACATGTATTTCTCAGAAATCTTTCCTGGTCTCACCTTGAAGCCCACCCACTTCACCCACACAGGACCAGGAAGAATCCACCCTAAAACAGCTATTCAATTAGTTCCAATCCCCTGCTTTTTCAGCATAGCAGCATATGGTGACTGTGCAATGACATCTGCAAGCTAAACTGGAAAATGCTAACAGCGGCACTTTCGAGATATAGAGCAGTCGTGAAGAGATAGGACTAGGTGTAAGAGAATGAATTGAAAATGCCTTCTCATCGCATTTAAGGCCAACTACTTTCTAATTATTGAATGAAGTTATCCATCAGTAGGCAAAGTAAAACCCAAATGTTTATTGAAAACAATGCAATCGAAATGGAACAGTTAATTATTGAAGTAGATATTAAAGCATGATTAAAGAGCAAAAGATTTATCAAGTGTGAAAGACCAGTGGGTATTTGTAAGTGCAAAGTGAAAGAAATGAAATCAGTTTGATTGTAAATCCCATGCAAGGGTTCTCATTAGCAAAACGTATGAGGCACAATCACAAACATACCCAAACTGGGCTGCTCTGATTGTTTTGCGCCTCAGCCAAGCTTTTGGTTGTTTCATTTCTCTTCCCTTTAGAACTGAGCCATCAGTTAAAGCATATATTTTTTTCAAAATTGCTTCAACTAGTTTTGTTTCTAAGGTCTTCAGATTTCTATCAACTTGAGGATAAGCATTCCTTCCACTGACAGATCAACTAACATGATGCCTTTCCTCCCCTTCTCTTACATTTTCTCGCTTATGCATCACCATGATCTGTCAATGAGGCTGTTAGCGTAAAGTTCCCAATGAGGCTCTTGAACACGGAACATTGAGCATTGGAGTATATGAACAGGAGTAGGCCATTCAGCCCTCAAGCCTGTTCTGCAATTCACTTAGATCAAGGAAAATCTGTACCTACCTCCATCTACCCGCACTGGTTCCATAACCCTTAATACACTTGCCCAACAAAAATCTATTGAATTTGAAAATTTTCAAGTGAAGCACAGCCTTGGGGGAGAGCTTTTCAGATTTCTACTCGCCTCTGTGTGAAGATGATTTTCCTGACATCAACTCATAAAGGACAGGCTCTAATTTTAAGGTTATGCCCCCTTGTTGTGGACTCCTCCCGCCAGAGCAAATAGTTTCTGAGGGCTGGATTTTACATAGGCAGCAGGGATCCTGCCACCATGGTTGAAAGCAGGGGGCAACCCTGCTTTGGTGGGCAGTGGGGCCCAGGGCTGCATTTTGCCAGCGGCAGCTAATTTGTTGGCCTGATGTCCCTATTAATGATGGTGGCCTGACCCCTAACAGCTGCTGGCCCAATCACAGTAGCCTCAGCAATGTCACTGCTAGTGATGGCCACTGCTGGGGCTGTGCCTGGAGAATGAGGGTGCATCGATGGCCTGTGCCCTTAAGGTCAGGTAAAAGGACTCTGGGAGTGCCAGGGCCAGTCAGGCAGGCCAGGGCATGGGTGGGGTGGGTCGCTGAGGGCAGGCTTGCCATTGCTGCACAGTAGGCCATTGCCACTGAGCAGCCTTTCTGTGGGTCAAAGAGTGCCCATAAAGAAAGCCCCCCACCACCCCCGAAGCCCGTCAAGGTTTACCTGGCAGTCTTCCCAAGCAGCAGTGAGTCCCCCAGCCGCTGGTAAAATGTCAGCAGAGGTGGGAAGAGGCTCTTAATTGGCGACTTAAGTGGCTCAGTTGGGCTCCAGGTGAGTGGGCCATCTGCCACCTATCCCGCTGCTGGCAAAATGGCATGATAGTAGGAAGACAACGGGCATGCCACCCAACACCTTCCCATGCCATTTTGGCAGCCTTCCCACCTCCCAGACCATTGTCAAAGGGCTGGTAAAATTTAGCCCTTGGGGGGAATTTTGTGCTCTCCCCCGTGGCAGGTTTGGAGGCGGAGAGAGCATAAATTCACGTGGCATGCTGGTGGGGGCAGTGGGGGCGGGGGAGGGTCCCCACCATCTTCCCATCTCTGCCAAAATTAAATCGGGGGTGGCAAAGCCTGTGAATGGCCTTCTACATTCCAGAATTATATAAAAGTTAAAATACAACTTATATATAAGAAGTTATATCCTGATCAATTATTTTAGTTTTCCTTACATCAGAGTTATTTTTTCATTGCGTTAACAAAATATTTAACACCTTTGATCTGCTCTTATTGATAGTTTCACTCTTGTTTCATATAATTGGCATTCTACCAAGTAAAAGATTTAATTATAAGTCTTTGATTTGGTGCTATTTTGCACATAAAGGCCAATTAATATGGATACCCAGGTGCTTCTTTGCCAAAGTACCTTATTTTCTAGCACTCATTATCAAATGATTAAAGTTCTTTGAAACTTTAGGAACCAGAAGGCAATTGCACATCTTTAATTAAGTTGACCGAAGTGATTTGATTGACCATTGCTTTCAAGTCAGTCTTATGTCAGCAGTTCAGTGCTCATCTTACTTGACTGACAGTTTTCTGATTCACATGAGTAATATTACTGCAATATACAGAGATATCAGTAGTGGTACAATAGTAGGAGACTTCAGGACATTCTGATTAACCCTATCGTTACAAGAGGAAAGTAGATTGATCACTTCCTGATTTCTGTCATTCGTAGTGCTATTCTGTTTCTGGAGAAAGGTGTCGAAGTAGCCCAAGAATATTCTTTGAAGTACTTTCCTTTTACCATTTCCTATTTTGGCACTGTAGTATACGGGTTTGAAAGGGTTAATGCTTGGGACACGGTAACACCTCCCACTGTGATGATGTCAGAGATCACATGTGTAAGAGACTTGAGAGAGTAGAAGCATTGGCTCAGCAGAAGGTTAAACATGCTTAGGTGAAATAGTGTGTAGTTCCTGCAATGTAATAAATGAGTTATTGTTTAAACTAACCAAAGCCTCAGAAAGCTATGCAAGCCAGACCAACCAAAGCATATAACATGCTGACAGCAATATACAATATGGTGGCAATGATGGGCAATGGTGGTCCTTGCAATGCAACACCCAGAAAATGTTTTAAAAAATTATTTACCTGCAAAAGTAATGCCAAAGGACTGCAGAGCTTGAGAGGAGGCTGCAAAGAGCTTCAGAGCTGCTCTGTGGACAAGGTAAAGGCATGGAAAGTCGGGGAGTTGGCTTGCAGAGGCATTCAGGCTGCACCACAGAGTCGTGGTGGTCTGTGGAAAGACTCCCAGTCCAGAGATCGCAGGCTTTGAGTCGGAGAACCAAGCAATAGTTGGGGATCTGGTCAGCAACCTTTAAAGAGGGTATGAAATTGTTTCTAACGGCACACTAGGCAGACAGCACCACCAAAACCAAATCCTTAGAAAGGGCAGATCAGAAGTCAGCAGCCATTATGCAAGGCGGCCATGAGGCTCAAAAGCGTGGGAAAACTTCTATTACTGGAAGGAAAATTTAATAAAGAAAGGAAAATATCTAAAAGCTTACAAAAGCTATGGATCCTAAATTTTTGCTACCAGGGAGGTTTGAAAACTTGGAAGGACCAAATCAAATCCAAAAATGGTCACTGTGGACCAAAGGATTTTTGAGATACTGAATTGCTTCTCAATTAGAAAGCAAGTTTGAAGCAGAACAAGTCAATATATTACTGTACTCCATTTCAGCAGTAGCAGATGATGTTATTGCCAGACAAGGCATTAATGAGACATCAGATAAATTTGATGAAGTTTTAAAAGCCTTCAATAAGTACTTCAACCTGACTAGCATAAGATTCTAGAAAGGGCCACGTTTAACAGAAGATCCATAAACCAAGCAAATTGGTAAATGTTTTTGTTAATGACCTTTACAAGCTAGTGGAAGGATGCCACTTTGGAGACCTAAAATCAGAATTGATATGTGACCGCATGGTAGTGGGTATTGCTGATGAAACCCTATCAGATTTATTGCAGTCTAAAGAAGACCTCACTCTAGAAAAAAAAAATTCAGCTGGTGAGACAAGCAGAAGTCCATAAGCAGGACAGAGCAATCCTGAGAGGTGAAGCAAAACTTTGGGTCAGAATACCTCCAATGACCATATAGTTCCTTAAGCCCAGGACTGTAAAAGAGGCACCAGAAAAGAAGGTACACTTGGGAAGGAATGTGCCATGAAACCCTGCCAGTGCTGTGGCACCAAAAAGACCCACAGGTGCAAACAGTGTCCTGCAAACAAAGCAGAATGCTTTCACTAGAAGAAAGTTTGCCATTTTGGGAAGATGTGCCAAAGTAAAACCTCTACTTTAAAAGTTCTAAAAAGAAAGTCTTCATGCATAAAGCTATTAATGAAGTTGAACGATCTCTTTTGGAAGAGAAATCAGAAAACTTCCTTGGTGAGATCAATGACGTTAATCATGCATTCTGGACTGTAGATATATATACATATATCTTTTTTTAAATTCTTTCACGGGATGTGGGTGTCGTTGGCAGGTCAGCATTTGTTGCCCATCCCTAATTGTCCTTGAACTGAGTGGCATGCTAGGCCATTTCAGAGGGCAGTTAAGAGTCAACCACATTACTGTAGGTCTGGCGTCACATGTAGACCAGACCAAGTAAGGACATAGATGTCAACGAACATATCACCAACTTTAAACTAGACTCTGGAGCAAGTCTAACAGTTTTATAAGACAACAAACTGTGGCTATCAACGCATTGCCAACAAACAACAGACAGTTACACAGTCCAGGAGGGATTGAACTGAAAGTCAAGGGAAAGCTACAGGCAACACTCCAGTACAAGGGAAAGCAGATGTTGGAAATACTGTATGTTCTACAGAATCAATAATTTTCTCTTTTAAGTAGAAGAGCTTGTATAGAACTTAATTTTATCAAAAAAGTGGAAGAAATTAAGTTGTAAGAATCCAGCAGTCACTTCCAAAAAGACTTTCCGAAATTATTTACTGGACTGGGAAGACTGAAAACCAAATATAGCATTACATTGAGAAAAAATGATAAACCAATTTGCCTTTTTATAGCAAGGAAGATATCACACTCACTGATGAAGCAAGTCCAACTTCAGCTAGGAGAGATGACCAGGATGGGAGTCATTTCTGCTGTCACCAAGCCAACAGAGTAGTGCTTGGGAATGGTTCCAGTTCCTAAACCTTACGGTACTCTTCGCATTTGTGTAGACTTAACTCAGCTTAATAAGGCTGTCACATGAGAAATCCATCCAATGTCCTTGGTGGACAAAAACTTGGCAAAGTTATCCAAATGTACCATGATCACAAAGCTTGACCCGAATAGTGGCTTTTGGCAAGTCCCATTGGATGAGAAGTCAAGGTTATTGATAACCTTCATTACTCTGTTCGGAAGATTTTGTTTTAATCATTTACCGTTCAGTATAACATCAGCACCGTAAATATTCCAAAGAACAAAGTTGAACGTTCTACAGGGCCTTAAAGGCCATATGGATGACATCTTAGTCCATGGGGAATCTTTGAAGAACATGACCTGAGGGTTAGCGTGGTTTTGAATCACCTACAAAAAGGCGACCTGACACTTAATGAGAAATGGGAATTCTTGAAAACGTCTATTCATTTCCTAGGGCATAGTGTTAGTAGCAACGGCATAATGGCAGACCAGCAAAAGATGAGAGCCATTAGCGAAGTCCCAATGCCTACTTCTGTCCAAGATCTTCAAAACGCAACTTCTCATCTTACCTAAAAAAATTAATTTCAGGCTAAAGGTCCAGAATTATCAGAGAGTTCAAGACACAGAGAAGTCTTATCAGAAAAAAAAGTTTCCAATTATAATTGAAGATATCATACCAGATACCTGCCCAAGTTGATGGAAGGAGAAAAGGTATGGGTACAAGATCAAGGCAGAGAAGGAGTAATCATCCAGCAAGATGAATATCAACAGAGATCTTATTTAGTACATACATCAGAAGGTACTATAAGAAAAAACAGAAGAAATTTTATTTCTATTCATCAGAGTCTTCAATCAGTCATATATTTGGATGAATTAGATGTTGATCCTGAAATTCAGAAAACACCGGATACTGTAAACCTCAATGAAGGCCATCCAAGTTAAGAAACAAGAGTCCAGAGAAAGACTACTGATCTTCTGAGTCTAGCAACAACACGATCAGCGAGAGACAATATAAAATAAAAGATACATGTCTAAAGGGGGTGCAGGAACAGAGGGACCTGGGTGTATATGTGCAAAAGTCATTGAAGGTGGCAGGACAGGTTGAAAGAGCAGTCAATAAAGCATACAGTAACCAAGGCTTTATTAATAGGGGTATAGAGTACAAGAGCAAGGAGGTTATGTTGAACTTGTATAAGACACTAGTTCGGCCTCAGCTGGAGTATTGCGTCCAGTTCTGGGCGCCGCATTTAAGGAAAGATGTGAAGGCAGAAGAGAATGTAGAGAATGCAGAAAAGATTCACGAGAATGGTTCCAGGGATGAGGAACTTCATTTACGAAGATAAATTGGAGAAGTTAGGACTATTTTCCTTGGAGAAGGGAAGACTGAGAGGTGATTTGATAGAGGTATTCAAAATCATAAGGGGCCTGGACAGAGTGGATAAAGAGAAACTGTTCCCAATCATGAAAGGATCGAGAATGAAAGGGCACAGATTTAAAGTATTTAGTAAGAGAAGTAAAAGTGACATGGGGAAAAACGTTTTTGTGCAGAAAGTGGTTAAGGTCTGGAATGCGCTGCCTGAGACTGTGGTGGAAGCAGGTTCAATTGAAGCATTCAAAAGGGAATTAGACTGTTATATGAAAAGGAAGAATGTGCAGGGTTATGGGGAGAAGGCAGGGGAATGGAACTGAGGGAATTGCTCTTTCGGAGAGCCAGTGCAGACACAATGTGATTGTGGGAGTCATGAAGCCTCCTGACAGATTGAATCTGTGATATCAGAGATGGGGGTGGGGGGTGGGGGGAGATGGGGTAATATGTAACATAAAAATGAATGTATACAGAAAAAATATATATGGACAAAGACTTGGGGGGCAATGTAGTATAAGGGTTTGAAAGGATTAATGTTTGGGACAGTGTGAGAACACCTCCCATTGTGATGATATCAGAGATCACATTGTCATGGTCAGGTGAGGAGGGGTTGAAGGGCTTCCTTTCTTTTCCCTCTCCTTGTTTGACTACAACAGGTTTAATTCTTTTTTAAAGTGGATGTACTGGCCAATTTACTAGGTGTTTGATTGATTCTTGTTATGATAATAACAAATAAGTAATCAGGTTCTTGAGTTTAACAAAGAAATTGGTTAACTTTATTGTACTTCAGCCAAACTAATGAAAATAATAAACAACGCGCCAACTTTCACCCTCACATGCACACACTCAAGGTTTACACACACACAAATAGGTTACAGAGTGGGGAAAAGCAGATTGTTGAGTTAGAGTCCATAGAAAAAATGGATATACAGTCTGTGGCGTTTAGTGATTCAGCTGGCTTCCAGCTGAATTTGGGGGTCCTGAGGCTTTTTGAAGAGGTAGATGGCTGGTTCGGTGGGTCTTTTGGAGACAGCAATGTGGATGAATTCCTCCAACGGGGTTTCTGATTGTAGCCGAAGTATGCAAAGTTGGTCAGTCAACAGGCAGAGTTCAAAGCTTGTAAGCTGAAATGGAGAGAGAGAGTGGAGTGAGACCTCCATTTGGGTCTGTAGTGTCAAAGTCCAGAAGCTTCTCCTTGCTGCTGTAGAGAAACACAAGCTTAAAACCACAGATGGGGAAGGGCTTGTCACATGACAGTCACCCAGTGATTTAAACATGGTAGCAGTGTTCCTCTTCTTGCTAAAAAGAACAGGTAGTTCCCTTAAACTTCCTGGGTCGTGGTTCTTGCTGGGATAAGCAGCCATTTCATAAGCTATCCTAAGCTGCCAGCAAAGTCATCCTTCAATTGTTCTCTCTTAAATTTCTTCAACAAATATAAATTCAGATCTCCAGTCAGTGGATTAAAGAAAATTATCATTCAACAAAGCAAGTTGGCGTGATATCATGTGTAAGAGACTTGAGAGAGAGAAGCATCATGCCAGCAGAGGGTTGACATGCTTAAGTGAAATTGTATATCTTTCCTGTAATGTAATAACTGAGTTATTGTTTAAAGTAACCAAAGCCTCTGAAATGTATGCTGGCCAAACCAACCAAGCATCTAACATGCTGACAGCAATATACAACAGGCACTAGGTGTTGGAGTTTGTACTAAGAAAAAAAAGAATGTTAGGTTTTCTGTATTTTATATTTTTTCTTTGTATTTTTCTATTATTTCTATTGCTATATATTACTAAAAGGGAACTTCCTCTCCATTGATCGCATTGTTTCCTTATGGACTTTAGAAGATAGAACAAAGATTCTCAGGGATTGTGCTAATATTTGTAGGAGATCCCCCATGAAAGTCATTAATTTAGTCTTATCATTAAACTGGAAGAGGAAGTGGTAATCTGTGATCTGTGAACTGGGAACCAAAACAGTTTCCTCAGCACTTTTTATCGTTGAAAGCAAGCATAAGATTTCAGATACAGAAAATTATGTTCTATATCAAGCAACAGACACATTTTTGCTGCAGCATGAACCTTGCCTACGCATGTTTGCTTCTTTTCCCTAGTTTGATGGTGTAGAGACAACTCTGACGTCTGCCACATTAACATGGTTTCACTAATCAAGTCTCTGAGGGACTTCTGCCTTGTGCAAAACTTAACAAATAGAATCACATGAAGCTGTGATATCTCTGTTTTCCAGTACCATTCCTCAGATCTTTGTCTTGCTGCACAGATGGGAGGGAGTGCTGCAATGTTAAAAAGATATGACAACACCCAGGAATGAAGGTCACCAGAATCATATTCTGAAGGGGATTGAAACAACTGGCCGGACAGCAGTTCAGATGTATTGAGATTTATTTTTTCAATGCAGAATATGGCAATATTCTAGTGAGGAAAGGAACTTATTGAGTCAGTTAACTTCTAAGCCTGCAAGCAAAGCTGTACAGTTAGGAAATTCAAATCACAACTTTACCATCAGAGACCTGAATATTGGAGATCCAAATTTAGATTGGCTTATTCAAGCATAAATCCATTAATGTTGTGGTGCCCCCAAGCTGCTGTACATTGTCGAAGGCTGAGATGTCCTTAACCACCACCACTGCCATTGGCATTAAAATATATTATTAAATAAACTATGATAAAAGAAACAAAAAAAAATCTGTAAGCCCGAACTGTAGCTTTTGGTGCTAACGGGGATGGAATACATTCATTTAAGTTGCACATTATATTTTTAATGATGTTGAATTAGTGTTGGCCTACTGAGCTTGTGAGATTTGCATTGGCTCTTGATCCATCATTGCTGCCATGAATAATGTGTCTGTCAACTATCGGATCAGTAGATAAATGTACTCTGTATGTCCTGAGCGTTTGGATCAATAAAGTTGCCCATGCCCCTGGGTTTTCGAAAACTTCAGTCAGACTACGCTTGATAGTGTGAAATATTAATGCTGAGGTAGGCAGTAAGATGGAAGAGAGGTCACGTGGGAGTTCTAGCAGCCTGATCTATTATAAATCAGTTGGCATCATTTGAATGGCCTAGTTCTATCTAAATCATAGAGGAATTCTAAATCGTCATAGACTTAATTACATGCTACCCTACTGGAGAAAAAGTGTCAAATTTTGTGAAAACTCAGATAAAATGGAGCTGGAAAATATTTTGCACAGGCAAGAGTAATTTACTGAGGCATAATGGAATAGTAAAATTCAGCAACTTGTGTCAGTCACAGCCTCACGTAGTAAAGCGTACTTGACACACATAGACCTGCTTATCATTGATTAAACAATTTTGTTGCACTAACTTTAATCTTCAAGCCATTAGCAGTCCGTCATAAATATATACTACCTTATTCAGCCTTGTACTTGATAATTGCACCAGTCAGCTGAAAATTAAGTCAATTATCCAGGGGATTTACATTAAAAAAAACTTCAACAGCAGCGATTATATTCAAACTAAACAAAGAGCAAAGGTAGTGCCCTCATATTGACTGTATGTACCAAACACTGTTCAATTAACCTCCTGACTTTCCATAATGTTTTTTCTATAATTGAGGAGGTGGGTGGGGGGAAGGGGGGAAGGCAACAGTGTGTCTGTGACTCAGAGTTTGCCAGTGTATAGTCAGAATTAAGGATCCAATTGCAAAGTTACTTCAGTGAAGGGACCGAGTGTATTGCAGCCAAATTTGCTGACAATACAGGGGGGAAAGCAAGTTGTGAGGTGGACATAAAGGCAGGATTTTCGGACTCCACTGACTTGGGAACAGAGGCTTATGGAGTCCAAAACTACCAGCGTCGGCTGGCGTGCCGTTTTCCCAATACTACTCCCGGCACCGGCCTTTATGGGGGAGGTGGATTCGGGGCCTGGCAAGGCTATCCCGTCCCATGAGGTGGGCACCCAATTAGGCTCATTAAGAGACTTGTTAATAATAGATAAAGGAGGCCGACTGGGATTTTCCAGTTGGCTTCCAGTTTCCCTGACACAATGGAGGAAGCTCAACTGCCTGGAGGCATGCACCCAGTGGCATGCCAGGATGCCAGCCTCTAGGAAGGCTGACAGGCCCTCCCTGCCCGCCTTGGTGCAGATGCAGCCAATAGCTGCCCAACAGAGGGATTCCCCTGCCCAAAATGGCCTGGTTGCTCATCCTATTGCTTATTTGAATTTTTTTAAAGTTGGTGAGAGGGCACCTTTATGTTGAAGTGCCCGCTCAGTTACTTAACCATTACTGCAGCTTGCTGCTCCTTTAAAGCTGGAAGGCCTACGTTTGGCCCTCCAGCTTCAAGAGCCTTCCTGCCACCATTAATTGGACAGGGAACTTGTCTCCATGCTAATTAAAGGGTTGGCCCAATCAAGATCACAACAAGTGACTGGTTCCCTCCTGGGAGTGGATTCAGGCCCCAGAAACAGTCCCGGCTCCTGCCTCCCACTTCCAAAGTAAAAATTCAGCCCAAAGAGTCTGCAAAGGGATATTGATCGGTTAAGTGATTGCGCACAAAATTGGCAGATGGAGTATAAAATGGGAAAAATGCGAGGTTATCCACTTTGGTGGGAAGAATAGGCAATCAAAATATTATTTAAATGGAGAGAGACAATGGAACGCTGGAATCCGTGTGTCCTCGTACATGAAACACAAGTTAGCATGTAGGTACGGCAAGTAATTAGGAAGGCAAATGGAATGTTGGCCTTTATTGCAAGGGGGATGTTGTATAAAAGTAAGGAAATCTTGCTACAATTATATAGGGCATTGGTGAGACTACACTCAGAGTACTGTGTACAGTTTTGGTCTCCTAATTTAAGGAGGGACATACTTGCATTGGAGGCAGTTCAGAGAAGGTTCCCTAGGTTGATTCCTGGGATGAAGGGGTTGTTTTATAAGGAATGGTTGAGTATGTGAGAAAATTCTGACAATGTGGAAAGTTGCCCAGGTATGGCCTGTCCAGGAAAAGCAGGAAAATTCAATCTGGCCAATTACTGCCCCATAAATCTACACTCAATCATCAGCAAAGTGATGGAAGGTGTCATCAACAGTGCTATTAAGTGGCACTTACTCACCAATAACCTGCTCACCGATCCTCAGTTTAGGTTTCGCCAGGAGCACTCAGCCCCAGACTACATTGTCCAAACATGGACAAAAGAGCTGAATTCCAGAGATAAAGTGAGAAGGACTGCCCTTGACATCAAGGCAGCATTTGATTGAGTGTGGCATCAAGGAACCCTAGCAAAATTGAAGTCAATGGAAATCAAGGGGAAAATAATTTTAATAACATTTCCTATAATTACACACTCATGCACATCCATCTTGTCGATTAATTTTAACAAAGGGAGGTATGCTGATCCTTAACAATTGTGTTGAGAATGTTTTGAAATGATAGTGGCCAGAATTTTATGCCCCCCAAAAGAGTGGGCTGGTGGCGGGGAGCGTAAAATGGAGTGGGAGGCTGGGGGGCAGGGGGCCTTCTCCCTCATCTGCTGCCAATTTATGCAGGGTGGCGACGGCGAGAAACGGCCCACCCACCCCAGGCCAATCAAGGCCCTTAAGTGACCAATTAACTGCCATTTAAGGGCCTCCGCCTGCTGCCTCGTGTATTTTACATTTGACTGGCGGGCGGCTGAGGCCTCAGAAAATCTGCCTGATAAAACTAGGCGGCCTTCTGGCGGGCTGGTGGGGGGGGCCCAACTGATCGGGCACCCTGCGCCCCAAGGAGGGCTGCCCCCAAAGTCCCAATCACCCTTAACACACAACACAGCTCCCACCCCCCCAAACGACTCCCCCTCGCCTCGCCAGGGCCTGACCGATTTTCCCTGGCGAGGCCCTAAAAACTTCCTCCGACAGCTGGGTTGCAGTCCCAGCAGTGGCCACCGGTCCCCGTGGTGCTGCTGGGACTAAGAGCTGCCAGCCCACTCATTGGCCAGCAGCTCCATTAGGTGGGACTTCCTGGCTCAATGAGGTGGAAGTCCCGCCCAGGACCAATTAAGGGCCTGGGGAGTGTAAAATACGGTCTGGATCCCCAGGCCTGGTGGAGGCGGGATCACCACCGACTTTTTGGCCGGTGGACCAGTCCCCCCTGCCCACTGTAAAATGCAGCCCTCGGGTCGAGTCTGGTGCCTGATCCAGCGTGGCGCCCTCTTCAAGGCATCTGTGGCATGTGTAAGGAGGGCAAGAAGCAGCACTACTTGTCAACCAATCAGGTTGAAGAATTCTCACTGAGTATCACAGGGCTGAAATTTAACTTTCAGATCCGTTTACAGTGACGGAGGCCTTCCCGACCCACTCCCTCTCCGCTGTCAATTTATGTGGGGCGGTGGCAGCGAGAAATGGCCCACCATCCCCAGGGCAATCAAGGACCTTAGGTGGCCAATTAACTGCCACTTAAGGGCCTTCACCTGCTGCTTCGGGTATTTTACCTTTGGCTAGTGGGCATCTGAGGCCTCAGAAAACCCGCCTGATAAAAATAGGTGGCCTTCTGGCAGGCTGGGGGGTGGGCGCTCCTGATCGGGCACCCTGTGCCCCATGGATGGCCGCCCCTGAAGCTCCATCTGCACCCAATGCACAACATGCACCCCCTTGCCTTCCTGGGGCCTGACCGATTGTCCCCGGTGAGGCCCTAAAAACGTCTGTCTGTCATCTTCCTCCTGTAACTGTGTGTCGTCCCAGCATTGGCCACCGTTCCCAGTGCTGCTACTGGGACTAAGAGCTGCCGGCCAGTTGATTGGCCAGCAGCTCCATTAGGTGGGACTTCCTGCCTCAATGAGGTGGAAGGCCCGCCCAAGACTAATTAAGGGCCTGGGGACCATAAAGTCTGGTCTGGATCCCCTGGCCCGGCAGAGGCGGAATCATCACCAATTTTTCGGCCGGTGGACTGGTCACCCCCGCCCACCATAAAATTCATCCCGGTGTCTTCATTCAAAAATTGTTCCAAGCATTTTGAAGCTTATGGTTGGGGAAGGGTGTTAATAATGCAGCATTGAATGTGTACACTAATTATGGCTTGCTGATCAAGGACCATAACTCAATTTTCACACTGTCACTCTTCAAGAACGATTTGGCATGTCAATATTCATCAGGTTCGTAGCCTGCACAAAAGTGCCCCATTTAATCAAAGGTTGTACAATTCATACTAGCCCTGTGATTGTAGCTCGGTGCAAATGTACATTCCCATTGGTAAAGTGCGGAATCATTTACATGAATACTACAGTCTGCTGAAGCCTTTGAGGTTTATGTATCTGTCTAATTTATCGCTACATATAATGTGATTTGAATATGGAGAGCTGTTATCTCTATGGTTTAGTGTAGAAGTGATATTGATTAAGCATGCAGAGAAAATGCTGATGTGTGCTTGGAAGATAAAAACAATTTGCTATAACGCTTTGAGGGTCAGAAGAAAATTGAATGTTGCAGAGTGAAGCAAAGATCAAAAGGTATTCAGGCACTTTTATGTTTGTCTTTAAAGATCTGTTTGTGACTTTCAGTTGAACAAAAGCCGACATTTGCTTTCAAACCCATTTGTGACAGGAACTCATTGGAATTCCTTTCATTGCGTTATGATATACATGGGTAACGACTCTTTCTTTGAAAGGTGAGTGGAGGGGTAGAGATTGTGAGGAAAGAAGGGGATGAAGTTACTTTGTAAGATTCACATCCAGAACATATATGTATAATTTTTCTGTGTTGCTGACACCTCTTTATAGGATTATTGAAATCCAGTCCAGCCGCCCTGTTCTCTCCATTGAAAATAGAAATGATGCAGTTTTTGCCGAATTAATGATGTGTACAAAATAATAACTCAGACCTGAAACTTGATGGTCTAGAAAATTCAAACGTAACCTGGCCTGCTCTTGCCAATATTATTTCTGTTGGTAGATTACATCTGGGCTGTTAAATCTGAAATATATGACGACCCTGACCTTATATGTGTTATTGTCTGTGTGCCTTTGTGTGTAGACATGGGTAGTTTCTAAGCTTCATTGAATTCAGACCTTGGAGACAATTGTCCAAATGTCGTGCTCTGGTGTTCAGAGTAAAATATGACTTTGACCTTATTATCCCAGTCAAAACACTCAAAGATTAATCCGAATTTAAATTTGTTACATTTTATATTGTAGTTTCAACAGCAGTCAATTTTATTTTGGCAATCCAGTTGTGGGGCAGGCTGCAAGGACCAGAGAGTCTTATCCTGTTTTTCGTTGATCATCTGTTGATCCCATGGATATTGGCTCAGATTTTGCATTCAGTCGCAAAGGAGCATCCCTCTTCGTTCACCTCACTGACAGCTGCACACAAAGTTTTTGTAGGCTCCAGAGTGGAGACTTGAGCCAGCATTTTAGAAAAATAGGAGCAGGAGTAGGCCATTTAGCCCTTTGAGCCTGCTCCGCCATTCAATACGATCACGACTGATCAACCAAACTCAGTACCCTGTTCCCGTTTTCTCCCCCTATCCCTTTATCCCTTTAGCCCTAAGAATTATATCTAACTCTTTCTTGAATATATTTAATGATTTGGCCTCACTGCTTTCTGTGATAGAGAATTCCACGGGTTCACCACTCTCTGGGTGAAGAAATCCCTCCTCATCTCAGTTCTAAATGGCTTACCCCTTATCCTTAAACTGTGACCCCTGGTCCTGGACTCCCCCGCCATCAGGAACATCCTTCCTGCATCTAGTCTGTCCAGTCCTGTTAGAATTTTGCAGGTTTCTGTGAGATCCACTTTCATTCTTTTAAACGCGAGCGAATACAAGCCTAATCGACCCAATCTCTCTTCATACTACAGTCCTGCCATCCCAGGAATCAGTCTGGTGAACCTTCACTCCCTCCATAGCAAGAACATCCTTCCTCAGATAAGGAGACCAAAACTGCACACAATACTCCAGATGTGGTCTCACCAAGGCCTTGTACAATTGCAGCAAGACATCCTTGCTCCTGTACTCAAATCCTCTCACTATGAAGGCCAACATACCATTTGCCTTCTCAACTGCCTGCTGCACCTGCATGCTTACTTTCAGCAACTGGTGCACAAGGACAACCAGATAATAATCTTCCTTTCTGTTTTTGCCACCAAAGTGGATAACCTCACATTTATCCACATTTATCCACTGCATTTGCCATGTATTTGCCCACTCACTCAACCTGTCCAAATCACACTGGTGCTTCTCTGCATCCTCCTCACAGCTCACACTCCCACCCAGCTTTGTGTCATCTGCAAATTTGGATATATTACATTTAATTCCCTCATCTATATCATTAATATATATTGTGAATAGCTGGGGTCCTAGTACTGATTCCTGCGGTACCCCACTAGTCACTGCCTGCCACTCGGAAAAAGACCCGTTTATTCCTACTCTTTGTTTCCTTTCTGTAACCAGTTCTCTATCCATGTCAGTACCTTACTCCCAATCCCATCTGCTTTAATTTTGCACGCTAATCTCGTATGTGGGATCTTATTGAAAGCCTTCCGAAAGTCCAAATACACCACATCCACAAATAAGGTTCACCCTTATCTATTCTACTAGTTACATCCTCAAAAGATTCCAGTCGATTTGTCAAGCATGATTTCCCTTTCATAAATCCATGTTGACTTTGTCCGATCCTGTCATTGTTTTCCAAGTGCTCTGTTATTACATCTTTTATAATGGACTCTAACATTTTCCCCACTACTGATGTCAGGCTAACCGGTCTATAATTCAATTTTCTCTCTACCTCCTTTTTTAAATAGTGGGGTTACATTAGCTATCCTCCAATCCGTTGGAACTGTTCCAGAGTCTATAGAATTTTGAAAAAATGACCAGCACTGCATCTACTATTTCTAGGGCCACTTCCTTTAGCACTCCGGGATGTAGATTATCAGGCCCTGGGGATTTATCGGCCTTCAATCCTGTCAATTTCCCTAACACAGTTTCCCTACTAATACTGATTTCATACAGTTCCTCCTTCTCACTAGACCCAATGTTCCCTCACATATCTGGGAGGTACTTTGTGTCCTCCTTTGTGAAGACAGGACCAAGATATATATTGAATTGGTCTGCCATTTCTTTGTTCCCCATTGTAAATACCCCCATTTCTGACTGTAAGGGACCCACATTTGTCTTCACTAATCTTTTTCTCTTCACATATCAATGGAAGCTTTTACACTCAATTTTTATGTTCTCTGCAAGCTTACTCTCATACTCTATTTTCCCCTTCTTAATCGATCCCTTTGTCCTCCTTTGCGACCCCCCCCAAAAGAGCGTGCTGGTGACAGGGATTGGGGGGGAGTGCAGTGGACATAAAATGGAGTGGGGGACTGGGGACCTGCTCCCATCTCCGCTGCAAATTTACGCAGAGCAGCGCTGGCGAAAAATGGCCCGCCCCAGGCCAATCAAGGCCATCAAGTGGCCAACTAAGGGCCTCCGCCCGTCGCCACGGATACTTTACATTTGGCTGGCAGGTAGCTGAGGTCTCAGAAAACCCGCATGATAAAACTAGGCAGCCTTCTTTCCGTCTGCGTGGGTGGGGGCCCTCCTGATCGAGCATCCTGTGCCCCAAGGAGGGCTGCATCCAAAGACCCAATCACCCTTAGTGTACAACACGCCCCTGTCCCCCAAACCAATCCCCCCTTACCTTGCTGGAGCTCAAACGATTGCCCCCGGCGAGGCCCTAAAAACGTACCTCTTTTTTGGGGATGTCCGTCAGCTTTGTCCTGCAGCTGGGTGTAGTTCCAGCAGTAGCCACCGCTCCAGGTGGCGCAGCTGGGACTAAGAGCTGCCGGCCCGCTGATTGGCCGGCAGCTCCATTAGACGGGACTTCCTGCCTCAATGAGGTGGAGGTCCTGCCCAAAATTAATTAAGGGTCTGAGGACCGTAAAATCCGGTCTGGATCCCCAGGCCCGACTGAGATGGGATCGCCACTGACCTTTCGGCCAGTGGAGGGGTCCCCCCCTGCCCACCGTAAAGTGCGACCGTGGGTCGAATCTGGTGCCTGATCCAGCCAGGCACCCTCTATGGGGCATCTGTGGCGTGTGTAAGCAGGGCAAGAGGCAGCGTTACTCGCCAACAAATCAAATTGAAGAATCCTCACTGAGACCCACAGGGCTGAATTTTAACTTTCAGGCCCGGTAACAGTGAGGGAGGTCAGCAGCACTTCTGGAACCTGAAAGTTACAGTAGCGCATTTTGTCAGCGTTTTCTTAAACTCGACACTGCATTTGCATCTGACTTCCAGGTTCCCCAACAAATTAGAGTGAGTGTGAATGATGACAGCCTATAGCAGTCTCTCTCAGCTCCACAATTCTGCAGCAGCGTACCCTGTAGAGCAGTGGGCTATCTCTGACAGCAACTTTCAGATTTTAAGGTTTAATGTTGCTGTCCAATTACCATCAGAACATAAGAACATAACAAATCAGAGTAGGAGTTGACCATACGACCCTACGCCCCACCCCCCGAGCCTGCTCCACCATTCAATATGATCATGACTAATCTTTTGCCTCAGTTCCACTTTCCTGCCTGCTCCCCACATCCCAACTGACCTCATCTCCTCTGGAGATCTTCCCTCTACAGCTTCCAACCTCATAGTCCCGCAACCCCGGACAGCCCGCTTCTACCTCCTTCCCAAAATCCACAAACGGGACTGTCCCGGCAGACCCATTGTGTCAGCCTGCTCCTGCCCAACTGAACTTATTTCTTCCTATCTAGACTCTATCTTTTCTCCGCTGGTCCAGTCTCTTCCCACCTACATCCATGACTCTTCTGACGCCCTACGTCATTTTGACAATTTCCAGTTTCCTGGTCCCAACCGCCTCCTCTTCACTATGGACGTTCAATCGCTCTACACCTCCATCCCCCACCAAGATGGTTTGAGGGCTCTCTGCTTCTTCCTGGAACAGAGGCCCAACCAGTCCCCATCCACCAACACCCTCCTCCGCCTGGCTGAACTTGTTCTCACATTGAACAACTTCTCCTTCAACTCCATGCATTTCCTTCAAGTAAAAGGTGTCGCTATGGGTACCCGCATGGGTCCTAGTTATGCCTGTCTTTTTGTGGGATATGTCGAGCATTCTTTGTTCCAGTCCTACTCAGGCCCCCTCCCCCAACTCTTTTTCCGGTACATTGATGACTGTATCGGTGCCATTTCCTGCTCCCGCCCCGAACTAGAAAACTTTATCAACTTTGCTTCCAATTTCCACCCTTCTCTCACCTTTACATGGTCCATCTCTGACACTTCCCTTCCCTTCCTCGACTTCTCTGTCTCCATCTCTGGGGATAGGTTGTCTACCAATATCCATTATAAGCCCACTGACTCCCACAGCTACCTCGACTACACTTCTTCACACCCTACCTCCTGTAAGGACTCCATTCCATTCTCCCAGTTTCTCCGTCTCCGACGCATCTGCTCTGATGATGCTACCTTCCATGACGGTGCTTCTGATATGACCTCCTTTTTCCTCAACCGAGGATTTCCCCCCACTGTGGTTGACAGGGCCCTCAACCGTGTCCGACCCATTCCCCGCACCTCTACCCTCACCCCTTCCCCTCCCTCCCAGAACCGTGACAGGGTTCCCCTTGTCCTCACTTTTCATCCCACCAGCCTCCATATCCAAAGGATCATCCTCCGCCATTTTCGCCACCTCCAGCGTGATGCCACTACCAGTCGCATCTTCCCCTCCCTTCCCCTGTCAGCATTCCGAAGGGATCGTTCCCTCCGTGACACCCTGGTCCACTCCTCCATTACCCCCACCACCTCGTCCCCGTCCCAGGGCACCTTCCCTTGCAATCGCAGGAGGTGTAATACCTGCCCATTTACCTCCTCTCTCCTCACTATCCCAGGCCCCAAACACTCCTTTCAGGTGAAGCAGCGATTTACTTGTACTTCTTTCAATGTAGTATACTGTATTCGCTGCTCACAGTGTGGTCTTCTCTACATTGGGGAGACCAAACGCAGACTGGGTGACCGCTTTGCGGAACATCTCCGCTCAGTCCGCAAGCAGGACCCTGAGCTTCCGGTTGCTTGCCATTTCAACACTCCCCCCTGCTCTCATGCTCACATCTCTGTCCTGGGATTGCTGCAGTGTTCCAGTGAACATCAACGCAAGCTCGAGGAACAACATCTCATCTACCGATTAGGCACACTACAGCCTGCCGGACTGAACATTGAGTTCAATAATTTCAGAGCATGACAGCCCCCCACTTTACTTTCATTTTTAGTCATTTTTAGTTATTTTTTCTTCCTTTTTTTTGCATTCCTTTTTACATTTTTTACAATCTTTTTTTGCATTTATTTCATTTCATCTTAGTTTGTTCAGTTTGCTTACCCACTGTTTTTTTCAGGTTGTTTTTCTTCAGGTTTGCACTTGCTGCTGTTCATTATTCAGTATATTCACACCTAATCTGTACTAATGCTTTGTCTTTCAACACACCATTAACATATTGTTTGCCTTTGCTCCGTGACCTTTTGGTCAGCTATGTGGCCTGGTCCAATCTGCACCTTCTCCTTTGTTATCTCTTGCCCAACCCCCACCTCACTTGTTTATAATCTGTGACTTTTCTAATATTTGTCAGTTCCGAAGAAGGGTCACTGACCCGAAACGTTAACTCTGCTTCTCTTTCCACAGATGCTGCCAGACCTGCTGAGTGAATCCAGCATTTCTTGTTTTTGTTTGCCCCACATCCCATGATTCCCTGCGAGATCAAAGTCTGCCAATCTCAGCCTTGAATATTCTTAACGAAGATTCATCCACAACTCACTGGGGTAGAGCATTTCAAGGATCCACAACCATCTGAACGAAGAAATTTCTCCTCATCTCAGTCCTAAATGATTGACTCCTTATTCTGAGTTTGTGCCCCGTGTTCTAGATTTACCTGCCAGGGTAAACAACCTCTCAGTGTCTACCCTGTTAAGCCCCTTCAGAATCATGCATGTTTCAATGAGATCACCTCTCATTCTTCTAAACTCCAGACAGTATGGACCTAATTTACTCAGCCTCAAATCACAGGACAACCCTCTCATCCCAGGGACCAAGCTAGTGAACTCTACCATCTCCAATGCAATATCCTTCCTTAGATATGGAGACCAAAACTGCACACAGTACTCCAGGTGTGGTTTCACCTAAGCCCTTTCCAATTGTAGCAAGACTTAGAATCATAGAGTCAGAGAGTTATACAGCACAGAAATAGGCCCTTTGACCCATCTTGTCTGTGCTGGCCATCAAGCACCTATCTATTCTAATCCCATTTTCCATCACTTGGCCCAAAGCCTTGTATGCTATGGCGTTTTAAGTGCTCATCTAAATACTTCTTAAATGTTGTGAGGGTTCCTGCCTCGACCACCCCTTCAGGCAGTTTGTTCCAGATTCCAACCACCCTCTGAGTGATTTCTTTTTTCCTCAAATCCCCTCTAAACCTCCTGCCCCTTACCTTAAATCTATGCCCCGTGGTTACTGACCCCTCTGCTAAGGGAAAAAGTTTCTTCCTATCTAACCTATCAATGCCCCTCATAATTTTGTATACCTCAATCATGTCCCCCCTCAGCCTTCTCTGCTCTAAGGAAAACAACCTTAGCCTTTTCAGTCTCTCTTCATAGCTGAAATGCTCCAGCCCAGGCAACATCCTGGTGAATCTCCTCTGCACTCTCTCCAGTGCAATCACATCCTTCCTGTAGTGTGGTGCTCAGAACTGTACACAGTACTCCAGCTGTGGCCTACTTAGCATTTTATACAACTCCATCATGACCTCCCTGCTCTTATATTCTATGCCTTGGCTAATAAAGGTAAGTATCCCATGTGCCTTCTTAACAATCTTATCTACCTGTGCTGCTGCCTTCCGTGATCTATGGACAAGTACACCAAGGTCCCTCTGACCCTCTGTACTTCCTAGGGTCCTACCATCCATTGTATATTTCCTTGCCTTGTTAGTCTTCCCAAAATGCATCACCTCACACTTCTCAGGATTAAATTCCATTTGCCACTGCCCTGCCCATCTTACCAGCCCATCTATATCGTCCTGTAATCTAAGGCTTTCCTCATCACTATTTACGACACCACCAATTTTCATGTCATCTGCGAACTTACTGATCATACCTCCTATATTCACTTATTCCTATTCTTCCCTATAATACTTCCTTATTCTTGTACTCCAATCCCATTGCAATAAAGGACAACATGCCTTTTACCTTCCTAATTGCATGCTGTACCTGCATGCTAATGTTCTGTGTTCCTTCTTCAAGTTCACCCAAGTCTCCCTGATCATTAACATGTAAAAGTTCACAAAGTCAATGTTTCAGGTCAGTGACCTTTCATCAGAACAGATGAAAGATGAAAGGTCACTGACCTGAAATGTTAACTTTTCTTCTCTCTCCACAGGGGCTGCCAGACCTGCTGAGTATTTCCAGCACTCCTTGGTTTTATTTCAGATTTCCAGCATCTGCAGTATTTTGCTTTTATTTATGAGCAGAAAGCTGTTTGCTCCTGGACTGAGAAGATCTCTCCTGTCTGCTCCCATCAATTTCTCACAAGCCTCTGAATCCACTGAAGACACATGAACCCCAAGAGAGAAAGGCCTCCTACAGCGAACAAGGTTTAAGAAGAATACTGGGCCCCAACGAAAAGCAAAATCTACCTACAATCAAGGACTGTACTGTGAGCTCGAAGAACCATAACAACAACTCTTCAGATATTGCCTCAAACCTTTCCACTTTATTTTTCTTCTGCTCTTTTTTTTCTCTATTTTCTTGTGTGTATTGCACTTGGATGCTCGTGTGGGCATGTCGTGTATCCGTAGGCGTCAACCAAATTAGAGTTTAAGTTCAAGTTTAATAAATTTCAACTTTTCTTCTTTAAACCTAAGAAAGCCTGCTTGTGCTGGTTTCTTTGCCTTATAATTGGAAAGCAGTGAACAAGGATTCACCAAGGGGGAGCTAAAAACACATGTTTAAAATTAAACCCTGTTATGGTAAGACCAGGTGAAGGCTGAGAGGGACCCCTAGATACCTTTCTCACCTGGTCGTAACACTCCCTACTCTCTGCTTCCTGTCCATCAACCTATCCTCTATCCATGCTAATATATTACCCATTACTCCATGAGTCCTCATCTTGCGCATTAAACTTTTGTATGTCACCTTATCGAATGCCTTTTGGAAATTCAAGTATGCTACATCTACTGGCTCCCCTTTATCTACCCTACTAGTTACATCTCAAAAAACTCTAATGAATTTGTCAGACCTAATTTCCCTTTTGCAAAACCATGTTGACTCTGTCTGATCATACTATGACTTTCTAAGTGCATTCTTAAGACTTCCTTAATAATCGATTCCAACATTTTCCTGATGACTGATGTGAGGCTAATTGGTCTATAGTTCCTTGTTTAGTTTAGTTTAGAGATACAGCACTGAAACAGGCCCTTCGGCCCACCGAGTCTGTGCCAAACATCAAACACCCATTTATACTAATCCTACACTAATCCCATATTCCTACCACATCCCCACCTGTCCCTACATTTCCCTCCCACCTACCTATACTAGTGGCAATTTATAATGGCCAATTTACCTACCAACCTGCAAGTCTTTTGGCTTGTGGGAGGAAAGCGGAGCACCCGGAGAAAACCCACGCAGACACAGGGAGAACTTGCAAACTCCACACAGGCAGTACCCAGAATTGAACCCAGGTCGCTGGAGCTGTGAGACTGCGGTGCTAACCACTGTGCCACTGTGCCGCCCTTGGTTTCTCTCTTATTCCTTTCTTGAATAGTATGTTATATTTGTTAACTTCTAATCCATTGGGACCATTCTAGAATCTAGGGAATTTTGGAAAAGCATAAACAGTGTATCCACCCCATTTACCTTGATCTACCTCTTTCTAACAATGAAAGCTGTTAGCCTCACTGTTATTATCCATGCAAAAATTAGCTCATTGGGTTGGATTTTCGCCCCACTGAAGTTGAGACTAGAGGTGGGCGGGAGCAAAAATAGCCTTGCTGGCTGGCCTGCTGGTTCCACAGCTCCATCCTGCTTCCAGGCCATTTTTGCAGAGTCAGGATCAGGGGTTGGCAGGGCTACCCGTCCACACACAATGGGTAGCCAATCAGACTCTTTAAACCCTAGCAGGCCAATTTGCCAGTTGTCCTCCAGGTTCCCGCAGGCGGCAGTGGTCAGTTTAGGTGCCTGGAAGTGGTCTCCTGGCAGCAAGCTGGGGTGCCAATGTTTCAGACTGGCTGAGAGGTCTTCCCTGCCTGCCTGGGTGCAAGTACAGCCACAGGTTGTTCTGTAGAAAGACTCGCCCTGAACCCCCCACACCCTTCTGCCATAGTGGTGGCCTGTCTGCTGAATCTATTTTTTAATAAAAGATTTTAAAGAGTTGGAGAGAGGGTGCCTCCATTTTAATTGGATGGCGAACCTGCCCTCTGGCCCTGGGGAAATCACAGGTGAGTGACAGCTTCCCCCCTGATGGTGGGTTCTGGACCTGGAAACAGCCCCGACAACTGTTTTATCACCCCAGAGAGAAAATCCAGCCCATTAATTCTATCATGAGCCAGGGGTTAGTGTCAGATGGACTGAAGAACCTTTTCATTTCAAAATGGCATCATGCTTCATATCGCACATTGCCAATACTAATACTCAATCTTTTGTGATTACAGTTGTTGTCACAATTTGGGTATAATTGGAGAGTCAGTTGTGGTGGTGTTCCTGGGTGGTCTGGAGTCTGGAATGTGGTTTGCAATGTCTAGCATCTGGAGACAGGGGACAGTGAACAGCAAGAGGTCAGAGAGTACGAAGGAGGAGCTGTGAATAGTGGATCGGGTGGTGGGGCAGTACAGTTGCTAGAGGATAGAGTATGGGACTTGGACAAGGAGGGGAAGCAGGGTACACTGAAGTAGGCAATTTATCAGTTTAATAATGTTGGTCCTTTACAAATCTATATTTGAACCAATTGGGTGGATCTTGAGGTATACTTTCAGCTTGACACCTTACATATGTGATGGCCATATCCTAGATGCAAAACTTTCATCCATTTAGATAAACAAAATATAGCTATCGGGGCAGATTTTACAATTTAGTTCTCCTGGTGTTGGGTGACGAATGCCAATTGGAAATTTGGTCATGGAATTTACCTTACCTCATGTGCTGCCAACAAAATATTTCATCCATTAATTGACTTCTGAGCTCAAATTCTCAATTTGCATTCCCATCATGTAAAACTCTGCACCAGGACCCTTAAACATACTTTACTGATACGAAAAGATACAAGATGTCACTGGTATTATATTTGTAGTACTTTGCAATATGTGTAATATTTCCTACACCACAACAATGACTACACTTCAGAAGTACTTCATTGGCTGTAAAGCACTTTGGGGTGTCCTGAGGTTGTGAAAGGCATGATATAAATGTAAGTCTTTCTTTCGTTCATTATGTACCTACACTTTGCAAAACTTGTTTTAAGATGCAAGTAACATCACTCCCCTGAACCTTTTATTCCCAGTTGTTGAGATGTTCATTATTATTTTCCTTTTGATGGATTTGTACTTTTGTTCAATGAGAGTGTAAGAGCTGGAGTAGGTCATTCAGCCCTTCAGACTTGTTCTGCCATATAATTAGATCTATACAATGATGCAATCACATTCTTTACATATTCATGTTTCTCTTCTTCCTCCTTAAAACCTTTCTCCTTTTAATGAGTCATTTACATTTCGCTAAGTTTTTTTTTTCTCTCCCTTACTTCTCAGAATGGACTTGTATTTCTGGCTGAAGCTGATCGAGGTGGAGTGCTGCCAAAGAAGGTTTCCCATACAATCAAATCTTTATCGATCAGCTCCTAAAATGTTGTGATTTGTCACAGTTGGGGGCTGGATGACCTGCATATAATTCTTGTATGGAGCATATATTGGGTGGGGTGGGAGTGGAGTGGAGTGGCTAGGATGCCCTCTCTACTCGCACGATTTTTTGTTTATATTTGTTTGTGGGATGGGGGCATCACTAATTAGACCATTTATTGCCCATCCCTAATTGCCCTTGAAGTGAGTGTTTTACAGATGGCATTTAAGAGTCAAACACAAAGCTGTGGGTTTGGAGTCACATGTAGGCCAGACCAGGAAAGGGCAGCAGATTTCCTTCCCTAAAGGACATTAGTGAACCAGATGGGTTTTTATAGCAATTGACAATGGTTTCATGGGGCTACATTTTATGGAGCCCTCGATGTCAGGAACGATGGTGAGGGGGCATGAAGGTTGCTCTGGATGAGGCCTGCCACCGACCTCGATGCCAACGGGGCCCATCCCGATCTCAATGGCAATGGTGAGGCCTAGTGGCAGCTTCCTTCCGGCGCTCAGCGACCGGACCGCCATTTAAATATTCTAAGTAATTTACATGCCTGACTTAATTGCAAGCCCGCCTCCGCCTCCGGTCCTGTTGCGATCTTCGTGCCGATAGCTGGCACTCGAAGCCTTCCAATCCCCGTCTGGGGAATCGAGGTGTGACACTGGTTGGGAGGGGGGAGGAGGTCAGCTTTTCTGTGCGGGGGAAGGTGGAGCAGCGATAAAATCTTCCCATTGGTGGAGGGGATGGTGGGAAGGATTAAAGTTTATAGTTGATGCACTTTGAGGGGTGGGGGAGGTCATTTGAAAAAGGAAAGTGTTTCGGGCTGTAGAGGGCAAGTGTTTAATATTGTGGTTATTCGGGGCGGGGGGGGGATGGTGGTGGGAGAGGTGCAAAAATACTGGTGCTAATTTTTTAAATAAATGCTTAATAGTTTTGTTAAAAAACCTGGAAGGGCTTAAAGCCCTTTAAAAATGACACCATTGCCAGTGACGGATGGGCTGTCCCCTCAGTGTGATCGGGGATGGCGTACATCCCATATGTGTGGGCTGCCATTTTTCTCACCCACTGCCAATATCCGTGGTGAGATCCAAACCCGTACCCCCAGAGCATTAGCCTGGGCTCTGGATTACTAGTCCAGTGACATTACCACTACGTCACTGCCTCCCATAACTATGGCACAGTAGGAGGCACATTCCATTATCATGGTTATACCATGTTTGGACTGACTGGGTGAACTACCAGCTCAGAATGCTGCTTTGGAAGGGAGAGGGAAATCTGAAAGGGCAGCCTTTATAACTGCTATTGCTGATTATATACACTGATGTGTGAAGAAGGAAAATGACAGCTAAAAATAACAACTTACATTTGTATAGCACCATTAATGCAGTAAAACATCCCAAAGCACTTCACAGGAGTGATTATCAAACAAAATGTGACATCGAGTCACATAAGGAGATGACCAAAAGCCTGGTCAAACAGGTAGATTTTAAGGATTGTTTTGAAAAAGAATAAGGTTGAGAGGGAATTCCTGAACTTAGGACCTAGGCAGCTGAAACAGTGTGAAGAAATTACTGTGTGATTGGATCGCTGAGCTAGCTACTGCCTACCTCTTCCAGATTGGTGTTTTTTTTTTATTCTTGTGGATGCCATTGGCAAAACCCAGCATCTATTGTCCAACCCTAATTGCCCTTGAGAAGGTGGTGGTTAGCTACGTTCTTGAATACAATTGACTTGTTCGAGCATCTCGAGGGCAGGTAAGAGTCAACTATAGTGTTGTGGACCTGAAGTCACATATAAGTCAGATTGAGTAAAGACAACAGATTTCCTTCTCTGAAGGATATTAGTAAATCAGATAGGTTTTTACGACAATCTGGTAGTTCACAGTCACCGTTATTGATGCAAGCTTTTTAATTCAAGATATTATTTCATTAAGTAAATTTAAATTCCCCAACTGCCATGGTGAGAATTGATTATTAGTCTAGGTCTCTGGATTGTTAGCACACTAACACAATCACTATGCTACTGCAATAAAAGCAAAATACTGCAGATGCTGGAAATCTGAAATAAAAACAGAACGGGCTGGAAATATTCAGCAGCTCTGGCAGCATCTGTGGAGAGAGAAGCAGAGTTAAAGTTTCAGGTCAGTGACCCTTCATCAGAACTGGCAAAGGTTAGAAATGTAATAGGTTTTAAGCAAATAAAGCGGGGGTGGGGAAAAGAGAAGAAAAGGGAAGGTGTTGATAGGACAGAGGGCCGGAGAGATTAGCTGACAAGGCGCCCATCGAGAAAAGGCAAAGAGAGTGTGTTAATAGTGTGGTGAAAGACAAAGCGTGTTAGTGCAGAGAGGGTATTAAATGACAGAATAATGAACAATCCGAGCCCAAAGCATACACATGAAAAAAAGGTGGGCAGGCACATGGTAAAAAAAAAATGAAACAAAATAAAATAAAATAAAAATAAAAATAAAAAAAAAAAAAGGGCCCGTCATGCTTTGAAATTATTGAACTCAATGTTCAGTCCAGTAGGTTGTAGCGTGCCTAATTGGTAAATGAGGTATTGTTCCTCGAGCTTGCATTGATGTTCACTGGAACACTGCAGCAAGCCCACGGCAGAGATGGCATGAGAGCAAGGGTGTGTGTTGAAATGGCAAGCGACCGGAAGCTCGGGGTCATGCATTCAGACTGAACGGAGGCATTCCACTATGCTATATTATGCTACTGTTTGGTTGAACTGCTTTAGAATTGATCACATTTAATGCATCTGATACATGATTTGTAGGTAAGTGTTTATCTCAGCAATCATTTACATTTCCCTATGGGTTTGTGACATCTGAGATGTGAAACATCTGAGGTGCGATGTCTCTGAAGCTCCACTTCCAGGGAAATGTTTCCAAAAGACATGATCAATTGACAATGCACTATGTGAAAGCGGAATAATTATATAGATGTTCTGACATGGTAAGTACAAACACTGTGAAGTCATGTCATTGGAGAATTACAATTAGTATTCCATATATCTTTAGGAGATCAGCATGCATAATTGGATAACTGTTTACAGAGGTATGTGACTGCCAATCGACTCATCCTGCTTGTAAAGTCTTTGAAAGGTGGCCATGAGTGTTGAGGAGTCATCAACAAAATGGGGAAACAAGCAACATCAGACAGTAAACTCCAAACTGCTTAGCCTGGATTTTCCTGCACGATTTATGTCCAGATAACAGCTTAATCTGTGTGGAATCAAGTCAAATAGTATGGAATTTGAAGAGTAAGTGAGTTGAGTTGCACTCATAGTTACATTACTGTCACTATCTGTGACCTTTTACACTGGTTCAACAGTTCCCGTTGCTCGAACTAGTCTCTGCATTACGTCCAGATTCTTAGACACATGGGCACTGAGATCACTTGAGTCCAGTATTCATCACCTGATCAGCAATCAGTTGAAACCACAGGCCTGCTCTGCTGCTGCAGAAATCATTAATTCGTTGAAAAAGTTGAAGAGTGGCTCACTTGCTGGCCACCTCACTCAATCCTCTTTTTGTTGCTGAGAATAGTTTACATTCTATTCCAAGTGGAAAGCTAATGCTCGTTAAAAAAAACATACATTCAACTAAACTAGCTCAATAAAATTTCTTGAAGAAAATCATTTCAGATACAATAATAGAAACGGCAAGGAAATTTTCACAGAATTCCAAAATGACCACCCTAGAACATAAAGACAGTTCCCAAAATCAGAGGCTGTAGGAACTATGATTAGGGCTTTATCAAATGTGATTAACTACACTGCTTGATTGCATCGATTCATTGGAGATTTCAAGTTCGGGCTTACGCTAACGAATTTGTACGAAAACCCGGTGGCAGTTTTACCTCAGCCAAGTGAGCAGTAATGGGCACACTTTGGCCGCAGTTTTCAATTGTGCCGCAGGTGGAAGTTCCAAGCCCTCATACCCAGTGATCACAATCCTGCCTCCCCATCTATTCAAACTTGCTATCGACTGCAAAGTAGCAACTTGTATCTGCTTATAGGTAGTGTTGTCCAAATATACACCACCGGTAACATGCCTATTTTATGTTTTAAAATGTGTTGATATCCATGTGATCATGTACACATCCTAACTCATTTTGTAATGTAAAATGCCTGGCCAGTTTTCCTCTGCCATGCTTCCGAATAGTGGGTGCAATGCAGGGGAAGAATGGGTTCATTTTGCTGCTGATTAGCATTACACAGAATTTTCCTCCCTGGCTTTTCCTGTGTAGGACGCCACAATGTGAATTACATGCACATATAGGTCAGGCTCCTCTGCAATTGACCTGCGTCGAGTGGCATGAAGTGCAATTCAGGGTCAAATTGCCACCAGAGAAACCTGGTGCTTCTGATTTCAGAGCTAGATTTAAGCATTACTTGTCTGAAGGCTCAGGCTGATACCGCCAAGGAAAGGTCTTTTTTGTTGGCCTTTCGAATAAAAATAGCTTTGGCACTTGAGTGTGAGTTGCAGGATGCTGTCAGTATTGTAATGATGGAGTTTGGTACTGTGCCACCGGTTGTGATTTGGCTTATTTGGAGCCAGACTAGGAAAAACAATCATAACTCCCCATAACAGCTTCTGAAGTCATGCTCCAGTCATCTTCTGATCCGCTAACAACTGCTTCCCTACCACAGAGTAAGAAGTAAGAATCCCCCTCCTCCCGAGCACTAGATTCATAGAATGATCTAGGTCGGGAGGCCATTCTGCCCGTCAAATCTGCCCTGGCTCTAACGAAGAGCAATCCAGTTAGTTCCACCTTTTGCCCTATATCCCTGCAATTCTTTTCCTTCAAGTATTTATACAATTCTGTTTTGAAGGCTACTATTGATTCTGTTTCCACAACCCAATTCAGCAGCATATTTCAATCCTAACCACTCATTGTGTAAAATAATTTCTTCTCATGTCACCTCTGGTTCTTTTCCAATCAGTTAAATCTGTGCCTCTGTTATCAACCCTTCAGCCATTGGAATCAGTTTCTCATCATTTACTATATCTAAACCCATTATGATTTTAGACATTCTATCCATATTACAATATAACAGTTTACCTGTTCCTTCCAACCCCCGCTCCTACTCTTCGCACAGCCTCATTCTTCCTTCCCAAGCTTGTTTGCCCCCATTCGTCCATTTGCTGCCTGGCACCATGGTGCCATTCTCGTACCAGCTCTGAACACACAGACTGTAGGGAGACTGAACTGATGTCTAAGATGAGGCTACTATTCCAGTGATGGCACAGCAACATACAACCTGATTCAGAGGGAATGGAAGCTTAAAAAAAACAAAAAGGGCACTAACATGCAGTTTAGGGCCTCTGGGCTCAAAGATTAGTTAAAAAACTTACCATTCTTCATCAGATGGTGCCCATTTAAAATCTTGCCCCATTACCTATGGTAATAGAAAAAGATCTGGCTCTGTCAGAGCCCACCCCTTTAACGATGCTGTTGCCCTTATGATCCCCAATGCCACGAGCCCTCCTTTACTTTTCCTGGTGTCACCAATAGCACAGCTCCATCTGCACCTGGCACCACTCTTCATACTTGAGCTATGCCTATTAGCATGCTCAGGCTCAATGGCCACGTTGATGCACTGTGCCCAGCGTGGATCCATTCAGTGCCAGGATAGGAAATTCGACTCTGGTATGTGAATGACATGTGACCCAACAAACTAGTCAGGTATGCAAATATAATCTGTATCAACAAATGAATAGTTTACAAAAGTGGTTAACTAGGCAAACTTAATACAGATGCAGAAATCTCCGCAGTAATAAATTACCATGCAAAAAATAGCTCTCTGTGACAGATGTGTCATGTTTCTTTATTTGGAATGAATGGAAACACAAAATTGAAACATTATCTGAAGTGAATTAATATGAATTTCAGTACCGGTATGGTGCCAGATATGTAGGCCATACGTCCCAGTGACCTATGGATTGTATCAAACAGCATGTCCCTTCAGCTGTACTCAAAAGTCAGAGTACTGATTGTATTCAACCAGCCTGTATTTGTAAAACTCAGAACATAATGTCTAATATTCGATGTCATTCTGCAACTGGACAATACTTGCTGAACAATCCCGAGTGTGCTAAGAATTCCATTCACAACCAATTTAAAATTATCAGTCGGGCTCGCAATGTGGCTCACCTATGCTTGCTAGAAGCTACATATATTCATAGCTGTCCTCTGCAGGCAAACGGAACATGTCCACGCTTTGGCCCTTTTTGAATTAAACAAAGGTGTCAGGGACAATAGTTCCCTGGTGCATTTCCCATGACAACGCCTCGACCAAACAGAATCAACTTGCCAACCAATCAGCACCTTTTTCTCATGCAGTATAAATTGTCGCTCCCTTCGAAATTTGGCATTCTTGCATCTGTCCTGATGAGTGCAAGATGAAAAGCTTCAACAGCATGTCTCTTTTTTAAGCAATTATCTGAAGTGTGTTATATCTGCACTCTGTAGATCTTCAGATTGGATTTTATTGTAGTATTATTGGCTTGTGTCCTTTAAAGAGATAACAAGTACTATTTTGTAGTATTTTGGCATACATTTTGAGTAATTTTGTTATTGGATTTTTTAAATTCATCCTTATTTGAAGATTCTGAGGGGCATTTTAATGTAATGGGGGATATTTCATTATTCTTAGGTTTGTTCTTTCTTTAAAGTGGTGTGTGAAATATATTGATGTAAAATTAAAATACATAGTTTAAAGTTGAACTATTGGGAGCTAACCTTCACATATACATTTGAAGAAGCACTTTCCCATCTTGATTGCACGGTGTTGGTGGTCGAACAAATGGATACATGCAGGGTTTTTTTTCTGGTAGCTTGAAAAGGAAACAATTGCGGGGCAATGGGGAAAGAGTAGAGGAGTGGGACTAATTTGATAACTCCTTCAAAGAGGTAGCACAGGCACCATGAGCTGAGTAGCCTCCTCCTGTGCTGTATTGTTCTATGATTCTCAGTGGATTTCCAGGAATGGTCCTGGCTTCCTGATATTTCCTCAGTTCCAGGTGAAGACCAAATATCACTCATTCTAGCTGGGTGGATTTCCAATTAGGGGTTTCTGCAACATGCTTATTACAGGAAGGCTGCACACTGCCACAGCTTGCATCAAGTGATTTGCAGGAGTCCTTGCTCTCGAGATGTGCAACTGGTGTAATAAGTGAAACTTAGTAATTAAAATTTATGCACAATTTAGGTTGCAATATTGTAAAATTGAGTTCAGAAATCTGCTGCCCTTATCCTAATTTGCACTGAATCCTGTTCTCCCATCATTCATGTGCTCACTGACCAGTGTTGGCTCCCAGTCCCGCAACACCTTAATTTCTCATCCCTGTTTTCAAATCTCTCCATGGCCTTGCCCTTCCCTATCTCCGTACCCTCCATGACCCTGCAACCCGCCAATCTCTGTGTTCCTTCAATTCTGGCCTCTTGTGGATCAATTTTCATTGTTCCTCCACTGGCAGCCATGCCTTCAGCTGCCTAGGTGCTAAGGTCTGGAATTTCCTAAATCTTTCTACCTTTCTATCTCATTTTCCTTTTTCAAGATGCTTTTTAAAACCTACCTCTTTGACAAAACTTTAGGTCACTTGTCCTATTATAGCCTAACACTGCTCAGTGTCAAATTTTGTTTGATCACGCTCTGGTGAAGCGCCTACGTTCAAGGTGCTATATAAATGCAAGCTGTTGTTGATGTGCGATGTTCATCCTTGTTTGGGGTGGCTGCATTTTAGTTATTTATCCAAGTCTGAGAGAGAACAAACCAAAAGAAGCAGATAAAGGAAAGACTGGACCATTATTTAAGCTTGGAACAAAATTATTTTAGTAACACCGAGTGCTGGTAATGAAATATTTGGCATGGAGTCGAGCATTGTTGTCGAAATGTTTACTGTGGAGAGAATGGTGCAAATTGTTTGATCTTTTCTCAAGTTCAATCATTTTGATTATCACTCCTAAATTTTCCTCTAACCCAATGAATCAGTCTGTTTATTTGATATTGCAAGCAAGAGCGGATGGTTTTGATCTTCATCTCCATTATATTTTGAAAGGAATTATAATTTATATTATTTTTCAACAGAACATTGTATTTTATATCTCTACTCAAGAAGAAAGTATCAAAGGATTTGTAAGCAGAATATTAAAGTTTAAGCTGTGCCTAAAATCAATAAACAACATTTGGGCATTCACCTAGCTTATGTACTTTAGTTTACATAAAACATGGCAATCAACTGTAACTTTTTAATATTTTTCTTTGCTTATCAAGTCAAGCCATGTTAGTGCTATTTCAGACACCTAGGCCTGCATTTTTACTTACCTGATCACCTGGAGGGAGTTGGTCAGAGATCCTGGGGGTGCTACCAATCCCTGGGCTTCATACAGATTGGAGACTGGTAGTGTAGGAGCTGGGTGATCTGGGGTGGAGTTCAGGGTAAGGATCAGAGGCCTGGAAGAAGGAGACAGGGGCATGGGTGATGGGGTGCTATTGGAGGTCTTGGTGTGAGGGAGGTCAGAGGTCTGGGGCAGGGGATCAGAGATCTCAGTCCAGGGCAATCAGAGACCTCAGAGACCTCTACCTGACAGGCGACAAGCACAGGCTGCTGAAAACATCAATGCCTAGCTGCCATCTGGGATTGAAATGTGCTTTTCTTCTACCTACTTAGACCGGAACCCTATTCCTTGGTGGGGCCCACTTGTACTGTTGTGGAGACTGGTACGCCTCATTTCACAGGCCGTACCACCAGCCTTACACTGGATCTCACTAAGGTCAGAGAAGTAGGATCACCCAACATTAAGAGCAAGGGTGAAGGTGGCCAACCTATTAGAGCAAATTCATGCTTATGCATCAAATTGATTGTCATGAGCCCATGAAGATTTGTACCTTGTAATAGAGAACAAGATATAATGGCCCAGGTTCAGAGGTCTGTGTCAATCTTTGAGTTTTCCCAGAATAGCAGGGGAGGTATACTTGTGGAATGTCATATCGATCTTAATCCCCGTCCTAAAGTTCTGGGTTTGAAAGCTGTTGATTTGTCTTCAGGTGAAGCTTCTGATATTTGGAAAGGTTAATTTGTAGTTCTAATTAAGTATTGAGACATAAGCAAATGTTGGTTTGTGGAGAGGCCAACGGCTTTGTATGCTGCAAAAAAGGAAAAGAACCACAGTGTCCTTGTGCAAAACCCTGGTTAGACCTCATCTGAACTATTGGGGGCAATTTTAACCTAACTTGTCAGGTGAGAACCGCACGGAATCAGGTGGAACATGAGTTTTACATCCCCTCCCCCCCCCCCCACCCCCAATATTACTCGTTGACTTCAATGGAAAGTAAAATCAGGTGGGGTGTAAAACCAACATTGCGGCCAGTCCTGTTAGTTCCCCAGCTGGTGGGATTGGTTAAAATTGCCTCCATTGGGCGGGGTGTAAAAACAGTGTTCAACCTGATCCCCTGTGTTTCCCCACCTGACAAATTAGGATACAATGACTCCCACTGTGCTCAGATTTGGTCTTCTCACATAGTGGGTGATGGTTAGGTTCTGGAAAAGGTTCGACCGGGGCTATTCTAGGCCTATATCTTGAGAGAGGATAATATTCATAGCAAGGACTAAATGCAGCTTCTCCCACAAACAATACTCAATAGGCAGATTCCAGGTACGTTCTATAGTGAGGATCAAAAATTATGAAACACAAGTGCCTTTCACTCCTTTACCAACTATCTGTCCAATGTTGATAAGGCACCAAAGGAAACTTTAACACATAAAGATAAAATGTTGCAAATCCAATTTATTCATGAATGGTACAGTTATAAGCAAATATATGTGCTTAGAATTTGAGGCCACTTACTGTTACAATAAAGACATACTGCCAAGAATCTGGTTAATTCACTCTTCATGCCCATTCCTTTTTAGGGATTGTACCCTATGCCCCACATCTGCCCAAAATGGGCATGCCTGAATTTCTAGGTCATGTTATCTTTCTCTGACCATGAAGAATTTCTGGAAGGATCTGCAAGACAGAATATTAAAGTTTAAAGTTGTATCTAGAATTGAAAGAACAATGTTAAAAGAAGGAATCATAACCTGATTTATACACTTGAGGTTACATAATACAGGTCAGATAAATGTAAATTTTTATATTATTCAACACCTATAAGTCTATTTCATAAGCAGTTTGCTTATTCTATGTTGGAAGAGGCAATCAAAACTGAAAATGCTGGAAATACTCAGCAGGTCTGGCAGCATCTGTGGCGAGAGAAACAGAGTTAATGGGCTGAATTCTGTTTGGAGGCCTCAGGTCCCGAGGTCAGGACCAAAAGTCAATGCAGCTTCCGTTGGGGCAATGAGTGGTCAGCCACACGCGATCAAGCGGCAACCAGCCAAATAAGATGTGGGAGGCGTGGGCGTCATCCAGTGAGAGGACGGAGGCAGCAGCAGAGACGGTGAAGGCTGCATCAGGTGTCACCACATCAGGTACTGGCACCATATTTAAAGGGATGCCAGTTCTATACTCACTACTGCATTTTTCTGTAGAAGGCTCTGGAGAAAGGTAGGCCCAACTACCATGGCTGAAGAATGAACCAGGATGTGCCCACATACCTCCATCCAGACTCCCCTCCAGGCTGCAAGGGAAAGGTGGGAGGTCATTTTCCTCAAAGAATGAGGGAAGTCCAGCCAGCATGACCAAGCAAGCCTGGGCAGAGATTGCGGAGGAGGCCAGCAGCCGTGGGGTCACTCCCAGGACCTGGATACAATGCCAGATGTGAGTCAATGCTCTGATCAGGTCTGCTAAGGAGAGTAGTCTGTGCACTTTCTACCCTTTGGGCCTCAGGACCTTACATGCGGCAGAGCGAGAGGGTGAGTTTGGTAGAGAGGGAGTGAGCACCCAATCATGGGCAATGGGTTAAGGCAGCAGAAAATGCTACCTGAGCATGGCTGCATCTCGGTTAGAGGTGCCCATCTGTCATTGCATTACCCTACAAAGTCTATCGAGAGTGAGCGCATGCAGTGGCATTCGTGTGCCTTCATCATGGACCGCTCTACTACCACCAGCATAGCTGTTGTCCTTGTCTCAGCCATGGAATAACATTGTTCTTCTTTGTGCTTGCAGGAGAAGACAGCACACAACTGAAAGGAGTGAGCCAAGAGCGGTAGTGGTGTGCTTTATTTGCACATATTGAGCCCAATGGAAGAGGAGGTGATGGAACTGGAAGGGCAGCAAGTTGGCCGCTCTGCAGTGGATGGCGAGACAGGGGCACTCAAGTAAGAGAGTGAGTGAAGATGTCCTGGGGCACAAGGATGTATGTGGCACAAACGAGCCATGGTGCTCATGTGTCCACCATTGGATACACGGAGCTCCACAGTAGTGGTAGTTGAAATGTCACGATGGGAAATCTATAACCCTTCAATCTATCTGTTCTCTCATGCAGGTCAAACCTATCAACAGGAACAAAGAGCTGGAGAGATTGGGGGCAGTGGGCGGCCTTGGAGGAGGAAGAGGAAGCCTCAGAGGGTGCACCATCACATCATTCAATGCACATTCCACCAACACAATTACTACCACATCTGTGGGTATCCGTTCGTGTTTAGATTCGAGCACGCAACCTGGTAAGTACATCACAGATACGCCCCGAGCAACTGACGGGGGCTATGACAGCTGAGACTACTGAAAGTTGGAGGGTCATTGGAGGCTACGCCCATGCTGAATTCAAGGTTGATGATGTGCCTCTGGAGTCGCCAGCAACATGTGAATTGCTGCACCTGCAGTAAGAGGTAAAACAACATCTGTCAGTGATGCCAGAGGCTATGCATACCCAAGCGTGGATGATGGAGGAGTCCATTCAGATCTTGACCATTGCCGTGTCTCCAACTAACGCATGCTTGGTTCCTCTATCACAAAGTTGGTGACTTGTCATGGAGAGGCTGCTCCAGCAGACCACTCAGTGGTTGCCAGTGATGCAAGCACACCTGCATACCCTCGTCCTGTCCATGATCTTGATACAGCAGTGGAAAGGTGAAAGGAGGACGAGGCACCTGGAGTCTCCACCAGGTCCTCACCCTCTCAGGTCAGCAGGGAGGTATAAGTGTGCCTTACAAGGGAGGAGGAGGGACTGCCCCGTTCCCCCCACCCCCACCGCATCTGAGGGGCTTCTCTCTGGTGCTCCTAGTGTAGCCAGCAGCTCCTCATCCCCTTTGCCAATGACATCAGTGCCTCCATCATCCCTGATGACAGAGGAGGGTCCTGCACCTGTGCTGGTGGCCCTCAGAGTGCGGGAGTCCTACAGGCCTTAGGCAGCCAGAGAATGGCCTCCAAGTTCATCCCAAGCTATGTGCAGCAAGTTCATCAGCCTGCTTCCACCTCAGCTGACAGTGCAGCGGTAACACCACGTAGGCGCATGCGGAAAAGATTTAAAAGGAGCACCTAGATGTACTTAGGGGTACATTCCAAATGGATAGGATTGTGTTTGGTGTCACGGGAATAAAGAAATGATGTTATCTCACTACATCTGCTCCCTATTACTGATGCCCTTTAAGACATTGCCTCTTTCAAGGGACTGGATGTGAGAGAACAAGCTGTGAGGGCTCAAGGCTTTGGCATTGTCACTGTGCAATATGCACCTGAGCACTGGGCTCTGCAGTGCAAAATGAAAAAGGAGGCGACAACAGGGTTGCTTAAAGGTAAGGCTTTATTGGTGAAGTTCCAGAAGATGTTAAGAATCATAAGAAATGTAAATGTATAAGGGGGTCTTGAGCACCTCTTGTGCATATCTCTTGGCACCATTCCTGCTGTCCCTGGGGCCCTTCATCTGACACTGCCTGGTCAGCATCCTTCTCTGCATCCTCATCATCAGGGAAGGTATCTCACTGATCAATGGACAGGCTTTGGGGAGTCAGGGTTACTTGCCACAGAATTCCCAGCCTCTGACCTGCTGTTGTAGCCACATATCTATGTGGCTGCTCCAGTTCAGTTTCTGGTCAATGGTAACCCCCAGGATGTTGATAGTGGAAGATTCAGTGATCATAATGCCATTGAACATCAAGAGATGGTCATTGCCTGGCACTTGTGTGGTGTGAATGTTATTTGCCACTTATCAGCCCAAGCCTGGATGTTGTCCAGGTCTTGCTGCATCTGAACACGGGCTGCTTCATTATCTGAGGAGTCGCGAATAGTGCTGAACATTGTGCAATCATTAGCAAACATCCCCACTTCTGACCTTATGATTGAAGGAAGGTCATTGATGAAGCAGCTGATAATGGTTGGGTCTAGGATATTACCCTGAGGGACTCCTGCAGTGAAGTCCTGGAGCTCAGATGATTGACCTCCAACTATCTTCCTTTGTGCTAGGTATGACTCCAACCAGAGGAGAGTATTCCCCTTGATTCCCATTGTCTCCAGATTAGCTAGGACTCCTTGATGCCATACTCGGTCAAATGCTGCCTTGATGTCAAGGACAGTCACTCTCACCTCTCTCACATAGCAGGTGTTGTACCTCTCCTCTGCATCCGTGCATGGGTTCCTCACAGGATTCAGTAGCCATGTCCTCAATGGGTAGCCCTTGTCCCCTATTGTCCATCCCTGAAAATACACGGGGTGATGGAAAATTTCTGGCACCTGTGCCTGCCTTGGCATGTAATTGTCATGGCTGTTTCCTGGGAACCTTGCCCATACTTGCAGGATCCATTTGAGACTGTCACAGACGAGTTGTGCATTGAGAGAGTGAAAGCCCTTCCTGTTGCTGAAGGCTCCTGGCTGGTTTGCTGGAGCCTTGATATCCACAAGCATGCAGTCGATGATTCCCTGCATCTGGGGGAATCCAGCGATAGCCCCAAACCTGATGGCCCTCTCAACTTGACTATTTGGATCAGTGCAGAAGTACACATAGTTGCAGGCCCACCTGAAAAGGGAATTGCTAATCTCCTTGATGCACCAATGCGCCGCAGACTTCAAGGTTCCATACATATCTTCAGTGGTTCCCGGGATGATCTGGTGACGTAGAAGTTCCATGCCACGGTGATCTTCAACAACACTGGCATTGTGTGTCCACCAAGTCCCATGGGGCTCAGCTTATCCTGCATCATGACGCGCAGGTCAGTGATAGCCTCCCTGGTCAGGCACAGTCTTTGGATTCACTGCCACTCGGACACCTGTAGGTAGTTGACCCTCTCCAAAGGGCAGCTTTTTCTGCATGCACATGGCTGTTGACTTTCCCTCTGCATCCTTCTCCAATGTCCTGACCCCAAGGCTGGCCCTTCTGTGGGCACCAAAGTTTCTGGTGTTCCCCTGCTAGTGCCGGGACCTCCCTCCCTTCCCTCCCTCTATGCTGCTTCTCCTTCCCAATGAAGATCCCGAAGCCAGGGTGAATGAGGCCCATGACAAGTCGTGTCTCCCTGATTGCGAGGCCTTCACACCAAATGCACCCCTCCCCACTTTCCCTCACTTGTCACCTCTGATGAGGTAGCACTGTCCCATTGGCACTCTGGTATGACTACCCCACAGAGCTGGCACCTTTGCTCCCACTCCTGACAGTGATTCCCAATGCCCTCCCTCCTCCACATTTCCTGCCAAGTGACGTTGCATCTACTGGTAACTTGTTAGTGAAACTAGCACTGAGCTTCTACCTCCTTGTCACCTCCTTTAACCAGGCAAGGATCTGAAGCCCCATGTTTCCCATGTCCCATTAGTTAACTCAGAACCAGTGAATAAAATTACTGTCAGTTGGGCTCTTAAGTACCTTACATGCCTTTCTGCCACGTGGATGTGTGAAGTCACGGCTCCATGTCGCTCACCAACAGTAAAATGTGGAAGGGATGTCAAGACATTGGACTTCCAATCCGATGTCTTTGGTCCTGATTTTATGCCCCACCCATCTCCTTTCCCATCTCCAATGGCCCCTTAAATTCATCCCAACATTTCAAATCTGTCACTTTTCATCAGAACTGGGAAATGTTAAAAATGTAATAGGTTTTCAGTGAGTGGAGGATGGGCAGAAAAAAAACAAAAGGGAAGGTCTGTGATGGGATAGAGGGCAGGAGAGACTAAGTAACAAAAGGTTTCATGGTGCAAAAGCTAAAGGGAGTAGTAATTGGACAAGTAAAGAAAAAAAATGTCCAGAGGAAGTGTGAATGGCAGGCTCCTGAATAGCTGCCATCCAAAAGCAAAGTAAAGGAAATAAGAAAGTAACAAGAGAAAAAAAAACAACCAGCAAAAAAGAAATGAAACAAAATGAGGGCAGAGGTCATAATCTAAAATTGTTGAACTCAATGTTGAGTCAGGAAAACTGTGAAGTGCCCTTGAGCTTGCTTTGATCTTCATTGGAACACTGCAAAAGGCAAAACAACAGACAGGTCAGAGTGGAAGCAAGGTGGTGAATTTGATTGACAGGTGACTGGAAGCTCTGGGTCACATTTGCAGACTGAATGGAGGTGTTATGCAAAATGGTCACCCAGTCTGTGTTTGGTCTCCCCAAAGTACAGCAGGCCACACCATGAGCAGCGAATACAGTATACTAAATTGTTTCAATAAAGCTCAACACAAGTTCTTCTTCCTACCCTCCCCAGTTTCTCTTGCTCAACATCTATTACATTTCTAACTTATCCCCATTCTGATGAATGATCGTTAGTCTGAAACATTAACTCTGTTCCTCTCTCCACAGCTGCTGCCAGACGCGCTGAGTATTTCCAGCATTTTACATTTTTGTTTCACATTTCCAGCATCCACCATATTTTACTATTGCAAGTGACAATGTTGGCTTGATCTCAATGAAACTAATTCTTTTATTAAAGTACAAAGTCAAAGGATTGGAGCCTGGTTGTCATGGCAAGGAGTGGAAACAAAAGGTCTTCCTACCAACACTCTAAATGATGCCATCTCATCTTCCTTGTTGGCTTAAGGGGAACTAATGTTTTGGCTTTATTTTACTAATGCCACTGTAAATACCTCACTAAAGTCTGCCTCGCTCACTTCTTTCCAAACAAGATTGAGCTTCTCTAATCACTTCAAAGAAAAAAGTCTTATATCACATCTTTCACAATGCCAGAATGTCCCAAAGCATTTTACTGCCAATGAAGTACTTTTGAAATGTAGTCACTGTTGTAATGTAAGAAACATGGCAGCCAATTTGCATCAAGTAAGCTCCCACAAACAGCAATGTGATAATAGTCAGCCAGATGATCTATTTTTATTGATGTTGGTGGAGGAATAAAGATTGGAAGAACTCTTGTGCTCTTCTTTGAATGATGCCAGGTTCACCAGACTTGGGGTGGTGGTGGGGGGGGGGGGGGGGCGCATGGTTTAACATCTCATCCAGAAGACGACACCAATAGTGCAGCATTCCCTCAGTACTACACTGAAGTATCAGCCTAGATTTTTGTGCTCAAGTCTCGAGTGGGACATGAACCCACAAAACTTCTGACTTGGAGGTGAGCAAGCTACCCACTGAGCAATGACATCCAGCCTTGTAATGCCCTACACCTTTTCCAACGCTTGTGAATGCTTTTATCTCCTCCCTCATTCCTCTGAAGTTTGCCTTTTTCAAGTCAAATATTTTTTTTTTTCTTGGCCCATTTTTTGCACCGATTGCCAGATGATAAATTTAATCACGTTGTGGTCGTGAGTCCCTGGAGCATCCACCTCCACTAGTTCATGGATATTATCTTGTTCTGAATTAACTCTGCTCGACAGCAACATATAGGATATTCGATATCTCAGTGAGTTACAAGATTGTAATTCAGCTTGAGTAGTTTATGTCAGCAGAATTCTGAGATGGAATTAAAGCCTTAACTTCACTGCTCGGAAGTTGGTCCACATTCAGCAGTTTATTTTAAAAACTGTTTGCGGCATTTAAAATACAAAGAAACTTTTTTTGTCATATTCCATGGGAACACTGAACATTGAGGATGCAGTGTGTGTGACCAAATGTTAATAAGGTTGATTTTGCTCAGTAGGTAGACACACAGTGGGGGCATGGAACTATGCAGGAAGGCCCACGGATCAATCATGGGTCTGTCCTCGGTTCGCTGATCTCAGCTAGGTTAGGGTGCCACTATCTGCCACACACACTAAGCTCACACATGAAGAAAGCTCACTCACATGTGGCACTAAAGTTTACACATTTCTACTACCGTTGTCACATCTTATAACTTTTATGAAATTAATGAAGACAGGAATGCCAAATGAAAACGTTCGACCTTCATCCCCTAGCATTATCAACAGTAATTTCTGGGCTCAAGAGGCTGCCATTGGAACTGTACCCTAGGATGAGTCAGTGCCCTCAGGCACTTATATAGATTTATATAGAACCTTTTGCGACCTTGTAAGTCTCAAAGCACTTTACAGCCAATGAAGCACTTTCCAAGTGTGGTTACTCTTGTAATGCAGGGAAATGTGACGTTTAAAAGAGAATTGGATAAGTATTTGAAAAGGAAGACTATAAAAGATGGAGAACATGCAATGAGAACAGAGTAACTAGGTCCCAGTGAAGAGCTAGGTATGGCAGGGGAATAATGTATTGAATAACCTTCTAATGTGCTGTAAATTCTATGAGGCTATATCACCTGGTCTCTTCGTAAGACCACAATGTACTTCACATACACCGATTTAGCTTTTGAAATATATGTAGCTGCCCAGTGAGGTCCCACAAACCTCAACTTAAAGGAAAGACCAGCTAATCTGCTTTTCATGATATTGGTTGGGAGAGGAATGTTCACCAAGACATTGGTGATCAAGGGATCTTGTACGCTTTCCTAAACCACAACAACTGGCAGATAAGGCCTCAGTTTAAAATCTTACATGGCTGGTGATGCTACCAACAATGTGGCACTTCAGTTAAAGTGGGACTCTGTCAGTATAGCATTGAAGTGCCAGACGAGGTACGAAAAGAATGCCACTTCACATATGACATGGAAGGAGTATTGTTACAGGGTCATATAACCCATACAGGACTGATTTAATATGTCATTGTGGATTATTTACATTGTGTTATTATTAAATACATACATTTTTTAATACTTCACCTACTTTATTTTGTTTATTCATGGGATGTGGGCATCAACAGTACCTCCCAAACCTGCGAACTCCAACATTAGAAGGACAAGGTCAGCAGGCATTTGGGAATTCCACCACCTCCAAGTTCGCCTTTAAGTCACACACACACCATCCTCACTCAGAAATATATTGCAGTTCCTTCATTATCTCTGGGTCAAAATCCTGGAATTCTCTATCCAACAGCACTATGAAAGTACCTTCACCACATGACTGCCACGGTTCAAGGAGATGGCTCATCATTACCTTCTCAAGGGCAATCAGGGATGGGCCATAAATACCAGTGCTAGATATCATGGGTTTGTGAGGTACTTTCGAGGAAGCTTTATATTGGCAGATAAAGCTATGGAGAATTTTTTTTAATTGTCATGAAAATGGAAGTTGCAATTTTATGAAGTGTTTTCTCAATAACATAGCACTGACATTTATGGGGAAGTGGAGAAGGTGCAGGTTAAGCTGAAAACAGCTGAAGAAATCAACAAGGCTGGGGATGCAGTGGTCCTACTGATATTAATGGCAAGGCCTGTATTGTATCTTGTAGCTCTCCCTCTCATCTGGTAGCCAGCCAAACAGAAAGCCTAGACGGTGTGGTGGGAAGGGAACATCAGCACAGGAGGTCGCAGCTGCAGACACTTGCAGATGGTCCCCAACAATATGAGCTGGGTTGGGGTGAGGTGTGGGTGACGATCGATAATCGGAAGTGGGGGGAGAACATTCTGGTCAGCACTCGGTAGGGTGTGGGATGGGGGGAGGTCAGCATTGATAAGGAAGCTTCAGTCGGCAGTCAAGAGGACTGTGTGAGGCCAAAAGCTTCCTTGAAGACCTGAGGGAGGGCCACTCCTGCTTCTCCTGGCCCACACAGATAGCTGAAAGAGCTACATACTGCCAGCTACCATTTTCATTTCACTGCCGAGACTGTCCAAGCAGAGTACAATTAGATTGCATTCCTCTTTGCTTCTCATATCTGTCTCTCTTTCATCCCCTAATGTTTGTTTTAATTCATTCACTAGATGTGGGCGTCACTGGCAAAGGCAGCATTTATTGCCCATCCTTAATTGCTTTTGAGAAGGTGGTGGTGAACTGCCTTGCCAGGCCATTTCAGAGGGCAGTTAAAAGTTAACCACGTTGCTGTGGGTTTGGAATCATATCTTGGCCAGACAAGGCAAGGCCAGCAGATTTCCTTCTCTAAAGGATATCGAAGTGCGACCAGTGGAGAATATTAGTCGATTATTTAGCATTAAGATATGCTAACAGTCTTAGAGGGAATATGGAAAACCACTGTAGTTGTGGGGAACCAGGGCATGATGGGATACGTGGCCACGGTCCTGGGAAAGTAGTACAACCGGAGCCTAATTGCCTCCACATCTGTATGAAATTGCTATCCTTGCTTCACGAACCAAGGCGATAAAGGTATGAGTACAGATGGAACAGGAGGCCGTACACTGTGGGAGATATCAGCTTCAAGGTGGGAAAAGAGATGACAGGAGAATGTTAGTGGGGCAATACAATCCAGTTTATTGATCAAGCTGCAGAGCTGGAATGTGTCAGGGTAGTGTGAACAAATGAGTAATGGTTATTGTATTCTATAAATTTGTACCAGACTCTGTTTCTTTTTTAAAATTTATTTTAGAGATACAGCACTGAAACAGGCCCTTCGGCCCACCAAGTCTGTGCCGACCAACAACCACCTATTTACACTAACCCTACAGTAATCCGATATTCCCTATCACCTCCCTAGGGGCAATTTATAACGGCCAATTTACCTATCACCTGCAAGTCTTTGGATGTGGGAGGAAACCAGAGCACCCGACGAAAACCCACGCAGACACAGGGAGAACTTGCAAACTCCACACAGGCAGTACCCAAAATCGAACCCAGGTCCCTGGAGCTAGGAGGCTGCGGTGCTAACCACTGCGCCACTGTGCCGCCTTTCACTGAGAAGCCTCTGGATATTTCACCAGACACTTCTCCCTTGCACCGGTGCTTGATTAAAAACCTTTATTTACTTTAATCCTGTGGACTCAAGAGAGTGGTTCTTTTGTCCACAACAATTTGGCGTAGTCGGCAGGATCCTCAAGGCTCAGTCGCGTTACCCAGTTGAATGTTGGCCTGAGAGCGGGTGCGTACATTTACTTTACCACCCATTAGATAGGGAAGTCGGCATTCCGGATGGGAAGCTGGCGGGCCGATTTGAGCATCCGAACCAAAGGACGGGCCCACAGGTGGAGTAACTAATGGCAGCACAGCGCCAAGATCGCAGTTCCTTGGGTAAACAATGATGTAATATCGTTTTCGGGGTTAACCAGGCGAAGTAAGAATGCTCGGAGAGGAAACGAGAGGTCCGTTTCTCACATACGAGCGATCATAGGGTAGTGAGAGGTACATACCCACACAAATAGTAAGTAAGAATGATCAGAGTGAAACGAGAGGTCCATTTCCCATGTAGGAACGATGGTAGGGTATTGAGAGGTCCTTACCCACACAGGTGGCTTCTGTGACTTATGTCCTTGCCTGTGTAGCTTGTGTGCTTGTAGGACTAACAGTCGTTAACCCTTTGTTGTCTGGCTTTAATGTTGAAAGTATGTGTCTGTTACTTGTTCTCTTGTTCTATTCTTGCACATGTATATTTCTGTGGGAACCTTGAGTCATGTTTTGGGTGTGAACTAGTTGAACCTGTGTGTTCTTTGGGCTTGGGACAGGGAATTTAACACACATTTTTGGTACCTTAAATTCATAACCCATTACAGGAATCAAATTTTCGAAGTTGTTTGGAATTCAATAAGTGGGAAAGTGATTGTTGAGTGTTTTTAGTTTTTTAGTTTCAGAGATACAGCACTGAAACAGGCCCTTCGGCCCACCGAGTCTGTGCCGACCATCAACCACCCATTTATACTAATCCTACACTAATCCCATATTCCTACCAAACATCCCCACCTGTCTCTATATTTCCCTACCACCTATCTATACTAGGGACAATTTATAATGGCCAATTTACCTATCAACCCGCAAGTCTTTGGCATGTGGAAACCGGAGCACCCGGAGGAAACCCACGCAGACACAGGGAGAACTTGCAAACTCCACACAGGCAGTACCCAGTATTGACCCGGGTCGCTGGAGCTGTGAGGCTGCAGTGCTAACTACTGCGCCACTGTGCCGCCCCAATTTAAGATTGTGCACCCAGAAATGGGATATAAAAATTTAATTATATTTTAAATGAGTTTTTATTTTAATTTTAAAAGTCAGTTTTGAAACTATGGCAAGGCAGTGCACAATTTTGTAAGAGATAGGCTTCAGTCTTGAAGGCTTGGAAATGCCTGGCAGAAATCCAGGTTGAAGTTTTTAAACGCTTTGCTTTAATTGGACCAAAGTTTGAAGCCTACTATTGCTTTTTTGCAGTTTAAAGATATACCTTACTGACTGTTAAAGGATAAATAAAGGAGATATTGGAAAGATTTTAAATTTAGTTTAAGAGTCTTTGTTGTAAGAATGTTAAATAACTTTTTCTCTAGTTCTTGGTCTATTAATTATTTGAAAAGGTGCCAAAAGGAAGAACATGAAACTGACGTAATTTACCTTTTCTTTCAACGAGCACATGCTATTCTGTTCTAAAAGTAGTTAATAAGCATTGGTTTGAATTAAATTTAAATTAATAAGGTTAACTGACCTATTATGTTGGGAAGACTGGAATTTCATTAGTGACCTTCCAGATATAAGTGTCGCTTATATATAACATTGGTAGTTTTGATGTTCAAATGTTTAGTGCTGTGAATTAGAATTTGGAATCATCTTTGTTGTATTCAAAAAATCCTTGCATTAGGAACCTCTTTCAAAATGTTAAAAGTTTGGAAACAATTGGAGTTTAATCTAAAATGCTGTCTTCGCTGATAGAGATGTTTTGACATTTAAGGGGAAAATCAAATTTAGACAAAATTAAAAACAAACATTCTCGGTGGTTTCTTTGAATATAAAGAAATGTTTCACTTTGGAAGAACTCAATGGAACATTAACAAAACCTGTCACCCCAGCAACCCTATTATTTGAATTTGGGATAACTTTGAGATGCAAGACATTTGGTGTAATTTAGCAAGTTACTTTTAAGAAACTAAAACGTCATCTAAGATAAAAAAAACAAATAAATGTAGGATTAAATAGAAAAGGGAATTGTAGCTCTGCGTCATGGGCACATAAGGCCAAGAGAGTATTTGCACGGTGCGTAGCAGTCATGAGGAAAGATAAATGATCTAAGAAGGTCGGCAGTAAATAATTTGGAGATTTTTTAAATCATTTTAGGGAACTGTCCTGAAAAGACATAGACAGCAGTCAGAGAAGGGTTAAGAGGAATTAAGTTGGAAGCACCACAGTAAATTAAAATTCTGTTGAAAAAGATAAAAAGAGGAAGAAAACTTGTGTGCGCTTAAGTTTCTGTTTGTATATTATATTAGCGTACTGTGATTTCCTTGTCTGTCTGTGTTATCTCTATCTGTGTTACTGAACTAATGGCTCATTAACCTTCAGTGGTCTGGTCCTGTATGATGTTCTAAAGTTTTGATAGCTGTATATAATGGAAGGGAAGCTGTTAAAGTACATGCTTTGTTTTGGCAAGGGGAGAGAGAAGGATTCCTTTACGGGGAAACGATAGGTAATGATACTCGGCACTGCCAATTCAATTGATCCTGTGGGTGAAAAACTCAAAGACCACCCTTTCCTTCCCCCCATGCTTGTGAGAGGCTGCTGTTTGAAGTTTGGCAGATTTAAATGAAGGACCAAGACCACTGATGCACTTTATTTCCTTTGTTTTCTTTCTTTCATCTTAAGTTGTTAAGTTGAATGAGTGTTGCAGAAATTGTGTGGATAATGTATGTGTGTAAGTTCTTATTTGCTTTCTTTCCTAAAGGGCAGTTGTGCAAAAGGGGTGTCAATACATTTTAAAAAAGGAATTTCACAATGAGGAATATGAGTTGGATCAAAAGGAAGGTGTAAACAAGCTAAATGTTTAAGTTGTAAGATTCAAATTGAGATTTCTGGCCAAGAATCACAACCCAACAGTATTTTGATAAATGTGGGAATTTTAATCCAGATATAAATTCACGCATGTGAGAACAGGTAATTTTTAATGTTGGATACTGTGAATCGGGAAATTTCTTATCTGTCTGAAAAGTATGCGCTTAGACTATTCCATAGCTCATGGTTTGTTCTGTCTTCATAGGTAAAAGGGTGGTGGCATCATCACTAGTCCATCTGAGAACATTCGCCCCACCCCTTTTCAGAATAGCAGAAAGTTAACCCTCTCCGCCAGCAATTTAAGCTAACCATACAACTTTCAACATTTCTTGCAAGAAGATTGCTGACAGCTTCAGGAATTTGATCAGATAGCTACAATAAATTGAAGATGATGAATTAAATTAAATTAATTTGTGTTGGTATTCTAACCTGAAATTTAAAGAGATTCTAGGAAAACAATAAAACCACACATACGGTCTTGGTGGTTTCTGCTTGGACAACAGTAAATATTTGACTAAATATGAAAACAACATCATTGTGTATCAGCTTAGAGAATTGGTATGGATATATCCTGAACAGACAGATTGAAAAGGAAAAATCTTAAAGTGTTGGGATTGGTATTTTATTTTCCAGGAATGCCACACGGGATGACACCACTCCCTATAGTCTCAAGTCAAACTACATGACTCACATCCTGTTTCTGCCAACAGGAGGGCCAGCAACAGATCTCTTAATTATTTTTGTTTCAGGTAAACCACTAGAGCACTAGGGCAATGGCAGTGTGGTCGGTAGCAGTAACAGTGATCATCCTCCTGGTCGCCGCGGCAACATGGGAGGCGCCCACTGTAAATATCCACAGACGGACTTGCCTGCATCCAGGACAGTACATGCAACTACCTAAAGGAGGGAGCACCTCGAGGGTGACCAACACTGGGATGGACTAATCTGCCTCCATTTGTTTGAGAACTCAAAGGGAAGGGCCTGTGACATGTTGGCTCCAGACTTCGTGGACAACGTTGTTTCAAATATTGAAGATATAAGATTTATTAGCCCCCCCCCCCCGCAACCCCGACACTTAGACCCGTCAGTAATAAGGTTAGATCTTATCACTAAACATGAGGAGAGACAGGAGCCGGTAGTCACCCGGCCTATAATGGGATGAGTGGGGAGCACAATCAAATTCCTGATGATTATACCTCAAGAACATGCCAATGGAACTTATTCCAGTGGATACAAATTCATATCCCTGGGAGTGGTGAGGGACGAGCTAGTGTGTCAGGTGGGATCCCACGGGTATATAGCTCCAGATTTAAATGGTATTCTTTTGATGACAAAACGGGAATGTTGTACTGAGTTGCAGCATTACATCATCTGTTCTTGTAATACTCTGAGACTGATCAATAATGACTCTGCCATAGTGGTATCAGTCAGCCCTCTTGAGAAAGCCTTCAAGGCAGTGCAAACCTCCCCTATGCAGTGGTGCCTTTTAACAGACCGGACAAGGTCGGAGTGTGAAAATAACCACACTTTCTGCTTACAGATCACCGACTCCTGTACGGCGGGGGGTTTCCACCTTGTGGGCAGGGCCCTCACAGGGTACGTATTCAGCCCCTGGTGGGATGGTTCACTAAACATTGACAATGTCCCAGAAAGAATAGCCCGGGAAGTGGTGCAAAGCACCCCAGCCACCACCCGGAGGCTTGTGGAGCAAAGATGCAGGTGAACCTAGCCAAAGGAGTGGCTAGCGTATTGGAGGACTCAGCCAACAATCAAGCCAAGATTGCAAGAATGCAGTATAACTGGTGGGAAGTGGGAAGGATTGTTGCAGCCGTTGCGTCCATTGTGGTCCTGGTAGTCCGTCTCTGTATTTGTTGCTACCAAAGGCTGAGGATATCCCAAGCAGTGCAGATGGTAATGCTGGCCAACAAAGGATACACCCCGGTATCCCCCGTGGTCGGAGTCCCTCTCCCAGGGAATATGAAACTTGCGAATATTTATAAAGATTACACTATATATCGGGATCGAAGTTACAGGCCCAGCCCAGGTCAATAGGACTTTGGTAAAGCCATAAGAGAATGGTAGATTAGAAGATCTGAAGCCACTGAACTCCAGTAGGATCCCTGGAGCAATTGGTGAGTGGAGCCTGTTGGGAATATCTCCCCTGGGTCAGGTGGTATGCCTGACCAGAGGTCCAAAAGGAGGGACTGAAGTGGGACCAGTAGGGCAATATTAGTAGATTATTTAGCATTAGGATACGTTAATAGTCTTAGAGGGAATATGAAAAACCACTGTAGTTGTGGGGAACCAGGGAATGATGGGATACATGGCCACGGTCCTGGGAAAGTAGTACAACCAGAGCCTAATTGCCTCCACATCTATGTAAACATGCTGTCCTTGCTTCACTAATCAAGAAGATAAGGGTGCGAGTACAGCTGGAACAGGAGGCCGTAAACTGTGGGAGATGCCAGCTTCAAGGCTCGGAAAAGAGATGACAGGAGAATGTTAGTGGGGCAATACAATCCAGTTTATTGATCAAGCTGCAGAGCTGGAATATGTTGGGGTAGTGTGAACAAATGAGTAATGGTTATTGTATTCTAAAAATTTGTACTACAGGCTCTGTTTCACTGAGAAGCCTCTGGATATTTCACCAGACACTTCTCCCTTGCACCGGTGCTTGATTAAAAACCTTTATTTACTTTAATCCTGTGGACTCAAGAGAGTGGTTCTTTTCTCCACAACAATATTAATGAATCAGATGGTTTTTCACAACAATCTGGTAGTTTTGTGGGTGCCATTACTGATACTATTCTTCTCTTGGCCTGCATTCTTTCCTCATTTGTCTTACCACTCCTTGAACTTCTTCCACACTATACCATCTCCCCACGATGCTCTCAATCTCATGGTTAATAAATAAAGTGATTCCCTTCCTCGATGAGAAGTTGATCTGACATCTATGCGAGTGGATTTTACAAATTAGTGTTTCTGTTGTGGAGTTGCTCATAACAGGAATGTAAATTCAAAACTTCATCCTATGGTGTGCTCAGGACTGAGATGAGGAGAAATTTCTTCACCCAGGGAATGGTGAGACTGTGGAATTCGCTATCACAGTTGAGGCCAAAACATTGTATGTTTTCAAGAAGGAGTTAAATATAGCTCTTGGGTCTAAAGGGATCAAAGGGTATGGGGCGAAAGTGGGAACAGGTTACTGAGTTGGATGATCAGCCATGATCATAATGAATGGCGGAGCAGGCTCGAAGGGCTGAATGGCCTACTCCTGCTCCTATTTTCTATGTTTCTATGTGCTGATGAATTGGGTAAAGTACTTCCTCAGAGGAAAAAGGGTAAGGTTAAATTATTACTATTTGTTTGTATATAGTAAGTAGCGTTTTTTAGGGAATCAAGATCCCTAGTGTAAATCGCAAATTTTTGAGTAATTTAAGGGAGTAAATTAAGGGTAAGTCATGACGGGGCAGCTCAGCAGCGTGGATTGCTCCTCCTGTGCAATGTGGGAAGTCAGGGACAATTCCAGTGTCCAGGGTGAACATGTGTGCAGGAAGTGTCTCCAGCTGTAGCTCTTCGGAACTGGAGCAGCGGCTGGGGAAACTGTGGAGAATCCGCGAGGATGAAATCTTTGTGGATAGCACATACAGGGAGGTGCTCAGGCAGAAAGGGAATGGGTGTTCGCCAGGCAGATTAGAAGAATGAGGCAGGTAGTGCAGGAGTCTCCTTTGTCCATATCCCTCTCTAATAGGTTTTCCACTGTGGTTACTGTTGGAGGAGAGAGCCTCTCAGGGGAATGCAGCAAGAGCTAAGTCTGTGGCACCACAGGTGGCTCAGCTGCACAGGAGGGGAGAAAAAAGAGTGGGAGAGTTATCGTGATAGGGGTTTCTATCGTAAGGGGTACAGATAGGCATTTCTGCGGCTGTAAACGTGACTCTAGGATGTTATGTTGCCTCCCTGGTGCTCGGGTCGAGGATGTCACAGAGCGGCTGTGGGACATTCTGAACGGAGAGGGTGAACAGCCAGAGGTCGTGGTTCACATTGGTACCAACGCCATAGGTAGAAAGAGGGATGAAGTCCTACAACAAGAATTTAGGGAGCAAGGTAGCAGATTAAAAAGCAGGACCTCAAAGGTTGTAATCTCTGGATTAATCCCAGTGCCATGTACTAGTGAGAATCGGAATAGAAGGATAGAGCAGATGAATGCATGGCTGAGGAGATGGTGCAGGAGGGAGGACATTAGTTTCCTGGATCACAGGTCAGTTTCTAGTGAAGGTGGGACCTGTACAAGTTGGATGGGTTGCACCTGAACCGGAATGGGACCAACATCTTTGCTGGGAGGTTTGCTAGTGCTGTTGGGGGGTGGGGGGAGTTAAACTAATTTGGCAGGGGGATGGAATACAGAGTAGAGGTACAGTAGGGGATGATGCACAGCCAAATATAGAACATAAATGAAGTCAGAGAAGGCAGAGAAAATATAGACCTGTTAGGGCACAAGCAAATGATGCAAGGCTGGATTGCATCTATTTTAAAGCAAGGAGTCTTACAAGTAAGGCAGATGAATTGAGGGTGTTGATTAACACATGGGAATATGATATTATTGCTATCACAGAGACATGGTTGAGGGAAGGGCAGGCCTAGCAGCTCAATATTCAAGGATATAGAATCTACAGGCATGGGGGGTGGGGGGGGGGGGGGGGTGCATCTCCCCTTGACATTCAATGGCATTACCATCGCTGAATCCCCCACTATCAACATCCTAGGGAGCTACCATTGACCAGAAACTGAACTGGAGTAGCCATATAAATACCATGGCTACAAGAGCAGGTCAGAGGCTAGGAATCCTGCGGCGAGTAACTCACTTCCTGGCTACCCAAAGCCTGTCTACCATATACAAGGCACAAGTCAGGAGTGTGATGAAATCCTCTCCACTTGCCTGGATGTGTGCAGTTCCAACAACATTCAAGAAGCTCGACACCATCCAGAACAAAGAAGCCCGCTTGATTGGCACACCATCCACAAACCTTCACTCCCTACACCATCCACAAACCTTCACACCCTACACCACCGACGCACAGTGGCAGCAGTGTGTACCATATACAAGATGCACCACAGCAACGCACCAAGGCTCCTCAGACAGAACCTTCCAAACCTGCAACCTCTATCAACTAGAAGGACAAGGGCAGCAAATGCATGGGAACACCACCACCTGCAAGTTCCCCTCCAAGTAACACGCCATCCTGACTTGGAACTATATCGCCATTCCTTCACTGTCGCTGGGTCAAAATCCTGGAACTCCCTTCCTAACAGCACTGTGGGTGTACCTACCCCACATGGACTGCAGCGATTCAAGAAGGCAGTTCACCACCACCTTCTCAACGGCAATTAGGGATGGGCAATAAATGCTGGCTTGGCCAGCGAAGACCTCATCCCATGAATGAATTAAAAAAAAGGAGGTGGCATTGCACTGTTGATCAAGGTGTCAATTACTGCAGTAAGGAGGGATGGTATCTTAGAAGGTTCCTCAAATGGGACCATATGGGTAGAACTTAAAAACAAAAAGGGGGCATTCACTTGGCTGGGAGTGTACTACAGGCCTCCAAATAGTCAGGGAGAGATAGAAGAGCAGATATTTAGGCAAATCTCAGAGAGGTGTAAAAATAATAGGATAATAATAGTAGGGTATTTCAGCTTCCCCAATATTAACTCGGATAGTCTTAGTGCAAAAGGCTTAAAGGGGGCGGAATTCTTAAAGTGCATACAGGAGAGCTGTTTGAGCCAGTACGTAGAAAGTCCTACAAGAGAAGGGGCAGTACTGGACCTAATCCTTGGGAATGAAGCCGGACAAGTGGTAGAAGTGTCAGTGGGGGAGAATTTTGGGGATAGTGACCATAAGTCTGTAAGATTTAAGGTAATTATGGAAAAGGAAAAAGATGACTGGAAATAAAGGTACTGACGTGGGGGAAGACTGATTTCAATATGATAAGACAGGATCTGGCCAAAGTGGACTGGGAGTAGCTACTTGTAGGAAAATTTACATCAGATCAGTGGGCCTCATTCAAAAGGAAATAGTGAGAGTTCAGGGCCAACATGTTCCCGTAAAGGTGAAGGGGAGGACCAACAAGTCCAGGGAACCCTGGATGTCAAGGGATATAGAGGATTGGATAAGGAAAAAAAAGGAGGCTTATGACAGATTCAGAACGCTGAAAACAGTGGAGGCCTGAGAGGAGTATAGAAAGTGTAGGGAGGGGGTACTTAAAAAAGTAATTAAGAGAGCGAAGAGGGCATGAAAAAACATTGGTGGGCAAGTTAAAGGAAAATCGCAAGGCGTTTTATAAGTATATTAAGGGCAAGAGGATAATCAGGGAAAGAGTAGGGCTCATTAAGGACCAAAGTGGCAATGTGTGTGTGTGGAGCCAGAGGACGTAGGTGAGGTTTTAAATGATTACTTTTCATCTGTGTTCACTATGGAGAAGGACGATGCAGGTGTAGAGATCAGGGAGGGGGATTGCGATATACTTGAACAAATTAGAACTGAAAGGGAGGAGGTATTAGCAGTTTTAGCAGGTTTAAAAGTGGATAAATCCCCAAGCCAAGATAAGATATATCCCAGGCTATTATGTGAGGCAAGGGAGGAGATAGCAGGGGCCCTGACACAAATTTTCAAATCCTCTCTGGCCACAGGAGAGGTACCAGAGTACTGGAGGACAGTGAATGTGGTATCATTATTCAAGAAAGGTAGCAGGGATAAACCAGGTAATTACAGGCCAGTGAGTCTAACATCAGAGGGAGGGAAACTATTGGAAAAACTTCTGAAGGGCAGGATTAATCTCCACTTGGAGAGGTAGGGATTAATCAAGGATAGTCAGCATGGTTTTGTCAGGGGGAGATCATGTCGAACAAACTTGATTGAATTTTTCGAGGAGGTGACTAGATGTGTAGATGAGGGTAAAACAGTTGATGTAGTCTAGATGGACTTCAGTAAGGCTTTTGATATGGTCCCACAGTGGAGATTGGTTAAGAAGGTAAGAGCCCATGGGATTTAGGGCAATTTGGCAAATTGGATCCAAAACTGGCTTAGTGGCAGGAGGCAGAGTGTAATGGTCGAGGCTTGTTTTTGCGATTGGGAGCCTGTGACCAGTGATGTATCACAGGGATCGTGCTAGGACCCTTGCTGTTTATAGTGTGCATTAATGATTTAGACATGAATATAGGAGGTATGATCAGTAAGTTCACAGATGACACGAAAATTGGTGGTGTTGTAAATAGTGAGGAGGAAAGCCTTAGTTTACAAGACGATATAGTTGGGCTGGTAAGATGGGCGGAGCAGTGGCAAATGGAATTTAATCCTGAGAAGTGTGAGGTGATGCATTTTAGGAGGACTAACAAGGCAAGGGAATATACAATGGATGGTAGGACTCTAGGAAGTACAGAGGGTCAGAGAAAGCTTGGTGTACTTGTCCATAGATCACAGAAGGCAGCAGCACAGGTAGTTAAGGTGGTTAGGAAGTCATATGGGATACTTGCCTTTATTAGCTGAGGCATAGAATATAACAGCAGGGAGGTTATGATGGAGCTGTATAAAACGCTCGTGAGGCCACAGCTGGAGTACTGTGTACAGTTCTGGTCGCCACACTTTAGGAAGAATGTGATTACACTGGAGAGGGTGCAGAGGAGATTCACCAGGATGTTGCCTGGGCTGGAGCATTTCAGCTATGAAGAGAGACTGGAAAGGCGAGGGTTGTTTTCCTTCGAGCAGAGAAGGCTGAAGGGGGACATGATTGAGGTATACGAAATTATGCGGGGCATAGATAGGTTAGATAGGAAGAAACTTTTTCCCTTAGCAGAGGTGTCAATAACCAGGGGGCATAGATTTAAGGTAAGGGGCAGGAGGTTTAGAGGGGATTTGAGGAAAAACTTTTTCACCCAGAGGGTGGTTGGAATATGGGACACACTGGCTGAAAGGGTAGTAGAGGCAGGAACCCCCACAACATTTAAGAAGTATTTAGATGAGCACTTGAAATGCCGTAGCATACAAGGCTATGGGCCAAGTGCTGGAAAATGGGATTAGAATAGATAGGTGCTTGATTGTTGGCACGGACATGATGGGCTGAAGGGCCTGTTTCTGTGCTGTATAACTCTATGACTCTAAATCGTTTTATTACAACACGTACATGAATGATCTTTTGGTGTATAGTCTTGTCTGATTATTTGTTTTTGCCTTAATCAGTGACCTTGGCAAAGACATTAAATGTGTTCTTGATTTGCTGCTGATACTGCCCTCTACAGAGTTTTTAACTTCTCAACTGCAACATAGGGCTTGATTTTCAATCTAGAATAGGGAACCCGACACAGGGATGGGAGTTTCAGCCACTGGCCAAAGCGCCGACGGGAGCCTCGTGCTGTCGCCTCTTGGGCACTAATTGCCCACATAAGGGCCTCAATTTCCAGTGGGCGGGAAGGCCTTTCAAGGGACGCAGAAGAGGCTAGACTTGGAGGAATGCAGATATCGCCGAGGATTGTAGAGCTGGAGGAGGTTCCAGAGGAAGTGAGGGGTGAGGCCATAGAGGGATTTGAAAGCAGAGATAAGAATTTTAAAACTGAGGCATTGCTTAACCAGGAACCAATGTAGATCAACGAGCACAGGGCTGATGGGCGGACGGAACTTGGTCCAAGGTCGGGAATGAACAATAGAATTTTGAATGGCCTTAAGTTTATGGAGGGTGGAAGATGGGAGGCCAGCCAGGAGTGCATTTGAATAGTCAAGTCTAGAGATAATAAAGGCATGGATGATGTTTTCAGCAACAGGTGGGCTGAGGCAGGGGTGGACTTGGGTGATTTAATGGAGGTGGAAATAGGCGGCTTTCCTGATGGCCTGGATGTGAGGTCGCAAACTCATCTTGGAATTAGAGAGATGTGGTTGCGCAATCAGTCCTCTCAGACAGTTGAAACAAGACTAAGGAAAAAAAAAGTCACTTATGCTCAAAAAAGAATAAAGAAAGACTTGCATTAGTATAGCACCTTTCACAACCTCAAGATATAGCAAAGTGCATTACAGCTAATGAGATAATTTATAAGTGCAGTTACTATTGCACGGAGGAAATATGGCAAGATTTAATGCCTCCCCCATCCTGGACATGAGTGGCGTAGTGGTAATGTCAGTGGACTAGTAATCCAGAGGCCTAGACCAATGCCCTGGGGACATGGGTTGAAATCTCACCATGGCAGCTGATGGAATTTAAATTCAATTAATTAATAAAACCTAGAATTAAAAGCTAGTCTCAGTAATGGTGCCATGAAACGATCATCAATTGTCATAAAAACACATATGGTTCACTAATGTCCTTATGGAAGGAAATCTGCTGTCCTAATGTGGTCTGGACTACATGTGACTCCAGACTTACAGCAATGTGACTCTTAATTGCCCTCTGTAATGGCCCAGCAAGCACTCAGTTGGCAAGGGCAATTAGGAATGGGCAACAAATTCAACAAATGGGCTAGATTCTGGAAAGGTTCCATCAGACTGGAAAGTAGCAAATATAACCCCTCTAGCCAAGAAGGGGGGAGGCAGAAAATAGGTAACTCTAGGCCAGTTAGCTTGACATCTGTCGTGGGGAAGGTATTAGAATCGATCAGTAAGGAGGCTATAGCTGGACACTTAGAGCAACTCAAGGTAATCGGGAATAGTCAGCATGGTTTTGTGAAAGGGAAATCATGTTTAACCAATTTGTTGGAGTTCTTTGAAGGAGTAACATGCGCTGTGGATAAAGGGGAACCCATTGACGTACTGTATGTACTTGGATTTTCAGAAGGCATATAAGGTGCCACATAAGGCTGCGCAAAATAGGAGCTCATTGGTGTAGGAGGCAACAGATTAGCATGGATTGAAGATTTGCTGGCTGGCAGAAAACAGAGAGTTTGCATAAATGGGTGCTTTTTCTGATTGGCAGGATGTGATGAGTGGAGTCCCACAGGGGTCTGTGCTGAGGCCTCAACTTTTTACAATTTATATCAATGACTTAGATGAGGGGAGCAATGGCATGGTAGCTAAATTTGCAGATGACACAAAGATAGGTCAGAAAGTATGTTGTGAAGAGGATGTAAAGAGGTTGTAGACTGATATAGATAGGTTGAGCGAATGGGCAAAAATCTGGCAGATGCAGTATAATGTGGGAAAATGTGAAGTTGTTCACTTTGGCAGGAAGAATAAAAAAGCAGAGTATTTCTTAAGCGGGGAATCACTGCAGATTTCCGAGGTGCAGAGGGATCTAGGTGTTCTCGTGCATGAGTCACAAAAGGTTAGTAAGCAGATACAGCAAGTAATAAAGAAGGCTAATGGAATGCTATCCTTTTTACGAGAGGAATTGAAAACATAAGTAAGGATATTATGCTTCAGTTATACCGGGCATTGGTGAGACCACATCTCGAATACTGTGTGCAGTTTTGGTCTCCTTATTTAAGGAAGGATGTAAATGCGTTAGATGCAGTTCAGAGGAGGTTTACTAGATTGTTACCCGAAATGAGCAGGTTGTCATATGAGGAAAGGTTGAACAGACTGGGCTTGTTTTCACTGGAGTTTCGAAGAGTGAGGGGAGACATAATTGAAGATTATAAGATCCTGAATGGTCTTGACAAGGTGAATGTGGAAAGGATGTTTCCTCTTGAGGGTAAGTTCAGAACTAGGGGGCACTGTTTTAAAATTAGGGGTCACCCTTTTAGCACAGAGTCGAGGAGAAATTTTTTCTCTCAGAGGATTGTACGACTTTGGAATTCTCTGCCTCAGAAGGAGGTGGAGGCAGGGTCATTGAATATTTTTAAGGTGCAGGTAAATAGTTTGTTATTAGGTAAGGGAATCAAAGATTATCGGGGGTAGATAGGAGTGTGGAATTTGAGACAAAAACAGATCAGCCATGATCTCATTAAATGGTGGAGCAGGCTCGATGGGCTGAAGGGCCTACTTCTACTCCTAATTCATATGGTTGTGTGGTCGTAATGCTGGCCTTGCACATCCCATGAAAGAATAATAAAAAGGAGGTGGGGGTGTCCACAGAATTGGGGTGGGGTGAGGTTGGTGGGGGGCAGGGGGTTGATGGTGTGAATGGCCTGTCCTAATGTGATTAAGTCAGTCGTGGGATAGGCCAATGATGGCCTTCCTGCCCAGAGGCCTATTGAGGCCCTTAAGAGGTCTGTTATCAGCCACTTAAGGGCCTCTTCCCATGGGGAGGTCACCCAGTGAAATGAGGCTTTAAAGGGACAGTGGATCCTGGCGCTGGGCTGTTAATTGCCATAAAATTGTGCCAGGAGGCGCTCCAAATGGCCGAGGCAGGATTCTCACTGGCTTTTCGGCCCGGTGCCAGTAGCCCCCCGACCTTGGTGTGACTAAATTCAGCCCAGCATGGTCACACAAACAGCAATGTGATAATGACCAGATATCTGGTTTTAGTGAATCTAACTGAGGGATAAATACTGGCCAGGAGATCAGGGAGAACACCTCTACTCCTCTTTGATGTTGTGCCATGAAATCATTTACGTCCACCTGTGAGAGAACAGATCAATTTAATGTCTCATCTGAAAGAGGGCACCTCCCAGAGTGCTGCACTCCCTCAGCAGTGTCAACCTAGATTTTGTGCTCAAGCCTTTGGACTGGGACTTGAACCCACAACCTTCTAACGCAGAAAGAAAACTTCCATTTTTATGGACAGTGAAAATTTTGATCAGAATGAAAACTCAGTCTATTTAGAAGAAAGTCAACTTTCCCTCGAGCGCTTAGCTGCTGTTTCCTGCAGTATGATCTGTGATTCAGTCATGTGCAAATGGTGCTTGTTATAGCTTTGTGCTATAAGGTGAAAACATTGACATTTCCTTGCTACTGTGTGGTTTAAAAAAAACTCACGAAATAAAAGCACCAACTTGAGCTGCGAAAACACAGTTTTAAAAGGTACTTATTACCTTGCATGTGTCCTGTAAAATAAATTTCACAGTACCAACTCTGTTATCTAGTCCACTGTATTTTATATTTATGGAAGATATGATCTGCAATGCATCATTGAGATCGGCAAAAAAAACTAATTATGAAATGTGTATTTTATTGCAGGGTGAAAAACAATATATGGAGCTTATTACATCGTTACAAATGACCGATTACTAATCACACTAGAACCTTCTGTATTGTAGCACCTTGTTATAATAAACCCTGGAAAAGATTTTGAATTCTCAAATGCTGAACGGGTTATCTCCTGACAAGATCTCCTCTTGTACTTTGTCAGTCAGTCTTCAAAAGATTATTCATAATGAACCTTGAGTGTAAATTTTACCAGGGAAGTGAATGCTATGTGCCAATGTGGTTTGATAAACCATGGGATTGTTTTCTCTCTCTCACCTGATATAAATCGTTGACTTGAAGTCATGTAGATTCCAATGAAGTAAAATTAAGAAGCACATCAATCCTGGATCGATTCATCAATTTTACTTATTCTTACTTGACACACAGGAGGTTATTTTAAAACAATTTTATTGGTAGGAAACTGTTTAGAAATAAGAGCCATGTCTTCTGTTTTAGATTCATGTTACGACTAGGTGAGAAGGGATCTCGGTTTAACCGTAACAGGGTTTAATTTTAAAACACCATGTTTTTAGCTCCCCATTAGTGAATCATTGTTCACCGCCTTCCAATTGTAAGGCAAAGAAATCAGACAGGTTTTCTTAGATTTAAATAAGAAAGTTGTAAGTTTATTAATCTTATTTCTAAAATAATTCTAATTCTAAACTCTAATTCAGTCAACGACTATGAGTACGCAATGCAACCACGCTAGCATGCATATACGCAGATAGAGACAGAAAAAGTAGAAGGAATAAAGGGAAAATGTTTGAGGCAATATCTGGTAGTTACAGTCCTTTGAGTTTGATGTTGAGTCTTTGGTTGCCAGTATGTCTTAGTGTTGGCTGGGGCCCGGTGCACGCTTTAACTTGTTTCGACGTTGGAGTCTTTTCTCTCTTGAGGTTTATGTGACTTCAGTGGGTCCGGAGGCTTGGGAGAAAGTGAGAGAGAGCCAGCTAGGAGAGAAAAGCTCTCTTGTTCCAGGTTCAGTTGCAATCTGCAGTCTGTCTTCAAACAGTCCTGTGTCAAATTTTAAAAAACCTGGACCAGGTGGTTAGTCATGTGACCAGCTGGTTTAACCACTTCTGTATTTGTGGATTCTATCATCTCAGCAGACCATGGAATGTGAGCTTCCTTACACCTTCAATGTCTAGTGATCAAAATCCATTTGGGTTAATTGGACCAGGGAGTAGTTCTTTGTCTCTCCAAACACTGTCTCTTCGTATGCAAATGTCCTCCAGTCAAAGGCCTGGTGATCTCTTTAACAAGCCATTTCTTCACTCCAGCAACAGTTTAAAATCAATGTTCATATGATGAAATTAACATGCCTCATTCTTGGCAGGCGGGGGTCTGCATGACATCTCTAAACCCAACGGAATGAAATGTGATTTTCTAAAAGCGCATTTTATTAAAAGGGACCAGAGAGAAGAGTAGGTACAGGAAAACACATATGCATCTCTCTCAATCATTCAGAAACCCCAACAATTGTTACAGTCTGTATTTTCTTGGTAGCAGTGCTGCTTTAAACTGCCCTTTTTGGCATCCCAATGAACATGTGTTTTTTTTTTGGGGGGGGGGAGTTTTCAGTTTGCATGACTATCTAGAGTCTCGTTATTCTTGCTGAGGTCTACAGGGGGAGAGTTAAATTTAATTAGCCCTAGGTTGGAGTTCTGCTCAGGGGCAGTGGCAGTGGGTGGTTCCACTCTGAACTCTCTTTTAGTGCTTTGTTGAGTCATGCAAGGGCTTTTCATCCTAGGGGATGGTTGGTTCCCTTTGTTCTTGACTGTGCGGGGGGGGGGGGATTCTTTGCTAATCATCCCTTTGTCCTCTGGGACTCTCCTGCTTACATGTATTTGTCCAGATTCTGCTTCACCCCCACATGGTTTCTCGGCCCTCTTAAGGACTTTCTTTGTCTCTGCTAGTTCCTGCAAATGCTGTTAGCAACTCTGGTGGGGTGCTTCGACTATCTGCACTTACATAGGAGAATATGGGGTTTAACGTTTCAAATATTTCGGGGTTGGCTGACCAGACAATAGGGGTTTTCATCCAAGATTCTTCCCGGACTTCCTCTTGGTCCCTTTCTCCCCATTTCTTTCTAACCTGTTGCCAGCCTGTCCCCTTTTGGTCTTGACAGGGATCCCATACTGTTCACCAGCCCTATGCAGGAGGGTCCTCCAAACACCGGTACAGGACTTAGGGGTGCAGATTTCACTGTAGTTTGGGGTTTCCACTCAACCAGGCACATGTGGCAACTTCTACAGTACTCCACCACATCCTTGTGGAGTTTTGGTCAGTCAAACTGCTGTCTTATGAGGCTTTTGGTTTTTCATATACTGACATGTACAGCCACTGTAGTCTCATGGGCTATTCTTAATATTTTTCTCCAGCACCTCTGCGGCACCAGTAACTGGTGAACCACTGTCCACTCCTTGTTCTCAGGTCTGTGAGGAGAACTCTATTTCCTCATCAGTACCTCATTCTTTAAATAGTAGCTGTAAGGGACTCCCTCTGCTTCAATTTCAGACTGGGCAACCTGTGCTAACTCTCGCAATACTGGGTCAGCTCAGAGTCTCAGCTAGGGAAGATTCATTTAACCCATTCCCTGGGTCTTCTAACTTTCCAAAGAAAGTCTCAGATAGACAGACCTCATGGTTATCTGCCTGCAGTGCCAATTCAGTCTCCACTGGGGAGCTGGTTTGATCATGGCCTGATCCACTACACATTCAGGGGAACTGCAGGGGACCATCTCCTGCCACTGCCCTGTCTCTCTGACCTCCTGTGGTCTCTCTTTCTCTACTGGGGAAGCTACCACCTTCGCCCCCGCCAGATCATTACCTAGGAGCAGGCCAACCCCATCCACAGGCAAACTAGGGACAATCCCTATGGTCACCGGTCCCGAAACTAGGTTGCACTCCAAGTAAAGGTACAGGCATACACTGCCCTCCAATACCACCATTCCAATGTTTACGACACTTTCTGGGGAAAAGGTCAGGCCTTTTCCCAGTAAGAGGGATCTAGTGGCCCCTGTGTCCCTGAGAATTACTATGGGCTTGCTTGCCGCACTTGAGGAGTATGGGGTTACTCTCCCTTCAGACACAAAACTGTGATAACCTTCAGGAATCCTATTAAATTTTCCTGCACTTGCATCCCTAAGCTTCCTGGGTCTTACTCTTACTGTAGTTAAAGCCACAGCTTGTTCTGCTGTGCTTTCCATCAGGGTCCCTTCTCCGTCACTGAGCAGGTGTGCCCTGATTAACCCTAATGGTTTTCCCTTTAATTTCCAGCTGTCAGCTCTTAACTGCCCAGCTTTATAACAATGGACGCACACAGGTCTCCAGGTCTCACTCTTACTTACATCACCTTCCTTTTTGACTGGAGGAGGGCCCCCTGTGTCTCCTGCTTTCCTTCCCTCCCAGGACTGCTTGGGCTTCCATCACCTTTCGACCCTTTGTCCTGTTCGGATTTGTGGGGAGGATTAGGAAAGGTTTTTCCCTGTGAAACTACTTATAAATGAGAGCAAACTCATCAGCCAGGCCTGCTGCCTGCTGGGCTCTATGAACCTTTTGTTCCTCTACATGTGTCTTTATGGAGGGTGGGAGAGAGTTTTAAATTCCTCCAGCAGAATTACTTCTCTGAGATTTTCATAGCTGAGCTGCACTTTAAGAGCCCTCAGCCACTGGTCAAAAGCCAGCTGCTTATTTCTCTCAAACTCCAGGTAAGTTTGATCAGCTTGCTTCTTGAGGGTTCTAAACTTTTGGCGATAGGCTTCTGGTACTAACTCATATGCCCTGAGGATAGCATTTTTTGTCAGTTCATAATCTGATGAACTCTCATCTGGCCACATGGAATAAACCTCATGGGCTATTCCTACTAATTTGTTCTGTATCAGCAGAGTCCAAGCCTCAGCTGGCCATTTTAACCGCCTTGCCAGTTTTTCAAAAGACACAAAAACACTTCCACATCTCCCTCATTGAATTTTGGGATCAGTTGGGAGAGTTTTAACAATTCAATACCCAGCCCAGAATTATGCTCCTCCATATTGGCCATGCTTTCACTGGGGTTACTCTGTCACTCCCTAGTTAACTCAAGCCACCTTAGTTCTCTCTCTTCGCATTCTTTCTCAAAGGTTCTTTTGTTTTCTCCTCTCTCTCTTTGTCTTCACATTCCTTCTAGAAGGGTCTTTCTTTCTCCTTTCATTCATGTTTCCTCTGTTACAATTGTAGCTTTGCTAGCAATACCCTGTCGGAATCTACTTCTAACTCTGTTTCTGCTTCTTCAGATTTAAGGGAAAAACGTTGGCCACTAGCCTTAGGAGTTCAGACTTCCTAGCCTTGTCATGTACAGTGATCCCACACTGCTCAGCCATTTTCCTTAACTCCTCCATAGACAATACTTTTAACTTATCCCAAGTTACTTCACCCTGGCTTGGGGAGCTTCTAGCTACAGTCGCAGACATGTTAGTATTCAATCACACACAACCACAAGAAAATCTGTATTGAAATCTTTTCTCTTCTGTTTGGGATCAATTTGGCTTCCCACTTCCAATTTCTTATTTGGCTGTGGGTCAAATCCAGGACACTAGCACCCAAATTTCTGTTATGACCAGGTGAGAAGGGATCAAGGGGTTTCCTCTCAGCCTTTGCCTGGTTTAACCATAACAGGGTTTAATTGTAAAACACCGTGTTTTTAGCTCCCCATTAGTGAATCCTTGTTCACTGCCTTCCAATTGTAAGGCAAAGAAATCAGACAGGTTTTCTTAGATTTAAATAAGAAAGGTGTAAGTTTATTAATCTTGAACTCTAATTCGGTTAATGACTATGACTACGCAACGCGATAAATGCACACGCAGATAGAGACAGAAGAAGTAGAAGGAATAAAGGGGAAAAGTTTGAGGCACTATCTGGTAGTTAAAGTCCTTTGTGTTTGATGTTGAGTCTTTGGTTGCCGGTAAGTCTTGCTGTTCGTTAGGGCCTAGTGCATGCTTTAACTTGTTTCGATGTCGGAGTCTTTTCTCTCTTGTGGTTTATGTGAATTCAGTCGGTCTGGAGGCTTGGGAGAAAGCGAGAAAGAGTCAGCCAAAAGGGAGCACTCTCTTGTTCCAGGTTCGGTTGCACTCTGCAGTCTGAATTCAAACTGTCCTGCGTCAAATTCAAAAAAGCCTGGACCAGATGGTTAGTCATGTGACCAGCTGGTTTAACCACTTCTGTGTTTGTGGATTCTATCATCTCAGCAGACCCTGGAATGTGAGCTTCCTTACACCTTCAATGTCTAGTGATCAAAATCCATTTGGGTTAATTGGACCAGGGAGTAGTTCTTTGTCTCCACAAGCATCGTCTCTTAGTATGCAAATGTCCTCCAGTTAAAGGTCTGGTGACCTCTTTAACAAATCATTTCTTCACTCCAGCAACAGTTTAAAATCAATGTTCATATGACAAAATTAATACGCCTCATTCTTGGCAGATGGGGATCTGCATGACATTCATCAGTTCGATTTTTTTAAAATGTAATAATTACAATGTTATGGGGTAAGAACAGGGGACTGGGACTAATTGGACAGCTGTTTCAAAGAACCAGCATAGGCACAATGGGCCAAATGGCCTCCTTCTTTGCTGTAATATTCTACAATTCTATGATTCAAAGCTTCTCTTCAGTCAGCTATTTATCAGTACATTTCATCTCCATCCAACCTTCTTGGACCACCTACAACTCAGCCAAGTAAGAAAATTGAACCTGATGCAACTTGACTTAATGACTTTTATTCAAGTGGTAACACTTTGCAACTGAGCAGGGAATTGATCACCTCCAGAAAGTTGTTTATTTAATGATCATCTTAAAGGCAAATGAATAAAGCAGGTTCACAATGTTTAGGAGGAAAAAGAAGCTCAGTGGGACATTTGACTTATGCACTAGATACGAGCTACCCATCAGGGCTCCCAAGCATTCACTTCACTTGCAGTGTAAGAGATATTACATAAGCCATTAAGGTTCATGGTCTACTTAATTCTTTAAGTACTGTAATTTTGAGTATCCCATTAAAATAACATAGAGGTCATTGGGGCTTTAGAGAACACAGAATGAGTAATTCAATTATTATTTTTACATTAATCTTCACACCAATTATAAACTCAATAGTCAACTGTAGATGTAGCTGGAGGTGGGGGGAGGGGAGCTATGAATCTATTCATGAAAACAGTGATTAGAATTAATATCTTTTCGTTTCTCAGTTCTGTTCTTTGTTGGTAGTGCTACTATCCCAAGTGGCAGGTGAAGTCTATGTGAGTGTAATCGCAGTAACAATGAATGATGCTATCTTGATTCAATCTTGATGCATAGTCTAAGTGCAAATACAATGGGCCACATCTTATTTTTCCTTTCTGTCTTTTTTTTCTCTCTCTCTCTTAATCCAATATTTCTTTCCCTCTCTTTTATTTCTCTTTCTGCACCTGATTTGATTCTAATTCACCCTATTCTCGTCTTTGTCATTCCTGTTCCTTTCTCAATCCATAAATCTCAATAGTTAAGGAGGTACATTATTGGTCTTGCTGTTCTCTAAAGGTCTCCGATGCCCTGTTGTCCTCGCCACAGCATTATTAGCTCACATTTCCACCAAGGTCCGGCTGAAAAGCATTCGGAGTTGAAGGATACAGTAAAAAGGCTAAAATGCCTGGCAACTTGAGATGCCCTTCTCCAGTATGAACAGGTTCAATTTGAGGGGAGTAAAAAGTGGCAGATTACCATGTCCACCAGTTAAGATGTTAGATTGCAGAACCCTTCGCACAAAGAGAAATCAGCAAAAATTTAATTAAGTAGATTTGGAGCATTATTACTAGCATAGCTTAGACTTTGGTTGAAATGTGGCAACTAGTACTAGGTGATGGCAAGGGGCCTCAACTTACAGGGGAAATACTACTGTCTAAAATGTGACTGTGGGTGACATGAACTCCCATGGTGGGGACTGAACCCTTGACCTTTTGATTCAGAAGTGAAAGTTTAACCACTGAGCAAATTTGAAACACACAAGTTATTTGTTGAAATAATGGAGAAGGTTGATGAGGGTAGGTTGATGCTATGTGTATGGTCTTTCAACAGACACTTGACATGCTACCACAAAATAGACATGTTAGCAAAATTCAAGCCCATGGCATTAAAGAAACAGTGGCAGCATGGATACAAATTTGGCTAAGGGACAGGAAAGCAAAGAGTAGTAGTGAATGGTTGTTTTACAGAATGGCAGGAGGTTTACATTCGTGTTCCCCAGAGCTCGATTAGGACCTTGATTTTTTTGTAATATATTTATGACCTGAACTTGGGTGTGCAGGGCATAATTTCAAAGTTTACAGATGATATGAAACCTGGAAATATAGTTCACAATGAGGAGATAGTAACAGATATCAGGTGAACATAGAATAGTGAAATGGGTAGACACATGGCAGAAGAAAGTTAATGCAGAGAAGTGTGAAGTGATGCATTTTGTTAGGAAGAATGAGGAGAAGGAATATGAAGTAAATGATACAACCTTAAAGTGGGTTCAGGAACACAGGGACATGAGAGTGTATGTACTTTGAAGTTGGCAGGTCAAGTTGAGAAGCCTGTTAAAAAAGCATATGGGATCCTTGGCTTTATAAATAGAGACAGAGGGCTGACTTTTCAGGAATGGAAATGGACGGAGCCTGAAAAGTACGAGACTGGCTGGTGCGCCAGTTTCCCGATTCCGTTCCCGACGTCATCTATTTGGTGGATGCAGGTTCGGGGCTTGGCAAGGCCACCTAGCCTCATGAGGCTGGCAGGCTCATTAAGAGACTAGGGATTAAGGAAGCCGACTGGGATTTTCCAGTTGCCGTCCAGTTTCCCGATGTGATGGGGGCAGTTTAATTGCCTGCAGTCGGACATCCAGCAGCAGGCTGTGATGACAGTGCTCCAGGCAGGCCTACAATCCCACCCTTGCAGCCCTGTAGAGGAACTTATCACTAAGAGGGTAAGTGGGTAAGAGGGTAAATTGCTAAGAGGGTAAATTCTAAGAGGGTAAGAGGGTGGCAAATGTTATTCCCTTGTTCAAGAAAGGGAATAGGGATAACCCTGGGAATTACAGACCAGTCAGTCTTACGTCGGTGGTAGGCAAATTATTGGAGAGGATTCTGAGAGACAGGATTTATGATTATTTGGAAAAGCATAGTTTGATTAGAGACAGTCAGCATGGCTTTGTGAGGGGCAGGTCATGCCTCACAAGCCTTATTGAATTCTTTGAAGATGTGATAAAACACGTTGATGAAGGAAGAGCAGTGGATGTGGTGTATATGGATTTTAGCAAGGCGTTTGATAAGGTTCCCCATGGTAGGCTCATTCAGAAAGTGAGGAGGCATGGGATACAGGGAAAGTTGGCTGTCTGGATACAGAATTGGCTGGCCCATAGAAGACAGAGGGTGGTAGTAGATGGAAAGTATTCAGCCTGGAGCTCGGTGACCAGTGGTGTTCCGCAAGGATCTGTTCTGGGACCTCTGCTCTTTGTGATTTTTATAAATGACTTAGATGAGGAAGTGGAAGGCTGGGTTAGCAAGTTTGTCGATGACACGAAGGTTGCTGGAGTTGTGGATAGTGTGGAAGGCTGTTGTAGGTTGCAACGGGACATTGACAGGATGCAGAGCTGGGCTGAGAAGTGGCAGATGGAGTTCAACCTGGAAAAGTGTGAAGTGATTCATTTTGGAAGGTCGAATTTGAATGCAGAATACAGGCTTAAAGATAGGATTCTTGGTAGTGTGGAGGAACAGAGGGATTCAAGGTCCATCTCCATAGATCGCTCAAAGTTGCCACCTAAGTTGATAGGGTTGTTAAGAAGGCGTATGGTGTGTTGGCTTTCATTAACAGGGGGATTGAGTTTAAGAGCCGCGAGGTTATGCTGCAGCTCTATAAAGCCCTGGTTAGACCACACTTAGAATATTGTGTTCAGTTCTGGTCGCCTCATTATAGGAAGGATGTGGAAGCTTTAGAGAGGGTGCAGAGGAGATTTACCAGGATGCTGCCTGGACTGGAGGGCATGTCTTACGAAGAAAGGTTGAGGGAGCTAGGGCTTTTCTCATTGGAGTGAAGAAGGATGAAAGGTGACTTGATAGAGGGGTACAAGATGATGAGAGACATAGATAGAGTGGATAGCCAGAGACTTTTTCCCAGGGTGGAAAGGGCTATCACCAGGGGGTATAATTTTAAGGTGATTGGAGGAAGGTTTCGGGGAGATGTCAGAGGTAGGTTCTTTACACAGAGAGTGGTGGGTGAGTAGAATGCGCTGCCAGCGGTGGTAGTAGAAGCAGATACATTAGGGACATTTAAGCAACTCTTGGATCGGTACATGGATGATAGTAGTATGAAGGGTATGTAGGTAGTTTGATCTTAGAGTAGGTTAAAGGTTCGGCACAACATGGTGGGCCGAAGGGCCTGTACTGTGCTGTACTGTTCTATGTTCTATGTTCTATTAAAAGTTATTTTACAGGGCCGCCAACATTTTGCCAATAGTGGATGCCCCTTGCCCAACCCCATCATGTGGGGAGGCTTCCAGCTTCATGGAGGCAATCTCCCTATGGCAGACCAGAGGCCATCGGAGCCTGAGGCTCCATGCCCCACAGAGGGGCCTGCAAGCAGCGAAGGCAGTCCCTGCGGCCCCATCAATCCCCATGGAGGGGTTTGCCCGGTGATGGGCAGGGCCTTTCTCCCCTCAGCCAATCCTGAATTTTAGTTTGTACTTACCTCTACAAGGGCACCTCCCAAGGTTTCCAAGCTGCCTCAGCAGCACCCACCTCTCCCAGTGGTGCTGCTCAGGCTTCAGAGCTGCTGGCTCTGTGATTGGGCCAACAGCATCAGGAGCTCGCTGTCATCCTTAATGGATGGCGGGCTTGCAAACAACCTATTTGGAGGCTGCCTGCTGCAAAATTGTTGAGCCGCACTGCTGGCAAATGCTGGCTCAGGACCTGCTTTTCGTCCTGACATTGGGTAGAATTCAGCCCAACATTTCAGGTCTGTGACCCTTCATCAGAGATGTGGAGAGACTGGAGAAGCTGGGGTTTTTCTCCTTGGAGCAGAGAAGCCTAAGAGGAGATTTGATGGAGATGTTTAAAATCATTAAAGCGTTAGATAGAGAAAATAAAGGGAAACTGTTTCCAATGGCCGAAAGGTCAATACCAGAGGGCATTGAGATAACTGGCAAAATAATCAGAGGAGACATAAGGAAAAACATTTTAGTTTCAGGTCAGATGGTTTCACAGGTCGGCGCAACATCGAGGGCCAAAGGGCCTGTACTGCGCTGTAATGTTCTAATCCTAATTCTAATTTTCATGCAACGAATGGTTATTTGGAATGCACTGCCTCATATCATGGTAGAAATGGTCTCAATAATAATTTTCAAGAGTGAATTGGATAAACACTTGAAGGAGAAAAATTGCAGGGATGTGGAGAAAGCAGGGAAGTGGGACTAACTGGAATGTGCTTTGAGAAAGCTAACACAGAGTCAATGGGCTGTATTATTCAATGATGTTATGTTTCAATACCTTGTAATCCTAAACTGTCTTACTGCAAACTGTTTTAAGTTGAATCTGCTGAAAGAGAGTCAGGGAAGAACAAAATGGAAGCATATCCATTTCTGGGTAAAATGGGCTACAGTGTCATTTATTGGCTGAAGGTGGATGATGCTATGATCACATGGATATCTGATGGAGTTGGGGGTATATAAATTAAACTGCCCAATGAGGGAAAACCAGAACAGGAACATGTGACAAAAAAAAATGGATAGCTTCAACACATGGTCGCATCCTCTCCAAAGGATTGGGGAAATATTCACCTTTTGTACTTACTCAAAAGTGAAATACTGTGTATGCTGAAAATCTGAAATAAAAACAGAAAATTCTGGAAATAATCAGCAGGCCAGGCAGCATCTGTGGAGAGAGCAACGTTTCAGGTTGATAACCTTTCATTCTGACAAAGGATCATTGACCAGAAGCGTTAACATTGGGCTGCATTTTACATGTCCGCTGCAAACTATGGTGGTCTGCCAGCATGGACCACATGTCGTGGAGCCGCCATAATATCAAACGTGGCAGCTCATTTAAACCTGCCCCCCCACCCCCACCGATGACACGGAGGGGGCGGGCAGTCCATCCCCGACATGGTGTCAACAGCCTTTGTGCAGGTGCTGACATCATTTTTAATGGGCTTCAAGCCCTAACTTTCCAGGTAAATATTAAAAGGAGAATTTTTTTTTAAATTAAAGAAATTGATCTTGCCCCTCTCCCACCAACCCTAAACTACCATAGATTTAATTCCTTGCCCTCTCCCCAACAAAATACTTACCTGGTGCACCTGACCTTCACCACCCAAAGTTCATAAACTTCAAACTTTACCCCTTCCCACCATTCCCTAGACCAATGAAATTAATCTGACACCATTACCGCACTGAAAAACTTACCTGTTCCCCCCTCCCCACCAGTGTTCCATCTTGGATCCCCGGACAGGTATCCACAGGCACGGTAGTGCCGGCCATCGGCAACAATATCACTGCGGAATGGACGGCGGGAGTGGGCAGGGTCATTTATTCATTCATTTATAATACTTAAAATTTGTAAATTCAGCTTCCGACACTGAGCGGCAGGGGTGCCGTCACGAGGCCTTGTCACTGCCAGCAATATTGGGCCAGGCATTCCCAACGTCGAGGGCTTTGGCGGGCCTCTCCTGGAGGCATTTTCTGCCCCTCCCCACCCCCGCCATGATCTCCGAAGTTGGGGGTCTGTAAAATTTGTCCCATTGTTTCTCGCATCACAGGTGCTGCCTGAACTGAAAAGTATGTTCAGCATTTTCCACCTTTATCTTTTTACTTAATGTTTAACTGTGTGCAATTAGTTATACTTAATCATCAACATTATTGATTTGCACCCCATTGACTATCTTGTTGGACTGATCTATAATCTTCAAAGTCAAGGAGAAAGGATCAAGGGGAAAGGTTTGAAGCAATAGCTGGAGTTCATTTACTGTCTTTTGAATTTGATGTAAAGTCTTTGATTGCAGTTTGATCTTGCCATTTCGTTGGGGCCCAGTACACTCTTTCAAACTTGTTTTGATGGTTTTCTGTCTTCTTGAAATCTAGTTGCAGTTTCTTCTTTTCGCGTGAGAGAGAGAGAGCAAGGGGGGAAGGGAGATGCTCTCTCTTCAAGTTTAGTTGCAGTCTGACCCAAACTGTTCTGTGAACACACTTCAAACCACACCTGGGCCAGCAGGCCAGTCATGTGACAAGCTTTTTTTAAAACAACCTGCCTGGTGGTTTTGTGGATTCTTTCAATCTTAGTAAACATCCCCATACTGGAATGCTGGCTTTCCCACAGTCAACATCTTGTGATCAAAATCCATCTGGTTAATTGAACCAGGGAGCAGTTCCATTGTCTTCTCCAGGCAACAGTCTCCCAGAATGCAAATGAGCAGTATGTTTACAGCGACTGTTGTGATTTTTTTAAACAAGTCATCTTTTCAGTCCAGCAACAGTTTAAAATTAATGTTCCATGTGACAAAATTAACATGCCTCATTCTTGGCAGGTGTGGTTTTCCTCACAAATTGCATTGTACATTGTGTACTCTAGAGGCTGATGTAGAACACACATATTCATAAAGGGAACGTGAAACTAAACATAGGATAAAGAAGACTCCATTATGTTCAACAGCTTGCAGCTTCTGTCTCAATCTCTGTCCACACCTTCTACTAAACTCAGCTAAACGTCAATCCAGTCCCAAGGGACATCACATTCAGAGGCCTTTTTTAAACTAAAACCAGTTATTGGATTATGAAGTGATATTACAAGTGAATATAAATCCCGGAGGTAGGTCTATACTGAAATAGGCAGCAATTTAGCATGCAAAACTGGCAGAATTTGTGCCATCTAAAAGAGGTTAAAACATGAGGTTCTGTAATCTTCAAACACCTGGTACAAACAGTACTTTTCTCATGTGGTTTTCAAAATGTATTTCAAAATAAGGCAACTTACTGGAAAGAAAATTCAATGGTTCATTTCATATCATAGAAAAACATGACAATATGTCAAGTAGGTCTATATTCTCCTCTTTCAAAAAAAACTAGAAGTTACTTGACCCACAAACAAAACCGTGGGAATGTATAGTTTTGAAAGAACCGCAGTCAGTCATGAGCCATCTGCAATAAGGATCCTCCAATGCTTCTCAAGCAACTCATGAGTCACTTGAATAAAGTAAGTGCTGGAATGGGTCTTAAACCAACTGGAGAAAATCTGTTTAACAATGGCTAAACAAAGTGCGAGAAAAGTGAAATAAAAACAAGAAATGCTGGAACCACTCAGCAGGTCTGGCAGCATCTGTGGAAAGAGAAGCAGAGTTAAAAGTGTGCTTTTCAAACAAGCCTGAAGGTACCACATAATATAAAAGCAAAATACTGCCGATGCTGGAAATCTGAAATAAAAACAAGAAATGCTGGAAATACTCAGCAGGTCTGGCAACATCAGTGGAGAGAGAAGCAGAGTTAATGTTTCAGGTCAGTGACTTTTCTTCAGAACTGTTATTATTGAAGGTACCACATAGTTGAGCCCCGGCTGACTCCAACAAAGAGATGCAGACAAAATATCATCTGTAACAGGATCGGTTGCAGAATGCAGATATCATGCCGTCTCCATTTTCTGCAAATAGCCACTTTGGCCGAACATCCATTCATAAGTGATACTCCCTACTTCTGGAAACGCTTATTAGGAGGGAACAAGCACTACTAACACAGAAAAATCTCATGATATAAAATAGTAAATGGACGAGTACAGGGGTTTGCAACCTTTTTTACCTGAAGAACATATTTTTTAAAAATGCCTAAAGTAAAAACTATTGGCAGCCACAAGACAAATATTCAGCATTTCTAAACCAAATACTTGGCAAATTGCTACATGTCTCTGGTAGAATGCATAATTTGCATATATAATGGGCTGCATTTTACATGTGGCGGCTCATTTAAATGGCTGGAACAGACCACAACACCCCCCCCCTCCCCCACCCAATGATGTGGAGGGGGCAGGAAGTCGGAGGTCAGTCCCTGGCAATGGCGTCAGGATGGGGTTCCGGAGACGCCGGAGTGCCGGCCATCGGCAGCTGTATCACTCTGGGACGGATGGGCGGGAGCAGGTAAGTAATTAATTCCTTTGCTTAAATAAATTTAGCTATGCAAATTTGGCTCTCGTCACCGAGCAGCCAGGGGGTGGGGGGCAAGGGGGCACCACAAGGCCTTGACCCCACTGGCAGTGTCGGGCTGGGCCTTCCCGGAGTCGAAGCCCATAGTGGGCCTCTGCCAGAGGCATTTTCCGGCCCCTTCACCACGATACCTGCGTCAGAGGGGCTGTAAAATTCAGCTCAATTAATACATGTCTTGAATTTATGTATCAATAGAAAAAAAAACAAATTAAAATAGACCTAACTCTGAATTATCACGACGTTGACTTTTTTTTAAACTTTAATTTTGTCAGTAAAATTACCTTTAAAACAAACTTTAACTTAAGATGCATACATTTTTTTTGATTATTAATTCTCATGATAAAGAAAGCTTATAATGCCACACTCAATAATATATCATCGCAGCTATATTCGAAACAATAATAGTTGTAAACATAAAATCTGTTCCTTGAATCAAAGGAGTTATCGATAACCATTGTTACAGCCAGGTGAGGAAGGGGTCTAGGGCTCCCCTCTCAGCCGTTTCCTGGTTTGGCCGTAATAGGGTTTAACTTTTAAAACACAGTATTTTTAACTTCCCCTCAGTGAGTCTTTGTTCACTGTTCTCTAATTGAAATTGCAAAGAAATCAACCAGACAGGTTTTCTCAGATTTAAACAAGAAAGGTAGAAGTTTATTAACCTTAAAACGCTAACTCAGTTAAAGCTACTAAAAATATGCGGTGTGTCCACGCTAGCATGTATGCACAATAAACACACATGCAAATAGAGACAGAGGAGGAGAAAGTTTGAAGTAATAGATGGAGTCTAGCTACTGGTTTTGGGTTGGATGTAAAGTTTTTGATTGAAGTTAAGTCTTGCAGTATTCATCGAGGCCCAGTGCACGCTTTCAAACTTGTTTTGCTGGTCTTCTGTCTTGAGGCTTAAGTTACTTCCGTGGATTTCTGGAACTTTGCATGAGAGAGAGGGACAGACAGAGCGAGGGAGTGCTCTCTTTTTGAAGTTCAGTTGCAGTCTCTCTTAAAAATTGTTCTGTGAGCACAATTCAATTAACTCCAGTTTGGCCAGCAGGTTAATCATGTGACTGGCTTTTTGCTTGAGACAGCCTTACCTGCAAGGTTTGTGAATTCCTCACAGCTTACCAGACACTCTCAGTTGCGCAGGGTGGCGGAGTGGGGGGGGGGGGGGTGGGGGCGCGGGGTACGGGGGAGGCGGTGTGGAATGCTAAGTCTTAAATATTCAATGACTCTCAATGTCTCTTGATCATCACTATTGACAAAACCCAACTGGCTAATTGGATCAGGGAGTACTCCCATTGTCTCTCCATGCAACTGCCCTTTAGAATGCAAATGTGCAGCCATGTTTTCAGCCACTGTTCTGTGGTCTTTTTAAAACAAGTTATGTTCAATGTCCAGTAAGCGTTCAAATAATGTTCCATATGATGAAATTAACTATTTAATATATTTCCATCTGGCAGGTATGGTTTCTGCCACACTATGCTATACACTCAAACAGGTATATTTAGAGCACGATGATGTTTTTTGTTAAAATAGTCATTTGAAACTGTAAAGTGCAGCATAATGATTAGCATTTTATCCTCACAATAAAAACATGGCTCTTACTTTTCTTGACTTAATTTTTTTGGGGCTTTTATCATGTTAATACAATCCAACTGGAAAAGGTTTGGAGCTGCAGATGAGGTGTTAAAGAGCCGCACGCAGCTTGGAGTCGCAGGTTGCAAACCCCTGGACTAGTAAAACAAACTGAGGTGTGTACACAGCTACCACTGCACAACTCAATAACAGTGGATGCACTTTCAACAATTCTTCAACTCTGTCATGTTTTGTTGCGAAGAAAGTAAATCATCAGCTGTTCAAAATTAAACAATTGCAGTTGTGTAAGAAAAATGAACAGTTAATGCATTTCGAGTAGAAAGTGACTTCTGTCTATTGTAACTTTGTCCAGCATTCAATTATTACTTTGCAGGCCTTCCCTAAGCAGATTGCAGAATCCCCACTGACATCGCTAAACATTTTAAGCATTGCTTTCACAAACTTAATGCCTACTTAGTGAGGATTCATTGTATCTTCTTACCACTTGGGTACAGGTTTCAGCTATGGTTTCACCTTGTAGCTCATCTTTCCAAGAAACCAGACATACTTCCTTCCCCATTTAAAGATCTGTGTCACATTTTATTACATTCGTTAGAATGAAGGCCACCTGGATTTGGGCATTGAGGTGCAGTATTTTCTTGTGGGCCTGATTAGGAAATAAATGTTCTTATAAGCAACCCCTCAAAATAATAATGTTCAGTGACATTTAGCAACTTACAATAAAACAAATTACTGAAGAATTCAGATGGTACAATTCCAGAGGAGAGCCTTTTCAAATTCGGATGAATCTGTTAATACACCCAGCTTTTAAACCTTTCTTTCACTCTGGCTGTGTGAGAATCTATATTTTTCTACATGCCCTCCTCTGATCAGCTGAAATGACTTCAGGTTAAAAAATAATCACTCCCCAAGCCTTCACCTTGACTGAGCTATCAATCAGATTATTCAACTGGAGATCGTTACAGGACCCAGGACTCTCATACAGGCTAGTTATCACTTGCCTTGAACAGATTTGTCTTTGGAGGAGTTACTCCCTCTAAGGACATCTGTAAGGTACCATGGTTGTGTCTACATATATATACACATAAGATTAGGATTTGGTTTAAGCTCAGATGATTAGAGTGTTTTGCTTTCTTCCTACTTATAAATGACTTGTGGATTTATACTATACATAGAAATAACAAAATAGTGAAAGTTGCACACTCTCAATATGCTTTAGAGTTTAATTTAACAATTATTTGACTGTGCCATTTAGCTTCTACTGAAAGTGCATGATGTGTTATAGTGCTTGTGACTTACTTTTCTTGCAACCTTGTAAAACAAGATAATCAAGACAGTCTTGGGATAGGAAATGGGACAATCGGCCAGCATGGTAAACAAGTTGGCATCTGGTGTTTTGTACGAATTATCTCATTTCTGGGATCTTGTTCACAATAACATTTGCCATGCTATCATGAATCAACAAGGACAGTGTGCATGTGGAGTGACCTGTACAAAATCTTGAGCTTTCCTCAACAATTTCTAGAGAGATTCAAAATCAGAAAAATCGATGAAAGTTATATTTCTGTCCAGGGAAGAAGGGGAAAGGTGCGTTAATTTCCCTGTATGTCTATTGCTTAAAGACATGGCATATATCTGGACTTGGTTGAACACAATAAAAAGGATTACTTTGTAACCATATTTTGGATCTCAGATTTGAATTATCTGGAAATTATTTGGAAAAAAATTCTGAGGGCAGGTTTAATCTCCACTTGGAGAGGCAGGGATTAATCAAGGATAGTCAGCATGGCTTTGTCAGGGGGAAATTGTGTCTAAGAAACTTGATTGAATTTTTCGAGGCAGTGACTAGATGTGTAGATGAGGGTAAAGCAGTTGATGTCGTCGACATGGACTTCAGTAAGGCTTTTGATAAGGTCCCCCAAGGGAGATTGGTTAAGAAGGTAAGAGCCCATGGGATCCAGGGCAATTTGGCAAATTGGATCCAAAATTGGCTTAGTGGCAGGAGGCAGAGGGTGATGGTCGAGGCTTGTTTTTGCGAGTGGAAGCCTGTGACCAGTGGTGTACCACAGGGATTGGTGCTGGGACCCTTGCTGTTTGTAGTGTACATTAATGATTTAGACATGAATATAGGAGGTATGATCAGTAAGTTCACAGATGACACGAAAATTGATGGTATCGTAAATAGTGAGGAGGAAAGCCTTAGATTACAGAACGATATAGATGGGCTGTTAAGATAGGCAGAGCAGTGGCAAATGGAATTTAATCCTGAGAAGTGTGAAGTGATGCATTTTGGGAGGACTAACAAGGCAAAGGAATACACAATGGATGGTAGGACCCTAGGAAGTACAAAGGATCAGAGGGACCTTGGTGTACTTGACAATAGATCACCGAAGGCAGCAGCACAGGTAGATAAGCTGGTTAGGAAGTCATAATGGGATGCTTGCCTTTATCAGCCGAGGCATAGAATAAAAGAGCAGGGAGGTTATGATGGTGCTATATAAAATGCTGGTTAGGCCACAGCTGGAGTACTGTGTACAGTTCTGGTTGCCACACTATAGGAAGGATGTGATTGCACTGGAGAGGGTGCAGAGAAGATTCACCAGGATGTTGCCTGGGCTGGAGCATTTCAGCTATGAAGAGTGACTGGAAAGGCGAGGGTTGTTTTCCTTAGAGCAGAGAAGACTGAACGGGGACATGACTGAGGTATACGAAATTATGCGGGGCATAGATAGGTTAGATAGGAAGAAACTTTTTCCCTTAGCGGAGGTGTCAAGAACCAGGGGGCATAGATTTAAGGTAAGGGGCAGGAGGTTTAGAGAGGATTTGAGGAAAAAAAATTTCACCCAGAGGGTGGTTGGAGTCTGGAATGCACTGCCTGAAGAGGTGGTAGAGGCAGGAACCCTCACAACATTGAAGAAGTATTTAGATGAGCACTTGAAATGCCGTAGCATACAAGGCTATGTGCCAAGTGCTGGAAAATGGGATTAGAAGATTTAGGCGCTTGATGGCCGACACAGACACGATGGGCTGAAGGGCCTGTTTCTGTGCTGTATAACTATGACTCTACGACTCTATCTTACACATCTATGAGATATCTATGAGACTAGGACAAATAAAGCTTGTAGCTGAATGGATATTAGCTAAAGTCTCTCTCTGGTAACTTTTAATTGCCATTGAACATTGAAGTTCGCTTAACAGGCAAAACCTAAAAATAAGTAAAAGAAATCAATACAGATCCATTTCTTACATGGGTCACACAATATTTATACTTTGGAATTGAAGTGGGACTAGTAGGGCAATATTAGTAGATTATTTAGCATGAGGATACATTAACAGTCTTAGAAGGAAGATGGAAGCACTGTAGTTGTGGGGAACCAGGCATGATGGGATGCATGGCAATGGTTATGGGAAGCTATACAACTCAGAAGTCTACATCTGTGTAAACATGTTGTCCTTGAGATAAGATTATGATTGCAGGAGGCACAGGATATTATAAACTGTGAAAACACCAAGCCTCAGGAATGGGGAGGAGATGACATGGGGGGATGATTAGTGAGACAATACACTTCAGTTTATTGATCAAGCTGCAACTTTGGAATGTGTCGGGGATGTGGGATCTTGTGGACAAATGAGTAATGGTTATTGTACTCTATAACTTTGTATTACAGACTTCATTGAGAAGCCTCTGGATGTTTCACCAGACACTTCTCCCTTGCACCAGTGTTTGAATAAACCTTTATTTACTTTAATCCCGTGGACTCGAGACAAGTTATTTTCTCCACAACAGAATAATGGCCTTTCCTATTTTGGTATACAATAGAGTTGAATGGATTGATAAGTATCTCTACATTTGTAGTCAAAGATATCCTGCATTTTGGGAAGCTAGCCATTTGAGGAAAAACAAACTGTCTCTGCTGGAGTCTCATGGATCGTATGTGGCTGCAGTTCTCCACTAATAACATAATTTGCACAAATACAGCTGCCTCCGGAGATGTCTCCATTGAGAGGACATTCCCTGTGAGAAAAGAAAGGAAAGAAAGAGCTTGTATTTATATAGTAACTTACCACAACTTCATTCCAAAACACTTTACAGCCAATGAGGAACTTTTAAAGTATAGTCACTGTTGTAATGTAGGAAACATGATAGCCAATTTGCACAGAGCAAGCTCCCACAAACAGTGAAAAAAAGAAATATTTGCCTCTGTATAATTCTTTTCTTGACCACCACACATCTCAAAGCACATTACAGCCAATGAAGTACTTTTGAAATGTGGTCACTGTTGTAATGTTGGAATGTTATGATGATCAATTAATCTGTTCCAGTGATACAAAAGCAAAATATTGTTGGAAATCTGAAATAAAAACAGAAAATGCTGGAAATACTCAGCAGGGCAGGCAGCATTTGTGGAGAGAGAAAAACAGAAGTAACACTTCAGAACAGTACTGATGCAAGGTCATCAACCTGAAAGTTTAACTCTGTTTCTCTCCCCACTGTCATGAGTTCTTTAAGTTGTCTGATGCAACATAAATGAGATGCGTGGAGTCCAGTTGGTTGAAGATCTCAAACAGGTTTATTGCAACTAAACTATTATATACAGTGCAGAGAAAATTATTTACAGAACCTTCCTCTAGGTGTTACAGTTGCAAAGTGACTCTGGCTTGTAGTTCCATGACTGCATCCTGGTACTTAGCTCATTAGCATACTAAGATCATAAGGGACATCACTCTTAAAGGCAATCATAATACATCCCCTTTCTTTCCAAAGATAAGTCTCGTAGGCTACAAGTAAAAATACATGACATTAAATAACATCAAAATTAGTTATTCTTTTGGGCCTCCTTATCTCGAGAGACAATGGATACGCGCCTGGAGGTGGTCAGGATATAGATTATAACATTTACAAGTGTAGAAGCTTAAGAGTTGTTTCAGTGGTTTGACAGCTCCCAGGTCTGGTTTTAGTATAACCTTCTGGGGATGTGGATTTCACCCTTGGCTGTGTTACGGCCAAGTGAGGTGGTGGGGGGGGGGGGGGAATGGGAGGGTCACAGTCGCACCTCTTGCCTTTCCTCTTATTTGACTGCAACAGGGTTTATTCCTTTTAAACAGTGGTGTGCTTGCCACCTCAGTGAGAGTTACCTTTAATGTGATCCTGAAAGAACCAATCGGACAGGTTTTCCTGAATTTTCCTGAACAAGAAAAAGTTAAGTTTATTATACTCAACAAGCTAAACCCGATCTAAAAATAATAAAAAGAATATGCTACACATTCACTCACACATTCACACGAGAGTCACACACACACACTAATAGATTATAAAGTGGAAAGTGGGGTTTTTTTTGGTTGGATTAAAGTCCAGAATAAATAAAAGTTAAATACACCATCGGTGGGGTTGGATGATTCAGTGCTCTTCTGGATGAAGTTGTATTCTTAAAGTCCTTGGTTAGTCAAAGTGCACTTGGTGGCTGGCTTGCTGTGCTCAGGGTTTTCTTGAAGGCAGACTGGTAGGTGGCTCTCTTTCCCTGGCTGTAACAGTTTGTTGGCCTGGAAGGTCCACAGTTGCAGATGGTTTTCAAACTTGATGTTTTCTGGGGAGAGGGAAAGATAGAAAGAAAGGGAGGCACACAGCTTTCCCTGCTGCTGCAGTCTCAGTTACTGCTTATCTCTTTATCCAAGGGGACAAAAAGCTTCCCCTGAAATTGGCAGATGGTCACATGGCTGTTTCAGATTTTCTGGCAGCTTCTAATAAAATTTAAGGTTAGGATTTGGCTCCACAGGCCCCAGGATGCAAATTTACACTTGGAGGGGGTTTGCTGTTTCAAAGTCAAGGTGTTCAGATTGCCTTGACTGCCAAGCTAATTAAGCAGTTTTAGGTAATTCAATCACTTAGAGCAAGCCATTGTCCTGGGTCCATGCTGCTCAAACCTCTGGCTCCAGGTGGATCTTTTGAATATGAAAAGGTGTGTCACATGCAAATTGCGGTGGCTATCTTGGTTGCCTGTTTTTAAAAAGTTAACTGCAGGGATTTTCCCATTAAAAATTGAATGCATGTTTTCCATCGATGAATTAAAAATTCCTCATTTGGTAGATTGGGTTTTCTTGACAGCTGTTTTGGGTTTACAGGCATGTTGTCAATGTGTTGGTTGTTGTCCTGTTGTTCCGTCACGCCCTCATCGTCAGAGTGTGTTCTTTCAAGTCTGCTGTGTGCAATTCAAGTATTGCACACTTCTCTTAGTTGGCTTCGGTTCCTTCTCAATACAGCTCTGCTAGATGTTGTAATCTCATAGGACCTGGGCTCACTGCATACTTTGGATATCTCTGTTCTCATTGTGGGGTGTATGACCCTGACCTTTTGTTCTACATGTAGCTGAGGTAGTTCTGTCCCTGCGTGTTAGTCATGCACCATCTTCATTCTCCCCTGTTTTTCGAACAGTGTCTCCTACATTTCGAAGAATTTGGACAGATGATGGCTTGGCAGAATTGTCCACACTTGTCTCTCAGACATGATCTCCACTGGTAAGCCCATATCCATAGGTGTAGCTTTGAGGTGGAGCTTGGCAACAAGAAAATCTTGCTTTATTGACTTACACTTCAGGATAAGTGATGTGACTATACAAACCATTCACTCGGCAAGACCATTAGATCTAGGGTAATGTGGTGAGGACATCACATAGTTTACACCCCACTTGGTGCACATATCCCTGAAAGGTTTGCCCATATACTGTGGCCCATTGTCAGAAATTATTTCTTCAGGTGCACTGAATAGACTGAATATGGCACTCAGTGTGTCTGTGACAACCGCGCTTGTAGTGTCTTTTACCTGTCTGACAATTGAAAATTTGGAGAAATAATCAGTGACTAAGATAAAGTTTTCTCCATTCACAGGAAATAGATCAGTGGCAATTTTGGACCAAGGGACTGATGGAATCTCGTGAGGGTGTAGAAGTTCTTTGCGTTGTTGTGGCTGGTGGTTCTGGCATACCTTGCAAATCCTCACTAAACTTTCTATGTCACTGTTTATCCCTGGCCAATAAACAGTGTCTCGTGCTAGTCATCTTGTTTGCTCTATACCCATATGGTATTGGTGAAGTTGTGATAAGATGTCCTGTGGGAGAGCTTTCCGCACAATCACTTGTTTTCCCTTGAAGGTGATGCCTCTTGAAATACCGTGCTCATCTCTATAAGGCTAAAAGCATCTGAGGGTTTCTGGCACCTCTTTTACCGTGTCTGGCAAACCTTCTATGATGATTCTGCACACTGCCTTCTGTTGTGGATCATTGACTGTTTCTGATTGTAGTTGGTCATATTGTGCTGATTAAAATGCAATAAATTGAATTTGAGTACATCTTCCACCTTGATGCCCATGCTGTCTACTTGTAGATCCAATGGAACTTCTTCATTCTTGCTCAGGTTTGGCAATCTGTTCAACGTATCCGAGGTGACAATTTTGATACCCAATTTGTAGCAGACGTCGAAGTCGTACCCCGTACATTCACTAAAAGTCACTGTAATCGAGGTGGTGCGCTTGTCAATGGTTTGCGCCAGATCATCTCAAGTGGTTTGTGGTTGGTTTCCACCGTGAACTGCTTACCGAACAGATATGTGTGGAACCTTGTGATCCCAAACACCAGAGCAATGTTTACATACTCAATGGTAGAGCAATTGGACTATGCTGAGGATAAACATTTGGACCCAAATGTAATTGGCTTGCCATCCTGCAGGATGCACATTCCTAGCCCTTTCTGTGAGGCACGACTTCCAGGATTGTCTTCTTCCTTGGATCATAATACTGCAGGGTACAGGTTTCTGCTGGCAATGCTTGTTTGAGAGACTCAAACATATGCTGATGGTCCTCCTGCCATACGAATAGTATGTCTTTCTTTAAGAGTTCTCTCAGCAATGATGCTTTGTCAGAAAAATTTGGAATGTATGGTGCCAAGAAGGTGAAAAATCCAAGACATCTCTGGAGGTCTTCCTTGTCTTGTGGGGTAGGCATATGCCTTACATCTTCGACTTTGCCTGGGTCAGGATGGATTCCGCGACCTGAATAGATTGAGCCAAAGAAATTGATCTGACTTACATTCACCTGGCACTTCTTGCTGTTAAAAATCAGCCCTTCACGGTGAGTTACTGCCATCAGTGAATAGTAGATTTCGAATATGTTCTTCTTTGGTTTTGCCCATTACTGCAATGTCATTGGCAACGCATGTGCAACCAGGCACGCTTTCTATAATGATGTCCATATGCTGCTGAAACAGATCTTGACTGACAGATAAGCCGAAGGGTAGTCTCTGGAAGCAATAACTTCCAAATGGTGTTCTGAAGGTGATGACTACTTGAGATTCTTTAGCTAGGTGTACTGATCAATATCTCTGTTTAGCATCCAACTTGGAGAAGAATTTGCCTCCTCTGAACTTGGGATTCAATTCCTCTAATATTGTGGGGGTATCTCTTTAGGGAGAGGTTTAGACACCCTGGATCTAGACATACCCTGATTGCTCCATCCTTCTTCAGTACGAACATAATTGAGCTGCACCAGTCTGTGTGATGATGCACGTGACAGATGATACCTTTGCATTCCATGTCATCCAACTCACACTTAAGCTTTTCTTGTATGTGCATGCTGCACTTTCTGGGAGGGTTGATTGACGGAATTGCATCCTCTCTAAGGTGCAGTACGGCATCGCCTTTGAAATCTCCTATGAGGTCAAACCTGTCCGGGTATATTTGTTGTAGGTGGTGGACTGACCCAACGTGGGTATCCTTGGTCTCTTCTGCTATAATGGGTACCTTGGTGACATCCAAAATATAATGCCTAATGAAACATGTGAACAAATGATTACTGTAATTACCAACCTCCTGTTACCAAGTACAGGTTACCTAAAGCTACCATCGCAACCCATTTACAAGGGTCCAGTTTGTTCTTTTGTAAACCATAAAAACCATAGTCAGGAAGATATTCTGATCACGGAAAAGGGAGGGGAATCTGAGGCTAGGGAGGCCCAAGGCTTCCTTGCGGAGTACAAAAGAGCACTCCTCTTCCTTCTGGCCCACAAGGAAATAGAGGGACAAAAAAAATTCACTCACCTTTATGGGCCTTTTCTGGTCCCAGGCTTCTCTTATCACTTAGTTGGCCTGGCAGGAAAGCCAGCTTCTATTTTCTAGACTTCTGTTAACTTACCGTTAGGCCCGATGATATAATTGGAGTCCAATCTGCATACCTAAAGAAGGAACTCGCAGCCTCCTTGCAGGTGTCCCTCTCGCCAGCTGAAAAAGCAGGTTAAAATTACAGGATGGTTGGGGAGGTGGTGTAATTCGATGCGCCCATTTTAATTGCCCGTGCATTCAGTTTCCATCAAGTGAGCGGGGTTAAAATTGCCTCTTATGTGCTTGAAGCATAAAGGGGCTTGTCACTGATTATTAACACTCATATTTATGAGCAAAAAGAAATTATTTTAGTTGCTTTCCTTCCTATTCTTCTGAAGGTCCTGAATTGTACCTTGACTGAGGTACAATTCCTCATGAGTAGTCAACCCTGCAATACTTATCGGCATTCTATTCAAGATCACATTCAAACATTGAGTGTCAGCAACCATCCTCATACAGCAACCATAGATGCACATTTTCCCAGATTGCAATCGGGCGCAGAAACTGTAAGTGATTTTTGTCCCCCACCCCTAGGGGCAAAGGACCAATTGTAGCATCCTTACTACAATCCTGGCTGAAGTCAACTAATTTAGTATAAGTCAATCATGGAATCTGATCTGGTGGCAAGCTACCTCAGACAGTGTTTTCACCCATCAGGCCTTCAATGTAGGCCCCAAACAAAGCATTTTAAATCTAGTTCTGCACCACAACAGTTTTCTTCTAGACGGTATCATATGACGATTTATTGTACCTAAAAATTTAAACACAATGGGGTTGAAAAAAAGAAAATGTACTCATCATAGAAAACTCAATGAAAGCATTTTTACCCAAATGTACCTTTCAACAAACCAATGCCTTCGCACTTCAGTGTCCTGGCAAGCTCTACAAACTAAAGCTGGAATTAAGTTTAAGAAAACTGCATTTTCTTCATTTGAATTTTACTGTAATTTTCACATGCCTCATCTGATAACCACTGAATTTGAACAAGGGACTTGAGCTCGATCATTTTTAATTATTTTCCACTTGTGTTGATAGAGAGCAGTAATTTGCATGTACAAACTGAGCTATGATTAGCTGAAGCACATGATTTTTTTTTTGTCTTTCTGTGGTCACCTAGTGGGAATGCTGAGATTTGATATTCAGATCACAATTTGTGTAGTTTTCCATTTGATTCTTTTCCTGAAGTTTGACTTTTTAAAGAATAATGGAACAAACTTTATTGAATCTAGCACGATACCTTATCCATCTTAACTTATCCATCTTGTCTAATCCTTCAGTGCCCTCTAACCCCAGCAAAACTATCCTGCACTGGCAGGTGACAATTCCATTTTATGAATCCAGTACAGTAGAGGTCAGCTGTAGGTTGCACTACAGATCATTCATCATTGTCTATGAGTATAAAGGTAGCTCATATGTCCTCAGGGACTATGTCTAGGCTACCAAAAATCCTTTTGCTTGTCATTATTGACAACCTTTGGCTGTTGGTGTGAAGTTCGAGGGCTGATGACTCAGTCATGGGCTTTTTCTGGTGCCTGTTTCCAAAATGTTTGAAGTCAGGGGATAAATCTCTCAAAGGCACAATCAACAACATTGGAATTTATCTTCCTCTTGGTTCCTTTTACTTTTTCCTTTTTTATTCACTTAGTACTGTATTGTCTGACTGTGGGTAGGGAGTTACATCGCATTACATAGACATTTGCAGCAAAGGAAAAAGGGTATTCAGCCTCACTGGTCTATGCCAGTGTTTATGCTCCACACAAGCCCTCCAGTCAGTCATACTTCTGCAACCAACCCGCCCCTGCGCCCCACCCCCCACATCAATGAGCTGCTGCACCAATGAAATTAAGAATAGAAACAAAGAACAGGAGCACAAAGATGGGAGAATCGGCTAAATGGAGTGGTGACAGGAATTTGGTGAGAGTATGAACTAACTGGTAGGTACCATAGAACCATAGAAAAATTATGGCACAGAAGGAGGCCATTCAGCCTGTCATGTTAGTGCCAGCTGAAAAATCTAGCTGCCCAATCTAATCCCACCTTCCAGCATCTGGTCCATAGCCTTGCCAGTTACAGCACTTCAGGTGCATGTCCAGGTAGCTTTTAAAAGAATTGAGGGTTTCTGCCTCCACCGCTGTTCCTGGCAGTGAATTCCAGACACCCACCACCCTCTGGGTGAAAAAGTTTTTCCTCATGTCCCCTCTAATCCTTCTACCAATCCTTCTACCTTAAATCTGTGCCCCCTGGTGATTGACCTCTCCGCTAGGGGTAACAGGTCCTTCCTGTTTACTCTATCTAGGCCCCTCATAATTTTGTACACCTCAATTAAGTCACCCCTCAGCCTCCTCTGTCCTAAGGAAAACAACCCTAGCCGATCCAATCTTTCCTCAGAGCTGCATCCTTTGAGCCCTGGCAACATTCTTGTAAATCTCCTCTGTACTCTCTCCAGAGCAATTATGTCTTTCCTGTAATGTGGTGACCAGAACTGTACGCAATACTCCAGCTGTGGCCTAACCAGTGTTTTATACAGTTCCAGCATTACATCCCTGCTTTTGGATTCTATACCTCAGCCAATAAAGGAAAGCATTTCATATGCCTTCTTCACCACTCTATCTACCTGTCCTGCCACCTTCCTGTGGGCATACACTCCAAGGTCTCACACTTCTTCTACCTCTCTCAATATCCTCCCGTTTATTGTGTATTCCCTTGCTTTATTTGCCCTCCCCAAATGCATTATCTTACACTTATTTGTATTGAATTCCATTTGCACTTTTCTGCCCACTCAACCAAAGCATTGATATCTTTCTGGAATCTACGGCTATTCTCTTCACTATCAAGGTAGTGGTTCATTGTTATCAAACTGAAATTTAACCTCGTTTTTTTTACTTTAAAACTGCAGGTCAGTGGCAGTGAAGAGTCAGTCAACTGTAAGCAGGTACCTGATTAGGTGTTCATTATTGTAGCTGACAGTTGACCTGTCAATTGTAATGAGTGTGGTTTTAGAAGGTAACGCACAGAGCTGGGAGCACAGAGTTAGGAGAATCCACTAAACAGAATGGCAACAGGAATTTGGTGAGAGTAGGAATTCAGTGTAGAGGGGGAAGGAGATGTTAAGTAATTTAAACCAAGAGGTAACAGCAAATATATGAATATACAAGTAAGTAATCAGGGTAGTTAATTAGATCTCGGGAATAAAATTAAAATTAACTAAATAGAGGATGCCAACATTAAAGGGATTTGAATTGCCCCAACAATTTTCCCCCTTCTCTCCTTACTGGTGTTGATGTACAATTTCACCCAGGGGTGGCAGATGTCCAATAAGCATACCCAAGTGGCTATGCTTTGATTTTTCCAAAATATTTAATTCTGGCCTTGAGCCCTGTCTGTGAGATTATGTATCAGAATATTTCAGGCACAATCCCCACTTCTGATGGTTGCAGAGTGAAAATAGCGAGGAGAATGACTTCGATTTCCTGAGCTTGCATAGCCAGCAATGTGCAAGGCTATAATGACAGTCAACTAGATACTTGACTTCAGGGAGAATCACATGAAAGCCGGTTTATTCCTTACCCCCTCACCTCATGTGTTCACATTTCAGTAGAAGTTTCTGCATAACAAATGAGAAGGGGAGCCCTCGCTAACTTCCTTCCCACCCCTTCCTCCCTGCCCTCCTACCTCGCCCATCTCCAGCCTATCACACTGAGGCCAATAGTAATAATCCAACTGGTGTTCTGGTTGAAATTGCCCCACTCAGCAATGAACCTTTCAAATTACTTCCAGTCTTTAAAATGTCATCCAGGGCTTACTGGATAGTACTCTTCCCCTTCAGTTAGAAGGTTGTGGGTTCAAGTCTCACTTCAGAGACTTGACTATAATACCTAGGATGATACTCCAGTGCAGAACTGTGGGAGTATGACATTGTTGGAGGGGCTGCCTTTCAGTGGAGGTATTAATTGAAGGCCCATCTACCCTCTCAGGATATAAAGGGTACTGCAGCATTATTTGGAGAGGAGCAGTAGTGCTTTCCCCAGTGATCTGGCCAATAAGCATCACTAAAACAGGTTATCTGGTCATTATCACATTGTTATTTCTGGCTATAAACTGCTAGGGGGTAACCTGAGGTTATGAAAGGTACTTATGTAAATATAAGTCCTTCTTTTATCAAATAAGTTCAAACAATCAGGTATACTAATCAAATCTCAATTTTGTTTGTTCAGTTGGGCTCAAATTAACATCATAGAATTATTGAGCTTGTCCAAATCAATATTGGAGTTCAACAGGTTTTGTGAATAGAAGCATAAATTACAAGCGTAATGATAAATTTATCGAAGACGATGGAATAGCTGTAGCTAGGAAACTTTGCAGTTTTGGGTAGCCCATTATAGAAAGGACATTAAAGTCATAAAGAGCGCATGTAGGAACATAGGTCTGAATTTTACTGTGGGCATTGGGACCAAAACATAGGAACATAGGATTTAGGAGAAGGAGTAGGCCATTCTGCCTTCAAGCCTGCTCTGCTATGCAATAAGATCATGGCTGATCTGGTTGTGGTCTCAACTAAACTTTCCTGTCTACCCTTGGGTGAAAATCAGGTCCCCAGGCTGCAATTGCCAGCAATTGCTCAACAGTTTTACCACAAGCAGCCTCCTAATTCCTGCCTGTGAGTCCACCATGCAATTAAGGATGGCAGAAAGGCTCCTGAGAGGTGGTCGCTGCTGAAGCAGGCAGGAGACTTCGGGAGCTGGGCCAGGTAAGTAAACAAAAATTCAGGGTAACCAGGGTCGGAGGGAAGACCCCTCCATGGAGTTTGCTGGGGCCGGGGGGGCTGCCTTCTCTGGCCACGGCCCCCTCTTTGGGCCATCGAGCCTGGGCCACCCCTGGGAGGCCACCTCCTTTTAGATGGCAGCCTCCCCACATGGTTTGAGGGGGTAACTCCGCTGTCAGCAAAATGCTGATTGCCCCATAAAATGTCTCCATAGTGGACCTTAAATTATTCTGATCGGCTCCCGCTTCCTTGGAGCAGGCAACCTCTCTGCATTCAGTCCTGCTGCTCGTAAAATAACCCGCCGGCAGGACCTGTCGTGTCTTCCTGCACTTTTACTAGCATCCACACCTTCCAGCAAACTCCTGGGGACCAGTAAAATCTTGGCCATTGGAACAGCAGTAGATCATTTAGCCCGTCGAGTCTCATTCTGCCTTTCGATGGGATCATGGCTGATCTGTGACTTATACCCGCTTTGGTTGTCTATCCCTTATCCATGCTATTTATGCTATTGTACAGCATAGATTCACCAGTATGTTGTTGCTGATGGGACATCACAGTATGAGGAGAAGCCTGAGATACTGGGACCATTTTCACCGGGGCATAGAAGGATAAGAGGAGGTTTTTTTTCAAATTGTGAAGATTTTTGATAGAGGAAAAATTATTTCCTTCATTTGGGGAAGTGACGAGGGATCATGATTTAAAATTGTCACTAAAGTAGTGAGAAAGGCATAAAGTTTTGTCGGAGCCTGGAATACGTCATCAGGAGGAGAAGTTAGGCAGAGCAATTGAAAAGGCGGGGCAATGGGATTAGATGTGGATTGTTCTCATAAAAAGCAAACACAGACATGGTGAACAGTCTCTTTCTCCATTGCAAGCTTCTATGGTTCTGTGAAAGATCTGAAATTTAATCATGCTTTCACTTCAACTATTGATTTTGATAATCATTTTAGAGATTTGGATGTGTCTGAGTCTAATGGACTTTGCTTTGGACTTAATCGCGTGCAGTTTGATCATCCCTTGCATATGAAATACATTCGGCTAATCTCAACCCAGTTGTGAGTCTTGGCAGCCAGCACAAACACTGCTGCTAATTTGATACTAAATTGGGAATTTTACACAGTGTGACCACAGGGTTTCTGGTGGGGAAAGTGGGAAAAAAAATCACAGTAAATAGCTGTTCTTCAAAGGCTGTGATTAAGGCAGGTATTCAGAAATACAAAACAAATCTGTAAGTGCTGAAAATCTGGAATAAAAAATAAGAGAAGCACAGGCAATGTCTTCAGCACCTGCAATAAGAAGAGACAGGTTAATGTCTTGGGTAAAGACTCAATGTTAGAACTGCAAAAGGATGACTTGTATGCCTTTTGTAGAACTGCTCAACATACAAGGGGCATAAAAATCATAAAAGTCAGATGTTAAATATAATTACTGTAGATATAAAGAAGCAGGCCATGGGTTTAAGAAATAGTAGCTTAGATATGGAAAAAAATTGTGATGAGGTGGAACTTAACTGTAATGAGACAAGAGCCACCTTTTAGTTGCAAGAGAATTCTCTTGATGTATAGGGAGGTCAACGCCTTCATGAATTTCTGCCGTTCAGCTAACCCTGAGGAGAAAGACTGAGCCTGGAGTTTCTGTATGATTTCCAAAGAGATATCAGCTTAACTTGGGCAGATTTAAATAAAATAGCACAAAGGTTCTCGCATTTTTTAGTGTAAGTGAGTTGCACCCATAACCACTATACATGGGAGTATCTGCAGTCTCTCATGGTGGTTCAAATGCTCCTTCTCCTGAAGGAATCCCTCCTATGGATCTCACTATTCTCAAATAGAATTTACAGCGCAGAAACAGACCATTCAACCCAACTGGTCTGTGCAAGTGTTTATGCTCCAGTCCTCCTCCCCTACTTCATTTTATCTTATCAGCATAACCTTCTATTCCTTTCTCTCTCATGTACTGATCCAGCATCCCTTTAAATGCATCGATGCTATTCACCTCAACTGCTCTGTGTGGTAACAAGTTCCACAATCTCACCACTCTCTGGGTAAAGAAATTCCTTCCAAATTCCTTTTTGTTACAATTGCCTTCATCGACAATTCTACTTCTGCTTTTCACAAGTCACAGGTTATGATTTTAGATTTGAATTAATTAAAGAGTAGATTATATGGGCCATTAATCCAAGGCCCTTAGAGTGTATATGCTTTAGATCCCTGTTTTGCATGGGACGTTCTGCTTGACATGGGCAATGACATAGAAGGGCAGGGAATCCCAGCACCAGGAACTTCCACATCCCAGCCACTCAGAGGACTATTGGTTGATCAGTGGCAGAACATCAGGCATTCCAATACACGAATCTGTGGACCCCCACCTGTGGATCCAGTCGGGACGGTAGGTTTGAAACCCAAAGTATGTGTTCAGAACTTTGTTGGTTTTGTTCTTTTTCAAGCATCCCTTTTCTCACTCCTTTTTGGAGGGGCCCAGGTACCAACTGTTCCTGCCCTGCCCCCTTCACTCCAAAGTTGGCACCAGCACCACAATATGTCATGTCTTTGGCAGACGATATGATCATAGTAGTGAAGGCGCCTGTCACTGGTATGGTTGTAAAGGGAATTCTCCTTCACTCTATGCACTTTGGCATGATTAGCAGCCGAGACCTTGCGTGCCTAAATTCCGACACTTTGCCCGAGATGCAGCCTTTGGATTTTCAGCCGCTATCTATTTTGCTCCTCCTATTGAGCAAGGAAAATATAAATTAATATATTCTTGCCAAATTATAGTCAATTTGAATTAAATGCACAATGACAATGAATGGTTTTGATAGAGTAGATGGGATAAATCCCTTTTCACTGTTGGTCACTAGAGAACACAGATTTAAGATAATTGACAAAAAAGCCAGATGTTACGGACCAGTAGTAAGGGTTGTGGGTGGTACCCACTGTTCACCTGGCATTTATTATCTTGAACTTGTTGAGATGTTGTAGATTTCTGGTGGTTAAGATTTCAGATTGGAGGTGGTGGCCACTTTCAGTTCTCTGATACACCCAAGTTGATGTGTAGGATTTGCAGCAGGGCCTCTTCTTGTTTAGGCTAGATCTTTTCACAGACCCTGGCTGGACTATGTTCTTGTGATGTTGCTGTGATCTCTTCCTCTGTCTCCAGAGGGTTACCTTTTAAGGTCACCATTCATGATATTAGTATTTCTGGTACCTGACATATGGCCTTCTCCACTGGTGTGACCATACAATGGACCAGGATGTGGAATCCATGGTCATCCACTAATGTTTGGATGAGTATCATTATGTTATGCTGTGTCTATTTCACACCTTCTTTGTCTCAGAAGAAATCCATTCAATTCAGGAATGTCTCTTAATGGTTTCAGGATGGATGTAGTTGACACCTCTTAGTCTGAAATGTATCATTTTTGTCCTTTTGAGACAGTGAGGAAATTTTTGAATACACAGGCCAGGTCATCTGATCTTTGGTGGCTATTTTCAGTACATTATCTACAAGGAAAAGTCAATTTAAAAGATTCTATATTGTATAAAATTCGTATCTTAAAAGTAGGAGTATGCTATGTCTTTACTGGGCATGACACAGGCAGGAGATGAAGAGATTTAATTTACTCAGCAAGTTGTTAGTGGAAGTGGATTAAACAGTAATTTTCAAAGGAGAAGTAGATATATACTAAAAAGGAGAAAAAAAAATGTAGGGTAATGGGGAAGGAGCAAGGGACCAGAACTAAATTTCTAGCTCTTCCAAAGAACCAGCACAGGCATGATGGGTCGAATAGCCTTCATCTGTACTGCACAATTCTATGATTCTATGGCATCATAATGTTATCTACGTTGACGCTAGCTAAAAATATAATCAAATAGCCTCTATGAAAACAGCTTTGCATCAAATGGAGTCAACTTATACTAGCCTATTGAATGGTACACATCAGATGTTGGATAGCATCTGACACTGTCCAAACTATGCTTCACTTATCCAGAAATATCAAATTGAGCACAGAATGTATTGTCTCTTGATGTAAATAAGGGGTTAAATTGTATTATTTTAATGCCCCCAGCATGTTACTGAGAAAGTTCACACAAAAACTCTTCTATTTTCCTAAATAAAACAGTTTTTGTATATATAAACTTCATTGATATATGATCATCTACCACTTTGTGACAATTAAGTATCATTTGAATGAAATAAAACCAGAAAGTGCTGGAAACACTCAACAGGTCTGCCAGCATCTGTAGAAAGAGAAACAGAGTTAACGTTTCAGGTCAGTGACCTTTCATCAGCATCCACAGTATTTTGCTTTTATCATTTTAATGATCCTAGTCTTTTTTAATATTAGGGATTGACAACAAATTCTATGCTTTTTCAATTTTCTTTCCAATGCTTATTCACAAAACATGGAAACGGACAACAACTTGCCTTTATAGAGTGAATTTAACAGAGAAAAAACATCCCAAAGTGTTTCACGGAGGTGTAGTCAGACAAAAATTGATGCTGAGCCAAAGGAGGAGATAATAGGATGGGTGGCTGAAAGCTTAGTCAAAGAGGTGGGTTTTAAAGAAGAGCTTTAACAAAGGAGTTTTAGAGAGAGAGAATTCCATAGTCTGGGGTGTAAACTGCTGAAGGCACAATCATAAATGTTAGTTTGAAGGGATGGGGGTTCATAAAAGACCAGAGTCATAGGAATGGAGACTTTGGTGGGGGTGGGGGGGGCGAGGGGGTCAGAGTTATAGAAGGTTACAGTGATGGATGGGGGTCATCAAAGCAATAAAAAGAAAGAATGGCATTTCACAATCACTGAATGTCTCAAAGAGTTTTATAGCCAGTGAAGTACTTTTGAGGTGTAGTCATTGTTGTAGGAAATGCTCCAACCAATTTGCACATGGCAAGCTCCCACAAACAGTAATTTGATAACGACTAGATAATCTGTTTTTGTGATGTTGATTGAGGGATAAATGTTGACCAGGATATCCAGCATAACTCCCCTGCTCTTCCTCAAAATAGTGCCATGGGATATTTTGTGTCCACCTGGGAGGGCTGTGAGGTTTCAGTTTAATATCTCATCTAAAAGACGGTACCTCCACCAGTCTAGCGCTGCCTCGGTACAGCACTGAAGTGTCAACTTTGACTTTCTCAAGTCTTAGAGTGGGACTTAAATTTGGAGCCTTGTGACTCAGAGGTGAGGGTGCTACCAGCTGAGCCATGGCTGCTGCTCGGAATTAAATATGAGAGTGACAATTTTAAATTGGAGGCTTTAGGGGATCGACAGGTCATATTGATCAGCAAGAATAAGGCTGATAGGTGAGGGAGACCCCTATGTGATAGGATACAGGCAGCAAAGTTTTAGATGAGCTGAAATTTATGGAAAGTGGAGGATGGGACCTCAGCCCAAAAAGCATTGGAATAGTCAAGCATAGGGTGAAAAAGGCATGGATGAGGCATTCAGCAGCAGATAGGTTGAGACAGGGGCAGAGGTAGATGATGTTATAGAGCAGAAGTAGATGGTCTTTGTAACAGAGAGTATCTGTGGTTGTCAGCTTAGCTTGGGGTCAAATAGCATGCCAAAATTCCTCAGTCTTGTTGAAGCTGAGACAATGGCTGTGGAGTATGACAACAGTATGGAGTTCGTGGTGTGGGCCAAAGACAATGGCTTTAGTCTTTCCAATGTTTAACTGGAGAAAGTTGTGGCTTATCATTATCAGACAGGCAGTGGCAGTGGAGGGGAGGGATGAGGTGGTGGAGAGAAAGAGCTGTCAATGGACACAAACATCGGGAGAGATTTAAGAAGGGCTGCTTGCTTTATACTATTGTATACAGTCACAATTAGTCCCATAATGTTGCAGCATATTGCTAAATTTATGAAAAGGTACACACAATGTGAAAACAAAATCTGGGAAGAAATATGAAAATATCTTGTTTTTTGTAATATCAAACCCTTTTTTAATGTATTTTACGTGAATTCTTCTTCTTTTGGGCCTCCTTATCTCGAGAGACAATGGATACGCGCCTGGAGGTGGTCAGTGGTTTGTGAAGCAGCGCCTGGAGTGGCTATAAAGGCCAATTCTGGAGTGACAGGCTCTTCCACAGGTGCTGCAGAGAAATTTGTTTGTTTGTTTTACGTGAATATCAACAAAATAATCCCACTGGGTCGTTGAAAATTATCAAGCCTTCCCCTGAAACCCTTACTTCAATTATGACTTGGCTAATTGGATTGTGTGGAAGCATAGAATCCCTTGGAAGGGCATACAGTAATTAAATCTGATTTCCATGCATAATCTGGTAAAAGACAGTATTTAATTTAATATACCTGACTGGACTGCAGAGTATACTATCGACACATTTTTACTGTGTTATAGAATATAACACATTCTAGACATGCTACAATGGTGTAATTGTGAAATCTAACCCATATAGTACACAGTAATTCAGCATTCTTTTCACTCTTTGTTCAGAGAACATACATCATAGTCCATCCTCTCCAACTAGTCTTCAAAGTGGTGTCGGTTAACAGCATTGTGGGAGTACCTTCATCACGCAGACTGCAGTGGATCAACAAGAAGGTCTACCATCACCTTCTCAAGGACAACTAAAGGTGGGCAATAAATGCCAGCCTTGTCAGCAATGCCCATGCCCTGAGGACGAAGTTTTAAAAAAAAAACTTCGAGCTTGCCACATTCAGTTAAAACCGTGAGCTTGATGAATGCATTTGTCAGCAACTTGTAAAAAGAGCAAGGGGAAATAATTAGAATGCTGGCTTCCAAACCAGAGAACGAGACACTCAAACTCTGGTGTCAAGTAAACATTTTAAAATCATCTCGTCCTGCCAGGTTTAGGCTTCTCTCCTTCAGAACACATCTCAGAATTATGAGTGGCAGCAGAAAGTCATAGGGGAAGGAGGAAATGATCAGAGCAGTCCCATTTGGAATTTCTCTTCCTGTTGGACATATCCCTCTGTTCCAGACATTCAGGGACTTAGCCTGATCCGGGTTGACAGAAGAAGCAAGCTTGACATATCGTGATCTGGTCTCACTATCTCAAGATGGATGCATAATTTTGATCTGTGATATAAATGAAGATTAACGACTGTCTGACTGATCATGAAACACTGTAATCAGGGCTTAGGAGCATTCTGCATTAACATTTTCCTCTGTAATTGATGGCATGATTGCTTGAGATTACCGGACAGGTACTGGGCTCACCACATCATTTACTTGTAATTGTTTTAATGTGCATTTTAATATTGGGAATGAATAAGAAAATACCCCAAGTGGATAATTGGGTAATTCCAAGGCATAGTGATGATGTATCGCAAATACGCTGCCTCATAGCAGATTACTATGCAATGGAGTTAAATTGATTTGGTTAATAACAATTTCGAAAGAGAATAAACGAATGAAAGAATATGTTTAGAGATCACAACAGTCATATATATATAAATCAACATTCTTCGATGTGCAAACATTTCTGCGATGTCTCTAATATCTGTGCAGATGCAGCAGAGTGATAATAATTTGTCATATAAACTAATCCATGGTAAAGGAAGAAGGAAACGCAATTTCCAATAGTTTCTGCTCATGGAAGAACTGGGTGACGTAAATGTAGTTGTGGTGGTTTGTGATCTGACAGATGTCTGATACCTTATTTATTCTTGTGAAAGCTGTGCTGGTACTAATCAATTTAGACATTTATATTGAACACAATTGTAGTGCTTGATTAAGTTTGTGAGGAGATATACATTCCTTCTATAGAGTGGATTATTATGTACTACACTGCATATATTCAAGTGTTTCACAGACTTTTGTATATATAACTTCTCTATTGATAGAGTTAAAGATTATTACCACAAAGTAACTGACAGAGTCTGATGAGCAATTTCTCTTTTCGATAGGTGACTGCTGTACTGATTATAATGGAGCTTCTGAGGCTTGCATTCACCACCTGTAACCACAAAAATCCACTGGGCATACAATCTTACTGCTTCTGCAAAATGCCACTCAACTGTCAATCTTGTTATTAAGTGAAGCTGTTTTTCTCCTCTCCTTTCCTCATGGCGGTGACTCACCTTCTCTGTCTTTCTCGAGCCACAAGATCTTCATACGTAACTTAGTCAGAGGCTGGGACTTCTGCAGTGAGTAACTCACCTCTTGACTGTCCACCATCTACAAGGTACAAGTCAGGAGTGTGATGGAATACTCTCCACTTGCTCAGATGAGTGCAGCTCCAACTTCCATTCAGGACAAAGCAGCTAATTTAATTGTCACCCCATTCACCATTAAATATTCACTCCCTCCACCACCGGCTCATCGTGGCAGCAACACTGCTACATCAACACTGTACCATCTACAATATGCACTGCAGCAACTTGCCAAGTCTCCTTTGACAGCGCCTTCCAAACCCACGACCCCTATCACCTAGAAGGACAAGGGCAGCAGATGCATGGGAACACTACAACCTGCAATTTCCCCTCCAAGTAACACACCATCCTGACTTGGAATTACATACGCATTACTTCACTGTTACCGAGTCAAAATCCTGGAAATCCTGGAGGGGCAGGAGGTTTAGGAGGGATTTGAGGAAAAATCTTTTCACCCAGAGGGTGGTTGGAATCTGGAATGCAGTGTCTGAAGAGGTGGTGGAGGCGGGAGCCCTCATAACATTTAAAAAGTATTTGGATGAATGCCATAGCTTACAGGGCTACGGGCCAAGTGCAGGAATATGGGATTAGAATAGTTGGGTGCTGGATGGTCAGCACAGACATGATGGGCCGAAGGGCCTGTTTCTGTGCCGTATAACTCTATGACTCTATGCCAAACTCCCTCCCTAACAGCACTGTGGATGTACTTACATCACATGGACAGCAGTGGTTTAAGCAGGTGGCTCACCAACATATTCTCAAAGGCAATTAGGGATGGACTATCAATGCTGGCCTTGCCAGAAGCACGCACATCCCATGAATGAATAAAAGAAGGCAGTGAGGGCTAGACTTTGCATTGAAGTCAGACCACTTCTGTCTCATTAAATCACACATGCATGTAGTGGAACTCCTTTTGAGAACTGCTCTGTAATGCTTCCTACTCATCATAGCCACTACCATGATATTTTTCACCCAATGCCATGGGGGGCATCCACAGAAACATATAAAATAGGAGCAGGAGTACTTTATGGCCTTTATGGCTGTCCGCCAGCTCTGGTGATCACTGGCAACTGACTCTCACGACTTGTGGTCAATGTCACAGGACTTCATGTCATGTTTGCAGACATCTTTAAAGCGGAGACATGCATGGCCGGTGCGTTTGATACCAGTGACGAGCTTGCTTTACAATGCGTCCTTGGGGATCCTGCCATCTTCCATGCAGCTCACATGGCCAAGCCATCTCAAGCGCCACTGGCTCAGTAGGGTGTACATGCTGGGGATGTTGGCCGCCTTGAGGACTCCTGCTTTGGAGATATGGTCCTACCACCTGATGGAAGGATTCTCCAGAGACAGCCAAGATGGAATGAGTTGAGACGTCACTCTTGGCTAACATACATTGTCCAGGCCTCGCTGCCGTAGAGCAAGGTACTGAGGACACAGGCTTGAAACACTCGGACTTTTGTGTTCCGTGTCAGTGCGCCATTTTCCAACACCCTCTTGGCCAGTCTGGACAGAGCAGCAATCGCCTTTCCCATGCGCTTGTTGATTTCTGCAATGAGAGACAGGTTATTGGTGATAGTTGAGCCTAGGTAGGTGAACTCTTGAACCAGTTCCAGAGTGTGGTTGCCAATATTGATGGATGGAGCATTTCTGACGTCCTGTCCCATGATGCTCGTTTTCTTGAGGCTGATGGTTCGGCCAAATTTGTTGCAGGCAGCCGCAATCCTGTTGATGAGTCTCTGCAGACACTCTTCTATGTGGGATGTTAATGCAGCATCGTCAGCAAAGAGGAGTTCCCTGATGAGGACTTTCCGTACTTTGGTTTTCGCTCTAAGACAGGAAGGCTGAACAACCTGCCACTTGATCTTGTGTGGAGGAAATTCCTTCTTCTGAAGACTTGAACGCATGTGAGAGCAGCAGGGAGAAGAAAATCCCAAACAGTGTAGGTGCGAGAACACAGCCCTGTTTCACACCACTCAGGATAGCAAAGGGGTCTGATGAGGTGCCGCTATGCTGAATTGTGCCTTTCATATTGTCATGGAATGAGGTGATGATACTTAGTAGCTTTGGTGGACATCCGATCTTTGCTAGTAGTCTGAAGAGACCACGTCTGCTGACGAGGTCAAAGGCTTTGGTGAGATCTATGAAAGCAATGTAGAGGGGCATCTGTTGTTCACGGCATTTCTCCTGTAGCTGGCGAAGGGAGAACAGCATATCAATGGTAGATCTCTCTGCTCGAAAGTCGCACTGTGCCTCAGGGTAGACACGCTCAGCCAGCTTCTGGAGTCTGTTGAAAACGACTCAAGCGAAGACTTTCCCCACTATGCTGAGCAGGGAGATTCCACGGTAGTAGTTGCAGTCACCGCGGTCACCCTTGTTCTTATAGAGGGTGATGATATTGGCATTGTGCATGTCCTGTTGTACTGCTCCCTCATTCCAGCACAGGCAAAGCAGTTCATGGAGTGATGAGAGTATAGCAGGCTTGGCACTCTTGATTATTTCGGGGTAATGCCGTCCTTTCCAGGGGCTTTTCCACTGGCTAGAGAATCGATGGCATTACTGAGTTCCAATTTTGTTGGCTGTTCATCCAGCTCATCCATGACTGGCAGAGACAGGGCTGCATTGAGGGAGGTCTCAGTGACAGCATTTTCTCTGGAGTACAGTTCTAGTCTCAATCCGGCCTCGGTCACCCTTCCGCTGTCACAGCTGGGAGCCAGGAAAGAAGTTCCACCGTGAGCTGGATGGCGACTACGGGCGCAGCGTCAGCCTGGAGGACGCCGACATCGAGGAGGCCATGCAGGCTGTGGGCTGGCCCATTCGCCAGGGTCGCGACCCTTACCGGACGTCTCCCCCCCCTCGTGCCACCTTCCACCCACCCCCTTACCCCCCTCACACCACCTTCCCCCCACCCCCTTCCCCTCTGACTGACACGCCAGTGCAGCATTAAGGGAGTGCTTTCAAAGATGTCATCCTTTGGATGAGATGTTAAACTGAATCCCCATCTAGCAGCTCAGGTGGATATAAAAGATGCTATGATACTAATTCAAAGAAGAACCGTGAAGTTTTCCCTGGTGCCCTGACCAATATTTATCCCTCGTCCAATATCACTAATAAAATCAGGTTATCTGCCATTATTACATTGTTGTTTGTGAGATCTTCCTATGTTCAAATTGGCTGCCATATTTCTGATATTGGTTGCACTTCAAAAGTACTTCATTAGCTGTAGAGCGCTTTATGATCTCCTGAGGTCATGAAAGGTGCTATATAAATGCAAAACATTCTTTTTGTATCCTGCATTGCTACCTGGGTGGGCGGTGGGTGTGGTGGGGGGTGGGGGAGGGTGGGTGGTGAGGAGGTGGCAATTTTTAAAATTTGAAGAGCTGCCTTAGCTTGTGAAATTGGTTGCAGGGTGATTGATTGCAAAGAATAAAGTTATTGAAAAAAAAATCATTTTGGGCCCCACACAGAGGTCACTGGCAGAGCTGAACTATATTTGGCCAGGGTTGCCAAAACTTATGGATTGTCCTGGAGTCTCCGGGAATTAAAGATCAATCTCCAGGGCAATTACTGTGAACAGAAGAACCATCGTGTCATCAAAAAATGGCTTTTTCATTTCTTTTTAGCATTTTCATTCATTAGTTATAAAAAAATTTGGAGATGGGGACAAACAGGTTCTTTGTTTGACAGCCAAGAATCATCCAATTGGGTAAAAAAGAGATTTTTTTGTTTTCCAATTGGCCGTGGGGAAGGAGATTGAGCGTGACAATTGACATGCCAAGCGATCGATGGGAGGAGCGCGGGGGCAGGACAGTTGGAGGGCCGAGGTCATGTGCTGAAACCTCCAGGAATAAGTCCAATCAGAGCAACCCAACAGCCGGCGCCAATGTTTACAACAACCAGTATCTGTTCCCCCATCCCAGGACACACATTTAAAATGCGCAAGGTAGCCTGAGCAGGGAAAATCCCAGCCAGAATAGGCTGTCGAGCTTTGAATAGCATTGTGGCCAAGTCTGTTCCACACAAAGGTACACTTTACAGCAAGACACTGAATAGTGAGCAGGAGTAGCTGGCGTGGTATTTCTTTAGCACAGGGATGTTGAGGCCAATGGTAGGGCCCCTTTACACTGCCCGAGCTGAGGTCAGCTAAACAGTGGAAACCAGTTATTCTAATGAAGTACAATTTCAATTCTCCAGCCCCACACACATTTTAGGCTGAATATTTGGGCGAAAAAAATGGGGACCCGCCGCACGGGCTGCGCGCCGCCACTCTACCACAATCTTGAGCGTGGCGGTTCATTAAAATAGGCAGGGCGGCCGCTCCCCAATCACGTGGTGGGGGCAGCCTCGGCGGCGCCATGACCGTGTCATCTGTCTCTGCGCAGGCGCTGGCACCATTTTTAAAGGGCTGCCCGACCCGCTCATAGACTGCAGAGTTGAACCCTATCTCCCCGCTTCCCCAACTACACCACAATTATATGTTTGCCCAGTTCCTCCCCACAAAATACTTTAAATTGCAGCAAAAACAAGAAATGCTGGATTCACTCAGCAGGTCTGGCAGCATCTGTGGAAAGAGAAGCAGAGTTAAAGTTTCGGGTCAGTGACCCTTCTTCGGTGTTCCGAAGAAGGGTCACTGACCCGAAACGTTAACTCTGCTTCTCTTTCCACAGATGCTGCCAGACCTGCTGAGTGAATCCAGCATTTCTTGTTTTTGTTTCAGATTTCCAGCATCCGCAGTGTTTTGCTTTTATTTTAGTGTTTAATTCACTGCCACTTCTCTTCCAGGAATGCCTACCTTGAAGAAGTTCTGCTCTTCTCTCCGACGGGATTTTCATTTGTCTCTTTTACCTTGTTCACCTTCATTGCTTTCTATTTCCCTCCTGGTGTTTGATAAGGTATCTACCAAAACTCGGGGTGCCGAAGAAGGGTCACTGACCCGAAACGTTAACTCTGCTTCTCTTTCCACAGATGCTGCCAGACCTGCTGAGTGAATCCAGCATTTCTTGTTTTTGTTTCAGATTTCCAGCATCCGCAGTATTTTGCTTTTACTTTAAATTGCAGAGTTGACCCCTTCTCCCACCAACTGCACAAAGTGCAGAGGTCACCCCTTCTCCGCCCCCGCCCCCCCGCCCCACACTACAAATGCAGAGTTGACCCCCTACCCCACAACTACAATAAAAATGCTGAGCTCTCCCCGTCTGCACTTCAGTGGTGCCAGCTTTTCCTGGATGGGGACGTGAAGGCACGTGAGTGCCACCCATTGCTTGGAAGATCCTGAACTACAGGCAAGATTGTGGGGAATTTTATGTAAATGTATTCAGAACATTTATTTAAATACTTAAATTCAGGTCCTGTCGCCGAGTGGCAGGGGGCGCCGCCACAGAGCCATGCCACTGCCGGGAAGATCAGGTCCATCAATACCAATGTCGGGGCTTGTGGGAGGCTGCTGCCACTCTGTTCATCCAGCAACCACCCCCCCCAACCCCACTCCCCACCATGAAGCCCAACGTCAGGGGTAGAACAAAATTTAACCTATTAGTTTCATTCTTTAGCAATTCCAATCACACCACAAGTCAAACATCCTCCAATATTTCCTGTTCGAGAATTCTCATCATTTCCACCTTTGCCCAAGTCATGTTCCTTTTCATGAACCACGTTTATGTTCAATAACGGACTCTTCTCCTGATTAATGGAGCAGTTTAACCTTCAATTTAAAGATGCTACTCCATTTCCATTAACCGCTACATTGCAAAAATCACCAGCATGTCTTTCTTGGTTGGCTGGACCACTGTGGTTTATTACAAATAGTTTGCAGTGAAGTTCTGCACTGATACATTTATATTGGCCGGAATTTTACGCCACCCCAGTGAGCCGGATTGTGGCAGGGGGGTGGCGTAAAATGGAGTGGGAGGCTCCGGGAGGCCTTCCTGACCCGCTGACACCTCCGCCCCAGTTTACGTAGGGTGGGGTGGGTGCCAATTAATAGCCACTTAAGGGCCTTCACCTGCCTCCACAGGGAGTTTACCCATGGCAAGTGGGCATCCTGGAGCCAGGAAAGACTGCCCGGTGAAAGCTGACAGCCGCTCAGCGCCCCGGGGGTGGGCCCTGACAAACAGGCAAAGGGTGCCCGATTGAGGGCTGCCCCTGCTTCCCCAACCAGCCCCATGGACCCAAGATGCCCCCCTTCCCCCCAAACGACTACCTTTGCCTCGCCAGGGCCCGGCCGATTACTCCCGGCGAGGCAACCCAAACTTACCCGTACCCCTGGCTCCGTGTCCTAGGCTGGGTTGCAGTCCAAGCAGTGGCCACTGCTCCCGGTGGCACTGCTGGGACTAAGATTGGGATTGGCCAGCAGCTCAATGAGGCAGGACTTCCTCCCTCAAGTGGGTGGAAGTCCCACCTCAGAACAATTAAAGCCGGGGACTTGTAAAATGCGGGATGGATCCCCAGGCTAGGTGGAAGCAGGTTCACCACCAACTTTTACGTCAGTGGCCAGCTCCCGTCCTCCTGACGTAAAATCCAGCCCATTATCTCCAAAAGCATGAACATGGAGCTCATGATTTCCAGGGGTCTTTCCAGTGTTGAACCAGACTTCATTGCTCATTCCAATACCAAGCAATGATATTTTGCCCAAAGGAGAAAGCTGCACTACAGCTTTGTTCAGAGCATCCAATATCAGCAGATATCTGCAATTACACTTTTTTTTCCCCAATCAAATGCTGATCCTCCTTTGGAGTCAACATTTAAACACTAATGTGTAATCAGATCTTTTGTGTTATTTTTGGGGAGGCCCGGGGAATTGATTTGAAACTATGTATGGATGGTAGATTGGATGTTGGGTGGCACTTCCTTTCCCAGAGAGCTGTAAGCCTCTGGAATGTGTTGCCGGCTGGCGTGGTGGGTATTGACTCCAAGCTTTCAAGAGAGAGTTGGATTGATTCCTGACCGGGGTAGAGATGGCATCATATAAAAGGTAAGTGTCTTTTTAGATAACTTTTGGTCCATGTAATCTGCTGGACTGGTTTTGATTGCCTGAGGGAGGTGCGGAGTGGGCGGGGTAGTGAGGGGCAGGCAGGAGGTACCGCACTTGGTACCTGCAGCTCAACATTCCCCGACTGATATGAGAAACCTAATGGAAAGCTCCAACACCCTCCCGTCCTCTGTTCTGTCTCTGTCACAGCACAGATTAACTTTGAGTGGAAGGGAAAGGAGAAAAATTGCAATTGCTGTTCTCATATATTTGAAGAGACAGACACAATTACAGCATTAATGAATTTAGACAGAGCAGTAGCTAAGGCAGAGGCCACTACATGGACAGGGATGAATGCTTCACAGGCTTCTTATTTCAACGTTCTGCTTTTACAATTTCTTATCTCATGGACAAAAAGCCCCACTTTCACTTATTTGCATCAAAATATTCTTTGATGGCCTACATCAGTGAATAGTAAATCTAATCTGACTGGTTTTGCTAAGTGCTTCAGTCACCAGCTATTTTCAAACCATATTCACTAGCTGAAACATGTCTTTCCTGAATTAACAAATAAAGTGTTGGTAACTCATTCAGAAGGGTTTAGATCTTTTTAGGTAATTGGGTCAATAGACGGCACAAGCAGTTCAATGTGGATAAATATAAATAATTACTATGTAAGCAAGAAATTAAATCAGACCGTATATGTTATGCAGAACTGTGGCAGAATGAGGTTAATGGGTTTTAGTGGATATATTTATGAAACCATCAGAGCTGTGGTTAGACGCAGTGAAGGAAAAGGCAAATGGGATAGTGGATGATAATACTAGAGTGAAAGAGTATAATACTGAAGAGGCATTGTTGCTGTTCAAAGTGCTGATCTGATCCCATTTGGGGACTGTAGCCAGTCTGTGATAGAAGGCTAATACTGCTCTTCTCAAGGTTACATTGTCAAGAAGCTATGCTGGCATTGAGTACTCAGACTTTAAGGTATGATGTCAAGAAAACTTTTTTCGGTAAAAGGGTCACTTCAAGGTGGTTTAGTTGGAGTTTTCAAGATCACGACAAGAATTGTTTAGATTAAAGCGAGCAAATTGTTGGCTATGATGAAGAATTAATTCAGCAGTCGGCAAAATGTAAAAAAAATAGGAAGCTAGGAATAAGTCAGATAAAACTTTTTCACCTAAAGGATAATAGAGTTGCAGACTAAGTTACCTGGTGAAGCAGGCAATGCAAATGGACTCAAGAAGCAATTAGATATGTTACCAGAGAAAGAAAGAATTGAGAAATGTAGTCAAAAGGCGGTGAGATGTTAATCTGCGGAAAAGGGAAACTTATGGACCTATTCTCTTCTGAAAAATGCTCACATTGTTATTCACAAGTATAATCTGTATCTACTAGTTATTAGAGATTAAAGATGCAAAGACACCAACCTGAAATGTTAATGCTGTTTCTATCTCCACAGAAGATGCCTGACCTGCTGAGTATTTCCAGCATTTTCTGATTTTATTTCAGAACTTCAGTAACCTTTTTGTTTTTGAGTTATTAGAGATGTGTAGTTACACCCTGGAAAACAAGGTGAAATGCAACATTCATAAGGACATAACAACCTGAATATTATTGGTGTGAAGGAGGCGGAGCTTTAAAAAATGTAATATGCTAATCCCCCTCCCTGAACCCACATTGTGCTGGAATTAATACTCATCATAGTCTTCTAGTTTAACTAAACTAGTATCAGGAGCTCAAACCTGCAGAACCCCTAGCCAGTCTTCCCATTCTCTAAGACGCTTTGAATGCAACTTGTCACCTGTTTCTTACTGATTCACTTTGCCCTTTCAGGTATTCTTTTCAATATTGAGCCCCTTCCCCACACCTGTCACCCCGACCCCTGGGGTGCCTCAGCCTTCTCGTACATTTCTCAGTCTTTGAATTAAAATCTGACTGGAATCAACTTGTGGTGGCTCAACCTTAGTGACTGTAAATGAATAAATATCTGCAGTTGAAATGCTAACGAGCCCACAATGATTCATAGTATCACTTAAGAGTTTATGATGCATTGTAAATGCCTCCTTTTAAACTTTCTCTTGCTTCACATACATAATATATAGAGTTTTTCCTTGTTTGTTCCTTCCTGGTTGTTACTGCATATATCCTGGTTTTCCAGTAACTAATCATGCACCTCCAACTCACAGTGTTTTCCATAATTTCTGCTGGTGATCATTTATTCCGTGTACAATTGCAAGCTCAGTTCTTTATTCAGAATGTAGAGTCGTTCAATAAAATTTTGTCTGGTTACCATGCATCACACAATCATATATTTGTTTATACCCGTCTGATAGGCATTTCACACAAAAGAAACAACACAATTGTGTGAAAGGAGGGCACTGCCTAGTGGCCTAGTTCAGTTGTGCCCTTCTTAATCTGAATCAACATATCTGGTGGGGATGCACTGCAGTGAATCATTCGATTCAGTAACACACCCTGTAATTGTGACGCATTGATGGATTGTCATCAAGCGCTGAAGCACTGCAAGATGTTGCTATTCGTATGTATCAAAGACTTTTGAGGTTCACTGTTGTTCTTGTGAATGATGCCGAGAGTTTCAGTAACAGAGCTTTTAGTCAATGGCTCAGTTAACTTGAAGAGCATAACTGCAGCATTCATTCACTTTCATTATTCTTTTGTTTCTTGCTCCTTCATCCCAAAGTAGGCATCCCCCAGAACTTCATTTTGTTTTTCATTCTTGGGATGTGAGCATCGCTGGCAATATCAGCATTGATTGCCCATCCCCGTTGCCCTTGAGAAGGTGGTGGTGGTGAGCCACCTTCCTGAAATGTTGCAGTCCTTGGGGCGTAGATACATCCACAGTGTTGTGAGGGAGGGAGTTCCAGGATTTTGACCCAGCGACAGTAAAGAAATGGTGATATAGTTCCAAGTCAGGATGGTGTGTGACCTGGAGGGGAACTTGCAGGTGGTGGTGGTCCCAAGCGTCTACTGCCCTTGTTCTTCTAGGTGGAAGAGGTCATGCATTGAGAAGGTGACATTGAAGGAGTCTTGGTGAGTTGCTACAGTGCATCTTGTAGATGGTACACACTGCTGCCACTGTGCACCAGTGGTGGAGTGAGTGTATGTTCAATGTGGTGGATGTTGTGCGTGTACATCTTTAATGGTGTGGCTATGTTATCATGGCAACATTGTAAGAACTGTGATATAACACACCATGTGACTTCTGATGTGGGAGCCGTCTTAAGCAAGTATCTGAAGACCTATCTGCACATGCAGAAGCATCTTTAAGTAAAGAGTCCACATTACTGCATTACTGATCCTGTCTTGAGTGGTCCATACTTTGTGTCTAGTAGCAGCTAACACAGTGGTTAAGATAACATACAATATGGTGGCAATGGTGTGCATTTGAAGACCAGACCACACTACAGAATTTAAAAAATAAATAAAGTTTAAATGTTACACAGAAGATCAGGATCATAGTGCTCTACTTCAACACAAGGTAGTGGTGAGGAACCAGCCCGAAGTCAGGAAGAGCCACACACACAAAAAAAGGCAAAGTCTCTAAAACAGTAAGTACCTGATTTTAAAATTGCTGAATCAGTGGTCAAAAGAAGCAGGTTGGCCCAGGATCATGCTGTCCAAGTTTGCTGCAGGTTGCTCCCGGATCACACCATCCAACACCCGTTCTGATTCAGCCAAATGTTAAAAGAAAAGCTGGGCTGCCATTGCAGCGCCTGTTCCCGGCCTGACTGCTTTGTGGGTGTGGCCTAACAAAAGCATGTGAATCGGGCAACAGCATGATATCCTCCACATGGAACTGCAGCCCGCACTCTGTCTGCTTGGATAGCAGGAGACAGTGCCACACCCTTCAAATTTGTTCACAAGTGGAACTGCAACCAGTTATTACAGCAGGAGACAGCGCCACACCCTTCAAACTTGTTCACAAGTGGAACTGCAACCAGTCATTACAGGAGACAGCACAACACCCTTCAAACTTGTTCACAAGTGGAACTGCAACTAGTTATTAGAGCAGGAGACAGCGCCATACCCTTCAAACTTGTTCACAAGTGGAACTGCAACCAGTCATTACAGGAGACAGCACCACACCCTTCAAACTTGTTCACAAGTGGAACTGCGACCAGTCATTACAGGAGACAGCACCACACCCTTCAAACTTGTTCACAAGTGGAACTGCGACCAGTCATTACAGGAGACAGCACCACACCCTTCAAACTTGTTCACAAGTGGAACTGCAACCAGTTATTACAGAAGGAGACAGCGCTACAGCCTGCAAACCTGTTCACAAGTGGAACTGCAACCAGTCATTACAGGAGACAGCACCACACCCTTCAAACTTGTTCACAAGTGGAACTGCAACTAGTTATTAGAGCAGGAGACAGCGCCATACCCTTCAAACTTGTTCACAAGTGGAACTGTGACCAGTCATTACAGGAGACAGCACCACACCCTTCAAACTTGTTCACAAGTGGAACTGCGACCAGTCATTACAGGAGACAGCACCACACCCTTCAAACTTGTTCACAAGTGGAACTGCAACCAGTTATTACAGCAGGAGACAGCGCCACACCCTTCAAACTTGTTCACAAGTGGAACTGCAACCAGTCATTACAGGAGACAGCACCACAGCCTGCAAACCTGTTCACAAGTGGAACTGCAACCAGTCATTACAGGAGACAGCACCACACCCTTCAAACTTGTTCACAAGTGGAACTGCAACTAGTTATTAGAGCAGGAGACAGCGCCATACCCTTCAAACTTGTTCACAAGTGGAACTGTGACCAGTCATTACAGGAGACAGCACCACACCCTTCAAACTTGTTCACAAGTGGAACTGCGACCAGTCATTACAGGAGACAGCACCACACCCTTCAAACTTGTTCACAAGTGGAACTGCAACCAGTTATTACAGCAGGAGACAGCGCCACACCCTTCAAACTTGTTCACAAGTGGAACTGCAACCAGTCATTACAGGAGACAGCACCACACCCTTCAAACTTGTTCACAAGTGGAACTGCAACTAGTTATTAGAGCAGGAGACAGCGCCATACCCTTCAAACTTGTTCACAAGTGGAACTGCGACCAGTCATTACAGGAGACAGCACCACACCCTTCAAACTTGTTCACAAGTGGAACTGCGACCAGTCATTACAGGAGACAGCACCACACCCTTCAAACTTGTTCACAAGTGGAACTGCGACCAGTCATTACAGGAGACAGCACCACACCCTTCAAACTTGTTCACAAGTGGAACTGCAACCAGTTATTACAGCAGGAGACAGCACCACACCCTTCAAACTTATTCACAAGTGGAACTGCAACCAGTTATTACAGAAGGAGACAGCGCCACAGCCTGCAAACCTGTTCACAAGTGAACCTGAAGGTAGTTATTTCTGTTTGCCTGTACAGCAGGAGATTTCTTTTAAGTGATTATAAGAATGACAGCACAGTTCCCTACGTTCAACTGGAAAACACCCGACCTGCTATCAAAATTTTAGTTCTTCAAGCAAAGAGCCGAGTTTCTTCGACATCGCAGTTGCAGATCCACAGAAGCAGGCAGTGAAAATACACATTGCCATTGGTAATGAAGGCTTACATACTGAAGAAGAACAGTGCGGCACAGTGACACAGTGGTTAGCACCGCAGCCTCGCAGCTCCAGCGACCCGGGTTCGATTCTGGGTACTGCCAGTGGGGAGTTTGCAAGTTCTCCCTGTGTCTGCGTGGGTTTTCGCTGGGTGCTCTGGTTTCCTCCCGCAGCCAAAGACTTGCAGGTTGATAGGTAAATTGGCCATTGTAAATTGCCACTCGTATAGGTCGGTGATAGGGGAATTAAGGGAAGGTGGGGATGTGGTAGGAGTATGGGATTAATGTAGGATTAGTATAGATGGGTGGTTGATGGTCAGCACAGACTCGGTGGGCCAAAAGGCCTGTTTCAGTGCTGTATCTCTAAATTAAAATAAAGAAGGACCCAGCAAAAATCTGATGCACATTAAAGGATCAATTTCGTGTCAGACTCAATTTCCCAGTTTATCAACTCGAATTTGTGTCCTTTGGACTGCAGCCAACTAAGTCCATTGACCAGTTTGTTAGTCGATGTCAAGCTAAGGGAGCGAATGTGACTTCACTGAGAATGAACTGGCAGACCACATTGTCGAGCTAGTGATTACATCCACAACAATAGGGGGATCTTTTGGAGAAGCTCAAGGAGTATACCATGGAAGCCTAACTCACATATGGTCAAAAAGTTGAGCCTATCATTGCAGGCCAACAGAGCTAACAATCCCTTTGTGCTGCAAATAACATTGCTGCATTGAGTAAGTATTCCAAGTGCAGGAAACCGTGTAAAAAGTGTAGGCTCCTACATATGCCTAAGGGTTGCCCAGCATTTAACAACAACTGCAAAGCATGTGGTGCCACGGGTCAGTGGAAACTTCAATGTCGGAAAGCCAAGACAGATGCTGCCGGAAAGTGTCCTGACCACAGTCGGACAGAACATAAGAAGGCTTCATGCCCTGACAAGCTTCGCAGTCACCCTTCACATCACAACCGATACATCCATGAGGCTGTGGATGATGTCAACACCAGTAATGATGATAGTGAGAGTCCAAGTTCAAGTGAGCAAGAGGAATAGGCACATCACGTTGTCAATGTCACCAAATGCATTGATTTGATTACTCCACTGGAGGCGGTTGCATCTATTTGTGTTCTCTGTCTGAAAAATGAGGTCACACATGTGCTCTGGGTAAAGGTTGACATGGGTGCCAGTGCGGATATTTTACCTTTATGCATCTTAAAAGGTATGTGTCCAGGTAAATGGCGAGCCATGGTGATGCCGATGAACATCCAACTAACTGTGGGTCCTCGATCCTGTGTTTAGAATCCATAAAGATTCAATGCAAATACAATGATTCAGATTGGAAATTCCAACTTTTTCACATCATCCAAATGGTTGGACCTGCCATTGCAGTACTACAGGCATTCAGGTATCTGAGCCTGACAACCATCCATGGCATTGGGTATCACCACGGGAGTGAACCAAGCATAGAGAACAAACTAATTCACTCTGTCGAGGATCTCATGTTGATTTAACATGACTGTTTCGATAAGATAGGCAGCTTCAAGCTGGAAGCTACACTATACCTCCAGGATAATGCTACAGCTACCATCGACCCATCCAAAAGTGTAGTGTTCATATCCAGGCTAAGTCTGGACAGAGATGAATAAGATAGAGGCAGATGGTATTATACAACAAGTCCAGGATCACACCAACTGGTGTAGCTCCCTCACCTGTGTAGTGAAAAAGGAGGGCTCCTTGTGGATATGTCTGGAGCCCCACTGCCTGAACCGGGCTCTGAAAAGATGTCGATACAACACCCTTGAAGAGTTGAACCCCAAGTTTGTGGGTGCCCATTTTTTTTTTCCAAACTAGACATCACGAATGGCTACTGGTTGTTACACTTAGCTAAACACTCACATGTGATCATCACATTCCACATACCTTTTGGTAGGTACTGCTTCCAGCGGCTCCCTTTTGGCTTGTCGATTAGCTAAGACGTGTTCCAGCAACCCATGGACCACATCATGAGGCTGTGTGTGTGTATTGCTGATGACATTACTGTGATGGACAGGACCAGAGCAGAGCACGATCACAACCTGCATGGTTTAATGTGTGCGGCACAGCAGGAAGGCTTCACTTTAACAAGCCGCAAGTGTGAAACTCACGTTCGGCAAATCAATTTATTTGGTTCCATATACCCTGACTAGGGCATTTGACTGGACACAGGCATGTTGGCTGGTGTCTGCACAATGCCTGTCCCACAGGACAAGGAAGATCTCCAGCGATATCAGGAGCTCTTCAATTTCATATCCCCATTCATTCCAGGTTTTGTTCAGAAAGCGACGCCATTGAGAGATCTACTGAAAATGAACACCCCTTTCCTCTGGAATGAAGACCACCAGCATGTCTTCAACCAGTTGAAGACCTGACTGGCAGAGAGTGCTTCAGTTCTCCAGTTCTATGATCCAGCAGAGCTCATCACGCTTGAGGTAGAGATATTGCAAAAGGGTTTGGATGCCTGCTTACACCAAAAGGGGAGGCTGGTCACTTTTACATCCAAGACTTTGTCACCAGCCCAAACTAACTACTCAGAGGGAAACCCTGGCTCTCATGTTCAGCATTGCAGGTTTCTCTTGTATTACACATACCTCTTTGGTAAACGCTTTGTGGTGGAAACTGACCACAAGCCAATGGAAATGATTTGGCAGAAGCCGTTGATGAGCGCACCACTGCGCCATCAGCACTGGCTAGTGGAGATACAGGGGTAGGTGAAGTATAAACTGGGCATGTTGATGATCACCTCTGACATGCTGAGCCAGTTCCTAACCTGGCGAAAGCCGAAAATGTTTCAGTTGAATAGCAGGTTGACCTCGTTGATGTGGAACTAAAGGATCTAAGGTATAGCAACCTGGTCTACTTCGGGCAGTGAAAGTGTGACCAGCTACGAGCAGAGACAGCCGCGGATCTCACCTTTCAGGAACACTGGAAGACCAAAGCGGAAGGCGGGCCGGACTCCATTAAGAATGTGTCTGAATCCATCAGGTCATTCTGGACCTTCAGAGGTGAGCTGGAAATCGTGTACAGTGTCATTTTCAAGGGCAGACATGTCCTGATCCCTGCATCGTTATGGACTGACATACTCCCACAGCTTCACCAATCGTGTAGTGGCATTGACTGTACCAGGCGGTTGGCCAGGTATTCACGATGATATTGCATCTGTTGTTCAGGCATGCCACGTGTGTTAGGCCCATCAACAAGTCAACGTTGAGAATCTCTCATCCCTCACGAGATTCCTGCAGTCCCATGGACTAAGATTGCCATGGGTTTGTTCCATGTTAATCGCACCGACTACCTCGTCGTTACAGAATATTTCTCCGAATATCCAACCATCTGCCGGCTACATGACATGTCGAGCTCCATGGTAGCGAGCACTCTCAGAGGTATCATCATTTTATTCAGAGTACCCGTGGAAATGGTTTCCAATAATGGGCCTCAGTACACTGGAAAATTGTCTCGTGGCATGTGGCTGAAATGGGGTGTGACACATATCACATCTTCACCTCATTCCAATGGTCTTGCAGAACGTATGAGTCACACTGTCAAATCACTGATTATCAAATGCCAGCAGACAGGTCAGGATTTGCACATTGCCATGTTCCACCTACATGAAGCTTGGTTGAGTTCTACAATTCCATCAATCGCCGAGCTTATGCTCAGGCACCGGATCCATATTGATCTTTCTAGTTTTCATCACTCCATCTACCCTGAGTTTAGGGACGCTCGTTAAGAGCAATGGGAAAAAATGAAAGCGATGCATGACAGTCAAGCTGGGAGTGAGCTATCAACATTAGTGTTAAGACAGCAGGTCACTATACAGAATACTGTAACTGGTACATGGAGTACTGCACAATTCTCCAGGGTTCGACCAGAACCACATTCATATGAAGTTACTACCTCTACTGGAGCTACATTGCATAGGAATAGACGTCAGATCAGAATAGTCCATGATCCCAGATTCACGGAAGACTCTATCGCAAATTGGATGAGATCAAAGACGACGTTGCGGGCAGAGTCCATGCATTCCACTTCTATAGAACTGAGTCCACACTCATCTGCTCCCGATTCCAAGAACTGTTTTTAAATCAGGCCTTTTGATCAAACCACCCTTACGTTACCATGACTGTTTTGTACCATGTATGTTTATCTCCTATTACTGTTGTCAAATTGTATATAGTTAGTATTACTGTCGTTGAATTGTATACAGTTAATACTACTGTTGTTGAATTGTATATAGTTAACCTTTACCTATTTGAGAGGGATATGTTTCTGTTTGGAGCAAGGGGGATGTTGTGTGTACACCTTTAAGAGGTGTGGCTTTGTCATCTTGCCACAGTGCATGAGCTGTGATGTAACACACCATGTGACTTCTGGGTACAGTGAAGACCTATGTGTACATGTAGGACCATCCTTTAACAAAGAGTCCACATTACTGATCCCGTCTAGAGTAGTCAGTGCTTTGACTATAGTAGCAGCTAACACAGAGAAAACACACAACACATAACAGTGGTGTCGATCAAGTGAGTTACTTTGTCCTGGATGTTGTCGAGCTTGCTGAGTGTTGTTGGAGTTTCAATCATCCAGGCAAATGGAGAATATTCCATGAGACTGCTGACTTAGGCCTTTTAGATGGTGGACAGGATTTGAGAAGTCAAGAGGTGAGTTACTCACTGCAGGATTTCCAGCCTCTGACCTGCTCAGTATTTATAGGGCTATTCCAGTTAAATTTCTGGTCAGTAGTGATTCCCAGGATGTTTGATGGTGGGGGATTCAGTGATGGCAATGCTGTTGACATTGAGGGGAGATGGTTAGATTCTATCTTGTTGGAAGCGGTCATTCCTGGTACCTGTATCGTGCGAATGTTACTTGCTACATATCAGCCCAAGCCTGAATGTTGTTCATGTTTTGCTGCATGCGGGTATGCCCTTTGTTTTTTCAAGTGGTGTTCAACATGGAAGAGTACTAATTCATCAGCTGAGGGTGGGTAGTAGGTGGTAGTCATTAGGAGGTTTTCCTTGCCTGTGTTTGACCTGTTGCTATAAGACCTCATGGGGTCCAGAGTCAATGCTGTTGACTATGAGGGCCACTCCCTTCTGATTGTATACCACTGTCTGCCACCTCTGGTGGGTCTGTCCTGCCATACAGACAGGACGTACCCAGGGTATGGTGATGGAGGAGTCTGGGACACTGAATGTAAGGTATGATTTGGTGAGTATGACTATGTCAAGCTGTTTCTTGACTAGTTTGTGAGACAGCTCTCCCAATTTTGGCCCCAAATGTTAGTGAGGAGAACTTTGCAGGGTTGACTGGTCGGGGTGTGCCTTTGTCATTTCTGGTGACTCGGTTAGTTCCAGATCGTCTGTCTGTTTTTATTCTTATTTGACTTTTCTGTAGTAGTTTTATTCAACTGACTGGCTTGTTAGGACATTTCAGAGGGCAGTTAAGAGTCAACCACATTGCTGCCAGACCAGGTAAGGACAGCAGATTTCCTCCCCTGATGGGCATTAGTGAACCAGATGGGTTTTTATTACAATCCAGTAGCTCGATGAGACTAGCATTTTATTCCAGCTTTATTAACTAATAGAATTGAAATTCCCTAAGCCGCCATTGTGGTACTTGAAGTCATGCCTCTGGAGTATGAGCCCAGGCATCAGGCTTACTGGTCTAGTAACATTGCCACTATGCCACTACCCCCCACTCAATCATCTGCATGACTGTAAACTCATGGGAGACCAACAGTCCATTCAGCTGCATCACAGTCATGCCTGATCTTGTCCATAGCTAATAACAGTACACATGTTAGCAGGGGTCATTGGGAAGTAATCAGGAGCAGGAACTCTAACTGCTTTTTCCTTCTGTAACTACTGCTACTACAACTACCTGTGCATTTATACAGCACCTTTAATGTAGTAAAACATCCCAAGATATTTCAAAGGAGCATAAAATTTGACATGAGGCACTGAAGGAGCTATTAGTACAGATGATCAAAAGCCTGGTCAAAGAGATAGGTTTAAGGAGCATAATGATGAGAGAAGGAGAGAAGAGTCTAAGAGGAATAAAGAGAAAGAGAAAAGAAAAGGGACTAAAAATGCAAAATAATACTGATGGGGTTGGGTTCAGAGCAGCAGCCAAGACACGTGTGCAAATGAACACAGAGAAACTCAAGTTGCATACATTAAAAGAAATGAAAGACTTGCGCTTATACTTTCTGCACATCTAATGAAGGGTCACTGACCTGAAACGTAACTCTGTTTCTCTTTCCACAGATGCTGCCAGACCTGCAGAGTATTTCCAGCACTTTCTATTTTTATTGCTCATATATAGTACCTCTCTCAACCTCAGGATGTCCCACAGGACTTTACAGCCAGTGAATTATTTATTAAGTCCAGTCGCTGTTGTGAAGTAGGAAGCATGTCAAGCACAGCAAGATCCCACAAACAGCGATGACCAGATAATCTGTTTTAGTGATGTCAAGGGATAAGTATTGCCCAGGACACCAGGGAAAGCTCCGCTATTCTTCTTTGAAATATTGGGATCTGTTACATCCAATTGAGAAGGCAGGCAGTCCCCAATTTAATATTTCATCTGCAAGATGACATCTATGGCAGTCCAGCACTCCCTCAGCACTCGACTGTAGTGTCAGCCTAGATTCTCTGCTCAAGTGTCTGGAGTGGGACTTGAATACACAACTTACTGACTCAGAAGCGAGAGTGCGACCAACTAAACCATGGCGATAGTAGAAGGAATAAATATTGGAAGGGCTTAATCTTTGTTACCTGATGTTGGATTTGATGGGCATGAGGAAGTTTAATGTGAGATAAACCCAGCCACTGCATCTGTACCTGCCTTGCTTCAGTCATTGTAGCATGGTTTGAATAGAAATGTTACATTGGCAATCTTCCAGTCCTCTGCATGGGACCAACAAATGGCTGATCTCGGAAACAGGAAACATGAGATGCCCATGGTAGTGGGGGAAGGTTGGGGGGCAGGGGGGGTAGGGGGCATTATGAGGGAAAGATTAATATTTCTGTTCGGAATTTTTTAGTGCATTTAATAGTTCGAGCAGCAGACACCATCCTTTGCAGTCCAGTCCAGGTGCAAGGGTAAAGAATATTTTGGAAAGACTGGTAAAGATTACAACAGATGAGAGAGAATACAGTCATTCTGGTGTCCAGAAGAAAATCTAGGCTGACACTACAGTCGAGTGCTGAGGGAGTGCTGGACTGCCATAGATGTCATCTTGCAGATGAAATATTAAATTGGAGACTGCCTGCCTTCTCAAAAGGAGTTGGGAGGTTAGCAGTCTGAAGAGCAGGATTTCAAGGGTAGTAATCTCCAGATTTCCCTCCAGCCACTTGCTAGAACAAGGAAGAATGGGAAGATTAACGGGATTGTGCCAGGGAAAGGGTTTTCAATTGATGGGATAATGGCACCAGTTTCAGGGAAGATTGAAGCTATTCTACAAGAAAGGGATATATCTGAGCAGGAAGGGAGCTGGCAAAATGGATAAATAAAGAAGTGAAGAGTCATTTAATCTTGGAAGGAAGGAAGCAGGAATATTAAGTGCATTCAGAAAGAACAGTAGATGAGCTGAATATATAAAAGAAATTGCAAACGATTGGCATGCAGAAGGAATAGAGTAGAGCAGAAAAATCATAGCGACCAGTAGGGAAAAAACTGAGATAAATAAACAAGGGCTGGAATTCTACCAGCCCCTCAGCGATGGGCTGGGAAGCGGGAATGCTGACCAAATGGCACGGGAAGGCATTGGGGGCGGGGAGGGGGGCGTGCCTGACATCGACCCACTGGCATGTCATTTTGGCAGTGGTGGGAAAGCTGGCAGATGTAGTGCCTGCCTGAAGCCCAATTGAACCACTTGAGTGGACAAATAAGCGCCTCTTCCTTCATCTAGGGGCATTTTGCCAGCAGCCGGGGTGGGGGGGGATGTCGCCGTCTGGGGACTCTGTCCAATTCAATCTGGCAGCCTCTCAGGGGCTCTGGAGTGAGGTGGGGGGGCCTCCTTTTTGGGCACTCCATGGCCCATGGTGGGGCCCCCTGATCACTAGGGGATCACCTGCCTGGGCCCAGTGTCCCCAGACTCCACTTAACTGTCTTTGAGGGTACATGGCCATTGAAGCGCCCTCATCCTGCAGGTTGCGTCCCAGAAATGGCCACTGCTAGCGATGGCAGTGCTGAGCTGATTGGGCTTCCAGCTCTTGGGGGTAGGCCGCCGTCCTTAATAGGGACCGGTAGGTTTCATTGGGATAGGTGGAGCGGGTGGGGGTGGTGGGTGATATGGGGGGGTTGGCACCATGCAGGCCACCAATGATTTCAAGTAAAAATCGTGGCACTGGGTCAGTAACTTCAGCATTTTAGTCTGCCGAGGCCATGCGGCCCATTTCAAACTTTAACATTTTCTTCTTATTTTCCATTTTGTGTCTTTTTCTCCCTTCATCCAATCTTTCTTCCCCTCTCTTTATTTTTTTTCTGCGTCTGATTCGACTCAAATTCACCCACCTTCCTCTGTTTCTTTCTCGATCCTTAAATCTCATTGGTTAAGGAGAGACATTGTTGGTGCTGCCATTCTCTGAGGTCCCAGATGCCCTGTTGCCCTTGCAATGTCGTCATCAGCTCACACTTCCCAGCAAATTGCAGCGTAATTAAATTTTAAGCTGAAGGGTGCAGGGCAAAGTCGAACTAATGAGCGCACACTGCAAGATTCACCACTTCCGCAAGAGTTAGCCCAATATTTTAAGGTTCTACTGAGAGTGGATAGGTGTCAGAAGCCTGGAGAGTGGCCAATGTATTTTCTAAAATGGAAACAGGGCTAGCTCAAGTATTACAGTTAGTTTAACATCTGTGTTTGGGAATGATATGGAATGTTTAATTCAAGATGAAATGACTAAATACCTGGATGAATTAGCAGCAGCAAACACAGAATTCAGAAAGCAAGATGGTACTTGGCAAACCTGATACAGGAGATAACAGAGATGGTAGATGCTGTGTAAGTGTTAGGCATGGACTACCCCTAATTTACGTATTCCACCTTTATTTAGAGATACAGCACTGAAACAGGCCCTTTGGCCCACTGAGTCTGTGCCGACCAACAACCACCCATTTAAACTCCTTCTTCTTTGGCCTCCTTGTCTCGAGAGACAATGGGTAAGCACCTGGAGGTGGTCAGTGGTTTGTGGAGCAGCGCCTGGAGTGGCTATAAAGGCCAATACTAGAGTGACAGACTCTTCCACAGGTGCTGCAGATAAAATTAGTTGTCAGGGCTGTTTCGCAGTTTGCTCTCCCCTTGCGCTTCTGTCTTTTTTCCTGCCAACTGCTAAGTCTCTTCGACTCGCCACACTTTAGCCCCGCCTTTATGGCTGCCCGCCAGCTCTGGCGATCGCTGGCAACTGACTCCCACGACTTGTGATCAATGTCACAGGACTTCATGTCGTGTTTGCAGACGTATTTAAAGCGGAGACATGGACGGCCGGTGGGTCTGATACCAGTGGCGAGCTCGCTGTACAATGTGTCCTTGGGGATCCTGCCATCTTCCATGTGGCTCACCTGGCCAAGCCATCTCAAGCGCCGCTGACTCACTAGGGTGTATAAGCTGGGGATGTTGGCCGCCTCGAGGACTTCTGTGTTGGAGATACGGTCTTGCCATCTGATGCCAAGGATTCTCCGGAGGCAGTGAAGATGGAATGAATTGAGACGTCGCTCTTGGCTGGCATACGTTGTCCAGGCCTCGCTGCGGTAGAGCAAGGTACTGAGGATACAGGCTTGATATACGCGGACTTTTGTGTTCTGTGTCAGTGCGCCATTTTCCCACACTCTCTTGGCCAGTCTGGACATAGCAGTGGAAGCCTTTCCCATGCGCTTGTTGATTTCTGCATCGAGAGACAGTTTACTGGTGATAGTTGAGCCTGGGTAGGTGAACTCTTGAACCACTTCCAGAGCGTGGTCGCCGATATTGATGGATGGAGCATTTCTGACGTCCTGTCCCATGATGTTCGTTTTCTTGAGGCTGATGGTTAGGCCAAATTCATTGCAGGCAGCCGCAAACCCGTCGATGAGATTCTGCAGACACTCTTTGGTGTGAGATGTTAATGCAGCATCGTCAGCAAAGAGAAGTTCCCTGATGAGGACTTTCCGTACTTTGGTCTTCGCTCTTAGACGGGCAAGGTTGAACAGCTAATTTAAACTAATCCTACATTAATCCCATTACCCTCTCACATCCCCACCTTTCTTCAATGCCCCTACCACCTACCTATACTAGGGGCAATTTCTCATGGCCAATTTACCTATCAACCTGCAAGTCTTTGGCTGTGTGAGGAAACCAGAACACCCGGTGAAAACCCACACGGTCACAGGGAGAACTTGCAACCTCTGCATAGGCAGTACCCAGAATGGAACCCAGGTCACTGGAGTGGTGAGGCTGTGGTGCTAACCACTGCGCTCTTCTCTAGTATCCTTTCATTCACACAATCACACTCTTCTTTTAAAACTGAGGCAAAGTACCCATTTAGTTTCTCCACCATTCCTACATCAGATGTTCTTTTGATGACTATACAAGACTAAAAATTCATCTACCCTGTTTTTTGGACGTGGGGTCGCGATTTGTGACCTGCCCAAGCCGGCTCCATTTGAGGCAGGCGGCAAGCGATTTTCCATGCTGCCTCCTCACTTACGTTATTGTGGCTCAGGGCCGGGCATCCACCGCACTGCCTGCTGGCTGGTCACACAACCAGGGGTCTAACTGTGTGTGAGGCTAGCTCGTGGTGCAGCTAGTCTCCAGCTCTTAAAGGCAGTTTGTCTCAATTAAAGAGAAGCTGCACCACTAAACACAAGGCTGCCAGGAATTGATTTTGGGAAAGTGAAGAACCACAAAAATGGCACAAAATGCAAGGAAGAGGGCTCCCAGATTTTCTGACGCTGCCTTGGAGGCACTCGTGACCCAGGTGAAATCCAGGAGGAAAATACGTTTCTGCAGAAAACCAGGAGGCCCTCATGCAGCAGCCTCTGATGGGAGTGAGAGCACATGGCCAGGGAGGTGAATGCATGGAGCCAGGCCCTGAGGACCTCTCAGCAGTGCCACAAGAAGTTTAATGACCTCACATTGGCAGTCAAGATCAATGAATGCATCCTCAAATGACATCTTATACCCACCATACCACCAACCTCTAAAGCTGCTCAGTTTGCCACACTCTCCTCACTCACCCAGCAGCACTCCCTATCACTCAGGACTCCCGCCTAACATTCACATACGCGGTCTCACCCATACATATCTACCAATGATGCCAGCCTCACACCCATCTCTCACTCCCTCCACGTACCTCTGCCTATTCAGCTCTGGCAGGCACATCACCCAATACAGCGCTGCACAATCTGCTCTTTCTCCTGCAGGACATGATCACACATAACAGCAACGAGACCCAGAGAGCCACTGGGGGTAGGCATGACTCTATCCCTTGAGCCATCTCAAGGAGACATTGTTGAGAATCATGGGGCCAACTGCAACAGAGCCCATGGCATCTGACGCTGCTGAGGCCATCCAGGATGATGGTAAGTGACTGCATTAAGTCCCTTCACAGCTTCCCCCTCACTCCCCTCCTGAGCTCGGACATGAGTGAAAGCTGCAGATGGTGTGACCAGGGACCTCCAACTTTCCTCCCTCAACCCAACCTCCTCTTCTGCTTTCAATAAACTGCCACCTGGACAAACTCAATGCAACCAGGAGGAAGAGGAAGTACATACCATGACAGTGATAAGGAGGCACCATCATTTGACTGACAGTCGTGCCATGAGCTCAGACACTGGCACTGTGTGTACCTTAGAAGAGAGTGTAGAGGCAGGATCTGCAAATAGTGAGTCACTGAGCATGAGTGTGCTGCAGCCAGGCCAATGGGAAAGGCTAGCTTGTGTGCCAGCTCCCAGGCAGGTGACATCGCAGATGAGTTCTGCTACAGGGGAATCAGATGTGGACTTTGATGGGGCAACATACAGGAGAATGCTGATGATAACGCACACCGAGATGTTTTGTGCACTGGCAGGTCTGTCAGATAGCCTCCTGTCACAGTTGAGGAGCATGGAGGAGTTTGGCCCCAGTGTGGCAGAGGGCATCGTGCAGAGCTTGGAACCTATCATTTCCAGTGTGGCAACGGTGGCCAACTCCAGCTGGGATGGAGCGGCTGGCAGTTGCTATCTCAGCTTCCACTAGAGCACAGGCGAAAGCCACCCAACAACACACTGCTGCCGAGGAAGCTCAGATGGAGATCCTGAGTTGCACTCTGCTCTTGGCCTGCTACAGTCTTCCAATGAAGCTCAACACAAGCTTGAGGAACAGCACCTCATCTTTCAACTGGGCACTTTACAGCCTTCTGGACTCAACATTTTGTTCAATAATTATAGATCATAATCTCTGTCCCATTTTGTTTTTTTTATTTTCTTGTGTTTTTGTTTGCTGGTTTGCTTTTACCCCCCTCTTGTTTCTTTTTTAATCCCTCTACTTTGCATTTGGACAGCTGTTATCCTGTCATTCACACCTCATCCAGATACATCTTTTGTTTCTTTACTTGTCCCATTACCACTCCCTTTGACTTTGTACCATGAAACCTTTTTGTCTTTTAATTTCTCCTGCCCTGCACACTATCACAGACCTTTCCTTTTGTTCTTCTTCCCCCCTCCCCCCTTTCACTTGCTCAAAACCTATTACATTTCTAATTTTGCCCCGTTCTGATGAAAGGTCACTGATCTGAAACTTTAACTATGTTTTTCTCTCCACTGATGCTGCCTGACCTGCTGAGTATTTCCAACATTTTCTGTTTTGGTTTCAGATTTCCAGCATCTGCAGTATTTTGCTTTTGTATTTGTGTTTAATTCACTGCCATTTCTCTTCCAGGAATGCCCACCTTGAAGAAGTTCTGTTCTTCTGTCCGACAGGATTTCTGTTTGTCTCTTCTACCTTGTTCACCTTCAGTGCTTTCTATTTCCCTTCTCGTGTTTTGATCAGGAACCTACCACAGCTTTCACAGCCACATCTCCGTCCTCAGCAAGTGTCTGCGGCTCCGACTTACTCCATGTGGATTCCAGCTGAAATTCCACCCTTCGTGTTTTGGATTCACCCAAGATTACAGATCTCTCCTGGATATTCACAATATCTCGAACCGTTGTTCTCCCACATCCTAAGATCCACTCTCAATTCCATGCACCGCCACATGCACGCTCTCAACCTCTCTCTTAAGCAGCACTGACTCACACTATCTCAAAGCTGTCCTGGTCTACAATTTCATTTCATCCTTCGCCTCATCCAGCCATTTCATAAAAACTTTTTATCTTCCTTTCAGTTGGGAAGGATCGCAGGTTTTGACGACTCATGGGTACCAACACCCCTCTACATCCTTCTTCCCCGTCCCTTACCTCTGACCCCATTTCGTCTTCAAATCTCACCCCTTGCTATGTATTCACGATACCCTCTGACCTTCCCCTTCCTGATTCTGAATGATCTGCCCTCAGCAAAGGCCTTAGCTTCATCCCCTTACACCCCTCCCTCGATCTTTTCACTGAGAACTGCTGGCATGACATCGGCCGTCTCAATTTCTCTGCTCCCCTCACGCAGTCTAATCTGTCTCTCTTTGAACTTGCAGCACTGCGCTCTCTCAGGTCCAACCCCAACATCATCATCAAACCTGCGGACAAGGACAGTGCCATTGTAGTCTGGCCAACTGACCTCTACCTAACAGAGGCTGAACGCCAACTCTCTGACATTTCCTCCTACCTCTCCCTGGACCATGACCCCATGGCCCTCATCGTCTCCTCTTCACTATGGACGTCCAATCCCTCTACACCTCCATGCCCCACCAGAATAGTCTGAGGGCTCTCTGCTTCTTCCTTGAAAAGAGGCCCAACCAGTCCCCATCCACCACCACCCTCCTCCACCTGGCTGAACTTGTTCTCACATTGAACAACTTCTCCTTCAACTCCACTTACTTTCTCCAAATAAAAGAATGCAGTTACTGCATAAGTCCTAGCTCTGCCTGCCTTTTTGTGAGATATGTTCCGGTCCTACTCAGGCCCCCTCCCTCACCTCTTCTTCCAGTATATTGATGACTGTATTGGTACTGTTTCCTGCTCTCTCCCTGAACTGGAAAATTCAATTGGCTTTGTTTCCAATTTCCACCCTTCTGTCACCGTCACATGGTCCATCTCCAATTCTTCTCTTCACTTCCTTGACTTCTCTGTCTCCATTTCTGGGGATAGGCCATCAGTCAATATTCACTATAAACCCACTGACTCCCACAGCTACCTTGGCTACACTTCCTCACATCGCACTTCCTGCGAGGACTCTATCTCATTCTCCCAGTTTCTCTGCCTCTGTCGCATCTGTTCAGATGATGCAGCCCACTTCTCCCTTCTCACCATCCAAGGCCTCAAACACTCCTTCCATGTGCAACAGCAATTTACTTGTACTTCTTTCAAGTTAATATACTGTATTCGCTGCTCACAATGTTGTCTCCTCTACATTTTTTGTTATTCTTTCATGGGATGTGGGCATTGCTGGCAACTGAGTGGCTGGGCCATTTCAGAGAGCATTTAAGAATCAACCACATGGCTTTGGGTCTGGAGTTACATGTAGCCCAGACCAGGTGATAACAACAGATTTCTTTCCCTAAAGGACATTTGTGAACCAGATGAGTTTTTACAACAATCGATGAACATATGAGCATATGAATTAGGAGCAGGAGTAGGCCACTCGGCCCCTCGAGCCTGCTCTGCCATTCAATAATTTCATGATTGATCTGACTGTAACCTCAACTCCACATTCCTGCCTACCCCAATAACCTTTCAACCCCTTGCTTATCAAGAATCTATCTATGTCTGCCTTAAAAGTATTCAAAGACTCTGCTTCCAACGTCTTTTGAGAAAGAGAGTTCCAACAACACTCAGTACTCTGAGAGAAAAAATTTCTTCTCATCTCTGTCTTAAATGGGCAACCCCTTATCTTTAAACAGTGACCCCTAGTTCTAGATGAAACAAGAGGAAATATCCTTTCCACATCCACCCTGACAAAACCCCGCAGAATCTTATATGTTTCAATCAAGTCGCCTCTTACTCTTCTAAACTCCAGCAGGTACAAGCCTAGCCTGTCCAACCTTTCCTTATAAGACAATCTGCCCATTCCAGGTATTAGTCTAGTAAACCTTCTCTGAACTGCTTCCAATGCACTTACATCCTTCTTTAAATAAGGAGACCAGTACTGTACACTGTACTCCAGATGTGGTCTCACCAATGCCCTGTATTACTGAAGCATAACCTCCCTACTTTTGTATTCAATTCCCGTTGCAATAAACAATAACATTCCACTAGCCTTCCTAATTACTTGCTGTACCTGCATACTAACCTTTTGCGATTCATGCACTAGGACACCCAGATCCCTCTGCATCTCAGAGCTCTGCAATCTCTCACCATTTACATAATATGCTTCTTTATATTCTTCCTGCCAAAATGGACAATTTCACATTTTCCTACATTATACTCCATTTGCCAGATCTTTGCCCATTCACTTAACCTATCTATATCCCTTTGTAGCCTCCTTATGACCACTTCATAACTTACTTTCCTACCTATCT